>NC_091065.1:77614580-78264580 GCF_000393655.2 Nicotiana sylvestris | reverse complement strand
TGTGCCTTTAATTGTTCTTCTCATTAGCGACAATGATGATGAGAAGGCAATGGCATGTGTTTCAAATAGTGATGGTGTAGGTAGAAATTTAGTATTTTCTAAGTAGATAAAAGAAGAGCTTATAGAGTAATTTTGTACTTCATTTTCCATGAGGAAAAGAAGTTTAATTGAGAGTGACAAGGTTGATGAAGACGGAATGTGTTCCGTTGGTCATGGCAGTTCCCATAGAATGGGGATCATAAGACTCTATGATGACAGAGATTATAGGAAGTTTTGTTCTAAATTTTCTTTCAAGTCTGATCCGTACAAGCTTAATGTGATATTTGTGATATTTCTTCGGATTCAGACAATGATTTGACCGACAAAAGTATGGAAATGCTCTTAAAAAGAATTAAAGGTAAAATCTTTTCAGCATCCTTCTCTACCAAGAAAAACATTTTACCTTTAATTCTTTTTAAGAGCATTTCTATACTTTTGTCGGTCAAATCATTGTCTGAATCCGAAGAAATATCACCAATATCATATTAAGCTTGTACGGATCAGACTTGGAAGAAAGTTTAGAACAAAACTTCCTATAATCTTTGTCATCATAGAGTCTTATGATCCCCGCTTTATGGGAACTGCCATGACCAACGGAAAGTATTCCGTCTTCATCAACGTTGTCACTATCAATCAAACTTCTTTTCCTCTTGGAAAGTGAAGTAGAGAATTCCTCTATAACCTCTTTTATCTACTTAGGAAATGTTAAATCCTACCTATACCATCACTATTTTGAAACACATGTCGTTGCCTTCTCATTATCATTGTAGCTATAGAGATCAACAATTGATCAAAGACACACCCTGTCAGGTACTGTATCCAAGTTATTCTCTGTATCCAAGTTCATCCCGAGTAATAGTACCACGAGGATAATCACCAAAGCCACCAGACAGCTTTATGATGCCAATGAAGCAAGATGAGCTATTCAATGAAACTCGTATTGTAAAGAAGAAGAAAGAGACTGATTCAGAAAGGAGGGTCGAGCCTCGACTATATACATGTAAGTTTTTTACTTTTCATTAAGTATTTTGATTTACTTTTATATAAATTTTGAAATACTAATTCAATATATATAATTTTTCATATAGGTTCGCTTCACATGCAGCTGACGTGGGGGAATTCATACGCAGTCAACCACCTAATGAATCGGGCGAGGCAATCCAACTTTCGGACGAGGATGCTGAAAGAACACTCCTTGAGTACTTTATATACTTTGAACTAGACAAAAAAATTTAGTTCTATTGTGTTAGTTCTTTTTAGTTCGAATGGGCTTGTAATAAGCGTTAACTTAGTTTTGTTAGCTTAATGTGTTAGTTCTATTGATTGTTGCTTTTAATTGTTGTTGTTGTTGTTGCTGGCATAAAATGCCTGTTTAGGATGTTTGGTAAGCTGGCAGGTGGTGTAGCTGCCAAAACAGGCAGTTTCTGCCAAAAATATACCAAGAAAAGCGACCAACTTTGGTCTCTATTTGGTCGCATTTCACTATAAAAAAATAATTTTCTGGGCAATAGCGACCAACCTTGGTCGCTACCTGCCCAGATTTCTATTAAAAAAAATACAATTTCTGGAAATATAGCGACCAATGTTGGTCGCTTATCTTTAAAAAAAATTAAATTCTTGAATTTAGCGACCAACTTTGGTCTCTATTGTCCAGATTTTAAAATATAATATTTGGATTAGAGACCAAAGTTGGTCGCTTTCTAATGATTAATGATAAATTAAAAACAACGTATTTCATATGTAGAGACCAACTTTGGTCGCCAAATTTATATTATTAAATTAATATAGCAACCAAAGTTGGTCACTAAAGTCAAAATCAGAATATGTGGTCCTTTTACCTTAGAGACCAAAGTTGGTCGCTAATTAGCGACCAACTTTGGTCCCTAAAATAAAGGGACCAGCAATATTGCGACCAAGCATGTTTGGTCGCTTTTTGGTCGCTTTTATGCCTATAAGCGACCGACTTTGGTCGCTTTTTGTGGTCGCTTTTTACCGGATTTCTAGTAGTGATCTCTCTCTCTCTCTCTCTCCCCGAAGGAGGAAGAAGCAAGGAAGCTCATATCCTCAATTCATATCGTTAGTCTCACCATAACAAATGTATGGGGTTCTACCTCGTTAAAGATCGGTGACCCTCTTCATCTATGTATTTTTCATGGTTGTTCAATATTATAAAAATTATCTTCTTCTTATATAATGGGAACTAATCGATGTTATAGTTAAATCTTATACTGGCTTTGTTCGCTTACTCATATCTTCTATCTCAGATCTATGGTAAATTATCTTTGGCTAGGATTTACCTAAAATCTTCATATTTAATTAGTTTAACAAAAGGCTCAACACTTTTTGTCAAACAACTTGGCGCCGTCTGTGGGGATTTTCTAGCCAAAATCTTAGTTCCCTCTAGATCTAAAGCCAGCCAGATTTTCACTTCCCGGTTGTCGTAGCCTTACCCTCTCAGTATAAACACCAACTTGAGAAAGTTGTAGGCAAGCTTTTGAAGTAACCAAACTAATTAGGGTCAGATCTTTGCATGAAATCGAAATTATGTCTGATATCTATACGAAATCCACGTCTCGCCTGTAGCGATGGGTTTGGCACGTCGTATGGGTACTCAAAGCGGGACTACGACCACTATGTACTTAGCTCGTCTAAAACCCTATTTGCTATATTAACGTTATATGTCGATCTATACTTTCACCTCTTAGGAAGGGACGATAGCCTACTATGTGATTCTTTGAAATAACCGGCTTATCCTGCCTTATTTTTGTACCCGTATACAAATAGTGTAATTTATATATGGAGTATAACATGTTGCCCTTATCTTTGCACACATCGGACGGGATCATACCGGGACTCGAGCTCGAGATCCTAACAGGCAAAGTAAGTTCATCCCATAAGAATCCTAGACACAACTAACGGCAAAGCCAAACACGAGGCTGCCAAATCTGAAACTACGATTCGAGTACGGGATAAAAAGAATCGTCCTACAGCGCCCTTCTCCCCCTGTCGACTTAACAGGTCAAGCTAACAAGCAATTTCGTTTGGGTTTAATTTGTTAATTTTCTTTTTTGGATTGGGATAGGAACACGAGCATTCTCATAGGTGCGCGAACAAGGAACAAATGCCACCGAACACACCAGGAAAACGTTCCTCACCATATCATCTCGCAAGTGACGGTCAAGCAAAACCCTCCACGTCGTATCATATTACAAATAACAGAAACAACTGAGAATAGGCCGACATTATTAAGAAACAATCTCCATAACTTGGGACTGAGCAGTGAGCCCATGGAACATACAGTCTCTCCAACACAGGCAGAACATGAACTCGAAAAGCTAGCACGTATGCTCTCCATGACAATCCTATGCCAATTCAGCCGATTAAATATTACGAATCACGTCCGAACTTCATTTGAATTAATGGTCCCAGGGTGCCCAGTAGCCCAAGCAATAAGTTCATTGCCCGTCACATCAATGGCCTCTCCAGGCCGAGCAATGAAGGGACTAGATAAACTAGGACTCCACTGACGTATGCACAAACTATGCAACAATGCATAATATTCTCCAATGAAAGCAAGAATAAATAAACTGGGACTCATCCTGACACTTACACAAATGATACAACAACGAGTAATATTCTCCAATAAATGCAAGGCCGCGTGCGACATCCTTACCACTCCACCGAACCAGCACATCGCCAAGTAAAAGTAAAATTCGACCTCGTTCGAATTCATCACGGGTCAAATTCGACATTGCTCGAATTTACACCCTTACGGTCTCCGGCCGTCGCCGAGTGAACCTAAAATTTGACCTTGTTCGAATTCATCATGGGTCACAGTTCGACCTCGCTCGAATTTATACCCTTACGACCCCCAACCGTCACCGAGTGAAAGTAAAATTCGACCTCGTTCGAATTTGTCATGGGTCACAATTCGACCTTGCTCGAATTTACACCTTACAGCCCCCGACCATCACCGAATGAAAGTAAAATTTGAACTCGTTCGAATTCATCATGGGTCACAAGTTAACCTCGCTCGAATTTACACCTTTACGGCCCCCAGCCGTCGTCGAGTGAAAGTAAAATTCGACCTCGTTTGAATTCATTAATGATCACAATTCGACCTCTTTCGAATTCATCATGGGTCACAATTAGACCTTGCTCGAATTTAATCTCTTACGGTCCCCGGTCGTCGCCGAGTGAAAGTAAAATTTGACCTCGTTCGAATTCATCATGGGTCATAATTCGACCTCGCTCGAATTTATACCCTTACGGCCCCCGACCGTCGCTAAGTGAAAGTAAAATTTGACCTCGTTCGAATTCGTCATGGGTCACAATTCGACCTCGCTCAAATTTATAACCTTACGGTCCCTGACCGTCGCCGAATGAAAGTAAAATTCGACCTCATTCAAATTCATCACGGGTCACAATTCGACCTCACTCGAATTTACACCCTTACGGACCCTGGCCGTTGCCAAGTGAAAGTAAAATTTGACCTCGTTCATATTCATCACGGGTCGCAATTCAACCTCGCTCGAATTCGCACCCCTACGGCCCCTGGCCATCGCCAAGTGGAAGTCTAAATTCGATCTCGCTCGAATCAACAAGTCAAAACTGACTCCGCCTAAGTTGGCGAGTCTGAATTAGACCTCGCTCGAATATATTAGTCAAAACTGACTTCACCCAAGTTGGCAAGTCTGAATTCAAACTCGCTCGAACTTGCAAATCAAAAGTGACTTCATTCGAACCAACAAGATAAGATCCGACCTCGCTCGAATCAAGCAAACTCAGTTCGACCTCATTCGAATTCCTAATTAAAAATCAAGGACTCATCACGGGGAAATTTGAAGATCTTTTTCAAAAAAAAAAAAGAGAAAAAAGGAAAGTCAAAAGATATGCAACTAAAGGCAAAACAACTCTCTTATTCAGACGATGTACATATGCAACAACTGCTCCTTACAAAAGGCCAAAAGTGGGCCCCCAAGAAAAATAAAAATAAAAACAGGCAAAGAACAAAAGAAAACTAATTACAAAAGGTGCAAAAAACTTCACCCAACATCATCTCCACCATTGTTCTCTCCAGCATCGTCATCATCAGAAGGAAGCTCATCTTCAATCTCAACACCCTTACTGGCCTCTGGTGTCGTAGGGTCATAACCGCATGCAAGATGAGCCTCGCGTGCCTTCACCCGAGCATCTTCAAAAGCGGCCTCAGGAACACTCCCTACCTCCTACAAACCCTTGTATATATCTCGTTGGGCCTTAACATGGACCCATAGCTCGTACAAACGGCGGGGGATAGCAGCAGAGGCAGATTCTTAAGGGGGGGCTTGAGCCAACAACTGCACCTTCTCAGCCTCGAGAGATGCAACTCGGTCTTCCAGGCTCGAAGCATCCCGGTCAAGTTCACCGATCCACTCCTCGATTCGTGCGTCCCTCAGTATAGTCGTCTCCTTCTCAGCTTACCATTCAGACCTGAGGACGCGGATAGTGTCTTCCAGTGTCGCCGCCCTCGCCAAAACCACTTTTTGAGCTCCCTCGGCTCTCTCCAATTTGGCCACCTTAGTTTCTAGCTCAGCTACCTTCTCCGTCCACTCTGTACTTAGGTTGGCGACTCTAGTGGCATTTTGCTCAAGCTCGGCTCGCAAAGACATCACATTCGCCTGAATGTCCTCACATTCCGATGCAACCCCTTTGCCCACCTCGAGCTCCTCGTCTTGGCATTAAGAAGCTCCTCGAGGTCGCTGCATCTGTGGATAGACCACATCAGATCTTCATCCCTTTTCTCCAACTCCTCCCTGGCGGATTGGGTACTAGTGCCCGCCCTAAGTTGTTCGTGCATCTCATGGCACATGTTGTGATACCGCCGATACTTCTCGGCCATTTTCAGAAAAACTTCGGCCCGCGTCTCAGCCCTACGAGTACTCTCGATCTCCAGCATGTAAGTCTAAAAAAAAGGAATCAGTAAAGCAAAGGGCACAAAACAAAGAAAACAACAAAAGAAAACTCACCCTTAGGGCCATCCCAGCCACACCGCATGACAAACCAGAATCATTGATCTCCCGAAGAGATCTGCTTTCAGCGGCGGAGCACAGAAGGTCGAACTGAGACACCAAGCCGTGTCCTCCAATAGGTTAAAATCCGACGGGATTTCGAGTATGCGGGAAGGGCCTTCCGCCCTCACATCGACCCAGGTAAAGCCCTCCTCGAACATTCTTATGTCCTCAAGAGCAACAGAATCGGATTCATAGTCCTCCACCACTAGGCCTTTCAATCTCTCACTAGCCAAAAATGGGGTACGACCTGGTCAAGACGTCGATGGACCACTCGAAACAGTAGCGACAGCTTCAGAACTCCATCCCTCTATCGCAGTAGCCTCTTCCACACCCGCAACGGGCATCGCCTCCACAACCAGGCTGGCACCACCGCCGGTTTCAGGCACCGCTAAAATGAGGTCGCCCCTCGAGGGCGTTTCAGCTAAAGATGCCCTTTCTAACACTATCCTTCGCCTATTCGACGGGGCCTCTCCTCCACCGCCACGAGAAAGTTTTCCCGTTGAACGGACTGCAGGGACTGGAGTCTCTGACCGAGGAGCAACCTCTTCGGCCGCAGACGTGGTCCGCCGAGCAACCAAACTCTAGTCACCCTCATTTGCAGTTGCTCTTGGTACAGGCCGGGCAGAGGAAGCCGGTTGACGGAAATCAAGGGCGGGAGCCCTCGACCTTCTCACTCCTCTCCGACCTGCCAACTAGAAATTGGATCAAACAAAGATAAGATAAAGAAATAGGACGGAGAAAAGAATAAAACAACTAAGGATGAAACAAGCCGACTTACCAGTGGAAGGTTTGCGCCCGAACCTCAAATGAAAAGGCACCCATTCGAGGATCCCCATCGTGTGGGGTAGAATCGCACTCACCCATTCCCGAATGTTGGCAACTTGCGAATGAGGCACCTCTCGACTGCGAAAACAGAAAACACTACGGTCAATAAAGAGATGACCAACAACCGTGTTAAAAAAAAGTAATATAATGAAAGGGAGACCTACAGGCAAAATTCCACACCTCAGGGAACCCAGCGGGGTTAGACACCACGTGCTCCGTGCGGACATAGAAGTAATTTTCCCAGAAGCGGCGGTTGGTCTTATCATCCATCTTCACCGCCAAACCCTTGGTTCCTCGGTGACGCATGTGAATCATCGTGCCCCTATGAAAATGGGGGGGGGGGGCGAAGAGGTAAAACATGTGTTGTAGAGAAATTCCTCGATCGGCTAACTCCGCGTACTTGCTAAGCATAAGGAAGAGCTTATATACGCACGTAAAGAGTTGGGCCGGTCACACCTCGTAGAAGCGGCAGAAGTCCATCGCCAACGAAGGTAGGGGAAACATGTATCCAATGACGAATGGATATGCGTAGGACGCGCAGTAGCCCCGACGGTGTATATGAACTATGTCCCGACCCACCGAAACTAGCTCAATGTGATCGAGAATCCCCTATTTGGCTTTGAATGCCATAAGCCCCGCAACATCCATCATCGAGAAAACAGGTTTCGGCTCATCCCCAGCAGGGCTGTTGAAATCAGTCCTCGCCTTCCCTGGACAGGGAACCACCTTATCTACCATTAGAAAACTCTCGTCTTCTGCCGGACCCACTCCCTCTTCGATTATGGGTACATTTTTCGGCACCGGAGCACCAATGACTTTATCAGAATTAGAATCTCCACTTACTATATTTTCTTTAATTGAAAGAAACGAGAATGATAAGGGAAAAAGGTAGTGGTCACAACAAATCCTAATAGACAGAAGTATGAGAAACTGAAGGAGAAGAAGAAAAGTTACAAAAATCTCTCTTGAGCGATTAAGAAGCATAACATTCAAATGAAAGATCCTCTCTCTATTTATAGGGATATAAAATGCCTTGAGCGGGAAAACCAAACGCCGCCATTTAGAAAATGGAAAGGGCACGGAAAACGACGCAATGCATAGAAAACGTGCGCCATAATGACGCATGAGGAGTATTAATGACATTCTGAACTGATGTGACGGTCTAATGTAGCTCTTGAAACGTCACTTCGATACCTCGCCATGAGGTGCTTGTCTCTCGCTCAAAGTGTTTTGATTTCTCACAATTTTTGAATCGATAGAGTCCTCCCATCAAGCTCGCCAAAAGGCGACCCCAACGGGCGGATGGACTAACTATATAGGTCAAAATCTGACCAGACGAGAATCGACGTGAAAAGGGAAGGCGAAAAGTTACTTGAGGCAGCCATATCCATACAACGCTATAACGACACGCACCTCGGCCATCGCCGAGGTCATGTCTTCAGAACGCTTAGGAGGCGAATTGGATGTTACAGCATTTCAAGGGGTCAACCCGTAATATAGTCAAACGACTTAAGTACTATGGTTTATGACCATTGGTTAAAGGAGAAGACCTAGTATATAAACTAAGTGAGAAGGAGAAGAAAGGGGGGCAGAAAACAGATCCATACACAGACATGCTCTCTGAGAGGAGGAGGGATCTTCATCTCTCTTTCTCTCTCTCTCTCTCTCTCTCCCCGAAGAAGGAAGAAGCAAGGAAGCTCATATCCTCAATTCATATCGTTAGTCTCACCATAACAAATGTATGGGATTCTACCTCGTTAAAGATCGGTGACCCTCTTCATCTATGTATTTTTCATGATCATTCAATGTTATGAAAATCATCATCTTCTTCTAATATAATGGGATCTAATCGATGTTATAGTTAAATTTTATACTGGTTTTATTCGCTTACTCATATCTTCTATTTCAGATCTAGTGTAAATTATCATTGGCTAAGATTTACCTAAAATCTTCATATTTAATTAATTTACAAAAGGCTCAACACTTTTTGGTCAAACATATTGGGCCAAAGATGAGGAAGCAATAAGAGACCAAAGGACAAATTGATACTATATATTCATGGCTTGCAAGCTAGATATTGAAAAAAAAACTACCATTAAGAAACCTATCTTTAGTTTCTGAGACACTTAAGAAATGGTAAAATCTGGGTTTTACTGGGTAAATACTTACTTGTACCAAGTGATTTACATCAAATAATTAGTTCTATCATAACGGCCATTGCTTCACGAGTCTCAACGGTTCCCGAGAATCTTGCAACCTTTCACTCGATCATACTCTCACAAGCTCTATAACTTGGATGGAGATCCCCTCCATTGATAATTTGTCCATTATTGCTCAATACACTTACTGATTTGTGCCATATGTCTACCCAATTAATTAAGGCTGAGATTAAATCGGTCACTAAACAACTAAAAATAGTAATGCAATTTCATATAAATAAAATAATAAAAAGTTTACTGCTAACAGTGTCAGTCTAGTTTCACCTTACTTGAACTTTTCTCTCACTCAACACAACATGCAGGCCCCACCATGATGTCATAACTAGTAGAATGATGTTCCCGAATCCATTTTAACTGCTACAAGTGATTTCTTAACTTTTGGAATTGGCCTTTTCTATTTATTTTTTTCTTCTTAAATGAGACTTGACAAATAACACAATAAAAAATTATCTCTTTCATTCATGTTGACACAAAAGCATTTGAATAGTAGATTTAAGTGAAGTTGTTAAAATGCAATAAACAACCTTTAATAATCATCCAATTACTTCTAAAGTCCAAAGAAGCTATGGAAGTACTTAAATAACATGTCCAGTATCTTAAATAAAATACTAAAAATCAACTAGAAATAAAATTAACATAGATCATAGTAAATTATTATCTCAAAACTCTTGTGCCCCTTGACTCTCGAAAAAGCTCGCCTGCCAAATAATGATAAATTATATACGTCAATAAAATAATATGTGTTAAAAATAAATATAAAAGCTTCTTTTAATATAAACCTGATCATGAGGAAGAGAACAAGAATTTTGTGTATGTGCAAGAGCATCAAAATTAGAAGGTTCCTACACAAATAATATAAACTAAGTCAATTATATATATATATATATATGATAAAAAGTTACCAAAAAAAGTATGTTAATATTACCGTTAGCATTTGAGTAAAGCTATAAGATGCCTTCGAAAGTGAAAACTCGGAATGCTGGGATAAGTTGGCACAAGTCATACTTTGAGAGACACTTAAATTAGAATTGTAAAAAAAGTTCTCATCTTTTGTTGAATCCTACGAATAAATATAAAAAATATCATAATTGTGTAACATTATAATAGTTGGTCAATATGAAATATTCGAATTATGAACTGAAATAAAATATGATATACCTGGTTGATACAATTTTGCTTATCAATTTTAGTTCTATCATTAACTGTAGATCCATCTTGATTAATAGAATCTGACTTCTTTCCTCGAGCTTTCTTACTCTTTGAGTTCACTTCAAGAGAAGTTTTGATCCTCTTTTTCAGACGTTTTGTGTTATTTTTTTTTTTAAACTTTTGGCTCGTGAGAGGAGATTTCTGTCATTATTTTCTTCTGGTAAATCTCTCGTTGAACCAGTAGTATGGAGAGATGGAGCTGTCACCTCCATAATTTGTTTCAATCTTGCACTTAACTCATTTACACATGTTGCCGCTAGCTTATAGCCTTCATCAGTTTCAGAAGCTTTAGCTATCATTCTAACAAATATAGGACAAAGGATTCTATAGCGATTCACAACGATTAGCTTTGAATCCTTGATCTCTATATCTTGCCCATCAATTTCTTTAATATTTACTACTTTTGCAGTTTTTGTCCATCTTTTCAAAATATACTCATCTGAAATTTTATCCACTCCTCTTATCACATCAAGAATTCTTATTGTATGACAACAAAGTATACCCATAGACTCAAACTTCATGCAAGTACAAGATATATGATCTGCCTCTGTCACCTTAACAATATGCTCTCGAGTGTGCCCATACTTGCTGACCTTATACATGATGGGAAAATTATTTTCCTCACATCCATTCACTTTGATTATTAAAGACTTCATATATTCATCTTGAAACTTCGAAAAAATATTTGGTGTATATACCTCTCTAGCATGAAACAAAATTGGCACCTTTGCTTTTAATACTGGCAACTATTGTGATGCATCACATGTATCTTGCAGCTCATTATATCTTTTGTCCTCAATTGCTCTATCATAATGCTTAAAAAACTGTACCAAATTATAATCAGACTGCAAATAATCCTTTAATTCACTATTCAAACTCTCACTTAATTGTGGGCTATTCATGCCACCCGAAAAGGTTTGCTTTCTATATGCTGCAATTAATTTTTCTCTCAAAGCATATATTCCTTGCAACCATTCATTTTCATGAAGATTATATTCATCAAGCATAGTAGTCCAATCATTTATAAATTCTCCTTCATCCTCATACTCGTAAATACATTTTCTAAAATCACCACGGAAAGAAGCGTACCTTTTATAAACTTGATTGAGGTGTTTTACAGTATTTTGTTCCATGTGCCAAACACACAACATATGATGAACTTCAGGCATGACGAATGAGATGGCTTTACTCATAGCAACATCTTGATCTGTATAAATAGTTTTTGGTATTTTTCCAGACATTTCTCTAAGAAATGTTTCGAACAATCACTGAAAAGATTCTGAAGTCTCATCATACATCAGTGCACCTCCAAAAACAATCATTTTTCTATGGTTATTAAATCCAACAAAACTAGCCAAAGGTTTATGCTCTTTATTTGTCTGGTACGTAGTATCAAATGAAAGCACATCTCCAAAAATCTCATAATCTATTATCATTATAGAATCTGCCCAAAATATGTTCGTGATCATATCATTAACATCCAACTATACCGCAAAAAAAAAAAAAAAGATGGATCTTCAACTCTTTTTTTCTCAAAATATTCTAATAGTACTCCTGGAAGAAAATACCAAAAATAATTATGTATGTGCTATTTTTAATATGAGAAAATCACATTCCAAAGAATAAATAAAAAATTATTAGGCAATTTGAACAAGTAATTTACCTGCTTCTCATTGTCCCATAGCTTGTTGCCTTTTGGTTCGAAGGTAGTTCTTATGATCTAACTTAGTACAACCCAAATTTGCTCTGCCACCAGCTTGAAGACTCATAAAATCAAAAGTTCCTTTAGAAAATAATCCAGCATCCTCCGCCAAATCGATTTCATGAGTTTGTACGTCGTTCAAATTTTTGTGAGATGGCAATATGTGAATCATTGTCGGTGGAACGAGAGGATGGTTATGTTCTAACTCAACCTTAGTAATATGGTACTTTCCAACAAATTGGCGAGTAATAACAATATGAGCTTGGCATCCTGTTCTAGTCTTTTTTCGTGGATTTTTAGCTTGATATTTTCGTTTATCATCTCCACGGAAACCCTCCTTGAAACATGTAAGCTTTTGTGATGTTACATAACCCAATTTCTTATTTATATTCACGTACTCTTTGCGAACACTAAAACCAATCCTTTTCTTGCATACTCATTGTAAAAATTAAATGCACTCTCATCGTCGTCAAACTCAAGACCAAGCGCAGGCTCACAATCTATTGACCCTTGAAAATTATTTTGTAAAACTTCTTCGGCAGTAGCTTCACACTTGCTTTCTCCAAAATTGTCCATTATACTTCAAAAGAAAAATAATACAAAACATAGAAACATCATTAAGTTTTGAATAGTTTAACTAGAAATATATAAACTTGTTATAAATTTATTTTAAAAAAATTTATTTAAACTTGTTGCATTTGAATTCTAATATGTAATGGAAAAAATATTATACTAGAACAGATGTAAAGCATCTTCCAAAGAATATAAAATAAGTACAGTACATTAGTTAATCAAATTTAATAAGACTAAATAAGTCTAGTAAAAAAAAGAGTAGAACCTTGTCTTTCAAAAATTCTTCAACTGTTACGAAGTTGATCTTAATAACAATGACGCTTTTGGTTTCTTAGGAAAAGAATAGAAGACAATATTCTTATAAATCTACAATATATAATTAGTTAGAAAGATAAATGCAGATCTTTGATTTCTTATTCATAATCTTTTATAAAAGGAATGAGATGATGGACTGTTTTTTGGCGGTTAAATAATTGGTAAGATGAATTCCCGCTACTTTAATTTTCTTTTACTTTTCTTACACTTATTTTATGGAGATCATTTTACTAGTTATGACATCATGGTGGGGCGTGCATGTTGTGTTGAGTGAGAGAAAAGTGCAAGTAAGGTGAAATTAGACTGACACCGTTAGAGTAAACTTTTTGTTATTTTATTTATATGAAATTAAATTACCATTTTTAGTTGTTTAGTGACCTATTTAATCTCAGCCTTGAATTGATTGGGTAGACACATGACACAAATCAGTAAGTGTATTGAGCAATAATGGACAAATTATCAATGGAGGGGATCTTCACCCCTATAACTTATATTCTACTCTTTGCTCAACTACTCTACTCTCACAAGCAGATTTAGGATTGTAATTTGATGGGTTCAACTTTTAAAATTTTTGGTATTAAACTTATTGTATTCTTAAAATTATGGATTTACACCTAATATTTGTTAAAATTTTAGTGAATTTTTACACACACACATACATATATATAGATATAGATATAGATATAACGTTTCGAGTCGAAAATACCGAGTTTAAATGAACTCGTTACCAAAGGACTAGATCTGCACCTCTATGTGTTGGAATTAGATTGATCTTAATCTATATCTATCTATCTATCTATCTATCTATCTATCTATCTATCTATCTATCTATCTATCTATCTATCTATATTATTATAAAAACACGAATAATTTATGCTAAATGTTGAACGACTAAAATATTCTCGAAACATTGATAGACTTTTATGCCCTTAAATATTTATATAATTTAAGGATCTAATGATAAATTACTTAATGGTGTAATTCTTTTTTGATTTAAACTACACATATATCGGCCCTACAAAGTCGATCCTACTTTAATTAGAAATGCACGTTCATAATTTCCTCACTTTCTTCTATTTATATTAGATGCTACGTATTTCTGAAATGCAATATAATCAAATTGCATACATGGAGTTTTAATTTTTTTTTTTTTTTTTTGGTACTGTGATTTGTTTTATTTTTATCAATCAAATTGCATACATGGCAAATTCTTAATTTTTATTCATTGTTGGAGATTATTTAGCTATTAAAATTTTTATTGTCTTTACGTGAAGAATAGTGAGAAATTATTAATATTTAATCCTAATTAGACTATCCAAGACTAGATGTGCGCATGGATTTTCATTCTTTCGTCCTAATTTTTGTTAATAATAAAAAATAATAGCAATAATAATAATTATTATTGTTACATAATATTTGAAAACACCGATCAATATTGAACAAATTACTAACAAAATATTTAAATGGTTGACAAGAGTCAAGTACATTAATTTTACAAACACAAAAATCCAAAAAGTAAAATATTAAATTAATTTCTTTACTCTTTGATAATATAATTTAGATAACAGTATAATTATAATTAATTATTTGAAATTGGATGAGCTAATATGAAGAATGTGAATCAACAAAAAAAGTAATTTTATTTAATGTTGCGAACATATAATTAAGCCTTTGAATTGACTAATTAACAAGAATCTATTTAATTAATTTCATATTCTTGGTATAAGTAAAATTATTTTCAAATTGACAAATCTTATAGGATACAATTTTTTTGTGTGTGTGATAAGAATAGCCTTAGCATATGGTAAAATTGGTTATAATAACATTAAGAGTCAAATTAGTAAAAATACAAACTTGAAACAATAAAGAGGAAACAATAGAATACAAATTATATTCTAAACGAATTGTCATGTATTATTATTATTATTATTATTATTATTATTATTATTATTATTATTATTATTATTATTATTATTATTATACAAATGACAACTCCTCTTATGCTCTATATTAAATTATTTTCTGTAAAAAATATAAGTCATTTAGGCTTTACGTTAGCCCCTTATCAACTTTTTTTTTTATGAGCATAACACCAACCTCTTCATTCCTAAAATGGCAGAGAAATTCATTTTTTTAAAATGTATCTTATTTGACAAATATTTGTTGATAATAATATTTACATATTTTTTTTGTTTATTTTTGTATTAGGTCATAAAAATAACAATATTCTTTTATAAGATATTTCTACAGAAGTCCTTAGAAACTACAGTAAGGCATCTAAGAACTTTTATGAAAGAATTCTTTCTTTATTGAGCCAGCTAAATAAAGTATTTAGTCGTCATCATTCTCAAGAACTTATACATTTGTTAATTTTTATTTTAAAAGTCAAACACACTGCTTATTAAATTGTTTACTACTTTTTTGAAATAGTATTTTACTGATATAGAATGCATACGCAAAGCGTGTACTCTAAGACTAGTAATATAATAAGACACGGAAAGGATGGTAGATGGAGGTAAACATAAATTGGACACACTTTTATCATATTTAAAAACTCTACTCTTAAGTTACAAGATTACGTACAAAGATATTTATAAGTGTTCATGGAAAAGTTGTTAGGGTTTGTCCTAATTTTCTTTTCACATATAAATTTTATTTACCATAATTTATTTTACTTTTCCTAAGAGGAAAATATAAATTTCTTCCATATATGAAAGTTCTTTTTCTTGGAGGAAAAACTTATAGGCTCAATAAACTGAGGATCCCTCTTTCGCATGATAACATAATAGCATCCATCATATGCTTTAAGAGAGTCTTGTTTAGAGAGAGATTTTTCTCTCAATATTTTTTATATTTCTTTTATATTAGTTTTCTCATATGTAGGTCAATTGACCATACCTCGTTATAATATTTAGAGTTTTATATCGTTTGATATATTATTTTTAAAGTTTGCTTTGTTAGATTCAGCATGACAATGTTATTTCAATCCCAACAAGTGAACAGAGCCAGTGGTTTGAAATGAGGTTGAGGACATGTTCAAAGCGGGTTTTGATCAAGCACGGCCAATTTGAGGATAACGAAGATTTTTGTAAAAAAATAATGGAGTACTACATGTGGAGATAAAAAAGTTAACCATGTTTTCAATAATCATGTTGTTACATCTTTAAAAACAAAAATTATTTTTAACTCATGCTTATTTTTAACGCGTGAGCTCCAATTTTCAACTCATGCTTACTTTTAACGGATGAGCGCCTACTTTTAACTTTTCTCACTTTTAATGTAGGGCTCCATTTTTACCCCTATTCACTTTTAGCATATGGCTCCACTTTTAACTTTGACACAAGGCTCTAATAATTTTCCCCGTGTTCATTTTTAATGCACAACACTTCAATTTTTATCCAATTCTCACTTTTAACTATGGCATGCAACAGTGATAAAGATTATGTAAAGAATGTTGATCTATTATTAAGAAAATTTAGGTCAAAGGGGAGAATTGTTATGATTTACCCTAATTTTCTTTCCATATTTGAATTTTACCTATTACTTGAAGAAATGATAAAATACTTATCATAGTTGCTTTTACTTTTCCTAAAAAGGAAAATATATGGGGTCAATTGACCAAATAGTTACACTATTCTCTTATAACATTTTATTTTTATTTTATTTTGCCGTGTGATTTATCATCTTCAAGGTTTGCTTTGTTAAGTTTCGCATGATGTCTTATTATTTCAATCCAAACAAAAGTCTAACTCAATAGTAATAAATGCCAGTGAAACCTTCTATATAATCAATTTGGCCAGCTTAAAAATACAAAAGCATGCACCCAGATAACATAAAGGCTTCACGTAGATATTCTAAGTACTCACTTTGAATAACATTAAAGTACAATCAAACCTCTCTATAACAGTTTTGTTTGTGCCGAATATTTTTGAATGTTATAGCGAAGTGCTATTTTATAGAATATTTATTATAATATAACATGGAAATTGATTCCGGAAAAGCTTGACTTTTATAATAAAATGTTATTATATAGGGATGTTGTTATAGAGAGGTCTGACTGTACATGCACTTAGTAATTCTAGACTAGAATATTCAAAATTACTTTTAATTTCCCAATAATAACGACGTCGTTGGCCCTGCTTGTTTGGTGCTTAATGACCATCATCAACAAGATCTTTATAGCTTTCATTCTTTATTTACAGCTTTTTTGGATGGTTGTTACCCATTGTAATATTGTATTGTATTATTATTCTAAAATAATGTTTGTTTTGATTGCTTATTTAAAATTGGTTGTATCGTATTGTTAATTCATTGTTCTGGAAAAATTAAAAGCCCCATTTTATGAAACAATCGATTTGATGTGGTGGGATCGTTTCCTATTTTCTTTTTCAATTATGCTCTTACTTATTACTCTATAATTCTATTTGTTATTTAATTTTTTTTATTTTAACTCCAAATCTCCAACCTGTTGACCTACTTTGTCTTCTTCCATCTTTCCTAGAGTTGGTTTGCCCCGTTCTTTTTATCCAAGTCTCCGTTCAATTCTTTGTCTCTTTCCATCGTTTTTTTGGCTAATATTAGTTAACCTTTTTTTCCAGATTTTTGCTCTTGTTTTCAAGCATGTAATTAATCATAAATTAGTAAAAAGAGGTTGTCTTAAATTATTTTTATGTGTAATTTTTGATAAATTTTATTTAAAACAATTGGGGGTATTTTAGTGAATTTATCAGTTACAGTACAATACGATACTGTCAAACCGAACAATAAAATGTTATATAACAACAACAAACGATACAATCTCTTCAAATATTATATCCATAAAACGATATAATACAACATAATACAGTACAATACAATACATTATAAAACAATGGGTAACAATAATCCAAATATAGTGTTAAAGTCTTAATTTACCATTTACTTTACGATGACGCCGTTAGTGTTGGTGTTTTATCCTCCACAGTATATATAACTTATACAACTACTATAAACTGTCTTCACAACCTAGCTACGACATCTATAGCTCTCATACGTACGACTACTAGTATTAGCTTGGTTATGTAACCTAAAGGAGTAGCCTTTGCTTGGATTTTGCTCAAAAGAGTGTATTGAAGGTGGCCGAACCAAAATATTGTTAATTTTTACTAAAAATACTAAAATAAGTGTAAAAAAAAAAAGTTACCAAAGTATATATAACGCCACTAATAGTGGCGCTATACAGTAACGTAAACTGTACCGTTACTGTATAGCGCCACTATTAGTGGCGTTATAATGACAAACTAATAGTGGCGCTATATGTCTTATACCTGAAGACATAGCGCCATTAATAGTGGCGCTATACCCCTTAATACAAATCCCCCCATCTTCTTCTTCTTCGTTCCATCTCCGTCTTCCATCTCCCTCTTTTCACTTCTGGTCCCCCCCCCCCCCCCCCCCCCCTGGCCCAATTTATTTTAATTTTTTTTTTTTTGGGTCCCCCGTCACATAAAAGTTTAATATTTGTGGTCCCACTGTCGAGTAGAGCTTCGTGTTATTGTGGATTCACTCTTCCGGAGTCAAAATTTCGATCTATCTACGTTTCAAAAATTCTAAATCGAGGTATTTCGATTTATTTTAAGTTGAAACTTTTATAACAATGCATATTACTTGATTTGTATGTGTTCTATTTCGGTTTGTGTTTATTTTTTCCGAAACTAGCATGTTAAATTTTATCCGGATTTAATTTTAGTGTTGTATAAAAATATGTAAATTAGTCTAAAAATGTGTTTGTTAATATCCTCATGTATATTTATGTGTTTTTATGCCGTTTAGTTTAGATTATTTTTTAGCGTAGTAAAATGTATACTTTATTAGCGTAGTAAAACGTAGACCCCTTTAGCGTAGTAAAATGTAGAGCCTTGTAGCGTAGGATTGTGTAGTAATTGTTTAATTATCTTATATTCTAGCACGAAACCCATATATATATATATATATATATATATATATATATATATATATATATATATAATTTTTACAATTTAGTTATTAAATAAATATGAATAAAAATTATTAAAAAAACATAAAATTATTAATGATAGTTTGGTAACACTGAGCTTCAGAAAATCTAGCACGAAACCCATAATTATAATATATATATATATATATATATATATATATATATATATATATATATATATATATAATTTTTAAAATTAAGTTATTAAAAAATATGAATAAAAATTATTAAAAAAACATAAAATTATTAATGATAGTTTGGTGCCACTGGGCCTCAGAAAATCTAGCACGAAACCCATAATTATAAATATATATATATATATATATATATATATATATATATATATATATATTACAATTTAGTTATTAAATAAATATGAATAAAAATTATTAAAAAAACATAAAATTATTAATGATAGTTTGGTACCACTGAGTTTCAGAAAATCTAGCACGAAACCCATAATTATAAAAATTATATATATATATATATATAATTTTTACAATTAAGTTATTAAAAAATATGAATTTAAATTATTAAAAAAACATAAGATTATTAATGATAGTTTTGTACTACTGGGCACGAAACCCATAAGTTTATATTAATTTTATACAATTAAGTTGTTAAAAAATATGAATTTAAATTATAAAAAACACACATAAATTTTAATGATAGTTATTAAAAATTATGAATTTTCAGTTGACGACATGGATGCACCTATACATCCCGGCCCTCGGACGTCGAAGCTACTACCCCTACAGCCCCAGCATAGATCCGAGCATATATGGGGGGAGAGTTGCTTACGCAGACTTTTCGGGGGAGGAGAGTGGATTTATTGTGGGAGTTTTTGACTCCTCCCCGCGTTCTACATCCCCGTGTGGTCCATCACCTGGAGGAGATGGGATTATATAGGATCATTAGCATTGGCCGGATACAGCTCGACTATGCTTTGATCACGGCGTTGATTGAGCGGTGGCGACCGGAGACGCACACTTTCCATCTGCCCATCGGCGAAGCCACCATCACACTCCAGGACGTCGAGATTTTATATGGCCTGTCCACCGATGGCTTGCCAGTTTTACTGCCTGGGAACATGAGATATTTTAACTGGGCTGCATATATGGATATGCTGCACAGGCTCACGGGCTTCAGGTCTGAGGACCCAGATGTAGCAATTGGGAGTAGTCGTATGCAGTTGGTCCCCATTAGAGACCACTTGGTGCAGATCCACGATACTATCACCGACGACTCAGCGGAGGTGGATGTGGAGCAATATACGAGGCTGTTGTTGCTCCTTCTATTTGGGGGGGTCTTGTTCCCGAACACTTCGGGGAACCTAGTGAGCCTTCGTTTTCTGCATCATATTGCGGACTTTGATGATACAGTCAGCTACAGCTGGGGTGGTGCTGTCCTATCTTTTTTGTACAGACAGATGTGCCGGGCATCCATGGGCACACAGAGAGATGTTTGTGGCTTTCTGCCACTTCTACAAGTGACAACTTATTCAAATAATTTGTCGTTTAGTTCCAATTCTACCTAGTTAGAGTTAATCTTTACGTCAACTTTCTGTTTTAGGTTTGGGTGTGGGAGCAATTTCTGCAACTTCGGCCACCTCTACCACAGCTACCGGCTAATGTACATATTCCTGATCTCCCTCTAGCTTGTAGGTGGGTATTGCGTCGTAGACTTGCACGAGAGTATCATGGCCATCATAATCTCCCCTTCTGTAGGGATGTGTTGGATTTTCTGGAGGATGCACAGGTGAATATCTAACTAAACTTACCAATTAATTTTTAACTAGGTGTTGCGCAAACTAACGGTTTGTGTTATTATTTGATAGTTCATCTGGGCGCCGTACAGCGAAGAGCTGATAGGTACCCTGCCAGCGTATTGCACGCACGGTCGCCATATTTGGAGGGCTTCCGTCCCTCTCACGTGCCTCGATATTGTTGAGCATCATGCCTTAGAGCGAGTATTTTGTCAGTTTGGATTTCCGCAGTCTATACCAACTCAGCCTGCATGGGACCCTTTACATTTGAGAGGGATGATAGGATGAGAGTGGACGACACATTTATTGAGTGGCTGACAGCGCAGTTGGGTATTTGGGACAGCCGAGGGGACTTGACCCCAGCTCCGCAACACTTTCCTATCGACGTTTATATGGCATGGTACCGCACTGTTTCCCGACTTTTTATCGGGAACCCAGTTCATCAGGTAGATGGTCGATACGTCTCATACGCCGGGAGACATGAGGCTCTGGTATGTTTTCTGTTATTATCAATTACTTTAATAGTAATTTCTAGTCAAATACGTAGTTTATATTAAAAACTTTTGTGCAGGCGATTGGATTGCATACCGTATATCGTATGGGGCAGCAGATGCAGAGTTATGTCCACGACCCTGTGATCATGCAGGACTATAGTCGTCGCATAATGGATGTGGCTGCCCAGACACTGCAGCGAGGCCGATCGGATCAGCGTTTGGCACACCAGCCAGATTATGTTGACCCAGCCACATACCAGCGAGGTCGTGGTATGCCACGGGGTGGTGGCCGACGAGCTGCTGCTGCTCCACGACGACCTGCTGGTGTTGGACGACGCGGTCGTGGGCGGACAGGAGGTCCCCAGCAAGGGGACTTTGAGGCTCCTGCTGATGATGTTGCTGCTGATATGGGAGGTGGCATGCATGAGACCGACATGCCGTCTTACAGCCTTGGCATTTATGACACTCCAAGGACGTCGCAGGTGACCCCATCGGGTCAATTCTTGATCATGGGCTCGAATTTTCAAGGAGTGGAGTTGGGTAGATATTTCCCTGGCCCGTCTACCACTGATGAGTCTCGACCGATCCGAGATTTTGATAGTGGGCACCGACTGAGTTATGGCAGCTCATCACATGCGCAGGTATGAGTTTATTAGTATTAATTTTATTACTGTTTTTACTATAACTTATTTATTTTGTTTTAACTTTATTAATTTACTTTTTTAGGCTTCATGCGATGCTGCGACAGATGACTACATTCAGGATCCAGACACGATTATGGTAAGACAATATAAATTTTTGTGAATTGTTATGTAGTTTTCTATACTAAGTTTGATATTATTATGTAGCCTTCTACTGGACCTGACAGCACCACCGATACATGTCATCCTGTGCCGCATCCGGCCATAAGGAGACGACTTGATGATGATGATCCTGATAGCGTACTCGGGCGGCAGGGGATGCGCCTCAGGCCAACGGCTACTTTGAGACACACCGGATGCGGGACACATTGATTCGGTCTTCCATATTTTTGTTTTTTTGGTGTAAATAATATTTTTTTTGTACATTAACAACAATATTTAGTCGAATATGTCAGTTACTTTTTTTTTAGTTCAAATTTCGTTTTATAGTTTTTGGTATAGTAACACAACAACTTAAACTTAACTTTCACTTAAATTAA
Source organism: Nicotiana sylvestris (assembly GCF_000393655.2). Taxonomy (NCBI): domain Eukaryota; kingdom Viridiplantae; phylum Streptophyta; class Magnoliopsida; order Solanales; family Solanaceae; genus Nicotiana; species Nicotiana sylvestris. The sequence continues at coordinate 78,242,211 of NC_091065.1, read as the reverse complement.
AATAAAATTAAGTACAACAAACAAGGAAAACATTAGTACAACACAAACACAAACATAACAGGCCAACATAATAAAAAGACATGACATATGAAAATGACACTAAACACATACACGTAAATGCTCCATCCTCAGTTGTCATTTATTCTTCGCTCCAACCACTTAAATCGTTCTTCTATTTGTTCTTTTTCTTCTTCTAACTCTTTTACTCTCGCATTCACCTCCGCAAGTTCCCGTTTATATTTTTTGTTGTGTTCCTTGTGTGCTTCACAATTCCATTCAGCTCTCCATTTTTTATCTTCCACCTCCTTTAGTTTCTCCCTCATATCTGTAATAATTCTATCTGCCTCCTTTTGTATTCTATGCTGGTATAACAACATATTATGAAATTCCTGTAATCTATCCCTGTAGCTTTCCTGATAACATGGTTCCTCAGCCCATTCATCAAATTCACAAGTAGGTTCGTCGGGTTGCTTGTACAACTTGTTCATACAGCACCAATAGCGGCGTCCAACGTTAGCACCTTCCCACCCACAATCCATCATGCATGGTTTTCCACATAAGCAAATTGGTGGACGACCAGGTTGAGCCATTTGTGAACTATTTGCTTATAATAAAAACCTTACTTACTTTTAATGAAATATTTCTTGGGGGAAATTTTTAGCACACAAAATAACTACAATGACCCCATTATTTATAGGCTAAACAATACACATATAACGCCATATCTAATGGCGCTATATTAGATAGCGCCATATCTAATGGCGCTATATTAGATAGCGCCATATCTAATGGCGCCATATCATGATGTTGACGAGACGACTTTATGTCAGCCGGTCACACATATCTAATGGCGCCATATCATGATGTTTTCAGCTTTTTCAGTTCGACAAGACAAGACACACATAGCGCCATATGTATAATTTGTGTATTAAATATCGTGATAGCGACAAGACAACACACATAATAAATATACCGATAATTATATTAAATTATTATTTAAATAGGTAAAAAGGGAAAGTACAAATCATAATTAACAAACAAGAAAATATTATTTCATAAATACTTAAATCGTATACATAACAACTAATTATTACAACATGAACTCATGGGTAGTTAGGTACAATAGAAGAACACCCGCCCTGAGCTTGATTATTGTTGCCACCCAAAGGACATTTTCTACGGTCGTGGCCTGTTTGCGAGCATATACCACATTTGCGTGCATATACGATATCACTAACATCCATTTGGTTCCGTATACGCGTTCTCTTCTGCACCTGTCTTTTACGCAAATAGGACTTGTTACACACCATTTTAAATGGTTCTGGGGGCCAGTAATGCTCAGAACCCACTGGTTGCAGCTGACCACTATATGTGTTTACGTATTTGGAAACACTATATTGTTGATCAATATAGTTGGTCTCCGCATAACCAACACGTTGAAAACACTTGATGGCATGTGAACAAGGCATGTGGTAGATTGACCATTTCCCACATGAGCATAACCTTGTGGATTCATTTACAGTATGTACATTATTACCCCGATTATTATGGATAGCGGTGCGAACTTCAAAAATACCTCGTTCGTTATCATATTGCAAAAAGGAATGCCAATGTGCTCGCCGTCTGTATTTCTCTAATCTCTTCATAGGCACTGGCATAAATTCAACACCCCTTTCCATCAATTCCGTTGCAGCTGCAGACCGTTGTACAAACCTCTCCGCCATCTGCTTGAACGACATACGCACCATGGCTGTGACGGGCAATCCTCTTGCCGACTTTAATAACCCGTTGAAGGATTCTGACACGTTTGTAGTAAGAATTCCCCAGCGTCTGCCACCATCTGCATGCAACGTCCACTTTTCAGGATCATGTCGCATTAACCAACGATATGCTGCATCGTCTTCTTGCCTGATAGAATCCATATGCCTCCGGAATTTATGTTGTTGGTGGTCTGTTGCTGCCATCCACATCAAATCATGTAGATCTTTTTTGGGATGTGCCTTCTTGAAATTGGCCTTAAAGTGCCTCACACAGTAACGGTGGTATGCATAAGGTTCTTGCCAGGCAGGAAGGTTCTCCACAGAACTTAATATACCCCCGTGCCGATCAGATATTAGACAAATACCTGAACGATGTTTGACAACGTGCTCTTTCAAGTGGTTCAAAAATATTGTCCACGTCTCTGTGCTTTCATTTGCACAAATAGCAAAGGCTAGAGGAAATATCTGTCCATTTGCATCCACAGCCACGACTATCAATAGCTTGATATCGTACTTTCCATAGACATGAGTTCCGTCTATGGATATTATGGGCCGGCAATACGGAAAACCATCAATTGCTGGCTTAAACGCCCAAAACACGTAATTGAATATATATTCTGGTTTACCCGGACTCCGCTCAAGCTTCCATTCAATAACTGTTCCGGGGTTAAAGTGCTGCAGTGCAGCCATGTAGCTAGGCAGATCTGCAAATGACTTATCCCAGTTACCATAGACTATTTCAAACGCTCTTTTGCGCCCAAGATATGCCTTTCTTTTAGTAATTGTGTGGCCATATTCCTGGTAGACTGCTGTAATGCACTCTTTGATTTTATACCTTATGGACGCTTCGATGTGCGGAATAAGTACAAGAGATATCAAGTCAATATCCAAGTTGAAGTGATTCCCGTTGAAAGTGTCCATTTCGCATGTGTGGGTGGGAATGTATTTACCCACTTTCCACATACCTGTTTTCTTCTTCGACGCACGCAACATCCAATTACATGGCCAAAACCACCTGCGGCAAATAGCCTTGTATACCGTCGGACTTGACTCCGATACCTGCATCTCACGACACTCTTTAACATTGTGCATTTTACAAGCCCTGCTTACGCGTGCTTTATCAGGAAAAAGCATCCCCTTTGCAAGCACCGTTGGTCTAGACTCATCCCATATTGCTGTCCGTATTTCATCAAAATCCCGTGTGAGAGCTTCCACATTCGGCACGGCTGACAAGTTATCAATATAAGGAATCTCCCTTGAATGAAACGGCACTTCAGACTCGTTCACTTTTCGTCTATGGGGGGCTCTCTTCAAATCCGGTCCTTCCTCCTCGTCCTCTTCATCACCATCCTCACGAGCAAATGGTGTCTCGTCTCCCGATTCATCGGCATTGTTATCGTAATCGCTGTTCTCTTCCTCACTCTGTTCATCTGCCAGATCCTGATGTAATACGTCATTTTCGGGCAATTGAGTGAGTACGGGTAGTTCAACTTGCTCGTTTTCACTGCACATTTCAACAAAAATATAAGCTGCTAAATTAATAAATGCTTTATATATGGCTGTAGCTTTTCACTTACAAGTTGTAATGTGATGACATTCCATGATGGACGTTTTCAGTTAGGTGATGACTACCGGATGGGTCACTTGTAAAATTCATATCCGGCCGGTACCCCCTATTAAATAAATGAGCGTTAAAATTTATTCAATACGCAAAAATATACATATTAACACAAATGAAAATTGAAGTTTACCACTCTTCTTGTGAATTATGGAAAGCAGGGTATAAATTATTTTCTCGCTGCTCATTCGCCGACGGTGATAAATTTAAATCAAGAAAAATTCTTTCATCTGGAACATGTCCGACAAAAACTGATCCAGAATAACCACCCGATGACTGGGGGTTATCTCTACTACGCACAATCTCATTTTTTGGAACGTCTTCGACCTTCACGTACATCTCCAACATTGTGATTACAAGAAATTCCCAGCATTCGTCCGGAGTCCTCAAGAAATCACTCAAAGTGTCATCATCGTCGATGTTAAACTCTGAGTAAAAAGCAATCCCTTGCGGCGTAACGGAATACGGATATCTTCCGGTTACTTTAAGTATCACTGAACGTTTTCTCACACTCATTTTTTTGCATAACAACGATATCAATGTTTCGTACTCAATTGAAAGTGGCAATTTAACATTACACTTAGCAGGTAAACTGTAGCCCACAGAGTTATTCTCCATCACAACCTCACCCCCCAATATAATGATACTCTTATTCTACGTTCTTCAGACATAATGAAAAAATGCTGGAGAATTTAACAACAATAGAAACCAACAAGAGTTAAAAAAAATTTTGAATGAAGTTGGGGCGATTCTACGATGTTTATATAGAAAATGGCTAGTCGGGAATTTTTTTTTTGTTTGTATATAGCGCCACAAAAAGTGGCTTTATACACATTTAAATTATTGAACCCAGACATTATTGGTGGGGTTAGGGTATAAGACATATAGCGCCACTATTAATGGCGCTATGTAAGTTTGTCAGTATAACGCCACTAATAGTGGCGCTATACAGTAACGGTACAGTTAACGTTACTGTATAGCGCCACTATTAGTGGCGTTATATATACTTTGGTAACTTTCTATTTTTTACACTTATTTTAGTATTTTTAGTAAAAATTAACAATATTTTGGTTCCGCACTCGTGTATTGAATATTAATTTTAATTATCAGTCACGACTCACGACCAAATTCAACTAGCTAGAGTCTAGACCCTAGAGGGATGTATACAACTCAATTCTGTGAATAAAGTCTCTGATAAACCAACTTTGCTATTCCTCTATCTTGACGTGCCAGCTAGAGATGGAGACCAATGCTTGATATGATACAGGCCAATGTCACGACCCAAAAATCCTCCGAAGGAGTCGTGATGACACCTAGTCTCTAAACTAGGTAAGCCTGACATTAACTGAAATAACATTGATATTTGCCAACTTTAAATTCAATAACTCTTAACAATTTATAATTCCCAAAACCGGTGATACAAGTCACAAGCCTTTCTAAGAGTAGTTATACAAAATAAATACATCACTATTCCGAAACAAAGGGAACAAATGGAAATAAGTACAATTGAAGGTGACTCTGAGGACTGCGAACGCTGCAGCAGGTTTACCTTGAGTCTCCACCGCAACGAATAGCTACTATCGATCAAATACCTGGGTCTGTACACAAAAATATACAGAAGTGTAGTATCAGCACAACCGACCCCATGTGCTGGTAAGTGCCTAGCCTAACCTCGGCGAAGTAGTGACGAAGCTAGGACCAGACTACCAAATAAACATGTGCAATATAGCGTACCAAAAATAATAGGAAGCAAATAACAATTATGACAACAATGATCAACCAGTGATATAAATAGTAGGCAACAAGAACACCATAAATATTTCACAACAAATAATAAATACAAGTGCAATCAATTAATCAAGTCCTTCAAATATAAATCTTTCGCCTATAAATCCTTCAAGTAATAATCTCTAAGATAATATGCTTTTCAATAAGTATATTTCGAATATATTTCCTTCAAATAAATATCTTTCAGATAAGCATCTTTCGAATATAATTCTTTCGAGTAAAGGTCACCTTGTGACACCTCATTTCATAGTCATAAATAATATAGGTCTCAGCCCACTTTCATATTTTCATGGCACCTCGTGCCCATATTTATGTCACAACCGCACGGACAACTCACATGCCATTAAATAAAACCATAATATTTTCCCCGGCACCTTGTGCCCACATATTTTTGTCTCACATTGCACAACAATATTCTCATGTTACTCAGCTCATAGGTTCCATAACCCAATACAATTAAGAATGTTCAAGGAGCCTCATTCACTTAACATAAAGTAGAGTACAACTTCCAACCCAATTAGGAAATCAACAAGAAAAGATGAAGTTATTTTTAGAAATTATTTGATAAAGAAAATACCATTTTCAATTAAAGTACAATATCGAAGGAATCATTACCTTTAATACGAGAAATTAATAAATCAAAACATAGTAGAAATTTCTTTTTAAGTAAAGTACAACCTCAAACGGTTTAAGGAAACTTTAGTTGAGAAATCAATTGAGTTAAAAATGTAACAATTCTTGAAATTTGAAGTATTGAACATATTAAAAAAATAAGATGAGGTATTGTAAACACTATGATTCCAACACAAAGGATCACAACAGTAAAGAGATCTAAACAGTTAATACACTTGAATTGTTAATAACAAGTAAACACAGCAACAGAAAGTGCACGACATCACCCTTCGTGCTTTAACACTCTCTCACCAAAATAATACATGGCATCACCCTTCGTGCTTTACACTCTTCCTCACCCAAGCAACAAACACAAGGCAAATAGGGTAAGGGAATCTATAACATCGAAATAAAATCAAGTAATAACGGAAAATCAGTAAATAAACGTACATGACAACATAACTCAATTAGAATCAGGAAAAATCAAGGACAAGTGCATGGCATCACTCTTCGTGCTTTTACTCTCGTCCTCACCATAAGAATCAATATAAACTGCATGGCATCACCCTTCGTGCTTTACACTCTTCCTCACCATAAATCAATATAATCGGCACGAAATTGTACATCGTGCGGCATGACATCACCCTTCGTGCTTTACACTCTTCCTCACAAAATCATACACGGCATCACCCTTCGTGCTTTAACAGTCTTCCTCACCCAAACAACAATCACAAGAAATAAGGGCAAGGGAATAAATGAAATCACAATAAAATTCCGGTAAGGGAACATTGGTACAACAATCAAATCCCGGAAAGGGAAACAACATCAAAACAATAACATCCCGGCAAGGGAGACAATATCAAACAAACATCCCGGCAAGGGAACAATAATACCAAACAAACATCCCGACAAGGGAACAATACTATCAAAACAAACATCCCGGCAAGGGAGAATCAGCTATAACCAATCTTAACTCAACTTCTATTCAACTCAATTAATACCAATACTCAGTCATAAATAAATTCCATGAAAATAAACTAACTCCTTGCCTAATATCGAGAATCATCAATTAAAGCATCCGTAGAATCATTCAAGAACACAACAAATAACAATTTAAGACTCACGGTCATGCTCGACACCAATGTATAGATACTCGTCACCATGCCTATACGTCGTACTCAACATGAAGCAATTAGCAAATAGGACACAACTCCTAATCCCTCAAGCTAAGGTTAGACCAAACACTTACCTCGCTTTGCAACCAATTCAAAATTCCAACAAGCCTTTGCCTCGTGATTTCGTTCGAAGCTTCAAATCTGGTCATAATAATTCAATATACTCAATATAAATCGTACGAATTAATTCCATATGAAAATACTAATTTTCCAACAAAAATCCGAAATTTAACTCAAAATCGCCCGTGGGGCCCACGTCTCGAATTCCGACGAAACTCACAAAATCCGACAACCCATTCAACCACGATCACCCATACAAATTTTATCAAATTCCGATAACAACTCGACCTCCAAATCTAAAGTTTTCATTTTTGGAAGATTTTGCAAAAATCTTGGTTTCTTCCATTTAAATCCGAATTAAACGATGAAAATAACCATGAATTTATGTAATATAAACACTTTCGAGTATAGGACATTTACTTGAGTTGAAATCGTGAAGAACACCTCAAAATTGCCCAAAATCCGAGTTTGAAACTCAAAAAACATAAAAAAAAAAATGTGCTGCTCGTTCTTTAACTGCCCAGAATTTTCGGAGGCACTATTCATGCGTACGGTACTGTTCACGCGTGCGGATACTGTTCACTCTGCACTGTTCATTGTACTATTCAAGCGGCACTGTACACGGGGTACTGTACATGGTACTGTTCACGAGGTACTGTACATGATGCTGTAAAAAAAGACAGCAGCTTCCTAAAGAGAATTTCAACAGCTTTTTCTACCCGTTGACCTTCCGAAATCCACCCGAGGCCCTCGGGACTTCAACAAAATGCACCAACAAGTTCTAAAATATGATATGGACTTAGTCGAAACCTCAAATCGCATCAAATAATGCTAAAACCGTGAATCACATCCCAATTCAAGCCTAATGAAACTAAGAACGCCCAACTTCTATATTCGATGCAAAAACCTATCAAATCAAGTCCGATTTACTTCAAATTTTTCACGCAAGTCATAAATGACATAACGAAGCTATAAAAATTTTCAGAACTAGATTTCAACCCCGATATCAAAAAGTCAACTCTCTGGTCAAACCTAAGAAATCTTTAACCTTAGATTTCTAGATTCCGTTAAATGACGATAATTTAATCTAGGGACCTCCAAATTCGATTTCGGGCATATGACCAAGTCCCAAATCACAATACGGAACTACCAGAATGGTCAAAACTTTTATTCCGGTTCGTTAGCTAAAAATGTTGACCGAAGTCAACTCAGTTGGGTTTTAAAGCTCTAGTTCACAATTTAATCCATTTTTCACATAAAAACCTTCCGAAAAATTATACGGACTGTGCACGCAAGTCGAGAAATTATTGATACCGCTTTTCAAGGTCTTAAAAATACCGAGAAATTATTTAATTTAAAGATAACATTTTGGGTCATCACATTCTCCACCTCTAAAACAAACGTTCGTCCTCGAACGTACTAAGAATTATTCTCAAGTTACCAAATTGATGATTTCATTTTTACACAATTATTCGCAGTTGATCCCACATTATTGCATTCGACATAAGTCTGATAACACCATTTCAATTGAGATCATTTCCTTTATCCATATTCGTAAACTTCAAGACCAAATTTCTTACACTCTAATCATTTCTAGAAAGGTCCGATTTTTACATCAACACACGATATTAGTCCCAACTGGCTATAGCAACTCGTGCCTACGCACCCATCAAATACAGGGTATTACATTCTCCCCCACTTAGGGTCATTCATCCTTGAATGAGAAGTAGAGTCCGTCTTCAAACACATAATGTAACTTATCTCTTTCTTTGCACTTCTCAATATCCTAAATTTTTCTAATTCCCAAATTTTTCAGAAATTTCGGTAGAGTCTCCCCTGTAATTGGGCCTATCCACCTGTCAGAGTAACACCCAAACAACTCCTAACAACATGTCCACAACCCAACAACGCACCACAAAGTATATATCAATAACACTAATCTCCGCATTACAAGCACGCCATTATCACAATGATATCTTGACATAAAATGCATCATATGTATAACCATAACCACATCTCTGATCTTAATGGTTGTTCATAATAGATTACAACATCGCCAATTAACCTCATGTTAACAAAATTTCGTTTCAAACCTCCAGATTACTAATAACAAGGCATGAAGATCTTATAATTACTTACCCGAAGTAACGAGTCACAATTTAACGCCACTTTGCTCTCACCTTGTAGGCTAAAATTCAATAGTTACAATACAATTTTGGCAAATTATGCACAGAAATATTCATGCAAGAATTTTCAAATAAGCCTAATAGGCATGACTCCCTACAAGTGCTACAACACAAATTTTAATTTCACAAAAGGAGAATTTAAACACATAAAATTTTCACCACCAGGACCTCGTCATTATATAACATCCACCGCAGCTTGTAGCCCGGTTTAAATATTTCATATCATATAAAAATGTGAGGATCTCATCCTCAACTCTGAATCACAAGTATTTTGCACATTGTGCCTACTAAAATTTTCCATTTCCTTTCTTCCTTCTTTCAAATAAATTCGGTTAAACAAAATCACAACATACAATGATCCCTCTTACCGGTAGGGCATATAATTTACAATGGAAATCAATTATTTAGAAATTACATCAAACTCATTGAATTGATTAACAAGAATCACTTTTAGCCTCACAACTATTTAGAGTGACCAACACATAATGATAGACATAGCTATCTCCATATAATCTCCCAACAGAAGTACTCACATATGTAGATTTAAGAATTACGAAGCTCACTTATAAGTGGAGCACAATAGGAGAACTTTCTTCGATACTCAAAACCGAATCAAGTTAAGGAAATTTTGACTTTATAATAATTCGAGACCGTACTTATAACGATACCGTCTGGTGTAGCAATCTCAGCCATACCATAGAAAATATATCAACGGACTGGGTTTCCACCTCTAGGAGTCTCACCTCCACCTCTAATATCCTGACCTCTACGTATGGTTGGTCATGTAAGTGGAGTAGTAACTGCAATGGGGTACGTAGCCTGAGTGCTTTGACGAAATATGTCTCTCACAAGTCTAGGATAATTTCTCAAGATGTTCCTAGTATTACCATTTTCATAACAACCCATCCGCAGTTCGACTGCTCATACTAAGTCTGTACCGGATAACTTAAATAACCATTGCAGGAAATTTCATGCCACTGGTACATTAAAAGATGATTGCCCCATGTAAGTGCCCTAATTAACTGGAGCACTATGAGTATTCTAAAATTATTTCAATGTCCCTGCTGATACTGAAATGTAGAATTATTAAGGACGCGGGAATACCAAAAGTCCCATCATCATTCCTTTCAAATATCAGCTCTTAATCATATACAAGTTTCGACAAACCTTTCAATACCACATATATACAGCTCAAGACAAAACTAATATAACACATGACCCCACAATTTGAGCGTTGATAGGAAATTCCCCTCACTTAGCACGAAGCCATATGAAACATTCCGATGATTCACAATACTAACCTTTATCGCTCGTACGACACCGGTCATAAGATACCTCAAGCTATTTATTTGGCGCATGTCATCCTCGTGACAGTTAAACTCGCCTCTTCCAGTGTCTCGGCTTGCTAGTAAATACCATTCGCTAAATAGAAATCCCATACGAAACACATAATCTCTAATACGACCAACTATTTTTAGATCTACATCCACATGTGATGATTAGGCAACCAATTAAACCTTCTTAAGATATTAATTATCAACCAAATGTCAGAATCTGATGTACCCCCATGCGCACAACTGAAAGATCTCTTTGCGCTTCCATATCTTCAATTCTAAACGACACGTGGTAACAATGGTTGAGTAGCCCTGGCTCTCTTATAACCTTTTACGGTATCACAAACCATTGGCGTAGTGCGCAATTCCATACATGAGTGGATACAAAAAAACATAAGATATATGCTTCAAGCTGAATAAATATTGCACGATAAGGAATGAATGAAGTGAAAATTTTTCTTACTAGTTCTGTAGCCTCTCGAAGATAAGTACAGACGTCTCCGTACCGATCCGCAAGACTCTACTAAACTCGCTTATGACTTGTAGCACCTATGAACCTAGAGCTCTGATACCAACTTGTCACGACCCAAAAATCCTCCGAAGGAGTCGTGATGGCACCTAGTCTCTAAACTAGGTAAGCCTGACATTAACTGAAATAACATTGATATTTGCCAACTTTAAATTCAATAACTCTTAACAATTTATAATTCCCAAAACCGGTGATACAAGTCACAAGCCTTTCTAAGAGTAGTTATACAAAATAAATACATCACTATTCCGAAACAAAGGTAACAAATGGAAATAAGTACAATTGAAGGTGACTCTGAGGACTGCGAACGCTGCAACAGGTTTACCTTGAGTCTCCACCGCAACGAATAGCTACTATTGATCAAATACCTGGGTCTGTACACAAAAATGTACAGAAGTGTAGTATCAGCACAACCGACCCCATGTGCTGGTAAGTGCCTAGCCTAACCTCGGCGAAGTAGTGACGAGGCTAGGACCAGACTACCAAATAAACCTGTGCAATATAGCGTACCAAAAATAATAGGAAGCAGATAACAATTATGACAACAATGATCAACCAGTGATATAAATAGCAGGCAACAAGAACACCATAAATACTTCTCAACAAATAATAAATACAAGTGCAATCAATTAATCAAGTCCTTCAAATATAAATCTTTCGCCTATAAATCCTTCAAGTAATAATCTCTAAGATAATATGCTTTTCAATAAGTATATTTCGAATATATTTCCTTCAAATAAATATCTTTCAGATAAGCATCTTTCGAATATAATTCTTCCGAGTAAAGGTCACCTTGTGACACCTCATTTCATAATCATAAATAATATAGGTCTCAACCCACTTTCATATTTTCACGGCACCTCGTGCCCATATTTATGTCACAACCGCACGGACAACTCACGTGCCATTAAATAAAACCATAATATTTTTCCCGGCATCTTGTGCCCACATATTTCTGTCTCACATTGCACAACAATATTCTCATGTGACTCAACTCATAGGTTCCATAACCCAATACAATTAAGAATGTTCAAGGAGCCTCATTCACTTAACATAAAGTAGAGTACAACTTCCAACCCAATTAAGAAATCAACAAGAAAAGATGAAGTTATTTTTAGAAATCATTTGATAAAGAAAATACCATTTTCAATTAAAGTACAATATCAAAGGAATCATTACCTTTAATACGAGAAATTAATAAATCAAAACATAGTAGAAATTTCTTTTTAAGTAAAGTACAACCTCAAACGGTTTAAGGAAACTTTAGTTGAGAAATCAATTGAGTTAAAAATGTAACAATTCTTGAAATTTGAAGTATTGAACATATTAAAAAAATAAGGCGAGATATTGTAAACACTATGGATTCCAACACAAAGGATCACAAAAGTAAAGGGATCTAAACAATTAATACACTTGAATTATTAATAACAAGTAAACACAACAACAGAAAGTGCACGGCATCACCCTTCGTGCTTTAACACTCTCTCACCAAAATAATGCACGGCATCACCCTTCGTGCTTTAACACTCTCTCACCAAAATAATACACGGCATCACCCTTCGTGCTTTAACACTCTCTCACCAAAATAATACACGGCATCACCCTTCGTGCTTTACACTCTTCCTCACCCAAGCAACAAACACAAGGCAAATAGGGTAAGGGAATCTATAACATCGAAATAAAATCAAGTAATAACGGAAAATCAGTAAATAAACGTACATGACAACATAACTCAACTAGAATCAGGAAAAATCAAGGACAAGTGCACGACATCACCCTTCGTGCTTTTACTCTCGTCCTCACCATAAGAATCAATATAAACTGCACGGCATCACCCTTCGTGCTTTACGCTCTTCCTCACAAAATCATACACGGCATCACCCTTCGTACTTTAACACTCTTCCTCACCCAAACAACAATCACAAGAAATAAGGGCAAGGGAATAAATGAAATCACAATAAAATTCCGGTAAGGGAACAATGGTACAACAATCAAATCCCGGCAAGGGAAACAACATCAAAACAATAACATCCCAGCAAGGGAGACAATATCAAACAAACATCCCGGCAAGGGACAATAATACCAAACTAACATCCCGGCAAGGGAACGATATTATCAAAACAAACATCCCGGCAAGGGAGAATCAGCTATAACCAATCTTAACTCAACTTCTACTCAACTCAATTAATACCAATACTCAGTCATAAATAAATTCCATGAAAATAAACTAACTCCTTGCCCAATATCGAGAATCATCAATTAAAGCATCCGTAGAATCATTCAAGAACACAAAAATAACAATTTAAGACTCACAGTCATGCTCGACACCAACGTATAGATACTCGTCACCATGCCTATACGTCGTACTCAACATGAAGCAATTAGCAAATAGGACACAACTCCTAATCCCTCAAGCTAAGGTTAGACCAAACACTTACCTCGCTTTGCAACCAATTCAAAATTCCAACAAGCCTTTGCCTCGTGATTTCGTTCGAAGCTTCAAATCTGGTCATAATAATTCAATATACTCAATATAAATCGTACGAATTAATTCCATATGAAAATACTAATTTTCCAACAAAAATCCGAAATTTAACTCAAAATTGCCCGTGGGGCCCACGTCTCGAATTCCGACGAAACTCACAAAATCCGACAACCCATTCAACCATGATCACCCATACAAATTTTATCAAATTCCGATAACAACTCGACCTCCAAATCTAAAGTTTTCATTTTTGGAAGATTTTGCAAAAATCTTGGTTTCTTCCATTTAAATCCGAATTAAACGATGAAAATAACCATGAATTTATGTAATATAAACACTTTCGAGTATAGGACATTTACTTGAGTTGAAATCGTGAAGAACACCTCAAAATCGCCCAAAATCCGAGTTTGAAACTCAAAAAAAATGAAAAAAAAATGTGCTGCTCGTTCTTTAACTGCCCAGAATTTTCGGGGGCACTATTCATGCGTACTACTGTTCACGCGTGCGGATACTGTTCACTCTGCACTGTTCACTTGTACTGTTCAAGCGGCACTGTTCACGGGGTACTGTACACGGTACTGTTCATGGGGTACTGTACATGATGCTGTAAAAAAAAAAAAGACAGCAGCTTCCCAAAGAGAATTTCAGCAGCTTTTTCTACCCGTTGACCTTCCGAAATCCACCCGAGGCCCTCGGGACTTCAACAAAATGCACCAACAAGTGCTAAAATATGATACGGACTTAGTCGAAACCTCAAATCGCATCAAATAATGCTAAAACCGTGAATCACATCCCAATTCAAGCCTAATGAAACTAAGAACGCCCAACTTCTATATTCGATGCAAAAACCTATCAAATCAAGTCCGATTTACTTCAAATTTTTCACGCAAGTCATAAATGACATAACGAAGCTATAAAATTTTCAGAACTAGATTTCAACCCCGATATCAAAAAGTCAACTCTCTGGTCAAACCTAAGAAATCTTTAACCTTAGATTTCTAGATTCCGTTAAATGGCGATAATTTAATCTAGGGACCTCCAAATTCGATTTCGGGCATATGACCAAGTCCCAAATCACAATACGGAACTACCAGAATGGTCAAAACTTTTATTCGGGTTCGTTAACTAAAAATGTTGACCGAAGTCAACTCAGTTGGGTTTTAAAGCTCTAGTTCACAATTTAATCTATTTTTCACATAAAAACCTTCCGGAAAATTATACGGACTGCGCACGCAAGTCGAGAAATTATTGATACCGCTTTTCAAGGTCGTAAAAATACCGAAAAAGTATTTAATTTAAAGATGACATTTTGGGTCATCACAGCGAAAATGGTTAAAAGAAAACAGTTATATTCACCCATATTATCCATTAAAAAATGGATTAGATAATGAATTTTTTAAAAACGGATCATAAGAACCATATTTTCCACTTACAAAATGAATAACCAATAGATAATTAATGGGTTTAACTTTTACATTTGTAAAACCTTAAATTGAGAGTTCCTCAAATTTAGGAGACTAGAAATTCTCTCAAAACTGATCATATTCAAAAAGCCATGAATAATATGAATATCCATATTATCCATCAATTAATCCATTTTTTATCCGTATTAAATATGGACATGATCGGATAATTTGTCCGTTTTTGCATTACCCGTTTTCGATCCGTCCATATCCGATCCGACCCACTCGTTTGCTACCCTAATACCAACCATCAGATTCTAGTGTCACCAAGTGTCTTCTTACCAAATAGGGGCAAGTCAAAGGAAACCTCAAGCAATATTTTTTTTACACTTGGTATTTGGTATCAATATTGTGGCCCGATTAGTTTCAAATGCGCGTCAGAAAATTTTATATTGGAGGGATAAAATGTTCTATAATAAAGATGACTTTATATCCGGAACTCAAAATTAAAACCTTTGATTAAGAATGAATAAGTAATTATTACTTCACCACGGCCCTGGTTCACCAACCAATATATCAAACGTCAATTTGTAGGGCACATTTCACAATCCTAAGAATCTGTGGTCTCACGTGCATTATATCTATAGCTATGATATAAAGTGTGACATTTAATTTCAACTTTCAACAAATGTGACAAACCGAACTATAAAGGGGAGGGGTGTATGGTCAAATATCAGTTGCCCGCCACTTATCATTGCCGGCCGAGGGGCAAACCAGTTTCATGTCTTTTCAGTCCCCAACTTATAAATCTGTTCTTGAATTATTGGGGGTGCGAGATTTTGATTTAATTAATTTCCATTCAGATTTTTCCTCCAGAGATTGGATTTTAGTATAAAAATACAAAGATTATCATGTATTGGGAAAAATTGAATTTAACTATAAAGGTGACGTGTCGAGACACGTAGATTGATTAAATAGTTAAAGAATTACAACTAGCTAAGAGACACGAGTTGCAACAGATACGAGCAAATGGTAGAGGAAGAGGCACGAGCAGTTATTCAAATAACTCAGCGTCTGTACCTATCTAAATCATTTATGTTCGAGAATCAAGAGGAATGAATCTGACAATAGCAAAGAGTACAGATACGACATTTAATAGGCATTAAATGTGGAATACGTTAGAGAATTTATATTGAATGTAATGATTATGTAACGTAGCATTCAATGTCTTTAATTACTCATAATAACCTCATTATGATTTGGGCAAAACGTATATCTCCAAGATATCTATAAAAGGGAGATATTTGATCAATTGTAAGGACACAAAACACTATTGGAATAAATTTTGGTTTACTTGTTTTCTTTTGATTACTCTCTTGCTACCTAAATTACTTTCTTTTATACATTCTTTTGATTATCAGTAACCCATGTTTTTCTAAATTCTAGCTTTGACTAAAATTTTATTTTTTGGTTAAACAAATTGGTTCCGTTACCGAGAAACTGATAATCTATTTTCTTTTCACTTAACTTTCCTTGTTGCATCAATTATGCCGAACAACAATGACAACACTCAAGGAAACCAAGAGAACCAACAAAATCAGGGAGATCCACAGAATATTAACACTCAAGTTCCTACTCCACAAGACTCCCCACGGCAATCTCGTGAGGGTACTCCTGATGGGTCTCAAATAAACGAGTATGCTCAATTTGAAAATGCTGAAGCTGTTGATGAAGCTTTGCAGAAATTAATTACTGCTCAGGTCAACAAAGCTGTTGAGGCACTTGTTAACCATTTACCTGTTGCAACACCCACACCTACTCCAAATAATAACACTTTGGAAAACCCTCGTTCCGGGCTTGTTAACTCAGGCAACGGTGGAACCAGTGAATCACAGGAGAGAGAACCAGGTAATGTAATTAATTCTGATTTATAAAATTTAGTACTGGCCTTGCAGAAACAGCTCAAGGAGCAAAGTGAGAGCATAGAGCAGATACCCGGGGTGCCGCCCATAATCAAAAGGGTAGATATGGATAGATATTCGCAACAACCCTGGAAGCCAAGTGCTGCTCCACTCCCAATTCCAAAAAGTTCAAAATGCCTGATATTCCAAAATATGATGGAACAACAGACCCACGAGATCACGTGACTACATTCACAACGGGCGTAAAAGGCAACGATTTGACTTACCAGGAGATTGAATCAGTATTAGTTAAAATATTTGGTGAAACGCTCACCAAAGGAGTGCTACCATGGTATTCTCTTTTACCCAAAAATTTTATAAATACTTTTGCTGAGCTTGCAGATTCTTTCGTCAAAGCACACTCGGGAGCTCAAAAAGTAGAGAAAAGAATGGAGGATATTTTCAAAATCATGCAACGGGACTCAGAACTGCATAGAGAATTCGTGGACAGGTTTCAACGTGAAAGAATGACATTGCCACGTGTACCTGACAACTGGGCAGCTATAGCTTTCACAAGTAATTTGATTGAAAAAGCTCGGAAGCTACGAGGAGACTCAAGGAAAACCTTCGAGAATTCCCAGCTACAACATGGAATGATGTTTATAATAGGTATAGCACGAAGCTGAGGACTGAGGAAGATACTGTTCCATGAGTTCAAAAAGAAGAAAAGGTAAGTTCGAGACGTGCGGAGACTGAAAAAAGATCCGGTAAAAATAGGTACGAGCCTTACATGGGACCTGCGGGAAAAGACTCACGGTCAAAACATGATAATCAGAGGTACGATCACAGATCAAGAAATAGAGAATCAGGTTCTTCATCAAGATTCAGGAACAAGCGAAACAACTATAAGTCACGAGATGATGATAGAAATTTAAAAGCGAGATTCGGTGGTTACAACTTCAATGTCAGCACCTCCGAACTCGTAGCTGTTTTGAGAAACATGAGAGATAAGGTTTGATGGCCAAAGGAAATGAGATCGAATCCAAACAGGCGCAACCCTGACCATTGGTGCGAGTTTCATAATGACTACGGACATAAAACAGCAGATTGCAGATTTTTACAAAGTACAACAACAACAACAACAACCCAGTATAATCCCACTTAGTGGGGTCTGGGGAGGGTAGTGTGTACGCAGACCTTACCCCTACCCTAGGGTAGAGAGACTGTTTCCAAATAGACCCCCGGCATCCTTCCCTTCAAGAACTTCCCACCTTGCTCTTGGGGAGACTCGAACTCACAACCTCTCAGTTCCCACCTTACCCCTACCTCTCGATTGATTATTTATTAAAACAAGGATATCTTACTGAGTTGTTTAGTGAGAAAGGCAAGCAAGCTTACATGAAGAACAGGCAGGAGCCTCCAAAACCACCTTCTCCCAAAAGAACTGTCAATGTTATAAGTAGGGGTGAAGACGTCAATGGTATATCATATACTGTAGCTAACAAAATTTCCAAAGTAACAATTACCCAAGGGAAACGGGTGCGACATGTTTTAGAGGAAGACAACATTACATTCAATGACGCAGATGAAAATGGCGTATTAACCCCTTATAATGACGCACAGGTAATATCTTTAATTGTACATGACACTAATGTGAAATGAGTTTTGATTGATCTAGGTAGTTCCGTGAACATTATTTTGCTAAGAGTATTACGTGAGATGCAAGTGTGAGCACGCGATTTTTTGCCTCATACGAATTACTCCAAAAGAATTCTCAAAATTAGGTCTTTTCTTTAATTATGTGTTATTTTTAGGAATTATTATGTGATTTCCCTAATTGTTTGCATATATTTGTGTGCATGTTTAATTTTGTTAATGCATTAAAAATACAAAAATATAGCATTTTCATTTGAGATTTGATTTTTACATTTTTTGGAATTAATTAATAATTAGATGTTTTACAAAAATGAAAATTCAAAAAAAAAATATAACATATTTTTGTAATTTTAGTCAAATTGTGTGATTTTCTTTTAATTTGGCATTTAATTATTTGTGATAATTATTAGTTAGAATTAATTAGTATTTTTAAGTTAATTTGGTGTTTTATAATTAATTAGGATTTTAGTTTTAATTGTTGAAAAGAAAAAGGAAAAGAAAATTGAAAAGGAAAAGAGAATAAGAAGAGGAAAATCTGGTTGGGCCAATTTAGCCAGGCCCAAAACCAAAACTCAGCCAAACCCATTGAGAATAAGAAGAGGAAAATCTGGTTGGGCCAATTTACTAATTGAGAAGCTTCTAATAGTGGTAGGGTAGTATTTGCATTATCAAATTAACTAAAAGCACTAATTGAGTGGACAATTAAGTGGATGATTAAAGAAATAAAAAGTTGAATTGATAGTGAAAATGCAATAATTGAATGCCCAATTAAAGGAGCTGAAAATCAGATTGGAGAAGAAAAAAAAGGGGGGGGGGGGGGGAGAGAGCGGTATACACTCAATATACACTGGATATACAGGGGCAGAGAGCTAAGAAAACTTGGAAGAGATTCTGAGAGAGTGAGAACATTCAAAGAGGGTAGAAGGCCAGGAAATTAGGAGAGAAAAAAATAAGAAGGGGGCGGAGAGAGTGGTATACACTCGATATACACTCTGGATACACTGGATATACAGGGGCAGAGAGCTAAGAAAACTTGGAAGGGATTCTAAGAGAGATATAGGAAGAGAGATACACAGAAATAGATACAGAAAAAAAAATCAAAAACGATTGCAGAATTTCAGAAAAATACACTGTTTCATTGAGTCATTTGGTATTTTCTGAAGTTTTCTTCTAGTATGGAAGCAATTCCTGGTTAGCTGATAATAAAAAGGGTTTAAGTCGAGTCGTGTTTGAGGTCTGCTGATTCATTAAGATTGAAATTAGGGTCTGACTATCGTATCACATCCCTTGGTTTCAAAATTAGTCTTCTAGTTCATTTTCTGGTGTTGAATACTACTATTGCTATTGGTTACTGCTGATACCTCATTTTTCTGCTTCCTTCTTTCATTTCCAGGTGCACACTTGAACTCAAATTGATGTAGCTTTGAGATGAACATGAAATGAAAGTACTCAGACATTTGTTTACTGGATGATGCATGTTTGGACGACTATACATCTGTAGTTAAGTAGATATTAATGATATGTAACTGTGTAGTGTAGTCTAATTGGATTTATATTCACATGAAACTCGGACTGCGTAATTTGTACCTAATTGGACTGTTTGGGACTGTTAATTTGTGGTTATCCAGTTATAGCCTTAGTATAGCTTAGAACTTGCTTTAGTTTAACGGTTTTATTTTAAAAAATAAAAAAAATCAGAAATAGTTTGGGTGTTGCAATTGATTTTGAGATCAGCGTATGATATCCACATTAATTTTAATTTCAAGCTGAAGAGACGTCTCAAACAACTTTGTATTGCAGTAGCTAAGATCAGTAGATTAGTTACTCATATCAACATCTGCGTTTCATTAAGTAGTTTAGTTTAGCTGTATGATGATTAGATGTGAATAAAGTGTGAAGTTAGGCTATTAACCTGTTCGTGTTAGTGTAAGTAAAATCTCGTAATTAAGTTGCTTAGCCTGCTCATCTGAGGTTTATATTCATGACTATTTTTGTTAAAATTCAATTCACGTTTCCCAGTTTGTTTTGCCTTTAGTAATATCCAGAAGTTCACTAGTAGGTAAATAGATAAGAAAAATCTGAATTTTAGAATATAAATCCAATCCAGTCGGTTTAGACGTCTAGCTGTTTTGAATTTTATTGAGATGAGCATATGAGTATGTCAAGTGTTGATTTGAATAAATGTGAAATAGCTCCATCATTTGCAAGTTAATAAGCCTGAATGTCAAGGGTGGGCCTGAATAAAGTCTGTCCGAAGCCCAACTTGAGTTTTGACTGTGTCTTATTCTTACTGGGCTGAGCTTGAAGCCCAAGGGAATTACTGAAATTTTGAATAAAAGTCAAGGACGTAAGTATATTAGTTCTTGAACAATACTAATTAATTAGGGCTTTTTCTGTTATTATTAGAGACAAACTAAGTAGAAAATTGTAGTTTGCTTTAGGTTGACCTTTAAATAATAAATGAGGCGAGCCCTGCTAAACAAAAATGCATAAATTGCGGGGTCCTCTTAAATGTCTATAATAAAATACTTAGAATTCGAGATGGGCCGTTTAGCGAATTTCACAGCCCTCCCCAAAGATAATAACACATTAGTCACTTTAGGTGCGCTTTTAATAATTTACCTTCTTAAACTCGGGTGTGCATTTCATGTGACCCAAATCAAATCCCAAAAACGTTGAATAAAATGTGTTCAGGATTGCGGGTGCATTTCATGTGACGCAATCCAAAGACACGTTTTAAACGACGTTCAATTTTCTCTAAAAATAATTGAATAAAAGCGGTTGAAAGCTAAAATTGGCACATAGGTTCAACATGTAATAAAATCAGATAAATAAGCTGAATATGACAGTTGAGCGACCGTGCTAGAACCACGGAATCCGGGAATGCCTAACACCTTCTCCCGGGTTAACAGAATTTCTTACTCGTATTTCTGGTTCGCGGACTGTTAAACAGAGTCATATTTTCCTCGATTCGGGATTCAATCGGCGACTTGGGACACCATAAATCTCCCAAGTGGAGACTCTGAATTTCTTAAAATAAATCCCGTTTCGATTGTCCTTTAATTAGAAAAACTCCCTTTACAGATACCCTTTTCTGGGGTGTAGGTGAAAAGGGAGGTGTGACAGCTCTGGCGACTCTGCTGGGGACAGAACCCAGAATCTCTGGTTCAGAGTTCAAGAATTCGAGCTTAGAATAATTGTTATAGTTGGCTTTATCCATTATCTGATTTGTTACATGATTTGGGCCTAATGTGCTAATTGATTGCTTTTACCGCTTTGATATTTCGTGAACTGTATATAAACTGTTGCAAAATCCCTCTTCTCTCTGAGTCTTCTAAATCATGAAGAAGTGTACACTTCTTTTCTGTTAGAGTCATATCCCAAATTTAGAATGAGGTTCGGACAAGTTGCAAAGCCGGCAAAACTTCTGTATTCCCGGTACGCTGCCCCCCCTCGGCCCAAGCTGTCCGCTCGGGTAAGCCAGGTCTAGAACAAACATCCAGGTTCTGAACCTAGAATAACTCAACTTCATGCTGGATCCCTAGTAGGAACGCTTATTTGCATCATGTGCATTTGACTTAGGGGACTCAACACAGGGGTTGGGTCCGTCTAGGACAAGCAACCTGAAATGAAAAAGACCATCCTGATGCATCCTACTCATTTTTTGTGCATTTATTTGTTCGGACTTGCATGCTGACCGGATTCTGAATCTCGGGAATATCAGAAATTTGAGAAAAAGAAAAAGGAGAGAGAGAGAGAGGAAATAACAGTGTAGAGAGTTAATTACCTATTTTTAGAATAAAACCAATGCCCAAATACTGTCGAAACTCTGCCGAAATTTTGAGAACATAAAAAGAAAATATTTTATGTTTTTAAAATTGTTTGTTTTACTCAAAAAGCAAAAATGCGTGAAAAAGAGTCTTTTATTTTAGTTTGTCTTGTTTTCAAAAACGGAGAAGAAAAATAGTTTATTTGTTTGTTATAAAAGGAACAAAGGAAAAAGAATCTTGTTTTCAATAATGGCTAGTTTCTCTGCCCGAACTACGCGAATCTGATTCTCGTCTCTCGGGGCGGGATACGTAGGCAACCCACATAAGGTTCGGTCTTACTAGTAAATATTATGTTCTTGGCTTTGCGGGGTCTTAGCCAAATTTTGCACTTCTAGCCACCTTTTGGCCAAATAAGTCATTTTGCAAAAATAGCCTCAATCATGTCTTGCACGTGTCTAGTAGGGAGTGTTATTGTCTCGCATAGTGTTGGTTTAAAATTTTCTCATAAAGGTGTGGATTTATTTACTGGAGTTTGAGCATGACAGACACCCCGTGACCATTTTATTTTTATGTTTTGAGTCCGTTCCTCATTTTATGTCGTCTTTTACTTTCTAGTTTTGTACAGTAATGTCAAGTCTTTTGTTATTGTATTTTCTTCTTTATATTTGAGAAAATGTGCTGTAACTCAAAAATAAAAAAAAAAGAGATATTGCATTTTATATTTCCGTTACAAGTTTTCTTTAGATTACTAATTCTAGAAATGAAAAAAAAAGAAAAATTTCTGAGGTTGTTTTTCCTTTAGGCAATAAATATCTAGGATTTAAAATGAATTATTTTTATGTTTCCTTTAAATATAGTAGGATCAAAATTCAAAAAAAAAAAAAAAGAATTTTCTTTTAGTATTTCTTTAAAAGCTTTATTTAAGGTGTTAATTCAAAATCCAAAAAGATTTTCTTTTGAGAAGTTTCTTTGGGAAATTAGTGAAAAATGAAAAAAAAATTCTTTTCATTAGAACTTTAGGATATTGTACATAGAAGAAAAAAAAGACAACATACTTTATCTTTGATTTATTTTCAGGGTTTCTCTTTTAGGCAATCAACATTGAAACCCAAAAATATTTTTTTTTTCTTGTTTCAAAATCTTGCGTCAAGATATCAAAGGAAAATTCAAAATAATTTTCTGTGGTTTATTCTTTAGATTTTCTTCCTAAAAAAAAGAATAAAAAAATATTTTTCTCTTCTAGGATATTTACTTAATAGAATATTTGTTTCAAAAGGATAAAAAAAAAGGAGAATGTCAGTTTGTTTACTTTATTACCGTTCTTCCAGAACTACGCAAAGATCTGATTCATGCGGGGTCATGATACGTAGGCAACCTACATAGGGTTCGATCAAATCACTATTTTTTTACTGTTAAAAGAAAGGAAAAAGGGAAACGGAAAAGAGAGAAAAAAAAGGTGAAGTCATGGGATGTGAGAAATGAGAAGGAAGAAAAAGAGCGATAATCAGAAAGAAAATGGGGAAGGAAAATGAGCGAGCTAAGAAGTACCAGAAAAACAAAGAAAAGAGAGGTTGAAATGAACAAAATGGGATGATGCCAACTGCCATTTGTACCCTCGAAGTCATTTTAGAACCGATAACTGTGGCTAGGTGCATTGCACATGAAGTGAGATTATCTTATGTTAAATTCCGTAACGCTAACGTGATGGTTTCCTTTTGTTATATTCAAGAGCAGAAGGGTGGTTGGTTTGTGGTTTTTAAAGTGGTAATTCTTCTCCACAACACCAAGTCAAAAGGCAATGGCAGACAACAACAGAACTGAGTTGGTTGATACCGGTGCCCGAAAGCAGTTGGTTGAACAGGATAAGGGGTTGGTTGAAGAGGTGAGGATGTTAAGACAACACATGACAGACATGTATCATGCCTGGATGATTGGGAGGGCACCACCCCCGCCACCAACTAGCTTCCTAAATGCTACCCTTACCCAAACATCGGTCACAGTGCCAAATGATCCCCCATACTCTCCAGATTCACCCGCTTACCATGGCTTTCCCAACCACCCTAGTAGCTCCGTCACTCATCTTCCAATTACCTTTCCTAAAAATTGCCCTCCTGTCTTTTTCACCATCCCCAACAATGAGCACCCACTCAAAGATCACGATGCTCGATATTACCCCTCAGAGGTTGCCCACAAAGTTTCCAACTCATACAAACAGAGCCCTCGGGATAAGTTGCATGTTGAAAATGAAAGGTTCACAGAAAGAGAAAGGAAAGAGGGGATATCCAGGAGGTTGAAAGGCATAGAACAATCCTCGAAGAACAAACAAGGAAGGGAAGATCAGTGCAGCATGTCTTACAAAGAACTGTCTGTGTCCCCTGACGTTCGCCTGCCCGCGCGGTTTAAAGTGCCAAAGTTTAACTTGTATGATGGGTGTGAAGATCCAGTAGCCCATTTGAGGGATTATTGCAGTAAAATGAGAAGTGTTGGCGAGAAAGATGATTTGTTGATGGCGTACTTCAGTGAGAGCCTGACTGGGGCAGCTTTGGACTGGCATGCTTGTAAAGATGTTGGTAAGTGGCCTACATTGGGTGACATGGCTCAAGATTTTGTTCGGTGCTTTCAATACAGATTAGGTGTTACCCCAGACTGCTCCTCCCTATCTAGGATGGGAAAGAAACCGCAGGAAAGCTTTAGAGAGTTTGGGCTCAGATGGAGGGAGCAGGATGCTCGAGTCAATACCCCGATTGGTGAAGAAGAAATAGTTGAGCTTTTCCTACAAGCCCAGGGACCTACCTACTTCAGTTGTTTGATCCCGGCCCTGGGGAAACCTTTCAATGATGTGTTAAAAATGGGGGAGCTAGTAGAAGAGGGAATCAAGTCAGGCAAAATCATGAGTTGTTCGAAAAATATTCAGAACATCCCAGTAAGCTTGGGTGGAAGAAAGAGAAACAGAAAAGATGATCCAATGGGCTTTCCCGATCAACACTTCCAGCCTCGACATCGTCCCCGTGGATATTCTTATGCACCAGATGATCCTCCCCAATGCCACTTCTCTCCACAGAACTCCCAAAGTCGTACATCACTCTCCCAGTACCCAGCTCCACAAAATGCCTATCCACCCTCACGAGCTTATCGAAAACCCCCTGGATCAGGTTTCCGGCCCAATCAAGCATTTAAGAATGAGAGGTTGCTGAAAAAAGAAAAGGCTTTCACCCCATTGGGAGTGTCATACGCCAGTTTGTTCCAAAAGTTGAAGCAATTGGACATGTTGAAGCCGATCCAGATAAAAATGCCGAACCCCCGGTCAAAGAAGTTTGATTTTTCTCAAAGGTGTGCATATTGCTCAGATGCCCCGGGGCATGACATAGAGAAGTGTTGGAATCTGAAGAATGTGATTCAAAAGCTTATTGATGCAAGCGACATTGTCGTGCAAAATCCAGATGCAACAGACACCAGCCAAAGTCCATCGCCTGTGCATAATGAGACGCATATGGTGGGTATGATTTATTTTGAAAAGGAATGTGAGAATTCTTTTGGGAGCCTCGGAGGCTCACATGCTACTAAGCTTTCAGCGCTGTCAGAGGTTGATCTTAAGAACGAGCCGGCGGAAGGAACCCAAAAGAAATTTGTTAAGAACAATGTGATGAAGACGTGTGAAGTTCCTAGTATTGTTGATGCAGAAGTTAGTGGCTAAGATGTTGAGTTTAAGGATTGGAAAGATGCTCTTTTCTTGGTGAGCCAGGGAGGAGCTTTGGTGGCTTAGTTTGTTGTTATTTCTGTTGTCCGAGTTATTTTGAGGGTTGTAATTCGGATATTGTCTTGTGACTTAAACCCTTCTATCCTTTTATTTTGTCTAGTTCCTTTAGTCGTAATATCTCATTTAGTGCTGTCTAGGTTTGTTCCAGGGTTGTATCCCAGTTTGTTTTACTTGTTTTGTTATTCGAACCGTTTCACCGTCTGTCTAATACAATGTCCTGTCTTTTGTTATTTCCAGTCGTTTTCTTTGTTTAGTTCTTTTCTATCCTTTCATTTTTTCTTTTGTCTAATGCTGGTTCTAGTGACATGACATGCATGCAAAATTCTAGGCCTGGTCTTAAAGTCAGTTTAGTTATGAAGCAATGGAACAATTTTGAAGATGATAGGGACATTTGAGGGAAATAAGTAAAGGCATTTTGAGATCACTTCCAGCCCGAATTGTGTAAAACTGGGGCAGGTAGAACGTAAAGAAAACCCTACTAAAATGCATCATGCCGCATCGGGTTGAAGCTAAAGGCAAGTTTGCCCAAATTGACAGGAGTCGTTCGTAGTAATGAGGGTGAGAGTATTGTCCAATGGTGCTTTATATTTAACAGATGTAGAAGGCGAATGTGTAGATATGGTTATCAAGTCTGGTACAATCAAAAGATGTTACGATTGTTTTCCTTGGTTTGTTTAATTGTGTTGTTTGTACTTGGCATGTTTTGAAGATTGGAATGACGAAAGCATTTTTTTTGCTATCTAAACACCTTATCCTTCGTTACCCCTTTGAGCCTTATTTATTTTCTTTCATACCCCTCTTTCGGAATCAGTAGCAAAGATCAGAAACACAAGCGTGAAAGATAAGTAAAGGAAAAGGAGAAAAGAATAGAACGAAAAGGGAGAGAAGAAAAATAAAAATTGAACAAAAAAAAAAGAAGAGAAAAGAAGAAAAAGAAAAAAAAGAGGAAAAAGAAGAAAGAAAAAAACAACAAAACAACAAAAAAAAAAGGAAGAAAGAAAAGAAAAGAAAAGAAAAGAGAAAAGAAAAATCACAACAACAGAGCAATTCCTATGACATGAACTACGTTCGACCTGATTCCTTTTAAGGATATGTAGGCAGTCTCACGGTTCGGTCCCATCAAAATAAAAATCCAAAAGTCCCCAAGCAAAGAAACTGGGCCAGAAGTTGTGTTTGCTGTAAGAAATCTGATTCCAAAAGTTGTAATTTTAAACTCATGTCGAACTGTTTTGAGCCTTTGATACCCTTTCTTTCTAACCCCATCCAAAATCCCACATTACAGTACAAATAAAGACCTTCCGATCAGTCTTCGAGAGATGCCAAGTCGAGCAAATAGAGGTGATTCATATCAGGGTAACACTCTGGTTCAAGCAGGAAAAGTAATGAAAATGAGAGAGTCTTATCGGTGAAAACCCTCACAGGCACCGTAAGGCTATGAGAGTTGAGAGAAATAAAAATGAGAGAGTCTTATTGTTGAAAACCTTCACGGGCACCTTGAGGCGACGAAAGTTGATAGAAAGAATCAAATTAGGGAGGCTTGATGGTGAAAACCCTTTGGGCACTACAAGTCGAATAAGGATTGTAAATCAGATTGGATAATCGAAGAATTGAAGCCCAATTTCATGGCTTAGAGGGTACAACAATAGTTGAACATCAGACTTGCTTGACAGAATAGGCCACAGGTGCATGTCATGATCATTAGAGTTGGTATCCAATCTGATAGGTTTCTCATTTGTAGTTTTCTTGTTAGGAATCATCTCTTTTCCTTATCCTTTACTCTGTTTCTTTTGTCGTGTTTACTTCCTTTTTCTGAGTCTGTTTGGTCCAAACAAGTGATAAATGACTTCAAAATTTGCCACCAGCTTTCCAAGTGCACAAAATGAGATCTGGCTAGCACATCAAAGCATCATAAGTCAGTAAAGAACAACAAGCGCACTGAACTGGTAACAATCAACTTGCTTTGGGATCCTTGTGAAATACAAAGCTTTGGTACATATCAATCCATAGACAATGCAACAAATAGAGGGTGTTAGGTGAACGGATCAAATGTATCTTCTGTGTTAAGATTGACAAAATTTGTTAACTAGTGTCAAACAAGGTCTTCCAAGCAGAAATCAAAGTTATCATGGCAAGCGAGGGAGCAGTAGACCTCAAGGCCAGGGCCAGTGGTTTAAAACAAGGAAGAACAACATATACACCGAGTTGGTAACAATCAACATGCGTTAGGATCCATGTGAAATACAAGGAGAAAAATAGGGTGGTAAACTAGTGACAAACAAGATCTTCCATGCAGAAATCAAAGCTATCATGGCAAACGATGGAGCAATAGACCTCAAGACCAAGGCCAGTGATTTAAATCGGGAAAGAACAATGTATGCATTGAAGTTGGTAATATTCAATATACCGTGGGGATCATGTGAAACACAAAGGTTTGGTAGATGCCGGTTAATGAGCAATGCAACAGATAAATGGTTTTGGGTCTGAATGGATCAGAGGTATTTTCTGTGAAAAGGGTGACAGAGAAAGTGGTCAATCAATAAACAGGCAAGGTCTTTCAAGTTGAAACCAAAGTTATCATGGGAAGTGAAGGAGCAATCGCCTTCAAAATCAATGCCACAAAGCAACCACCATATTTATAAACTCACAAGTTTTCTTTGTTTGAAACAGGGACAAATATTGTGTCCCAATCAAAGCTTGGAATATTGAATTTTTTTCAAATGTCATGCCCAAACTTTGTCAGCACAAAGGCGGTTTGAGAAGGGGAAAGGAAAATTTGTTCGATCTGTAGGAACCCTCTATGAGGAAAAACATGGTTCAGAGGCAAGGAATTTTGTTCGTCATGCAGAGATCCTCCAGAAAGAAAGCATGGCTCAGGTAAGTTCATTCTCGGCTCTTCAGGACCCTCCTGGATAATGAGATTTAGTTTTAAGTGTTCAGGACCCTCCTGGACAATGGTATTTAGTTCTAAGACCTTCATAGAAAATAAGATTTAGCGTAAGTTTTACCTTTAGGAAATATGATTTAGCTTTGAAGTTGTCACTCTTAAGGTGAGATTTAATTTGAAATTTTCAGGACCCTCCTGGAAAATGGGACTTAGTTTAAAATTCAAAACAATCATGAGTAGTAACAATATATCCCAGGGAATATAAGTTGGTTTCAAAGTTTGCATGTCTAAGATATGATGTAATTAGGAGTTTTCAGGACCCTCCTGGATAATGGGATAGCTTTAAGACCCTCTTAGATAACAAGATTTAGCGGAAGTCACACCTTTAGAAGATATAACTTAGATTTAAAATTGTCGTTTAGGTAAGAATTGTCAGGACCCCCTGGATAATGGGACCTAGCTTTCGAATTCTTAGTAATATTTGGTAATATGATTCAGTTTAACACTCACATATGTGCCCAACCTCCAAACGGGGGCAGAAAGTTTTCTTTGTTTTATCTGTTTCATTGAAGTCAGGAGCCCACCTGGAGAGCAGGGAATACTTTCAAGCGCAGCAATCAGGAGCCCACCTGGAGAGCAGGTAATACATTCAAGTTCAGCAGTCAGGAGCCCGCCTGAAGAGGAGGGAATACATTTCAAGTTAGCAGTCAGGAGCCCGCCTGGAGAGCAGGGAATACATTCAAGTTCAGCAGTCAGGAGCCCGCCTGGAGAACAAGGGAGTACAATTCAAGTTTTAGTTTTCAAGTTCTTATTAATATTTGGTAATGTGATTCGTTTTACACTTACATATGTTCCCAGATACCCAAACTGGGGCAGAAAAATTTTCTTTGTTTTTCTATTTTGGTTGAATTCAGGAGCCCGCCTGAAGAGCAGGGAATACATTTCAAGTTAGCAGTCAGGAGCCCGCCTAGAGAGCAAGGAATACATTTCAAGTCTAGCAATCAGGTACCCGCTTGGAGAACAGGGAGAAGCAGTTCAAGTTTAGCAGTCAGGAGCCTGCCTGGAGAGCAAGGAATACATTTCAGTCTTTACATTTTACAAGTTTTGAAGTCAGGAGCCCGCCCATATAACAGAGGAATACATTGAAGTTTGAAGTCAGTAAAGCGGAGGGTTACAACAGAAATCCCCAGCAGAAATCAGAAGGAAGACCACAAGTCGAGCCAGAAGTAAAGAAACAGCGGAGGAAGCACAAATCGACAAGGCAACATCAGTCACAAGATCAAGTTTGGAAATAAATCTTTGTAAAGCATAGATTATATCTTAGTCTAGCTTCTTCATTTTTGTCATGGTGTAATAAGGAGGTTAGTAGGCAGTATCATCATCAGCAGCAGCAGTAACAGTAAAACCGCAGCTTCATGGTAGTCCCAGCTACCAAAACTTCCCGAACTACATTGACCTGATTCCTTTATAGCCAAGGATATGTAGGAAACCTTTGAAGCAGAGGTTCGATCAAATCTTTCAAAAATGCTTCCCACGGAGTATTCAAACAGGCAAAAATCGCTCGTATCCGCTCACTTTATCTTTGTACGAAAAATCTTCATATTTTCGGACAAAGAGGGGCAGCTATGAGCACGCGATTTTTTGCCTCATACGAATTACTCCAAATGAATTCCCAAAATTAGGTCTTTTCTTTAATTATGTGTTATTTTTAGGAATTATTGTGTGATTTTCCTGATTGTTCGCATATATTTGTGTGCATATTTAATTTTGTTAATGCATTAAAAATACAAAAATATAGCATTTTCATTTGAGATTTGATTTTTACATTTATTGGAATTAATTAATAATTAGATGTTTTACAAAAATGAAAATTCAAAAAAAAAATATAGCATATTTTTGTAATTTTAGTCAAATTGTGTGATCATTTAATTATTTGTGATAATTATTAGTTAGAATTAATTAGTATTTTAAAGTTAATTTGGTGTTTTATAATTAATTAGGATTTTAGTTTTAATTGTTGAAAAGAAAAAGGAAAAGAAAATTGAAAAGGAAAAGAGAATAAGAAGAGGAAAATCTGGTTGGGCCAATTTAGCCAGGCCCAAAACCAAAACTCAGCCAAACCCATTGAGAATAAGAAGAGGAAAATCTGGTTGGGCCAATTTACTAATTGAGAAGCTTCTAATAGTGGTAGGGTAGTATTTGCATTATCAAATTAACTAAAAGCACTAATTGAGTGGAAAATTAAGTGGACCATTAAAGAAATGAAAAGTTGAATTGGTAGTAGAAAATGCAATAATTGAATGCCCATTTAAGGGAGCTGAAAATCAGATTAGAGAAGAAAAAAAAGGGAGGTGGAGAGAGCGGTATACACTCAATATACACTCCGGATACACTGTATATACAGAGGCAGAGAGCTAAGAAAACTTGGAAGAGATTCTGAGAGAATGAGAACATTCAAAGAGGGTAGAAGGCCAGGAAATTAGGAGAGAAAAAAATAAGAAGGGGGCGGAGAGAGTGGTATACACTCGATATACACTCTGGATACACTGGATATACAGGGGTAGAGAGCTAAGAAAACTTGGAAGGGATTCTAAGAGAGATATAGGAAGAGAGATACACAGAAATAGATACAGAAAAAAAATCAAAAACGATTGCAGAATTTCAAAAAAATACACTGTTTCATTGAGTCATTTGGTATTTTCTGAAATTTTCTTCTAGCATGGAAGCAATTCCTGGTTAGCTGATAATAAAAAGGGTTTAAGTCGAGTCGGGTTTGAGGTATGCTGATTCATTAAGATTGAAATTAGGGTCTGACTATCGTATCACATCCCTTGGTTTCAAAATTAGTCTGCTGGTTCATTTTCTGGTGTTGAATACTACTGCTGCTGTTGGTTACTGCTGATACCTCATTTTTCTGCTTCCTTCTTTCATTTCCAGGTGCACACTTGAACTCAAATTGATGTAGCTTTGAGATGAACATGAAATGAAAGTACTCAGACATTTGTTTACTGGATGATGCATGTTTGGACGACTATACATCTGTAGTTAAGTAGATATTAATGATATGTAACTGTGTAGTGTAGTCTAATTGGATTTATATTCACATGAACCTCGGACTGCGTAATTTGTACCTAATTGGTCTGTTTGGGACTGTTAATTTGTGGTTATCCAGTTGTAGCCTTAGTATAGCTTAGAACTTGCTTTTGTTTAACGGTTTTGTTTTAAAAAATAAAAAAAATCAGAAATAGTTTGGGTGTTGCAATTGATTTTGAGATCAGCGTATGATATCCACATTAATTTTAATTTCAAGCTGAAGAGACGTCTCAAACAACTTTGTATTGCAGTAGCTAAGATCAGTAGATTAGTTACTCATATCAACATCTGCGTTTCATTAAGTAGTTTAGTTTAGCTGTATGATGATTAGATGTGAATAAAGTGTGAAGTTAGGCTATTAACCTGTTCGTGTTAGTGTAAGTAAAATCTCGTAATTAAGTTGCTTAGCCTGCTCATCTGAGGTTTATATTCATGACTATTTTTGTTAAAATTCAATTCACGTTTCCCAGTTTGTTTTGCCTTTAGTAATATCCAGAAGTTCACTAGTAGGTAAATAGATAAGAAAAATCTGAATTTTAGAATATAAATCCAATCCAGTCGGTTTAGACGTCTAGCTGTTTTGAATTTTATTGAGATGAGCATATGAGTATGTCACGTGTTGATTTGAATAAATGTGAAATAGCTCCATCATTTGCAAGTTAATAAGCCTGAATGTCAAGGGTGGGCCTGAATGAAGTCTGTCCGAAGCCCAACTTGAGTTTTGACTGTGTCTTATTCTTACTGGGCTGAGCTTGAAGCCCAAGGGAATTACTGAAATTTTGAATAAAAGTCAAGGACGTAAGTATTTTAGTTCTTGAACAATACTAATTAATTAGGGCTTTTTCTGTTATTATTAGAGACAAACTAAGTAGAAAATTGTAGTTTGCTTTAGGTTGACCTTTAAATAATAAATGAGGCGAGCCCTGCTAAACAAAAATGCATAAATTGCGGGGTCCTCTTAAATGTCTATAATAAAATACTTAGAATTCGAGATGGGCCGTTTAGCGAATTTCACAGCCCTCCCCAAAGATAATAACACATTAGTCACTTTAGGTGCGCTTTTAATAATTTACCTTCTTAAACTCGGGTGTGCATTTCATGTGACCCAAATCAAATCCCAAAAACGTTGAATAAAATGTGCTCAGGATTGCGGGTGCATTTCATGTGACTCAATCCAAAGACACGTTTTAAACGACGTTCAATTTTCTCTAAAAATAATTGAATAAAAGCGGTTGAAAGCTAAAATTGGCACATAGGTTCAACATGTAATAAAATCAGATAAATAAGCTGAATATGACAGTTGAGCGACCGTGCTAGAACCACGGAATTCGGGAATGCCTAACACCTTCTCCCGGGTTAACAGAATTCCTTACTCGGATTTCTGGTTCCCTTACTGTTAAACAGAGTCATATTTTCCTCGATTCGGGATTTAATCGGTGACTTGGGACACCATAAATCTCCCAAGTGGCGACTTTGAATTTCTTAAAATAAATCCCGTTTCGATTGTCCTTTAATTAGAAAAAACTCCCTTTACATATACCGTTTTCCGGGGTGTAGGTAAAAAAGGAGGTGTGACAGCAAGCTGAAGATAAAATGATACCAAAGGCGCATACTCTATCTGGATTTTATAATTCTAATGTCCTCACGAAAGGAGAGTTAACACTCACCACATTCGCTGAAGGAGTAGTCAAAGATACAAAGTTCCAGGTGGTAGATATGGAGAAGGCTTACAACATGATTCTTGGGAGACCATGGATCCACGAAATAGATGTTGTTCCTTCAACCTTGCATCAAGTTATTAAATTTCCATCGCCATGGAGAATCTGTCAAATTCATGGAGATCAACATACAACCAGGGCTATCAACTCTGTTGCAGATACAAGCACGAGAAATGAAGGTAAATAACAATCACAGAAGGCAGTTGAGGACACCACAACACAAACCTCAACTGAACAAGGGCAAACAGATGTAGATTCAAGGCCTGATACCATTCAAGAACCAGAAAAGAATGAAAATATCAAAACAACAATAGAGGAGTTAGAGAATGTCGTGTTATTTGCTCAATGGACTGATAAAAAGTCTATGTTGGAGCCAATCTTAGCCAAGGTATGAGAGGTAAGTTAATTGAATTTTTTAAAACTAACATGGACTGCTTTGCTTGGTCCCACTCTGACATGAAAGGAATACCACCGGAGGTGATGACTCATAAACTAAATGAAGATCCATCATACCCTCCTGTCAAGCAAAAAAAAAAAAAAGAAAGCAAGGAACTTTTAAGAATCAGGTGATTCAAGAAGAAGTCCAAAAATTGCTAAAAATTGGTTCCGTTCGTGAGGTAAAGTATCTTAACTGGTTAGCTAACACTGTTGTAGTTCCAAAGAAGAACGGTAAGTGGCGGGTTTGTGTAGATTACACAGATCTGAATAAAGCCTGCCCTAAAGATTCTTTTCCACTACCACACATAGATCAATTTATTGATGCAACTGCGGGTCACGAACTATTAAATTTTTTAGATGCATATTCAGGTTATAATCAGATTAAAATGGATCCGGGAGATGAAGAAAAAACTTCATTCATAACAGACAGGGGAACTTACTGTTATAAAGTAATGCCCTTTGGTCTAAAGAATGCAGGTGCAACGTATCAGAGGTTAGTTACCAAAATGTTTCAAGAGCATTTAGGAAAGACTATGGATGTGTATATAGATGATATGCTTGTTAAAACTTAGTATTCAAAAGATCACATATCACACTTATCTGACACATTTTCAATTTTGTGCAAATTTAATATGAAGTTAAATCCCGAAAAATGTGCATTTGGCGTTGCATCAGGTAAGTTTTTGGGTTTTCTTATTTCTAACCATGGTATTGAAGTGAATCCTGCACAGATTAAGGCCATTGAAGAAATCCTTGATATACTTTCCAACAAGAAAGAAGTTCAAAGATTAACAGGGAGAATTGCAACCTTGGGAAGATTCATTT
Organism: Nicotiana sylvestris; assembly: GCF_000393655.2. Classification (NCBI taxonomy): domain Eukaryota; kingdom Viridiplantae; phylum Streptophyta; class Magnoliopsida; order Solanales; family Solanaceae; genus Nicotiana; species Nicotiana sylvestris. The sequence continues at coordinate 78,207,219 of NC_091065.1, read as the reverse complement.
TTAAATCATCAGAGAAGTGTTTTAAATTCTTCTCAGCCCTTAAGAAGCAGGATCTTTTTGAATGGAATGAGGAATGTCAACAGGCACTCAGGAATTTGAAAACGTACTTATCAAATCCACCTTTGCTGGCAAAACCAAAGGCTGGGGAAAGACTACTCATTTACCTTGCTGTTTCGGAAGTTGCAGTAAGCACTGTTTTGGTCCGAGAAGAACAAGGTAAACAATCCCCTATCTATTATGTTAGTAAATCTTTGTTTGATGCAGAGACGCGATATCCTCTGTTAGAAAAACTTGCACTTGCATTAATCATGACATCTAGAAAGTTAAGACCTTATTTTGAGTGTCATCCTATCGCTGTAGTAACTGCCTACCCTTTACATAATATATTATATAAGCATGAGTTATCAGGTAGGTTAGCTAAGTGGGCAATAGAGTTAAGTGAATACGAAATCACATACCAACCTAGAACTGCTATAAAATCACAAGTGTTAGCTGATTTCGTGGCTGATTTTAGCCAGGGGATGCAATTAGAAGCAGAAAAAGAATTACAGGTATTCAATGGAGCTAACCCGGGAACTTGGACTTTATTCACTGATGACTCATCTAATGTAAAAGGTGCAGGTTTAGGGATTGTCTTGGTACCATCTACGGGTGAAACCATTCGACAAGCTATTAAATGCCACTCCATAACTAACAATGAAGCAGAGTATGAGGCTGTGATTGCAGGTCTAGAATTGGCATGAGAGCTTGACATAAATCAGATTATAATTAAGAGTGATTCACAACTCGTGGTTAATCAAATGCTGGTGACTTATACAGCTAGGGAAGCAAGGATGCAACAATACTTAGAAAAGGTACGGGAATTGATAAAGCAATTTCAAACCTGGAAAGTTATACAAATACCAAGGGATGAAAATGTTGAAGCGGACGCCCTAGCTAATCTCACATCTGCAGCTGATGTGGCAAGCGATGCAAACGCCTCAGTTATACATTTATTTCATTCAGTTCTCGATCCTGATAAGAATGAGGTAAATTTTAATAATGTAACTTGGGATTGGAGGAACGAGATTGTTGCTTTTTTTGCAGTATGGTATCGTCCCTGATGATAAGAAAAAAGCTCATGTGCTTTGAAATAAGGTTGCTCGGTACTGCTTAAAGCAAGGCAATTTATATCGTAAAATGTTCGGTGGTCCCTTAGCAAGATGCCTCGGACCTTCGCAAACGGAGTATGTAATGAAAGAAATACACGAAGGACATTGCGGGAATCACGTAGGAGGAAGGTCATTGGTGAGAACCTTAATTAGGGCAGGTTATTACTGGCCTAAAATGGAAGAAGAAGCAGAAAGTTTCGTGGCCAAATGTGATAAATGTCAAAGGTACGGTAACAATATGCATAGACCTGCGGAGTTATTACATCTGGTCATTGTGCCATGGCCATTTATGAAATGTGGAATGGATATTGTGGGTCCATTACAACAAGCAAAAGGACAGGTAAAGTTTCTGCTCGTACTCACTGATTATTTTACTAAATGGGTGGAGGCAGGAGCATTTAAACAAGTGCGAGAAAAGGAAGTCAAAGATTTTATTTGGCGGAATATCATATGCCGATTCGGTGTACCAAAAAAGATCATGTGAGATAATGACCCTCAATTTACTGGAGCTCAAATCACGGAATTCTTTCAAAGTTGGCAAATTAAAAGGATTACGTCAACACCTTATCATCCGGTGGGTAATGGGCAAGCAGAATCAACAAACAAGGTTGTTATCAATAATTTAAAGAAACGATTAGAGGAATCAAAAGGTAACTGGCCTGAAGTGTTACCTGGAGTTTTATGGTCATATCGCACAACTACAAAAACAAGTACAGGAGAAACGCCATTTCCATTAGTTTTTGGAGCTGAGGCTTTAATTCTAGTTGAGATAGGGGAACCAAGTACACAGTTCACACAAGCGACACAAGAATCTAATGACGAGGAGATGCGGGTCAATCTAGATTTACTCGAGGGGAGGAGAGAAGTTGCATTAATAAGAATGACAGCACAAAAGCAAGTCATAGAACGATATTACAACCGAAAAGCACGCCTCAGATTCTTCAAAGTGGGGGACTTCGTGCTTAAAAAGGTTTTTCAATCTACAAAGGCAGCTAACGCGGGTAAATTAAGTCCAACATGGGAAGGACCCTATAGAGTTCGTGATATTGCAGGAAAGAGAGCATATGAACTGGAGACAATGGATGGTAAGATACTACCTTTATATTGGAATGTTGTTCATTTGAAGAGATACTATTTCTAAGGAATACCCACGGTAAGGTATCACCATTTTAAATTTAATTCTTGAATTGTTAAAATTTTACTAACGATTTTAGATGATAGGCAAAAAGCTAACCCGTACTAAATAATGAGTCACGACCTGTAAGACACACGGAATAACCTAAAATTCCTGGCCTAGGATTACAATTATTCTGATAGAAATTCAAACGCGTTAAGCAGTCTTCATCTATAATCGCACCTCCGAGTCCCGTATGTTTTTCCTTTTCAGGAAAAGGACCAAATGAGAGAAAATATCAAGTGCTCGAGGCTTCATACTTCAACACTCAAATACTTGGGGGACTACATAATATACACAAACATGTGTATAAAGAAAGCAAATAAGATTAAGGAAAAATCAAGCCTAAAAGTGTCAAGTGCAGAGTAAAAGTCACAAAGTCACGAGATGGAGCCACGAGCTAAGGCCAAAGAAAAACCTCACTATAGTTAGGGTAAAGGCTATGTACTAAAACGGGTTATAAGGAAAAACCCCGTGTCTATTATTCTTCTTTTGTAAAATCTGTTACAAGAAAAACAGTTACGAGAAAGTTATAGATGTAATTCAAATACATGTAAAGTATTATTCAAAACTTGTCAAAGTTATTTCAAAGAAACATGTGTGTTCCTATTTCTTTTATCGTATGATAACACCATTATGAAGTTGAGACGACTTCTTCATTAAGTGTCGGAACATAAAAGGGCTCTCTTTTATAAAACTCATGTTTAAATTAGTTAGTCATGAGATTAACAGAAGCATTTTCGAAGAACAAAAATGCAAATTATTCTATAAGTCCTTAAAAATAAAGGCAAGAATAAAGCAGACAGAAGTTTAAGATAATAACATGAAAAACTTCTTAATACTTAAAAACTGAAGACTAAGTACGAACTTAGTCATAAAACTATGAAATTGTTTATACAAATTGCCCCATAAAAGACTTGGGGACTTGCGTTTCCAAAACTAACCCTCAAATGAAGCTAAGGGTTTGATTACAATTTTTCAAAATAAAAACAAAAACAAAATCATACAAATGATTAAAACTGGTCACTAAGAAGTTTGTGGAACTGAAGCAGGAACATCAATAACAACGGGCTCAATTTGGGCAGGTGCATCAACAGATGCGGTTTCAACTTGGCTTGCAACAACATGCTCGATTGGGCTTGAAAGAGTTGGGATACCCGTATCAGCTTCAACCACAGTAGAAGGGAAGTCTTGAGTTTGCTGAGCTTTTTCAATGGTTTCATTGATCTTAGCTAACTCTGACTCCAGGTTGAAGTTTTCTTGGCCAGCTTCAATTAGGGTATCACGATGTGAATTCAAAAATGCCCAACTTACCTTAACAACAGATTTTTCTTCAAGGATCTCATAATCCTTTTCCCAATCAGCAATCTCATTCTTTAGCTCTTCATTTTTAGCCAAGGCGGAGTTGTAAGAAGCTTGAAGAGAGGCATGAGAGCTCTCTAAAGCATGCACCTTATCAGCAGAGACTCGAAGGTCTTCTTGTGCTTGAGTTAAGCTTTGCACGAGCTCCCCAGCGTAAACTTCTTTTTGACTCAAAAGCGACTTCAACTCTCTGTTCTCTTCACTGGCCTTAGATAGTTGCTCTGAGAAGGAGGATTCGAGACGTTCTTTTTCTTTTTTGGCTTGAGGAATCTTTTACAACCGCTAACTCTGAAGTTAAAGCCCGCACCTGTTGCTCTAAGGTACTCTTGCTCTCTTGTAAATCTTCCATATCAATTTGTGCAATCTCAATTTGTTCCTTCCAATTGATCACCTCCAACTAAGAATCACGTGCTACCTTCTCCAAGAGAGGGATTCTGTTCATCATTTTTGTGCCGATAAGATTGGCCTAAAAAAAAGGAAGGGAAATAAGAATCCTAAAGATAAAAAAATTTTACAAAGTAAAGAAGGGAGAGAAGAAAATACCTTCAAAGTGGCATGCACGATATCATTCATTAGAGTTAGGGAACTATGGCTCTCCAACTTTTCTTTTTCAATTGGGCCAATTAAAGGTTCCAGCCATACATCTGCCTGACATGACTTCCTCAAAAGGCTGCTATCAGCAGGAACTTCATTAGTTACCCTCCTCATAGCGGCACTTCTACTTGAAGAGCCCACTTCCGCATGATGAACGATAGGAGGGGGAATTGTCAAAGGAGGAGAGGTAGAAGAAGGAACAGAAACAGCTGAGGCTGGTAAGGAAGGAATCACAGGCACGGGAGTTGAAAAAGAAGATAAGGGTATTTCATCTAAAACAGGCCCTAAACTTCCACTACCAAAACCACTGATGAAAAGTTGATCAATAAACTCACGGGTATCATGAGGAGTGACGTCATCGTCAGGAATTATTACTGGGGTTTCAACAAGTTCGGTAAGAGAAATAGAAAGACGAGGGGAAACTTCAGCTTCGTCATCAGAGACGATGTGTCTCCTAGCTCGTGGCCTCGTCACCAGGGAGCCCCCATCTTCCTCTTCTTCAGAGTCTTTCTCTTCAACAGATTTCCTTTCGAAGAAGAACCCAAGACTATTTCTCGGGCTCTTTCTAAAGAGATACGGGTCCCCGAAGGAGTACGGGTTCCCGAAGAGACACGAGAGGCCGCAACTGCTTCATCAGTAACTCCTCGAATAGAAAATCATGATAAAAAGAAGGATGTGAGTTAGAGCAATAAAGAAAACTATATATATGCATGAAAGATGAAATAAAAACTCTTACCATGAGTCTTTACTTTCCAACCATAACGGTTAGAAAGTGTTCTCCAAGACCTATCATCTATTAGTGCAGTCTTCAGCAATTTATCTACCCAACCACGGAAATTGGGAATATCCTCCACAACTCCCATGGTTGCTAAAAGAAAAGGGTAAAATCACAGAAGTTGATAAACTTGAAGAAAAAAGGCACGAGAAGGATAAAAGACTTACGTGCAAAATTCCACTTCTCAGGGAAGGGAACGTTATCCTCACCCACTAAGCCAACAGTGGGGGAAGCAACAAACCGGGCATACCATCCACGGTCCTTGTCATCTTCAGGGCTCACCAAAACCCTCTTACTCCTGGCCACTAGGGTAAAAACGCCATTAAGGAAAAGCCTAGGGGAGTAAAGATGAATCAAGTAAGGGAAAGTAAAGGAAACGTCAGCCATATTGGTTAAATGCCTCAAACAGGCAATAGCCCTCCATATGATTGGGCCAACTTGACCCAAATAGACATTAAATAAACGGCAAAATTCAAGAATGACTGGGTCGATAGCTGATTTGAACCTTAAAGTGAAAGGGTATGTATAAACAAAAGAGAACCCAGTCAAGTAAGAAGTAATTCTTTGATTTGGATTAGGGATAATAATGGGAAAATCATTACTCCAGTGGCAGTCTTTGCGAACTACAGGAGTCAAAATTTCTGTAATTTGAGTGGGGTAAGCATCAACACGATCTAAAGCGGAAACCTGGTTTCTAAGAGATTCCCTATCATGGTAAAAAGATAGTTCTGTAGGGACTATCTCCTCTATTAAAGGCTCACATAATGGTTCAGAAGGTTTTTTACCCCTAGAAGAATATTTGTGAGAAAGGGAACCTCTGTTTCTAGAAAAAGGACCAGAACTAGGAGAAGGTATAGACGAACCACCACCACGAGTAGACCCTAAGCTACGAAGCCTACTCTATGCCTAATGGGGGAATTAGGGAAGGTATCAACAATGGGAACTCTCCTAGGGTTCAGGTTTGGTGAAGACATGGCGAAGAAGAATAATATGAGGAAGAAGTAAACTAAGATTTGAGGAATTGAGTGTTCAATAAGCTTTATGTGGTAAAAGACAAGGAAAGAAGTTATATTTATATTAATAAGCAACCGCCAAAGGTAAAAGTACAGTGATGGAAGGACCATAATAATGATAACTGGCACTTCGTGAATAGTGGAACTGTAAAAAAGCCTTGAAAAAAGCTGCAAAACTGCAAAACTAATGAAAAAATGACACGTGTACGGAGCATTAAATGGAAGCGACAATTGAAGCGTCAATTTTTTCATAGCATTAATGGTGACAAAAATTCTCTTTTAATGAAATCCACTTCCCAAATATTCAATTGATGAATAAATGGAAAGTGGGGGGACTATCTGTATTGGAAAAAATTGTATTTAAATATAAAGGTGACGTGTCGAGATACGTAGACTGGTCAAATAGTCAAAGAATTACAACTAGCCAAGAGGCACGAGTTGCAACAGATACGAGCAAATGGCAGAGGAAGAGGCACAGGCAGTTATTCAAATAACTCAGCGCCCGTACCTATCTAAATTATTTATGTCCGAGAATCAAAAGGAATGAATCTGACAATGGAAAAGAGTGCAAATACGACATTTAATAGGCATTAAATGTGGAATACGTTATAGAATTTGTATTGAATGTAATGATTATGTAACGTAGCATTCAATGTCTTTAATTACTTAGCCTCATTATGATTTGGGCAAAACGTATATCTCCAAGATATCTATAAAAGGGAGATATCTGATCAATTATAAGGACACAAAACACTATTGGAATAAATTTTGGTTTACTTGTTTTTCTCTTGATACCTAAATTACTTCCTTTTATACATTCTTTTGATTATCAATGACCCGTGTTCTTCTAAATTCTAGCTTTGACTAAAATTTCATTTTTTGGTTAAACAGATCAACCACCAATAATCATGATGCTCCTTCATCGTCACAACCACCACAAGTGATTTCAATTTCAAATCATCGCCGGCAACCACCAAGCATCAATCAACCGTCGTCGGTCGCTACCGCACAAACCACCGCAACTTTCCACCACTGTCACCCATGACCACCAACCACCAACATCATTGCGCTTCACATGTTGCTAAACATTTGGCTAACACTAGACATGGTGCGACAGCAACGCCCTGCGTCGTGCCATGGCTGCCTCCTGCCACACCCTGCCACGCCCGGAATCTACGCCCTTCATTGTGCCATGGCCACGCCCTGCGTCGTGCTATGGCCTCGCCCTGCCTGGTGCCATTGCAGCCTGCCATGCCCGACGCTGTGCCATGGCCACGCCCTACCACGTCCATCATCGTGCCATGGTCACGTCCTGCTACGCCCGATATCGTGCAATGGCCACACCCTGTCACGCCCGACGTCATAGAATTTACATAGGCATGATATGCCCGACCTCGTGTCATAGTGGCCGGTCGTGCTTGACTTTGTGCCATTGACATAGGCATGCCACGCCCTGCGTCATGTCATGGAGGCCTACCATGCCCGACTTCGTACCATTTATATAGGTGTGCCATGGCCGACTCTGGGCCTTTGACATAGGCATGCCATGGCCGACCTCGGCCCATTGACATAGGCCTTGGCCTCGCATGCAACACCTCGAAAAACTTTTATTTGCAACATTTTCTTTGCATATTAGCATATTACTCTTGGCTTGTGCTTTGGCATCGCACACGACACCCCGAAAAACCTCTGGGGTTTACCTATATTTACATGTCAGTCGATGTTAGTATTTTAGTTAGTGATTGAGCATAGTTAGTGATAAAGCTAGTTTTGTCTTGACAGATATCTAAATGTATTAATTAGAACTTAAAATAATGCATGCAGTAGGATACTAACATGTTATCTAATGTTGTTAGCTTGTTTTTCATAAATAAATGTGTGAGATTTGGACAGGAAAAAATCCCATCAATCTGATATTGAACCAACCAAATGTTTGTTTAATGCCCGTAATTTATTAATATGAATTCACCTCAGTACTAAATCCGACTGAAAAGAAAACACAAAATTCTTATCAAACTAATAATTAATTCTTTAATTTGACTAACCATTTCAAGAAGAAATTCTTAATGAGATTATCGTTGCAGTCTAAAGGTTATAATTGCATCATATACCATTAAAATGTACGAGTCAAATCTTATCAAAAACCTTAGCATCTTTTTTTCTCTCTCCGTCATGGCTCACTACTAAAAATCCGGTAAATACCGACCAAAAAAATCGACCAACTTTGATCGGTTATGGCCAATTACCGACCAAAACACGGCCAAATACGCTTGGTCGTTATTTTGATGGTCGTTTTAATATACCGACCAATGTTGGTCGGTATATTAAAACGACCATCTGAAGAATTTAAATGATTTACCGACCAACTTTGGTCACAAACATATTTTATTAATTTAATTATTTTACCGACCAAAGTTGGTCGGTGTGTTTAGTTTATGTTTTTTATTAATTATAAAAATTAAAAAAATACCGACCAAAGTTGGTCGGTAAATAAAAATATATATTTTAAAAAAAAATTAAAATTTAACAATACCGACCAAAGTTGGTCTGTAATGTTGAATTCTGGGAATTCTTTGTTCATTAACCGACCAACTTTGGTCTGTTTTTTTGGGTTTAATTTTGGCATAAAATGCCTGTTTTGGTAGTTACACCACCTGCCAGCATATACCAATACTACAACAACAACAGAACAACAATATAACAACAACAACACAACAATACAACAACAACAACAACAATAACAACAACACAACAACAGCAAATTAAAATTCAATTGAACATAACAATCCAAAACCAAGTTAAAACAAATTACAACAAGTTCAAAACTAGTTCTATTTGTCTAGTTCAAATTATATAAAAGTCAATGGGTGTTTTTTACAATATCATTATCACCGTATGATAAACTTTTATCTACAAGATGGTATAGAGAAGGGTCTTGGAGGACGGGAAGAACAATTATGGGGAGGATGGAGGAACGATCACAAGCAGGACGGGAGGAACGATCACGTGGAGGTCGAACATCTGGCGATGACTCACGAGACCGGGGCAACGGAAAAGCTCCAGTAGATAGGAGAGTTCTGATATGAGCTTGCATGCCAAGGAATTGAGCATCTCTAACCCTTTCTCTTGCCTTGGCCGCTTCTAGTTCGGATGTGAGCTTTGTCACAGTTTCCCGCATAGCGGAGAGGCTCTCCTCATTAAGTTGCTCGCCTTGCGTGGAAGTCCCTATTCCTTGCATTCCACACTTATAGCGATGAAACTTTTTAGTAGGAATCCCCTATACCTTCTCCCATTTTGGACCGCCAACAGACTCCAACCATATTCTTTCAGCATCCTCGTCCGAAGGTTGGGTTGGCTTACCCGATTCATCAGCTGGATGACTGCGAATGAATTCCTCCGTGTTACTTTGGTAGCTACCCTATATTATTTTAAATTCAATTAATATTTCAAAATCTATATAAAAGTAAATTATAATACTTAAAGAAAAGTGAAAGCTTACATATGCAGTCGAGGCCCAGTCCTCGACCCACCTTTCTTGACCCGTCTCTTTTTTCTCCTTTATAATATGCATCTCCTTGAATAGCTCATCATGGATCATTGGACGCCCCAACTTCTTTTCCTAAAAACAAATTAATTTAGTTAATAAACAGAATATGTATACTTTTAAAAGTAAAATATTTAAGGAAGCACTTACCAATCTTCTTTTTATTGTCCCTAAGTTGATCACACCTCCAGTGTGCAAGGAGCCTCCCTTCTAGGATGCACAAGCTTTCTTTTCTTTTTTGCTCCTCTCTAAGAAGTCTGCGGTAAGCCACTGCCTTTGCAAATCATCCCATAAATTCTGAAGTAACCAGCCAGGCCTCATGTTCTTCTTTCTAGCATCGGAGAAAGCATCCGCCAATCTCTTGTGAGCTTTATGATGAAAATTTGCAGCCACTTCCGCGCTATAGCGGTCTTTCCATACACACTTGATCTGTATTTCAAAAGTTAAATATTATATGGAAACATCATAAATATAAATTATTAAGCTGCTTAAAAGAACATTTATACCTTAAATTGATTGAAAATTTGCTCCTTCAGCGAGAATGGGAAATCAGTCCAAGTCGCATAAGGGCCATCATAAAGCTTTTTGATGGCATTGGGGATTATCCTCGTAGTCTTATTACTTGGCCTGAACCTGCAATTTAATAATAATAACATATTAATATCTTAGTAAAACTGTTACAAAACAATAAACGCAAAAATAACAAATAACTCTTACCTATCACCCTTAGGGACTATGATGATCCTGTCATATTAATCATAATGCACTTCCTCGTCATCATCGTCCGAAGCATGTGTATCACAGGTATGTGTGGACGGTGTAAGAGAGTCAGAGCTACTGCCTCGCAGGTGAATGCCTGTCACTGATGAAAATGGCTGCAATCCCTATGACTGCGACATAGCTGGATGCGACCCAAGTGGCTGTGATACTGATGGCTTTGACCCGAGTGGCTGTGACCCAAGTGGTTGTGACATGGATGGATGCGATCCGTGTGGTTGTGATATGTATGGCTGCGATGCAGATGGTTGCGATCCATGTGGCCGTAAGGAAGGTGGACTGTATGTCGGACGTATAGTGCTATGGCCCTTTGATGAAAAACCTGGTGTCTGGATGAAAGTGTAGGGCTCGTGATGCCGTGGCAGCTCAGTATAGCCGTGGGGTGGAGGATAAGACATAAGCATCTCTGAAGAGGGTGGAAAAGAGGAAGTATTATTATTTACCCTTCTCTTTCCCTTCGTAGCCTTTTCTCGACCCCGAGAACCAGTGATGTCATTGTTACCTTGACCCTTGCCTGCCATCTGCATAATATAATACATATTTAGATTGAAACATATATGAAACTAGCTATAAAATGAGAGTGCTTTTAAAAAACCAACTTTTTAATCCACATCGACGTATTGTTCCTCGAACGAGAATTTTTTGTCCTCACTTGTTTGATCTTCATCAGTTAATTCTTCATCCTCATTTTCAATAATTGTTACCTCATTTATATAAACTTCTTCCAATATGCGTTCAGGATGTTCCAAATTATTTTGTAACTGATCATCCACTATTTGGTGAACACTGGAGATATCGTTTTGATATGCAACATCTAACATATTCTCGACTTCCACCCTACCTACAGGATTAGTTTTTATTACAACCCACCAATCGGACTTCTTCCGTTGCAATGGATAAGAAGTATAATACACTTGCCTAACATTATGTGTAATTATGAAAGGATCATAGCGATCATACTCCCTCATATGATTAACCTCAATTATGTTGTATTGGTTGTGTACTCTTGTATCTCTTGTACCTTTTGTTGGATTTGGGTCAAACCACTTGCATCTAAAGAGTATCAATTTCTTATATGGCCAACCTATATATTCTAGTTCTATTATTTCTTTGAGCACACCATAATAATCAATATCTCCAACTTGGTTTCCATCACCACCTTGAACCCATACCCCGCTGTTGTTGCTATTTTTATTTTTAGAGCAATCCTCTATATGGAACTTATAACCATTCACTACATACTTAGACAATGTTGTGACCTGAAGACCAGGTCCCCAAGATATATCTTTCAACAATTGATTTATACCATTATTTGGATTATTTACCTACATAGTGTTAAAAAAATTCATAAGTTAGCATAATTTACAAATATTATTTATCTACATAGTGTTAGAACATTATCAGGATAAACTTACAAACTGTTTGAACCACGTATCAAATCTCGTATATACAATATCATGGCCAATAGACCCACGAAGTGACTGTGACACATCAAATATTTTTAGTAGTTGCATCAATACGTAAGCACAATAAATTTTATATTTTAATAACTAATAAATCAATACTTACTTGAGAAATGGTACAATTTCGGGATAATTTAGCAACACATGAAATGTAGCTGACTTGTACTCCATATCACTCAAACTTCTCTTTCTAACATTCTTAGAACATCGGCCTGGTTGATTGAATACGAACATTGGTGGATATAATAGATCATTCACACATTCGACCGTGTGCCTATTGGGCCTATTCCTAGAACATGGCACATTACTCTCAAAATAATAAGAACAAAAATGTGCAGTTTTCTTTGCAAGATAGGCTTCGCATATAGATTCTTAATCCTATTCATCTGCTTAACAAATTGTTTGCATTTGCCAATTGTCCTACATAATGTCATGTTAGCCAAGAATATTCAAATAAAATAGAAAATTATATCAAACTTATATATTACCTCTCAAAGGGATACATCTATCTGCATTGAACAGACCCTCCAAATTGTGCTTCATGTACAAAGTGGATTGGAAGGCGTTCCATCACATCAAAGAAACCACATGAAAATATTTTTTCCATTTTACTAGAAGTTACACGAATATTCTGATCCATCCGGAGTAGATTTTCTTCCCTTAATATGGTATAACACAGGTCTTTGAAAAACAAACTAATCTCTGTGATGGGTTTCCAGATTCTTTCAGGCAAACCACAAAATGCAATAGGCACTAAGGTCTTCATGAAAACATGACAGTCATGACTTTTCAAATGGCTCAACTTCCCTACCTCCATATCTATATTTTTTCCAAGATTCGACTCATAACCCTCAGGAATCTTCAATTTCATAACCCATTCACAAATTTCGGTCTTTCCTCCAAAGTGAATATGTAACTTGCTTTGGGCTTGAACACCTTACCATTGTTTGCTGTCTACAAGTATAATTTAGGCTGCCTGCAATATTCTTGTAAGTCCATTCTAGCCTTCGGGTTATCTTTTGTCTTACCTTTAACATCCATCACTGTGTTGAACAAATTGTCAAAATAATTCTTCTCAATATGCATGATATCAAGGTTTGGGAGTTGCCTTATTAGAAGTATTGAGAAGAATTGATGGTGACAATCAAACCATGATTGTTTTTGCCCATGTTTCAAAGTGAACACTTTACCATTTTCTATGCAGTAAGGAGAATCTAGCTTCCCAGCAGTCATCCACCAAGACAACATTCCATACACAGGAAAATCGTTAATAGTCCACATTAAATTAGCACGTAAATTTAAATTCTGCTTGGTTGATATATCATATGTTTCAACACCATCATACCACAACTGTTTTAGCTCAATCAATCAAAGGTTGCAAATATACATCAATCAAACTTTTCGGATTACGTGGACCGAGGATAATACAATTTAAGAATATATATAGACTAGTCATACACAACTCAGGTGGTAGATTATAAGGTGTAAGAAAGACATGCCATCATGAATATGGTGTCGCAGATATAGAGAAAGGAATGAAGCCATCCGCACACAAACCTAACCAAATGTTCCTTGGTTCACTAGCAAAATCTGGATATGTCCTATTAAAGTGTTTCCAAGCTTCTCCATTTGAAGGATGACAAATAACACCAGGTGGTCTTGTATTTTCAAAGTGTCATCTCATATGAGGAGCAGAACTCATCGACGCATATAACCTCTTTAACCTAGGTATAAGAGGTAAATAATGCATCGCCTTGACATCGATTATATTCCTGCTGGAAAGCCTCTTGAAACGAGGCTTTTCGCAAAATTTACAGCTGTCTAAAGTTGCATCATCTTTATAATATAATATGCAACCATCTTCACAACAATCAATTCTCATTGACGAAAGTCCTAACTTAGAAACCAATCTCTTTGCCTTATAGAAATCACTAGGTAAGTTGATATTATGGTCAACTAGTTCACTCATAAGGTCAATGAAAGAGTCCACGGCTGCTTGAGAAATATTCCAATCAGATTTGATACTTAGTAATCTAACTGCAATAGACAACTTAGAGTGCGGACTTCCATTATGTAGTGGACGAATAGCTTCCTCTAACTGTTCATAAAAATGTTTTGCGTCATCATTAGGAGTTTGTTCAATATTTTCATTGGGCTCACTGCTGAAGTGTATCCCAAAAGCATCCACAACCATATCCTGAATTCTAGAATCAAGATTTGTATTCTCCACCGACCTACTACTTTCACCAACAACCATATTAGGAAATGTCCCATGGCTACCATCGATGTCTCCATGATTAGTCCACACAAAGTAATTCACTATAAACCCCTTCCTATAAAGATGAAGCTTAACTTCCTCCAGTTTTTTAAAATTCATATAATTGCACTTGACACAAGGGAACCTAATGTCACGACCCAGATTTCCAACCCTCGGGAGTCGTGATGGCGCCTACTCGTGAAAGCTAGGCAAGCCGCGTATTATAGGATCACTAAATCATTTACTAGCCCTTTTCAACAATTTAAACTAACATGTGATTAATAGTGAAATGTTAACGATAAATAGATACAAGCGGAAGACTTAATCTGATAAATTAACCATAAACAGTACGACAATGACAACATACATCTATACCCGGAATCCGGTATCACAATATCACGGACTATCTACGACTACTATATACAAATGTCTGAAAAGAAAGTACAATCTGTCTCGGAAGCAAAGGAAAACAGAATACATATAAGGCTAGAAGAGAACGTCGGGCCTGCGGACGCCAGCAGGACTACCTTGGGATCTCTAGATGGACTGAAGGCAGCCACCCAATGCTACGGTCCAAAAGCTGCCACTTCGGGATCTGCACATAGTGCAGAGTGTAGTATCAGCACAACACCCCATGTGCTAGTAAGTGCCTGGCCTAACCCCGGCGAAGTAGTGACGAGGCTAGGACTAGACTACCAAATAAACATGTGCAGTTATATAACATGCAGCGAAAAATAAAGTAGGGATAAACAAGTAAGGATGAAAGGGGGTACATGTTGTGGGGGAATATCAGTACCACCAGTAAAATTAAGAGAAAAGCATGAGAACAATTTAGAATTTAAAGCAAAACTATAGGGAGCTTGTAACCAATCTATGAACACTTCGTATTATCAATTGTTGCGGCGCGCAACCCGATCCCAAAACGTAATAACTCTATTGCGGCGTGCAACCCGATCCATATCATTTATCAATGTTGCGGCGTGAAACCCGATCCAATTATAATATTGTTGCGGCGTGCAACCCGATCCAAATATAATATTGTTGCGGCGTGCAACCCGATCCAAATATAATATTGTTGCGGCATGCAACCCGATCCAAATATAATATTGTTACGGCGTGAAACCCGATCCAATTATAATATTGTTGCGGCGTGCAACTTGATCCACATATATAGTTCAATACCAATCACAAAGGGAGTCCTGGCAAGGGATCAATAAAGAAACAACACTATCCCAGCAAGGGAATCGACGGTATAAGTAAATACATCCCGGCAAGGGAAAAATCAGCCATAATCAAACTTGTTCCAACATCTAACTACCTCAACTAGCACCAATGCTCAATCATAAGTAATTTCCACGAGGATAATCATAATCCTTGTTCAACTCAGAGAATCAACAACTTAGGCATTCGTAGTATTTATTTAGAATACAACAATTTCAATTTAAGACTCACGGTCATGCTTGACACCAACGTATAGATACTCATCACCATGCCTATATGTTGTACTCAACAAGTAACATGTAGCAAATAGGACTCAACTCCAAATCCCTCAGGCTAAGGTTAGACCAAACACTTACCTCGAACTTCAACGACCAACTCAAGCCTCAAACATCGCTTTTTCTTTAGAATTCGCCTTCAAACAACTCGTATCTAGTCCAAATTGATTCAACAACATCAATAAACTTTGTTCCTGTATCAATAGTAGCTTGAAGCTATAGTTTAAGAGAAGTGACAAGATCATCAAAAAAGGAAGGCACTCAAGCTTGACTATATGATTGGTAGGAAAGATTTTAGACTTGAGCATACGCCTTCTTCCTCTATGGATAGGGCGAAAGATAGGCGTATCAGGAAACAATGTGAAGTCACCCCTATTTCGCTGTCCAGGGAGCTATTGACTAATGACCTAAAAAATGCGTGACGTTTGGGAAGCATGAGCAACCCTTCACGCACGAGATAGTAATAACAAGAGATTAACCGGTCGGGGTCGAGTGATCTCAGGGGTTTGCTTTGCGAGATAGGATACACTTTGCTTTCTTGTTGCGTGAAAGTGCTTGAGCGACCGTAGGGAAAGATTTTTAGGGGGGAAGGCAGCCGAGTCGTTCATCTTATCTTAGAAATTGCCTTATTAAGGTCCCATCCATCGTAACGTGACTGCAATCATACGTTTTCGTCTTAAGAGAAACAACCTCTGAATCCGGTTTTATCATTAGGATAGGAGGGAAATCGGCAGCTCGACGGGGAGCTTGCCCGGCCGCCATGGATGACTTGGGGAACCTTTATGTCATCGTCGCCTCTAAAATCCCGGGTTTTTGAAAACGAATTTATTGAATTTTCATATATCTATTTTTCATATAGATCTATAGGTACACTGATCTCTGTGTGAGATTTCTTTTGTCATTTTCTTTATATGATATTTCCACTCGGTGCTTGAAAAGAAGCCTCTCTTAAGTTAAAGAGCTTAGAAAGGCTCTTAGCATGGGAAGGAGCTCAGACTTCCTTAGAAGGAGATAAGCTAGGCATTATCACACCGCCATCACCAGATTCAATAGCTGCTCCTAGCCTGATTCCAAGACCTGACCAAGTTTGAAAGTTCAAGCAACCTTGATCAACTATAGGAAAGTACCAGTTTTCCACAGTGACAAGGACTTCGCGCGAAAGCATTGATTTCCGGTCTCATGGTGGCAAAGAAAAAGAAAGAGGAAGCGCTCTTGTTCTTGTTGCGCGGACCCCACACTAAACAATCCAATTCCAATGCTTAATTATAGAATTCCCATCGTTCTTCCCAAAAAGTCAAAAATCGACCCCGGGCCCACTTGGTCAAAACATGAGGTTCAGACCAAAACCCGATCACCCATTCACCCACGAGCCTGAATATGTGATTAGATCCAAAATCCGACCCCAAAATGAGGTCTAAATCCCAATTATGCAAAAAGCCCTAACTCTACCCAAATCCCTAATTTTCTACCCTTAAGAACATGATTTAGCCTAGAAATCTAATGGGTGTTAATGGAAATTGAAGAAAATAAATCTAGGATTACATACCTATGAATTTATGGTGAAGTTCTCGTTCAAAAATCGCCCAATTTGGAGTTTGGAAGAAGAAGTTATGAAATTTTGGTTAAGTCTTGTTTTGGCTTCTGTTTTAAAATCACTGGATAGGCCTTCATCGCGTTCGCGATAGGCCTGTCGCGTTCGCGATGGGTCAGACTTAGATGACCTTCACGTTCGCGTTCGTCGGCTCGCGTTCGCAGAGCTTCAACTCCTAGAGCCTTCGCGTTCGCGGGCCAGTGGCCGCGTTCGCGTAGCACAAAATTCCCTTCCCCCTGCCCAGGCCATTAGCCTACGCGTTCGTGAGTGCTTGGACGCGTTGGCGAAGGGTACTCCCCCCACAGCCTCGCGTTCGCATCCCAAGCTCTGCGTTCACGAAGAACAGATTGACACTTGAGGAATTTTCCTTAAGCGTTCGCGTATGGAACCACGCGAACGCGAAGCACAAAACCTCTGTGCACTGAGAGCACCAAAAACCTGCAACTTTTCCTAAGTTCAAAACTTTCCGTAACCCATTCGAAACTCACCTGAGCCCTCGGGGCTCCAAACCAAACATGCGTACTAACTCAAAAATATCATATGAACTTATCCGTGTGATCAAATCGCCAAAATAACCTCTTAAACAACGAATTTAGCATAGAAATCTAAGAAAAATCTCAAAACTTTCAAAGTATGAATTTTTACAACTACGGGTCCGAATCCCCTCAAACGACTTCCGTTTCTTACCAAATTTCACAGATTCATCCTTTTTCACATATAAGACCTGTACTGGGCTTCGAAACCAGAATACGGGACTGATACCATCAAATTCTAAATACATTTCATTTCCAAAACTCATAAAAATTTCCAGAAAATAATTTTCTTTAAAAATTCATTTCTCAGGCTTGGGACCTCGGAATTCGATTATGGGCATACACCTAAGTCTCATATTTTCCTACAGACCCTTTGGGACCGTCAAATCACGGGTCCGGGTTCATTTACCCAAAATATTGACCAAAGTCAACTTAAATCCATTTTACAGTCAAAATTCATCATTTTTCATAGATTTTCATATAATGGCTTTCCGGATACGCGCCCGAACTGCGCACACAAATCAAGGTGATGCCGAAAGAGGTTTTTTAAGGCCTCGAAACGCAGAATTCATTTTAAAAATAGGTGATGACCTTTTGGGTTATCACACCTAATTACTCCTTCACTTTGGTACGGTGGAAGTGACATTGCATGTCTAATAAAGTCATCAACCCCTTCTACAAAATTCTCCCGCAATCCCCCCCGATTAGGATAATCCCTATTGTACATCCAAGTACGATGTTCCATCTATACAAATAAAACAAGAACAAATTAATTTATTCTACAATTATAAATTAATTAAATCTTTTTTAGTTAATTCAAGATAATTATTTTTTTCTAATTACACCAAAAATTAAATTATATTAAATATAATTAATTAAACTAAAAGTTCAATTTATATCCTAAAAGTTCAATTCACAAGAACAAATCCTAAAAACTAAAAGTTCAATTCATATCCTACAAGTTTAAACATAAACTAAATGTTCAATTTATATCCTAAAAATATAACTCATACCCAAAAGGTTCAATTTATATCTTACAAGTTCAATTCATATTTTAAAAGTTCAATTCACAAGAACAAAACCTAAAAACTAAAAGTTCAATTCATATCCTATGAGTTTAAACATAAACTAAAAGTTCAATTTATATCCTAAAAATTCAACTCATACCCAAAAGGTTCAATTTATATCATACAAATTCAATTCATATCTTAAAAGTTCAATTCACAAGAACAAAACCTAAAAACTAAAAGTTCAATTCATATACTACGAGTTTAAACATAAACTAAAAGTTCAATTTATACCTAAAAATTCAACTCATACCCCAAAGGTTCAATTTATATTCTACAAGTTCAATTCATATTTTAAAAATTTAATTTACAAGAACAAAACCTAAAAACTAAAAGTCAATTCATATCCTACGAGTTTAAACATAAACTAAAAGTTCAATTTATATCTTACGAGTTTAAACATAAACTAAAAATTAGGATTATAACCTAAAAATTCAACCATAAAAGCTCGATTCACCAGAACAAATCCTAAACCCTATATTATAACTAAACTATTCAAGATAATACAAAGTTAATAATTCAATTCTAACTAAACTATTTAAGACAATAAAAACTAGAACATTCAATTTATACCATATGTAATCAATTCAATTAAAACAAGATCTAAACCCTAGATTTCTATAAAATACAATGTTAAATAATCAATTAAAACACTAATCAATTGAAACTAATTCATAGCTAATAAACAAAACATTAGATTTATACACAAAAGATATAAGTTGTAATTTAAACCTAGAATTTTTAGGAGGTGGAGAAGGAGAGGCGTGGCAGTGGCAGTGGCGGCAGCTGGGCGGTGGCGACGCGGGATGGGGAATAGGATTTGTGTGTGTGATGACCCAAAAGGTCATCTCTTGTTTTAGAAGTCAAATCTGTGTTCCGAGGCCTAAGAAAAATCTCCTTTTGTTTCTTATTGATTTGCGTGCGCAGTCCGATCGTATATCCGGAAAGCCCTTATGTGAATTTTTTTAAGAAATAATGAATTTTTGTTTAAAAGATGATTTTTGTTGACTTCGGTCAACATTTTGGGTAAACAGACCCGGACCCATATTCTGACTGTCCCGGAAGGTCCGTAGTAAAATATGGAACCTGGGTGTATGCCCAGAATTGAATTTCGAGGTCCCTAGCCCGAGAAATGAATTTTTGAAGAAAAATTGTTAATTGAAAAATATAATAGTTTATGGAAATTGAATAGTGTTGGAACTTGATGGTATCGGGCCCGTATTTTGGTTCCGCATCCCGGTACAGGTCCGTTATAATATTTAAATCTTATCTGTAAAATTTGGTGAGAAACGGAAGTAATTTGACATGATTCGAACCTTTGGTTGAGAAAATAGGAAGTTTGAACTATTTTGAAAATTTCATGAGTTTTGGTGTTAAATTTGTTGTTTAAGATGTTATTTTGGCGATTTGATAGCACGAACAAGTCTGTATGATATTTTTAGACTTGTGTGCATGTTTGGTTTGGTGCCCTGTGGGCTCCTCTGAGTTTTGGATAAGCTGCGGAGTGTTTTGAACCTTAAGGAAAATTTGCTGGTATTGCAGGTATGATGACTTCGCATTGCGAAGTCAGGATCGCAAATGCGAGCACCGCAATTCCGAAGAACCATCGCATTTGCGATGACTAGGCTGGGCAGGGGACCTTCACATTTGCGATGTTTATCGTTGCAACTGCGAGATGAACAATGGCCTCAATTGCGAACATTTGTTTGCATTTGCGAAGGCAGCAGGTCAGGCCAAGCTTCGCATTTGCGAAGCATTGGTCGCATTTGCGAGTTTGCAATTGCGAACCTGTGATCGCAAATACGATACCTTGCAACTCTTCAAAAATAAGTTTTGACGGGATTTTCACTTCACTTCTCAAATTTTCAAACCCTAAGCTCCCATAGGCGATTTTCTAAAGGAGAGTTCTTCCCCAAATCATAGGTAAACAACTTCTAACTCATTTCCTTCAATCTATTCCATCTCTTTACAAGTTTCTTCACAAAATCTAGGGATTTTCATGGGAGAATTGGGTGTTTTTGGGTAGAATTTAGGAATTTTAAAATTTGGGAATTTAGACCTCAAATTGAGGTCGGATTCCAAAACCAAATGTATATCCGAGATCAAGGGTGAATGGATAATTGGGTTTTGGTCCGAACTTCGAGTTTTGACCAAGCGGGCCCGGGGTCGGGTTTTGACCTTTTGGAGAAAATGTTGGGAAACCTAAAATTGAGCATTTGGAATTGATTTCTCTAGCATTTATTGATGTTGTTAAGATAATTATGACTAAATACAAGCGGATTGAAAGTAGAATCAAGAGGTAAAGCGGTAATTGAGGTTTGATTGTGGCCGTGGAATCGAGGTAAGTGTTGTGGCTAACCTTAGCTTGAGGGATTAGGTATTGTTTGCCGTATTTGCTACTTGTTAGTTGTTTAGTACGACATATAGGTGTGGTGACAAGTATCTATACGTGTTGTCGGGTCATAATATACGAGTGAGTTCTATACTTGTGACAGTTGTGTTTCTTTATACGTATATTTCTTTCTTAAGCTAGTTATTGGTTATGTTAACAAGTTTTATTATGTTGTTCCTGATTTGGATATTGGGTGAGTATTGACTCAAGTTGAGATTTCTATTGTGAAATTAAATGATGAAATAGAGTTGTTTGATTGTGATGCCTTTGCCGGGTTGTTGTTGTTTCTATTGTTGTTATGGTGAGGAAGAGTGATAAAGCACGGCGGGTGATGCCGTGCACATTAATACTTATGCATATAGTGAGAAAGAGTGATAAAGCACGAAAGGTGATGCAGTGCATATTTACATTTATATTGATGCATATGGTGAGGAAGAGAGATAAAGCACGAAGGGTGATGATGTGCACATTTCTATTATTCATATGGTGAGGAAGAGCGATAAAGCACGAAGGGTGATGCCGTGCTCATTTCTATTATTTATTACATGGTGAGAATTGAGAGTAAAAGTACGAAGGGTGATGTCGTGCATTTTCCGTTTGCTGTGATTATTTGCTATTACCGGTTCAAGTGCATTAATTGTGTAATTTTTGTTACTACTGTGATTCCTTATTCTAGTACCCCTATAGCATGTTGCCCCTTCCCGTTAATTTCTATTTAGCTTCTATTATTGTTATTCTGTTACTATGTTGTTTAACTGCACAAGTTTATATTAGTTGTCGTGTCCTAGCCTCGTCACTACTTCACCGAGATTAGGCTCGGCACATACCAGTACATGGGGTCGGTTGTACTGATACTGCACTCTGCACTTTCTGTACAAATTTTGGTGATGGACCTTGTGAGTAGAGTTTGGGTGGTTGCCTTCAGTCCATCGGAGACCCAAGGTGACTCTGCAGGTGTCTGCAGACCCTGGCGTCCCCTCCTATCCTATTTCATTTTTGTTTTATCTACTTTCGAGACAGATGTATATTTATTTTGTTCAGACCATTATCTGTAGTATTCGTAGACCGTTTGTGAGTTGTGACACCAATTCTGGGTGGATTTTCATTACGGTTTTCGTTATTAGCATAAAGATAATCTTTTAAGCTGTGTTCTTCCGCATTTATGTTCCGCTAATTCACTTTTGCTAAGTTTTAATTGTTAAAAGATAAATGAAAAAGGTTAAATATTTTGTAACGTTGGCTTGCCTAGAGAGTACAATGTTAGGCGCCATCACAGTCCCGATGGTGGGAAATTCGGGTTGTAACAATTTGGTATCAGAGCTATAGGTTGCTTAGGTCTCACAATTCACAGACAAGCTTAGTAGAGTCTGAGGGATCGGTATGGAGACGTTTGTGCTTATCCCCCAAAGGCTACAGAGTTAGGAGTAGTTTCACTTCTATTCATCTCTATCGTGCGGTTTGATCTCTCAATGCTAATTGAACTGTTACTCCGTTCTTTCACAGATGGCGAGAACATGTACCGCTTCATCAGCTGATCAGCAGCCCGAGCGCCCAGTGGCAGCTCCTACGAGGGGCAGAGGACGAGGCCGAGGCCGTTCTAGATGCCGAGGAAGAGGCAGGGCTCAGCCTAGAGCAGTAGCACCAACGACGTAGCCTCAGGTAGAGTTTGATGATGAGATTCCGACCTAGACCGTTCCAGCGGGCCCAACTCAGGTTCCAGAGGGGTTCATCACTACCCCGATACTCCAGGATGCTCTGGTCCGTCTAGTGGGCCTTATGGAGGGTGTCACTCAGGCAGGCATACTTTTTGTAGCACCAGCCATCTCTCAAGCTGGGGAAGGAGCACAGACTCCCGCTACTCGTACTCTGGAGCAGATGGCTCCCCAGTTTCAGACTCTAGCAACTCAGACAGTTGGGGTAGTTCCACCAAGTGTTGTAGCTCAGGCCGGTGATGGATTCGCTATGTCTTCTGATGCTTTGTGGAGATTGGACAGGTTCACCAAGCTTTTCACTACTACCTATGGTGGTACATCTATAGAGGATCCCCAGGACTATTTGGACAGTTGTCACGAGGTTCTACGGAACATGGGGATAGTGGAGACCAATGGGGTCGACTTTGTTGCTTTTCGTCTTTCAGGTTCTGCCAAGAAATGATGCAGAGATTATTGTTTGGCTAGACCAGCTAGGTCACCAGCTCTCACTTGGGACCGGTTTTTGTAGCTATTTCTCGAGAAGTTCCTTCCCGTCACTCAGAGAGAGGAGTATCGCAGATGGGTCAAGCGTCTTCGCAAGGTTCTATGACTGTCACCCAGTACGAGACGAGGTTTATTGATTTGGATCGTCATGCTCTTCTCATATTCCCCACCGAGAGAGAGAGAGAGGGTGAGGAGGTTTATTGAGGGACTCGCTCAGTCTATTAGGTTACAGATGGCTAAGGAGACAGGGAGTGAGATTTCATTTCAGGATGCGGCCAATGTGGCCAGGAGAGTTGAGATGGTTTTAGCTCAGGGGAGTGGTCAGGGGTCTGACAAGACGCCTCATCATTCTGGAAGATTCAGTGGTGCCTCGTCTAGAGGCAGGGATTCTTTTGGCAGCGGCTATCCTCCCAGGCCGTTTTATTCAGCACTTCAAGTTTCCCATGGTGCTCCAGGTGGCCATGGTTCTCACATGCAGTATTCTAATCATCTATCCTACAGTGTACCACTAGCTCCTATCAGTGCACCTCCACTCCAGAGTTTTTAGGGTGGTTACTTAAGCCGTCAGGGTCAGTTTAGGGTCAGCAGTCTTAGCAGCCAAAGTCTTGTTATACTTGTGGCGATATGAGGCACATTGCTTGATTTTGCCCTCGAGCCTCGAGCAGTTCTCAGCATCAGGGTTCTCGTGCCATGGTTCTGGCACCAACTGTTCCACCGCCCGCTCGGCCAGCTAGAGGTGGAGGTCGAGGTGTTAGAAGTGGAGGTCAGGCTGCTAGAAGTGCAGGCCAGCCCGCAGGAAGCCATCCTAGGGATGTAGTTCAGAGTGGTGGGGCCCAGCCCCAAGGTTATGCTTTCCTAGCCAGGCCCGAGGCTGAGACATTCGATGCAGTTATCACATGCACTATTCTAGTTTGTAGTAGAGATGCTTCAGTTCTATTTTTTCTATGGTCTACATACTCCTATGTGTCTTCTTATTTTGCTTCATATTTAGTTGTGCCTCGCGATTCTTTGAGTGCTCCTGTATATGTATCCATGCCGGTGGGTGATTCTATTGTTGTAGATCATGTCTATCGTTCATGCATGGTATTTATTAGGGGTCTTGAGACTAGTGTAGACCTCCTACTCCTCGATATGGTTGACTTCGATATTATTTTGGGGATGGATTGGTTGTCACCTTATCATGCTATATTGGACTGTCATGCCAAGACCGTGACCTTAGCATTGCCAGGGTTGCCTCGATTGGAGTGGAGAGGGACTCCTAGTCATTTTACCAGCAGGGTTATCTCTTATATGAAGGCTCGATGTATGGCCGAGAAGGGGTGTTTGGCTTATTTGGCTTATGTTCACGATTTTAGTGTTGAGGTACCTTCTATGGATTCTGTTCCAGTTGTTCGGGAGTTTCCCGAAGTATTTACTTCAGACCTGCTGGGGATGCCACCCGACAGGAATATTGAATTTTGCATTGATTTGGCTCCGGGCACTCAGCCCATTTCTATTTTGCCATATCGCATGGCCCCGCCAGAGTTGAAAGAATTGAAAGAACAGTTGCAAGACTTACTTGATAAGGGATTTATTAGACCTAGTATCTCGCCTTGGGGTATGCCGGTGTTGTTTGTTAAGAAGAATTATGGATCGATGAGGATGCGTATAGATTATTGGTAGCTAAACAAGGTCACCATCAAGAACAAGTATCCATTGCCGAGGATTGATGATTTATTTGATCAGCTTCAAGGTGCCAGGGTGCTTTCAAAGATTGATTTGAGGTTTGGCTACCATCAATTGAGGATTAGGGCATCTGATGTCCCTAAGAAAGCTTTTCGCACTCAGTATGGGCATTATGAGTTTCTAGTGATGTCATTTGGGTTGACATATGCCCCAGCAACTTTTATAGATTTGATGAACCGAGTGTTCAAGCCCTATCTGGATTCCTTTGTGATTGTTTTCATTGATGATATTTTGATCTACTCCCGCAGCCGAGAGGAGCATGAGCAACATCTTCGAATCATTCTTCAGACTTTGAGAGATAGCCAGTTGTATGCTAAGTTTTCGAAATATGAGTTTTGGTTGAGTTCAGCAGCATTCCTGGGTGACGTCGTATCAGTAGAGGGTATTCAGGTAGATCCTAAGAAGATTGAGGCAGTCAAGGACTGGCCTAGATCCACATCAGCTACAGAGATCCGGAGTTTATTGGGATTGCTAGGTTATTACTATCAGTTTGTGGAGGGGTTTTCATCTATAGCATCTCTGATGACCAGATTGACCTAGAAGGGTGCCCCGTTCAGGTGGTCGGACGAGTGTGAGGTGAGCTTTCAGAAGCTCAAGACAGATTTGACCACGACGTCGGTGTTGGTATTACCCATAGGTTTAGGGCCATATACAGTGTATTGTGGCGCATCTCGCATTGGGCTTGGTACGGTGTTGATGCAAAATGGCAAGATTATTGCATATGCTTCACGGCAATTGAAGATCCACGTGAAGAAATATCCAGTTCATGATTTGGATCTAGCAGCCATTGTTCATGCACTGAAGATTTGGAGGCATTATTTATATGGCGTGTCGTGTGAGGTGTTCACAAATCACAAGAGTTTGCAATACTTGTTCAAGCAAAAGGATCTAAATTTGAGGCAGAGGAGATGGTTGGAGCGATTGAAAGACTATGATATCACCATCTTGTATCATCCTGGGAAGGCCAATGTAGTGGTAGATGCTTTGAGTAGGAAGTTAGCCAGTATGGGCAGCCTTGTGTATATTCCAGTCGGCGAGAGACCGCTTGCTTTGGATGTTCAGGCTTTAGCCAATCAGTTCGTAAGGTTAGATATTTCTGAGCCCAGCTGTATTCTAGCTTGCACAGTCGCTTGTTCTTCATTATTTGAGCGTATCAGAGATCGACAATATGATGATTTTCATTTGCTTGTCCTTAGAGACATAGTGCGGCACAGAGGTGCCAAGAAGGTTACTGTTGGAGAGGATGGAGTTTTGAGGATGCAGGGTCAATTTTGTGTGCCTAATGTGGATGAACTTCGTGAGTTGATTCTAGAGGAGGCCCATAGTTCCCAGTATTCTATTCAATCGGGTGCCGCTAAGATGTATCAGGACTTGCGGCAGCATTATTGGTTAAAAGGATGAAGAAGGACATTGTTGCATACGTAGCTTGGTGTTTGAATTGTCAGTAGGTAAAGTACAAGCATCAGAGACCTGGTGGTTTGGTTCAGAAGATTGAGATTCCTGAGCGAAAGTGGGAGCGTATCTCTATGGACTTCGTTGTTGGGCTCCCATGGACTCAGAGGAAGTTCGATGCAATGTGGGTTATTGTGGATAGGCTGACTAAGTCAGCGCATTTCATTCCTGTGGCAGTTTCCTATTCTTCTGAGCGGTTGGCAGAGATTTATATTCGTAAGATCATTCGTCTTCATGGTGTGCCCGTGTCTATCATTTTTAACCGAGGTACGCAGTTTACCTCGCATTTTTTGAGGGAAGTACAACATGAGTTGGGTACGCGGGTCGAGTTGAGTACAACATTTCATCCTCAGACGGACCGACAGTCCGAGCGTACTATTCATATTTTGGAGGATATGCTCCGAGCATGTGTTATTGACTTTGGAGGTTGTTGGGATCAGTTCTTACCATTAAAGGAGTTTGCCTACAACAACAATTAATAATCGAGCATCCAGATGCCCCCATGAGGCATTATATGGTATACGGTGTCGATCGCCAATTGGGTGGTTTGAGCCGGGAGAGGATCAGTTGTTGGGAACAAATTTAGTACAGGATGCCTTGGATAAGGTTAAGATCATTCAGGATAGGTTTCGTACAGCTCAGTCCAAGCAAAAGAGTTATGCCGACCTAAAGGTTTGTGATGTGGCATTCATGGTCGGAGAGCGAGTGTTGCTTAGGGCAAGCTAAGACCTAGGTTCATCAGGCCATTTGAGATTCTTGATCAAGTGGGAGAGGTGGCTTACAGACTAGCGTTGCCACCAGGTTTATCAGTTGTGCATCCAGTGTTTCTTGTGTCCATGCTTCGGAAGTATCACGGCGATCCATCCCACGTGTTAGACTTCAGCACTGTCCACTTGGACAAGGACTTGACCTACAAGGAGGAGCCAGTAGTTATTCTAGACCGGAAGGTTCGTCTTGAGAACAAAGAGTTACCCTTCGGTTTGTGTTCAGTGGAGAGGTCAGCCTGTTGAGGCAGCTACCTGGGAGTCCGAGTCTGATATGCAGAGCATATACCCCCATCTTTTTACCGACTCAGGTAATTTTCTATGTTTGTTCCAGGACGAACGATTGTTTTAGAGGTGGAGAATGTGATGACCCAAAAGGTCATCTCTTATTTTAGAAATCAAATCTGTGTTCCGAGGCCTAAAAACCTTCTTTTATTTCTCCTTGATTTACGTGCGCAATTCGGGCGTATATCCGAAAAGCCGTTATATGAAATTTTTAAAAAAATAATGAATTTTGGCTTAAAAGATGATTTTTGTTGACTTCGGTCAACATTTTGGGTAACCGGACCCGGACCCGTATTCCGATGGTCCCGGAAGGTCCGTAGTAAAATATGGGACCTGGGCATATGCTCGGAATCGAATTCCAAGGTCCCTAGCCTGAGAAATAAATTTTTGAAGAAAATTTGTTAACTTAAAAATATAATAGTTTTTGGAATTGAATAGTGTTGGAACTTGTTGGTATCAGGCCCGTATTTTGGGTTCGGAGCCCGATACAGGTCCTATGATGACCCAAAAGGTCATCACTTGTTTTAGAAATGAATTCTGCATCCTGAGGCCTTAAAAACCTCTTTCAACATTTATGAGTTTTTGGAATGAATTTTTAAAGAAATTATTTTCTGGAATATTTATGAGTTTTTGGAAATAAAATGTGTTTAAAATTTGATGGTATCGGGCCCGTATTTTGGTTTTGGAGTCCGGTACAGGTCTTATATGTGATGAGTATGTGAAATTTGGTAAGAAATGTACTTGAAATGACGTGAATCGGACCGTATTTGAGAAAATTGAAAATTTTGAAGTTCTTAAATGATTTCTGATTTTGATGCTAAATTCATAGTTGTTGATGTTACTTTGGCGATTTGATCGCATGATCAAGTCTATAGGGTGTTTTTGAGGTAGTGTGCATGTTTGGTTTGAAGCCCTGAGGGCTCAGGTGAGTTTCGGATAGGTCTCGGAAGGTTTTTGAATTTAGGAAAATTGCAGAAACTGCTGTTCTGATGCACAGGCCTTCTGTGATTCGCGATCGCGAAGCCCTTCACGCGATCGCAAAAGGGAAAATTGGGCAGGGTGGATTTGTTCAATGTGAACGCAAGGTAAAGGATGCAAAAACAGAGCACTGGGGGGATGCTCTACGCGAACGTGACCCATTTCCCGCGAACGCGTAGTGTAAATGGGGGACTGGTCTGGGAAGTGATCATTCCTCTATGCGAACGCGTGCACAGACCCGCGAACGCGAAGATCAGGGGGCCAACCCTTCGCGAACATGTAAGAGGACTTGCAATCGCGTAAGCCTGAGGAAGTCTTCTCTTCGCGAACGCGGCAGACCCATCACGAACGCAATGAAGGTCTGCCCAGTGATTTTTAAACAGTAACAGAACATTCGGGATTAAACCCCAAATTCATAACTTTTTCTTCCAAACTCCAAATTGGGCGATTTTTGAAAGAGAACTTCACCACAAATTCATAGGTAAGTAATCTTAGACTCATTTTCTTCAATTTCCATTAACACCCATTAGATTTCTAGGCCTAAATCATGTTCTTAAGGGTAGAAAATTAGGGATTTGGGTAGAGTTAGGGCTTTTTGTATAAATGGAATTTAGACCTCGTTTTGGGGTCGGATTTCGAAACTAATTATATATTCGGGCTCGTGGGTGAATGGGTGATCGGGTTTTAGTTCGAACCTCGTGTTTTGACCAAGCAGGCCCGGGGTCAATTTTTGACTTTTTGAGAAGAATGATAGGAAATCTATAATTAAGCATTGGAATTGAATTGTTTAGCGTTTATTGATGTTATTAAGTTAGTTATATCTAGATACAATTGATTTGGAGCGAAATTCAAAAGGGAAAGTGGTGTTTGAGGCTTAAGTTGGCCGTGTAAGTTCTAGGTAAGTGTTTGGTCTAACCTTAGCTTGAGGGATTAGGAGTTGTGTCCTATTTGCTACGTGTTACTTGTTGAGTATGATGTATAGGCATGGTGACGAGTATCTATGCATTGGTGTCAAGAATGACCGTGAGTCTTAAATTGAAATTGTTGTGTTCTTAACAAATACTACGAATGCCTAAGTTGTTGATTCTCTATGTTGAGCACGGATTATGATTATTCCCGTGGAAATTACTTATGATTGAGTATTGGTGCTAGTTGAGGAAGTTAGATGTTGGAACAAGTTTGGTTATAGATGATTTTCCCTTGCCGGGATGTATTTACTTATACTATCGATTCCATTGCAGGGACTCCCTTTGTATTGGTGTTGAACTGTATATGTGGATCGGTTTGCACACCGCAACAATATTATATTTGGATCGGGTTGCACGCTACAACAATATTATGTTTGGATCGGTTGCACGCCGCAACAATAATATGATTGGATTGGGTTGCACACTGCAATAGTGATAAATGATATGGATTGGGTTGCACGCCGCAATAGTTTTCTTATGATTTGGATCAGGTTGTGTGCCGCAACAATAGATAATAAAAGTGCTTATTGGTTGGTTACGAGTTCCTTATTCTTTTGTTGTGAATTCTAAATTGTTCTTTATGTTTTCTCTTAAATTACTGTTGGTAAATGATGTTCCCCCACAACATGTCCCCCTCCCATCTTTACTTGTTTATTTCTGTTTTATTTTCCGCTGTATATTATATAACTGCATATGTTTATTTGGTAGTTTGGCCCTAGCCTCATCACTACTTCGCCGGGGTCAGGCCAGGCACATACCAGCACATGCGGTCGGTTGTGCTAATACTACACTCTGTATTGTGTGCAGATCCCGGAGCAGCAGCTTTTGGACCATAGCTTTGGGTGGCTGCCTTCAGCCCAGTCAGAGATCCCGAGGTAGTCATGTAGGCGTTCGTAGGCCCCGACATTCTCTTCTATCTTTATATTTTGTTTTCATTTACTTCAGAGACAGATTGTATCTTTCTTTCTAGACAATTGTGTTTAGTATTCGTAGACGGTCCATGATATTGTGACACCGGTTTCGGGTAGAGATGTACTTGATATTGTCGTACTTGTTTTTGGCTAAGTTATCAGATTACATCTTCCACATGTATTTAATTATTGTTAATATTTCACTGTTGATCGCATATTGTTTTAAACTGTTAAATAGGGCTAAATAAAAGAGTTAGTGAATCTATAATACTCGACTTGCCTAACTTTCACGAGTAGGCGCCATCACGACTCCTGAGGGTGGGGAAATCTGGGTCGTAATAGGTTCGTTATAATATTTAAACCTTATATGTAAAATTTGGTGAGAAATGGAAGTAATTTGACGTGATTCGGACCTTTGGTTGAGAAAATAGGAAGTTTGAACTATCTTGAAAATTTCATAAGTTTTAGTGTTAAATTCGTTGTTTAAGACGTTATTTTGGCGATTTGATCACACGAACAAGTCTGTGTGATGTTTTTAGACTTATGTGCATGTTTGGTTTGGAGCCCCGAGGGCTCGGATGAGTTTTGAATAAGCTGCGGAGTGTTTTGAAACTTAAGGAAAATTTGTTGGTATTGCAGGTCTGCAGACTTCGCATTTGTAAAGTCTATCTAGCAAATGCGAGCACCGCAATTGCGAAGAACCATCGCATTTGCGATGACTGGGCTAGGCAGGGGACCTTTGCATTTGCAAAGTTCATCGTCGCAAATGCAACATGAATAGTGGCCGCAATTGCGAACATTTGTTTGCATTTGCGAAGGCAGCAGGTCAGGCTAATCTTCGCATTTGCGAAGCATTGGTCGCATTTGCGAACCTGTGATCGCAAATGCGATACCTGCAACTATTCAAAAATAAGTTTTGACGGGATTTTCACTTCACTTCTCAAATTTTCAACCCTAAGCTCCCATAGGCGATTTTCTAAAGGAGAGTTCTTCCCCAAACCATAGGTAAACAACTTCTAACTCATTTCCTTCAATCTATTCCATCTTTTTACAAGATTTCTTCACAAAATCTAGGGATTTTTATGAGGGAATTGGGTGTTTTTGGGTAGAGTTTAGGAATTTCAAAATTTGGGGATTTAGACCTCAAATTGAGGTCAGATTTCAAAACCAATTATATATCCGAGCTTGGGGGTGAATCGGTAATCGGATTTTGGTCCGAACTTCGAGTTTTGACCAAGCGGGCCCGGGGTCGGGTTTTGACTTTTTGGGGAAAATGTTGAGAAAACCTAAATTAAGCATTTGGAATTAATTTCTCTAGCATTTATTAATGTTTTTAAGATAATACTGACTAGATACAAACGAATTGGAAGTGTAATCAAGAGGTAAAGCGGTATGTGAGGTTTGATTGTGGCCGTGGAATCGAGGTAAGTGTTGTGGCTAACCTTAGCTTGAGGGATTAGGTATTGTTTGCCCTATTTGCTACTTATTAGTTGTTTAGTACGACGTATATGTGTGGTGATGAGTATTTATACATCGTTGTCGGGTCGTAGCATGTGAGTGGGTTCTATACTTGTGACAGATGTGTTTCTTTATACGTATATTTCCTGCTTAAGCTAGTTATTGATCATGTTAACAAGTTTTATTATGCTGTTCCTGATTTGGATATTGGGTATGTATTAACTCAAGTTGAGATTTCTATTGTGAAATTCAATGATGAAATAAAGTTGTTTGATTGTGATGCCTTTGCCGGGTTGTTGTTGTTTCTGTTGTTGTTATGGTGAGGAAGAGTGATAAAGCAAGAAGCGTGATGCCGTGCACATTCATACTTATGCATATGGTGAGGAAGAGTGATAAAGCACGAAGGGTGATTCCATGCACATTTACATTTATATTGATACATATAGTGAGGAAGAGAGATAAAGCACGAAGGGTGATGCCGTGCACATTTCTATTATTCATATGGTGAGGAAGAGTGATAAAGCATGAAGGGTGATGCCGTGCACATTTCTATTATTGATTACATAGTAAGGATTGAGAGGATAAGTACGAAGGGTGATGCCGTGCATTTTCCGTTTGCTGTGATTATTTACTGTTATCGGTTCAAGTGCATTAATTGTTTAATTTCCGTTACTACTGTGATTCCTTATTTTGGTACCCCCATAGCATGTTGCCCCTTCCCGTTAATTTCTATTTAGCTTCTATTATTGTTATTCTGTTAGTATATTGTTTAAATGCACAGGTTTATGTTGGTTGTCGTGTCCTAGCATCGTCACTACTTCGCCGAGGTTAGGCTCGGCACTTACCAGTATATGGGGTCGGTTGTACTGATATTGCACTCTGCACTTTCTATGCAGATTTCGGTGATGGACCTTGTGAGTAGAGTTTGGGTGGCTGCCTTCAGTCCATCGGAAACCCAAGGTAGTCCTGCAGGCGTCCGCAGGCCCTAACATCCCCTCCTATCCTATTTCATTTCTATTTTATCTTCTTTCAAGACAGATGTATTTTTCTTTGTTCAGACCATTATCTGTAGTATTCGTAGATCGTTCGTGAGTTGTGACACCAGTTCTGGGTGGATTTTCATTACGGTTTTTGTTATTGGCATAAAGATAATCTTTTAAGTTGTGTTCTTCCGCATTTATTTTTCACTGATTCACTTTTGTTATGTCTTAATTGTTAAAAGACAAAACAAAAAAGGTGAAATATTTTTTAACTTTGGCTTGCCTAGAGAGTACAATGTTAGGCACCATCATGGTCCCGACGGTGGGAAATTCGGGTCGTGACAGTGTGGGAGAAATAAAGAAGGATAGGAGAAGGTATTAAGTGGGAGTTAAGGGAATTTTGAGAAGAGAGGTATGAAAATATGGGGGAATTCCGTATATTTTGAGGTCTAATTTCAGACTTACCGACCAAAGTTGGTCGGTAATTTGGTCAGTATATTAAGTGTTGTCTGATTGACCAAATACCGACCAACTTTGGTCGGTTATTTTTTTTTTAAAAAAAAAATAAATTAGTTTTTTTGTTTTTATTTCTTAAATATTATAAGCTATAAAAAATATTATAAATTATAAAAAAATTATTAACTATAAACATTTATTTTATTTAACTATACAATTATTATAAATAATTATAAACTATAAGCATAATCTTTACAAAAAATTATATTAACTAGGTAATTACTTTTAATAGATTATAATAGCATCTATCTAAGTAAATTTCTAAGTTATATTTAAGTATATGAGTAATTTCACACACACACACACACTATATTGTAATTGATGATCAACCTTATACATTACTACGTACGAATAATTTATCAATTGATAAACCAATATAATATTATTCTATTTTAGGTCGAGACATTTTGTTTTTTGTATTAATCGATATAGGTCAAAACGTTTTGTTTTTAATATTCATCGATGCATCTAAATAAGTTATAAGTCTATGAATCAATTTACAAATAGATATATTTGATGATAAATTATATATACTAAATAGGATCTTCACAAGTGATCTATCCCTAAAAGAACACGACCAGGTGTTCCTAGCGCTTCGTGTTCTTATATATATACGGCTATATATATATATATATATATATATATATACGCGCGCACACACAGACACTTCATGTAATGCTTTAACTATATATATAGCTTGTTATAGTACATGTTAGTGTGTGTGTATATATAACACACACACTTCTTTGTGATACTTTAACTACATGTATAACATGTTATAGTATAATTTAGTGTATTCATTATTTGTATTACAAAAGAGTTAACGAATTATATTTATACTATTTAGATAGTCAATATTAATGTGATTCAAACTAAAAGTTTGACCATGTTTGACCTTTTAATTTAACTCATTTACTTAATACTAATAACTTCTTTCGTTTCTTTAATTTGTGATCCATGTGTGTGTGTGTGTATATATATATATATATATATAAAGATTTTTAGTATTAATTCTTCTATTTTTCATTCATTCATCACTAATAATGCATGACATACATTAATCGATATAGGTCGAGACGTTTTATTTTTACTATTAATAAATATAGGTCAAACGTTTTATTTTTAATATTCAACGATGCACCTAAGTAAGTTATAAGTCAATGAATCAATTTACAAATAGATATATTTGATGATAAATTATATATACTAATTAGGATCTTCACAAGTTTATTCCTAAAAGAACCCGACCCTGTGGACAGGAAATGATAGAGTTAACTAATTATATAGAGTTAACTAATCATATTCTGACGATGGAAATGAAATAATGTTGTATCTGTATGGGCCAAAAATTATCTTTGATACAAGCAAGTCGCGTCAGCATTAAAAGAGCCTTCATAAGGTGCCACGTGCAGTATGACTTCAATAATTGCCTGCCCGAGGCCGAAGTGATCCCTTAAAGAGATGAAGGGTGGGTCGACCAGTCAGTGAAGAGCAAGGTCAAGAAGTCATTATAGATCAAGGTCGAGGTCAAGCATCTTAGAGAGAGTTATAACGGCTAGTTTTAGGATAAAACATAAAAGAGAATATTCTAGTGGATATTTCTCTGCACCTATGCTATTAGGGTTTTTAGATATATGTTCCCTATAAATAGAAAGAGAGGGAGAAGGATATGGGACATAAGATATTCACTTGTTAAAAACAACACATTGATTTATATAGAGAGTCGGGCTTTATTGCAAAGACACAAACAATACCTTCTTACCAAGATTCTTGTCTAACTTTTCCACTTGATCCAAGAATAACTTGAATGTTCGAAGGCTATTCATCATTGTCAGAAGAAATATACACAGATCTCATCCCTTTTCGGGTGACTCACATGTTCTTATTTACTTAAATGTTATTCATTGCTATTTATTATTATTTAATGCTATCCTCCTCCTTATGAATCATTGAATATTGTTAGTATTGTTCACACTTATTTCCATTCGATCAAACACATATAGTACCTTACTACAAAATTAGTTAACGTATCTTTTGGATACTAATATTGACTTTGTTTTATTTAATCCAATTGGTTAAACCCAAATCTAAATTTTAGGTCAAACAGTTTGGCGTCGTCTGTGGAGATTTCTTAGGTAATCTTTTAGTTTCCTTTAGATCTACAACTCACGTGAGTTGCTAACCTAACAAACCACAAGGTTTTTATCTCTCTCAGCACGTACGGAAATTTATATAGCAGGTAACCAAGGAGAGAGGACTAAAGTGATAGATGACATCCCCGGTAACCTCATGAACGTTATCAATGAGAGCTATGAAATGCTGGGCGATGATGTGACACCTAATGCCTCTCCCAGGCGCGAGAGGTCGCCTCCCCCTATTTTAGCACAACCAAACCAAATGGAAAAGGGGCATCCACATAAACAGGAGAAGGAATGCCACCAGCCATGAAAAAACTCCTCGAAGCGTGGTTGACCGTCACATTAGTAAGTGTGCTCAACAAGCAATCTCTGTGCACGACCATAGAGACCGCAAGAGCGCATACCGTGCAACGAGCAGCGAACAGGGCGACCAACCAGACCCTGTAATGCTAGGTATAACTCACAATGTTATTAACAATGCAAGTGACAGCATCCTCGCAGCTGTTCTGAAGAGGATTAAAGAAATGGAGAATGAGAACAAAATGCTCAGAGATCAAATAAAGGAACACCAAGAATGAGTCGACAAGATATAGGGAGACCCTAAGCTACTACCAAAGAGGGATGCCAGTAGGTTCATAGAGCAGTCGTATTGCGAGGAAGCAGCCCTGCATACCATACCAAAGACCTTTAAAATGCCGTTATATCTCAAGATATATGACGGAACAACCGACCCTGAAGATCACATAACTCATTACGTCACCGCCGTGAAGGACAATGACCTTACCAAGGAGCAAGTGTCCTCTATTTTACTGAATAAATTTTGCAAAATCCTCACGGGAGGGGCATTAACATTGTATTCATAGCTACCAGCCCGCTCCATAGAAACCTTCGAAGAAATGGCCGATAAGTTCATGACGGCACATGCCGGAGCCAAGAAAGCCAAAACAAGAGTAAATGACATTTTCACCATCATGCAGTCCCTAGGAGAGGGATTGAGGGACTTCCTCGCCCAATTCAACAGGGTAAGGATGACCCTACTAAATGTGTCCGAAGGGATGGCAGTCGTAGCCTTTCAGAACGGATTGAGTAGAGAGGGTTCAAGAGCGACCAGAAAATTGCCGAACCGTTTGATGAAGTACCATCCAACCACTTGGGATGAAATCCATAATGCTTATTATGCCGAAGTCTGAGCAGATGATGACGACCTCAACGAACTGACTCGGCGGCTCATCTCGATACAAGCCGAGCCTAGGAAAGAATGAAGAGAAAACATAAAGAGGGATCACCCAGTCTCATGGCCAAATAGGGAACGATATCATCCATACATCAGGGCTCCCATCCCTCCTTCTTTCCTATATGATGATGGACCATCTAGGCCAAGGATGGGGACTCATCGGAACGAGAGAGGTATTCCCTCTTGTTGTCTGCTCACAATATTTCTGTAATACCTATAAAATAGTCTATGCCCTGGAGAAACTCAGAATGAAGATGAAGTGGCCGCCAAAGATGAAGTCCGACCCGAGCATTAGAAAATTTGATGCCCTCTGCAAATTCCATCAGGAACGCAGACATAAGACAAAAGATTGCATCACCCTAAGGAAAGAGGTTGTGAACATGTTGCAGCAAGAACACCTCAAAGAGTTGTTGAGCAACAAGGGGAGGAACAACTTCACTAGAGGTCATGAATGCCAAGGCACGTCGAAGCCGCCGTCACCGGCTCGTACCATCAACATGATTATCGGTGGCAGCGATGATGCCTCCATCAACGACGTTAAGTTAACTGCCACTCACAAGTTCAAAAGATCTATCACCCATGAATGGTATGATGGACTCGAAGAAAATATCGTCTTCGACGAGTCAGATGCTGGCGGTTTGACTTTACCTCACAATGACGCTCTTGTCATTACTTTACGAATTTTAGATACCAATGTCAAATGTATCATGGTAGATGATGGGAGTGGAGCATGCATTATCCATCCTCGAGTCCACTCCCAGATGAGACCGAGGACAAGGTAGTGCCGCATTGTATCACACTAACCGGTTTTAATAATGCAGTTGAACGGATATCGGGTGAAATTACCCTTCCCATCTTGTCCGACGGCATAACTCTGGAGACAACGTTCCACATCATGGACCAGGCCATCACATACAACCCATAGTAGGACGACCATGGATACATCACATGAGAGTCGTCCCCTCCAACCTATACCAAGTGATCAAGTTCCCAACACCTTGGGAAGTATTTAGTATACAAGGGGAACATCGCACATCCGAGGAATGCTATCGCATCGCCTTATATAGAAAGACAACCCAACAGAATAAAGATAAGGAAAAAGAGGCATAGTAATCAAAATGATCGAGGTCGACGCAGAAGAGACCAGGGACATCATCATGGACCCCGAAACGGTCAAAGCCGCAGATTCAACTGTAGAGGACCTCGACCCCATTCAATTAGATCCCAACGACTGCAAACTTTGAGAACTAGCCATGCAGATATGCCGAGCATCCCCAAGGAGATCGCCGCACACAAACTGAACGTCGACCCATTCTATCCCCCGGTAAGGCAGGTCAGACGAAAGTTCAACCCTGCCATTAATGATTCTGTCTAAGAGGAGGTAGAGAAACTATTAGAAAATGGCTCCCTTAGGGAGTCGAAATACCCTAAGTGGATAGCCAACATAGTGATGGTCAAAAAGAAAAATGGGAAATGGAGGATGTGTGTAGATTTCACAAACTTAAACAACGCATGCCCGAAGGATTCATTCCCATTGCCACATATTGACCAACTCATCGACGCAATAGCCGGGCACGAGCTGCTGAGTTTCCTGGATGCACACTCGAGTTATAACCAGATACGTATGGAAAGAGAGGACCAAGAGAAAACCACATTCATTACCCACCGAGGAACATATTTTTATAAGGTCATACCACTCGGGTTGAAGAATGAAGGAGCCGCCTATCAAAGATTGGTCACAAGAATGTCCAAAGACCAACTTGGCAAGACCATGGAGAAATCAAAGTCAACCCAGACCAAATCAAAGTTATCGAAGGGATACCGGAGCAACTGACTACTAAGAAGCAAGTCCAAAGGTTGACTGGACGAATCGCCGCCCTATCAAGATTTATCTCGTGATCATCCGATAGATGTCACAGATTTTTTGGCATGCTCAAAAAGGATAAAGGCCTCGAGTGGACACTCCACTGTGTGCAAGCTCTACGAGAACTAAAGGCATACCTACCGTCACCACCTCTGCTCTCGAAGACCGAACCTAGGGAACACCTCCTCATCTATCTCGATGTCTCTGAAGTGGCAGTAAGTGTAGTCCTTATCCAAGAAAGTAAAGGTACACAATCTCCCATTTATACTAAGGCGAGGTACCCACACCTCGAGAAATTGGTTCTAGCACTAGTCGTAGCTTCACAAAGCTTAGACCCTATTTCTAGTGCCACCTTATCTCTATCGTTACCACCTTTCCTTTAAGAAGCATTTTACATAGACCTGAATTGTCGGGGAGGCTGGTCAAGTGGGTCATCTAGCTAAGCGAGCACGATTCACATATTAGCCTCGAATGCGATAAAGTCGCAAATGCTTGCTGACTTCATCGCAGACTTAAGCGCAATGATAATTCCTGAGGTCAAGAAGGAAGCTGCCCAAGCTTCTCTTCAAACACAAGACCTCTGGTTCCTATACACCAATGGAACATCCAATGCTTATGGATCTAGACTAGGACTCGTACTCGAGGTACCTACCGTCAAAGTAATCCGCCAGTCCATAAGATACCAATATATGACTAACAACAAGGCTGAGTATGAGGCCGTAATTGCAGGATTGAGACTAGCACTCAAATATGGGTCAAAGCATTTGAAACTCTGTTGTGATTCACAGTTTGTAGTCAACCAAGTCATAGGGAGTTTCCAAATCAAAGAACAAAGGTTGTAAAAATATCAAACCGAGATCTGTAAGCTACTGCCCAATTTCGATGAATGCCAGCTCGACCAGATCCCACAAGCCCAGAATGTCAAAGCAGACGGCCTTGCCAAACTGGATGCAACCACCAAAAGTATCACAGCCGAGAATAAAAGTATTGTCCACCTAATCAACTTGTCGTTAGACCAAATCGAGCTAAGATCTATAAGTTTAACTTGGGATTGGCGTAATTGTATTATCACCTACTTACAGGACAACACACTCCCGAACGACAAAAAGGAAGCTAAAAACTAAGAATGCAAGCAGCCAGATACAGCCTCCTTCATAACGATTAATACAAGAGAACATACAATGGCCCTGACAAAGTGTTTGGGTCCAAGACAAACCCAACGCATTCTAGAAGAGGTTCATGAAGGCCACTGCAGTGCTCACTCTAGCTATTGAGCACTTGTTATGTGCCTCATATGAGCAGGATACTACTAGCCCACCATGAAAAAAGATGCCTCAGAATTTGTGAAAAAATGCGAACAATGTCAGAAATATGCCTCAATAATTCACCAAGCAAGCAAACATCTCCACTCAATCACCTCTCCATGGCCGTTCAACAAGTGTTGAATGGACATCGTGGGCCCCATCACAGTAGGGCGGGGTATGGGCCAAAAATTATCTTTGATACAAGTAAGCCGCGTCAACATTAAGAGAACCTTCATAGGCTGCCACATGTTATCAATACGACTTCAACAAAGGCCTCCCCGAGGTCAAAGTGGTCCCTTAAAGAGATGAAGAGTGGGGTCAACGAGTATGTGAAGACCAAGGTCGAGAAGTCATTGTAGATCAAGGTCGAGGTCGAGCATCTTAGATAGAGTTATAACGGCTAGTTTTAGGATAAGACACAAAATAGAAAATTCTAGTGGATATTTTCTGCACCTATACTATTAGAGTTTTTAGGTATATGTTCCCTATAAATATAAAGAGAGAGAAGGATAGGGGACATAAGATATTCACTGGTAAGAAAATGCATTAACTTTATATCGAGAGTCGGGCTTTATTGGAAAGACACAAACAATACCTTCTTACCAAGATTCTTGTCTAACTTTTCCACTTGATCGAAGAATAACTTGAATGTTCGAAGGCTATTCATCATTGTCAGAAGAAATATACATAGATCTCACCCCTTTTCGGGTGACTCACATGTTCTTATTTACTTAAATGTTATTCATTGCTATTTATTATTATTTAATGCTATCCTCTTCCTTATGAATCATTGAATATTGTTAGTATTGTTCACACTTATTTCCATTCGATCAAACACACATAGTACCTTACTACAAAATCAGTTAATGTATCTTTTGGATATTAATAATGGCTAAGATTGACATGTTTTATTAAATCTAACTTATTGAACCCAGATCTAAATTTTGGGTCAAACAGTATGCATTCAAGGGTATGGCTTGGTGATTAATGATGTGAGTTAAGAACCATAAAGTTTCATGTTAATCTGGAAAAAAATATTAAGATTTTTTCCCATTTATCAAATCTTGTTAAATAATTACTCGATATCTGTACTGGTGGGAGATATATAATAAGTACGCTATGTAGTTAGATAATTTTTTTTCTTTATGATTACATATTGACACCCCTTGAATTTTTTATCGATTTACTTATTTATATTTTGACACCTCTTATTAAAAATTCTGACGTGCTGCTGTATAAAATTAATCTAGACACCGCAAGTCCGCCCAACCATTACTATTATAAGAAATATGTAGAAAGTCGTGATAGAAGGAGCTTATAAATCACCTTACATGAAACATGAAAGTCACTTTCACGTGGCCTTAGGATATAATGTGACCCATCAATAGCAGGAAAACATTAGCCACAATTCTAAAGTCTAAAGATGATACATAATTGCATTTGGGAGCATGACATCCAAATAAGCTCTTCCCACATTCAAGCTCGGGGTCCGAACTCCTGGTACATGAGAACAACAAGGGTCGGAAAGCAAGATCAACATTCTCAACTAGGTCCATCTCACCCTAGAGCACCTGAATATCCTCTGATAGTGGGTTTTGAAGATCCCTCGTCTGAGCATCCGTTTGAGTTGATGAAGATCGTTTTTTCTTTTAAAGGGGAGCTTCTTCATCACTAGCTTCCCCTTTGTCAACGAGGACCACTGTGGCCGGCTCAGTTAGCATTTTCTTTACCCTCTTCTCTTGAATCCCAACCAAGGAGGAACGTCTCCTCTTTGATTTTTTATTCTTGGACTAGGACTGGGACTCTGAGAGGAGGTACCTTCACCGGAGGCTTAGACAGATCCACGAGTCCTGCTTTGGGCAAGAGTATTTTGCAACACCCTCCTATCTTCCTCAGGGTCATCTAGTGTATCGACATCGAGGCAGGTGACAGAACCCCTCGAGAGCCCTACACAAGCGAAATGATGGTTAAATAAGTTGCTCCTAAACTACTAAGATAAAAAGAAAAAAAGAGAAGAAAGGAACTCTACTCATCATAGCTTTTAGCTCTCCACCCATACTTGAGAGCCATTTCTTTCTACCGACAAGATTATGGAGTTATAATATCCAGAATTTTCTAAATCCATCAGTCCAGACCGTGAACCCGTGGTGGTTCCTAGTAGGTAGCTGAAACGAAGGAAGCCAAAAAATCAGCAAAACGGGAAATTATCTTTTTATGAAGAAAGGAAGAAAATAACCGAAGACTTACAAAAGAGATTCCACGACTCGGGCTGGAGTTGTGATCGGGATAATGTCCCTGCTAGAAATAATGACGAACCGTTCCATCCATCTATAGTCATTGTCATCGTCTACACTAGTGAGAAGGGAGTGATGACCATGTTTGTTGCAGTTTAATACTCCCTTGCGGAAAATCTTGGAGGAGTAAAGATTTATCATATGTGCAAGAGTTAGGTTTCCCCGGTCTTGGTACACAATTGATGAAGGCATGCCACCATCTTCCATATAGATGAGCCTACTTGGGCTAAGTAGACCTGGTACCGGTTACAAAATTCTAAAATTATTGGGTCAAGAACTTTAATCAACCCCAAAGACAGGGGACTAAGTAAAAAGATACATATAGACATACGTAAACCCCTTCTTGGATTAAGTACCTCATTCTACCATATCTAGGGAGAGGATTTCAACATTAGAGAAGTTGCAGTCCTCCTTCACATTAGGGATACTAGAAGGACGAATCGATTAGGGGTACCTGCGAACTGGCCAAAACCAGTGGATTTGAGAAGTTTCAAAGGGGGTTTTGTTCTTGAATATCGTTTGCAATTCTGAGATGGGGTGGTATGATAGTGTTAACAGTTGGAAGATCATATTTTGTGTCAACCTCTTTGGCTTTGCTTTTCTTCGGGCCTCTACCGACATCGTGCCATAACGGCCTTCCACGCACGAATTCGTGCCATGGCCACATTCTGCCACGCCCGACATTGTGTTATTGCCACACCCTGCCTCGTGCCATGGAAGCCTGCCACGCCCGACGTCGTGCCATAGCCACGCCCTACCACGCCCGATGTCGTGCCATGGCCATACCCTGCCACACCTGATGGGGTACTATAGCCATGCCCTACGTCGTGCCATGGCCACGTCCTACCACACCTAACGGCGT
This sequence comes from Nicotiana sylvestris, assembly GCF_000393655.2. Taxonomy (NCBI): domain Eukaryota; kingdom Viridiplantae; phylum Streptophyta; class Magnoliopsida; order Solanales; family Solanaceae; genus Nicotiana; species Nicotiana sylvestris. The sequence goes on along the minus strand of NC_091065.1, from coordinate 78,164,102 downwards.
GCCATGGACACGTCCTGCCATGCCCGAAGTTGTGGCCATGCCCGACGGCGTGCCATGGACACGTCCTACCATGCCCAAAGTTGTGGCCATGCCCTTCCATGCCCGACGTCGTGCCAAGGCCATGCCCTGCCATGCTCGACATTGTGCCATGGTCACGCCTGACATCTTGCCATAGACACGCCCGAAATTGTGTCATGGCGATGTCCGACGTCGTGCCATGGCCACGACCTGCAACCTGCCATGGTTATGCCCAACGCCTTGCCATGGACACTCCCTTCCATGCTAGACATAGTGCTATGGCCACTCCCTGCCATGCCTGACATCGTGCCATGGCCACACCCTGCCATGCGTGACGTCATGCCATTAACATAGGCATGCCATGCTGACCTCGTGTCATAGTGTCCTATCGGGCCCGACCTTTTTCCATTGGCATAGGAATGCCGCAGCCGACCTCGGCCCACATTTACCCCCCACGGCCGACCTTAGGCCATTGACATAGGACTTGGCCTCGCACGCAACTGTAAAGCCCCGGAAAATTTTTCCAAGTAATTTGAGATTTCGCCGTGCCAAGGTAGGCTAATTATTTCATTTTGTGTGCAAATGAGGATTCATGATATAATGGGTATCAATTGATATGTTAATAAGCATATAATTCATATTAGAGGTAAATTGGGGTTTAAGGAGAGGCCTAAGTCTAAGCCAAGTTAGAAAAGTTTCATATTAGACGAAATCTATAAATGAGTGCTCACAAGACCTCACTTTGAACGATCATATATCCAGTTCTATAAGGGTTTGTGTGATTCATAACCTATTAAATTAAATCCCTTTGAGTCTAGTTTCCAACGCAACAAACCGTTGGTCATTTGGAGGTGTATACGGAAAGTTATGAACATTTTACTGGGTAGGTGTCTCTAGCGCGAACATTAGCGCGAAGTCGCGCATTATGGTGAGTATTCTGCCTCCCGCGCGCGAACATAGCGCGAGCTCGCGCGCCTGGAAGGTTTTTAAATATCCTAAAGACCGGAAATAAGATAATTTGAGTCATTTCTCAAGCTTAGGGCTTCCTCTACACCCCCAACTCGACCAAGGCATCCAATTGCACACCTAAGGTAAGTTTTTAAGTGTGTTTTCATGGTGATTTCACTTCTCAATCACTAGTTACAACATGATTTTGATTGGGTTTCATAGGGTTTCTTCAAAATCTCAAGAACACCCCAAAATTTGTCTTTCAAGATTTGGTCTACAAGAGGTAATCCTACACCTTAGACTTACATATATGGAGTTATTATGGAAATATGAGTATGGATTAAGTATTGTAACTCATGGGATGGGGATTGGAAGTCATAGGTGCCTAACCTAGGTTGTGTTGGTATTGTAGAGATTGTGAGGTGGGTTATTGGGGTATGATTCTTGGGGTAATAGTATTATGTATACATGCATGTACAAATTAGGTTTGTGGGAAGGTTGATGAATATAAATAAGTAAAGATTGGGTTGGGGAAAGAAGAAAATCTTGTAAAAGGAATTTAAAATCAAGATGCTCAACTAGTGTTTGATAAAATGCTCAAATGAGCTGAAACCATGAATACCTTCCTAATTTGTGTTAATTTTGTTATGTCTCAAGTAGATTGGGATTGCTAGAATTTTCGAAACGTCGTAGTAACTTAAGGAAAGCTCAAACGAGGTATGTATGGCTAACTTTGACCTTTGTAAAGTCATTTTGTTTGGTGTACGAATATTTGGTATGTGATATCTACGTGGATTATTTCTGGAATTCTTGTGATTGGTATGATTTGATTGTTCGTGGTTAAGTCTCCCGATATAATGGTGTACGTAATTGTCAATAAACCAAATGTGTGATTGTGAATGTGTTATGTGGTAAGAGTTGAGAAACAAATGATGGAAGGAAATCGTAAATGATGCAGTTGGAACAACTGTGGTAATAACATATATGGCTTGTATTGGCAATTATCGCGGTGACATAAAATGCATATGAGTTGTTGAATATGATGGAAATAGTATTGATGGCTATAGAAATTCTTTGAGAATTGTTGTTGTTGTTCTTTGTGAATTATTGTTGTTGTTGTTGTTGTGTTGTTTGTGAATTGTGATTGTTCGGTGGGATCGGGTTGCGCACCGCAACACGAAGTAATAAGGTGTGGGTTGTGGTGATAAGGGTGGCCGAGGTAATAAGGGTGGAAAAGTGATCGAAATCACTATTGAAATGAAAATATGAGAAAGTTGTGAAATCATTGATGTTTAAATGTTGAAGGGGAAATGGAGAGATTGTAACTTGTTTGGCTTGATGGTTTTCTTTCATGTGTATTTGATTGTTGGTTCTATTACTACTTGTTACTTGTGTATGGTTTGAGTTTACTTAGGGCAAGTTTGTTCATACATACCAATACAATTCAAATGTGCTGACGTCCCTTTTGCCGGGGGCGCTACATTCGTGTTATGATTGTAGGTAGATCCATAGCAGGTACTCCAGTTCACCAGCAGTAGCACCTCCTCCACTTTTCGTCAGCTGTATTGGTGGGCCCCTTTCCTCTCGGGGCCCAACGTGGATCATGCCGCTTTTCTTCCCGGAGTCTTATTTTGGTATTTGTGTAAGGTACAACCGGAGCCTTGTTGCCGGCATTTCCGTATTATTCTTCAGTTGTATTTAGAGGCTCCGTAGACAGGTTGTGGGTAGTGTCGGGTGTTGGAATTTAAATAGAAATATTGATGTTTGGCAAGGATTTATGAAACTTGTAATATTTTGATAATTATGATTTAAGTTGCTAATGGAAGTTGTTAATGAAATACTTACTAAATCTGATTAAAGGAGTCCATCTCCTATTTAATCATGAAGTTGTTTGGGTAGAATGAAACCTATCAGGCTTGCTCAGTCGGGTTTACTCGGTTGAGCGTCGGTCGCGCTCCTTGGATTTTGGGGCGTGACAAACTTGGTATCAGAGCCTAAGGTTTTAAAGTGTCCTAGGATGTCTCGGAGCCGTGTCTAGTAGAGTCATTCTTATCGGTGTGTTGTCGACCACATCTATAAATTGGAGGCTATTCGGACATTTAGGAATTTCACCCTTCTTTGATACTCCAATCGTGTGATAGAGCTCAAGTTAGGGAGTTGAATTCCTCTCTAAGTCTTATTCTCAAGATTGGTAACCTTGATACCATAATCCGCAAATTAGAAGCATGAAAGGAGGGATTGATCCCACCATTGAGTCCGAGTGGATTGCCCAAGGACTTGTAGGAGAATGTATTGAGCTGTGGATGGATTGGTAAAACATATCGCTAAGAGGGGAGTGTCCTTGTCCCTATTGATGTCTCTTCACCATCAGATCATATAGTATATCAGTATGTTACCTACGTACGTTAGGGATGTGGAGTCGATGGGTATCGATTAAGCTATTGCCCTATCAACCTAACGTCATTAAGGGAGTCAAATGAAAATTTATACTCATTGTATATGTACATCCATATTGAAGAGTTCTCATAAACATGGTCTTAACAATGTGTTGAATAACAAAACATTGCGTGTGTGGACTCTTTGAACGAGACGCACTATTCGTGAATCCACTCTATTATGAGTTCTCTTATTTACATTCTTGTGGAATTAAGTTCTATAATTATGCCCTTGAATTGAATTATAACTCTAAGATTGATACTTCCCACTTGCTTTTCCTAAATTCTCACCAAGGGACTATATCCGATGAATTTCTTACAGAATCTTTTATTTAAATGGACAAAATCTACTCGTTTGTGCCTATACTTGCACCGTCGTAAAGTTTACATATGTGGTGTCAAGTTCCATGCAAAGCGTCCCAGTGTTGCGATCCTACTCGAGTCACTCTTTTACTCAGTTGTGTATATGGATTATATGGTTTGAACAGTCAATCTACTCTCTTGCGAACATCATCATGAAGCCTTCTCACTGCCTAGTTACATAAGAGCATACCTTAACACCTCACGTGAGCGTCAATCGAAATCGTCACCGTGTGCATAAAGTCTCTCTGTAATTTGAGATCCTCATATCCACGTCATAGGAAGATCATGTGTCGCCATAACTTTCGTGTCCACTTGGGACGTGCCGCAGTAAGTAGCTCACTTTGTCCTAGTATTGTGGTTGCTCATGGCATGGTCGTATATTGCAGTTGGGAGTTAATATAGCATAAGCATGTCCATCTCATAACAAATGTTTACCTTCTCCTTACACCTCCATAACATGTGTTCATTGTGTTCTTTAGTTAGTGAATTCATTGTGCCAGTTTCCCTACACTTGTTCGATAACCATGAGAGAACATATCCTTCTATGAGTCATTGTAACACTTTCTATCTCGTAAGGACCCTTACTAGGCTCTCCATCAAGACCAAGCACACCTTTGGGGGTTATTATAGCACAACACCTATTTCTCATATTCTTTTGTATTTCATTAGCATATGGGTAGTTCTCAAGTTAAAATCCATGAAGAACTCATTATGAACATCTCCAAACCCTCCATGATTATTCTATACTATCTCATTGGGATCTCATATCACTTCAAGTTCATCAAGGGTTGATAGCATGCCGCAATTACTGAAATTGAATGATCTCTTTCCGATAATGGATTATCTACACTTGTGCTAGTCCAACGATCTGCTTATCAGTCTAACTCCCGCCTTTAGGTTTTGGGTTGACAAAGGAGAAATACACCTAGTAACACATTCATATGTCAAAGCCTTTCTCTCCGTTAAGTCTTATAGCATCTCCCAAAGTGGTTTGCAATAGCTGGTTGTGTGGAAGTGTGTTATAGTGCTTCATTATGAAGTAGATTGGCTAAACATAATTGGATTTTAGAATTCCATAGCTATACATTTGCTACACTAATATCTATTTCATCTGATTAACTCTCATTGTAAAATTCATTTATGTTTCATGGCATCAAAGAGGAAGTCTGGTAGCATTAAGGAAGGGGACATATTCCTTTAGTTGGAATAAGTAATTATTGTTGGTATTCTTTGTAGGTGTTCTTCTAACAACCATTTACCTGCTCTGCTTATCCATGTGACTAGATAACCCAGGTTACTTCTCCTCAATAAATGCATTAAGACGTCTCATTCATTCGAACTTATCCATGTGGGCACTTTGAGTCCTTGTTTCATACCAACTCGTAATGGTTTTAAGTATTTTATTGCCATTGTTGACGATTTTCTAGGACTACGAGGGCTTGTCTCTTGGATTTCAAAAAAAAAGTGAGTAATGATTTTCCTTAAAGTTCGAGATTTAATTGCCATAATTTCAAACCAAAGTGTATACCTTTTTCCAAAGTCTTAAATGGGTCGGATTGGATGGGTTACGTGGCTTTCTTCTCACTCGGCCTCTAGAATAATTGACTATATCATTGTCATGAGAGGGGACTTTTGCTACCCTTGGTATTACACCTCCTTGGGTGAATAAGAGTGTCATTTGTCTTTCTCCCCGGGGCATCATGTTTACCATTAAAATGCCTCTAACCAGTACATGATTTCATCCCAACATTTAGATGTCCGAGCTATGTGGTTTTACTCGTGAAAGGGGGGTGAGATTAGATGCCCTCATATTTTTGCACATATCATGAGAATATTGATTTGGAAGACAAGTTGCCGTATCTTTAGTTCTATCATATAGGATCAACTATTAGGATGGGTTAAGCTGTTTGAAATATGGTAATCTCATAAGTGTTCAACTTCATTTTCATCCTCATGGGCTTATGGCATAGATTCCTTGTGTCAGCTAACGTCAGGAGTGTAATTCCACTTCATGTATTTTGAATCCCATATCGCATTCAAGGTACCAGAGCATGAATTGATTTTCCCTTCACCCTAGGAAACGACTGGGTCATGTACTTGAATATTCCTCCTTAATGATTCCTATTGCCAATGTATTACTTACCCCTGTGCCTCATTTTTGTAATAATTGACGTCGTCATAGTAATTAACCATGTCAGCATTATTAGTCGTAACTTTCGTGTCCCTTTACATATAACCTAAAAAAAACTCTACTCAGCGCATTAATGGATTCCTGAATAGCTCCAGCCTAATCTTGAACTCTATTGTTCCTCATTGTATTAGGTCCATTGGGTATTGTAAGATCAGACAAGTTAAATAGGAAGCTTCGCAGTGTGATCACATATATATTTAATAGGTATTTTTATGGTCAGTTTATAATAGCACATCTTAGAGTAATTGCTGAAGATCATCATGGGTTTAGTGTGAGTGTTCACCTAGGGATTTAGAGTTTGGAGGGTGAGCAGGCTATTCTCAATATTTTCCCCTGAAGATGTTATGTGAGTTGATAATAAAGATTGCATAAGTGTATTCCACATTAGGCCGCACTAGGAGTATGAAGTGTTCCCATAGTTGTCCGCCATATATCTTGTGGATTCATATGTCTATGTCTAAGAAGGTATGTGGAGATCATTATGTATCATTCCGGTAGAAATTATTGAAGGTGAAGTTAGTGGATGGTTAGCTTATGCGAAATATCTACTTGTTATCCTTGTTAAGTAAGTTTAGGGGTCGAAATTACTCTCGTGAATGTGTTCTGGCGAAGTCTGTAGATATGAGAGGCCATTGAGGGCCGAGAGTATTGTGGGAATAAAATATTTTCTCTTGATTGCATAGCAGTTGGTTTTGATTTGAAAGGTACCTTCTAGGTGATATGATTTAAAAATGTGCAGTCCATGCCCAGGTATCATCGTGATAAAGTAGTGTTTGTAATGTTGAGGTTCTTGTCATTGATATATACATTATGGTGCTTTGTCGAGCTATGGATAAGTTTTTAGGATGGTTTTGGGTGATTCTCTGACAGGTGGATAGGCCTAGTTACAAAGGGAACTCTGTCGAAATTTTCGAAAATTTAAGGAGTTAGCCAAATTCGGGGCTGTTGATATATTTCATAATGTGAAAAGGCAGAAGTTACATAAGGATGACTAATGAGTGAACCTTGATCCTCATTCGAGGACGAATGATCCTAAGAGGGGGAGAATGTAAAGCCCCGGAAATTTTTTCCAAGTAATTTGAGATTTCGCCGTGCCAAGGTAGGCTAATTATTTTATTTTGTGTGCAGATGAGGATTCATGATATAATGGGTATCAATTGGATATGTTAATAAGCATATAATTCATATTAGAGGTAAATTGGGGTTTAAGGAGAGACCTAAGTCTAAGCCAAGTTAGAAAAGTTTCATATTAGACGAAATCTATAAATGAGTGCGCACAAGACCTCACTTTGAACGATCATATCTCCAGTTCTATAAGGGTTTGTGTGATTCATAACCTATCAAATTAAATCCCTTTGAGTCTAGTTTCCAACGCAACAAACCGTTGGTCATTTGGAGGTGTATACGGAAAGTTATGACCATTTTACTGGGCAGGTGTCTCTAGCGCAAACATTAGCGCGAAGTCGCGCATTATGGTGAGTATTCTGCCTCCCACGCGCGAACATAGCGCGAGCTCGCGCGCCTGGAAGGTTTTTAAATATCCTAAAGACCGGAAATAAGATAATTTGAGTCATTTCTCAAGCTTAGGGCTTCCTCTACACCCCCAACTCGACCAAGGCATCCAATTGCACACCTAAGGTAAGTTTTTAAGTGTGTTTTCATGGTGATTTCACTTCTCAATCACTAGTTACAACATGATTTTGATTGGGTTTCATAGGGTTTCTTCAAAATCTCAAGAACACCCCAAATTAGTCTTTCAAGATTTGGTCTACAAGAGGTAATCCTACACCTTAGACTTACATATATGGAGTTATTATGGAAATATGAGTGTGGATTAAGTATTGTAACTCATGGGATGGGGATTGGAAGTCATAGGTGCCTAACCTAGGTTGTGTTGGTATTGTAGAGATTGTGAAGTGGCTTATTGGGGTATGATTCTTGGGGTAATAGTATTATGTATACATGCATGTACAAATTAGGTTTGTGGGAAGGTTGATGAATATAAATAAGTAAAGATTGGGTTGGGGAAAGAAGAAAATCTTGTAAAAGGAATTTAAAATCAAGATGCTCAACTAGTGTTTGATAAAATGTTCAAATGAGCTGAAACCATGAATACCTTCCTAATTTGTGTTAATTTTGTTATGTCTCAATTAGATTGGGATTGCTAGAATTTTCGAAACGTCGTAGTAACTTAAGGAAAGCTCAAACGAGGTATGTATGGCTAACTTTGACCTTTGTAAAGTCCTTTTGTTTGGTGTACGAATATTTGGTATGTGATATCTACGTGGACTATTTGTGGAATTCTTGTGATTGGTATGATTTGATTGTTCGTGGTTAAGTCTCCCGATATAATGGTGTACGTAATTGGCAATAAACCAAATGTGTGATTGTGAATGTGTTATGTGGTAAGAGTTGAGAAACAAATGATGGAAGGAAATCGTAAATGATGCAGTTGGAACAACTGTGGTAATAACATATATGGCTTGTATTGGCAATTATCGCGGTGACATAAAATGCATATGAGTTGTTGAATATGATGGAAATAGTATTGATGGCTATAGAAATTCTTTGAGAATTGTTGTTGTTGCTGTTGTGTTGTTTGTGAATTGTGATTGTTCGGTGGGATCGGGTTGCGCACCGCAACACGAAGTAATAAGGTGTGGGTTGTAGTGATAAGGGTGGCCGAGGTAATAAGGGTGGAAAAGTGATCGAAATCACTATTGAAATGAAAATATGAGAAAGTTGTGAAATCATTGATGTTTAAATGTTGAAGGGGAAATGGAGAGATTTTAACTTGTTTGGCTTGATGGTTTTCTTTCATGTGTATTTGATTGTTGGTTCTATTACTACTTGTTACTTGTGTATGGTTTGAGTTTACTTAGGGCAAGTTTGTTCATACATACCAATACAATTCAAATGTGCTGACGTCCCTTTTGCCGGGGGCGCTACATTCGTGTTATGATTGTAGGTAGATCCATAGCAGGTACTCCAGTTCACCGGCAGTAGCACCTCCTCCACTTTTCGTCAGCTGTATTGGTGGGCCCCTTTCCTCTCGGGGCCCTGCGTGGCTCATGCCGCTTTTCTTCCCGGAGTCTTATTTTGGTATTTGTGTAAGGTACAACCGGACCCTTGTTGCCGGCATTTCCGTATTATTCTTCAGTTGTATTTAGAGGCTCCGTAGACAGGTTGTGGGTAGTGTCGGGTGTTGGAATTTAAATAGAAATATTGATGTTTGGCAAGGATTTATGAAACTTGTAATATTTTGATAATTATGATTTAAGTTGCTAATGGAAATTGTTAATGAAATACTTACTAAATCTGATTAAAGGAGTCCATCTCCTATTTAATCATGAAGTTGTTTGGGTAGAATGAACCTATCAGGCTTGCTCAGTTGGGTTTACTCGGTTGAGCGCCGGTCGCGCTCCTCGAATTTTGGGGCGTGACAGCAACACCTCGAAAAACCTCTATTTGTGATATTGTCTTTGTATATTGGCATATCACTCTTGGCTTGTGCCTTGGAATCGCGCGCGACATCCCGAAAAAACTCTAAGGTTTACCTATATTTTGTGCCAGCCGATGTTAGTATTTTAGTTAGTGATTGAGCATAGTTAGTGATAAAGATAGTTTTGTCTTGACAGATATTTAAATGTATTAATTAATTAGAACTTAAAATAATGCATGCAATAGGATATTGATATGTTATCTAGTGTTGTTAGCTTGTTTTCCATAAATAAATGTGTGAGATTTGGACAGCAAAAATACCATCAATCTGATACCTAACCAACCTAATGTTTGTTTAATGCCTGTAATTTACTAATATGATTTCACCAAATACTAAATCCGACTGAAAAGAAAACATAAAATTCTTATCAAACAAATAATTTATTTTTTAATTTGACTAACGATTTCAAGAAGAAATTCTTAACGAGATTATCGTTGCAGTCTATGTTAGACATAGTTAGTTTGTATATGTGGGGGTAGCAGCTGCTGAAAAAGAAACAGAATGGCTGAAGAACATGTTACTAGACATTAAGTTGTGGCCACAACCTATGCCAGCCATTTCTATATTCTATGATAGTGAGACTATAATGTGTGGAGCTCATAATAAAATGTATAATGGAAAATCAAGACATATAAGCCTAAGACATGCTTATATAAGAGAGTTAATTACCATTGGAACTATAACTATAATATATGTGAGATCAAATAAAAATTTGGTTGATCCACTTACTAAGGCATTGCCAAAAGAAGCTGTATAGCATACTAGTGAAGAAATGGGAGAAGCTGTATAGCATACTAGTGAAGAAATGGGGCTGAAACTCTTAAATTAAAACATAAGTGATGAGAACCCAACTTTGAGTTAGTATACACTCTAATAATATAAGTGCAAAGGGTAATAACAAGTTATTTGTGTTGTTTAAGCATTGATCTTCTTTTAGGAGCCTTAATTCTAATGTGATGCTTACTGTTAGATGAGAAACTACAGAGTTGTTAAGTGCCTGTAATAACAGGGGTACAATGACAAACTCGAAAGTGCAAACTGTTACTTTGAAGAGGTTGAATTAATTCTTAATGGAATTAGCAAATGTCTGAGTAACAGGGACATAAAGTCTAAATTCCACCTATATGAATATGAAGTGGTGCCGCTTCGAATAAGACTTAAAGGGTTGGTCTTATAAATATTCATAAAATCAGGAGTAGCACATGGCCATAAAAGTGCCAAAGCTCTACGCTGGATTGTTTTGCTGCTTAATAATATTGTGTGTGTGATACTTTCGATTTGACAAAAGGAGTTATGGTTCAAATCTTAGGATACCAATAACTTCGTCCAACTTTAAGGTATTTACACTAGTGGAAAGTTCAAATCTTCACAAGATACTTTCATTATACACGATATTATGATACATATACAAACTAGTGGGGGATTGTTAGACATAGTTTGTTTGTATATGTGGGGGTTTCCCACATCGGTGACTTCAAGTCACTTTTGAGGCCTTAAAAGGCTAAGCCCACTAAGTCATATAGAATGAGTATTTAACATACTCCAAAAAGTATGTGTAATATATATATATATATATATATATATATATATGACTTGGATATATATATAAATGACTTGGACTTGGGCCGGGTCGGACCTTTAAATAAAGGTTTTATTTTTGTATTTTTTTTTGGAGCAATTTCTGATTATTTAAATTCGAATTTAAATTTGGATTTAAAAAGAACAGACATAACTGTTCGTATAGGAGTGTGACTTTTCTGAAAAGTCTTCTCTTGAATTCTATAAATATAAGGAGTCTCCAAGAGCAGCGATATTCAATTTGCAAGTGTAATTTCAGCTTTGTTGTATCCTGACGGAGAATTGCTTGTAATCTCCTAAAGAATACGGGCAATATCTCTTGAAAGATAGTGATCTTTCACGCCTCAAAGCTATACTTCTCTTTTAATCTTCTGTAATTTTTCTAACAATTTTCAAGAGATATTCTGCTATGGAGAAGCTTATGTCTGTTGTAGAAAACCCAAAAGAGTTCATCAAACTAGATCGATTTGATGGATCGAACTTCACTCGCTGGAAGGACAAGATGATCTTCTTGCTTACTGCTCTAAAGATATTTTACGTCCTTGATCCAATGTTGCCTGCAATGTCAGAGCCCACTGAAGAAGATTCAGAAGATACCAAAGCAGAGAGGAAGAAACGCCAAGATGATGAACTACTCTGCCGAGGACACATTCTGAACACTTTGACAGATCGACTCTATGATTTGTACCCCAATCTGAAATCACCAAGAGAAATCTGGACAGCGTTGCAGACTGCATATGAAAATGAAAAGTGAGGTATTGATAAATTTCTGTCTTTACAATACTTTGAATTTAAAATGGTTGAGACAAAGCCCATGATGGATCAGATTCATGAACTACAAATCTTAGTTTCAAAACTAAGTGATCTTGAAGTTAAAGTTCCGGATGCACTTCAGATAGGTGCCATACTCTCGAAATTGTCTTCTTCCTGGAATGACTGTAGAAAGAAAATCTTGCATTCTTCTGATAAATTAACAGTGGATCAATTTCGAATTCACCTTCAAATTGAAAGTGAAACTAGTGCTCGTGATGCTATAGTCCAACCTTCGAGTTCTACTATTAATTTTGTTAGTCAAAATGATACAGTAAATGGAAATAAAAATCTGAAAGTTTCTAACAAGCCTCGTTTTAAGAAACGAAATGATTTGAAGTGCCATCATTATGGGAAGAAAGGACACAAGATTTGTGACTGCGGGTATAAGAAAGCAGGAATTAACTTCAACCATGGGAATTCTGGAAATTCTAGAAATTCTGGAAATTCCGGAAATTCTAAAAATTCAAGGAAGTCCGAGAATGCAAACATGGTGGAAAGTTCTTCTCAAGGCTTGGTTGCAATGGTCTCTGTAGTACCATATAGTATGGTCACAGAATTAAATATGGTTGTTGCGGCTAGTCAAAGTCAAGACTGGTGGTTAGATTCTAGTGCCACAGTTCATGTCTGTTACAAAAAGAATATGTTCAAGACCTATGCATAAGTAAAGAAACCCGAGAAGGTTCTGATGGGCAACTATGTGACCGCTGATGTTGCAGGAAAGGAAAGTGTTGAGATAAATTTCACTTCCGGACAGAAGTTAACATTGCTGAATGTATATCATGTTCCCGAAATGAAGAAGAACTTGATGTCCACTGGTTTACTATCTAAGAGAGGCTTCAAGATAGTCATAGAATCTGATCATGTAATAATAACTAAGAATGATGTCTTTGTTGGAAAAGGATACAATTGTAATGGCATGTTTAAATTGAGTATCAATGAAATAAATTATGTTTCTGCTTATATTGTTGAGTCTGATTCTATTTTGTGGCATGCTAGATTAGGTCATTTAAATTTTGGTTCCTTAAAATATATGTCTAGAAATGGTTATATATCATGTAAAACGGAACATGTAGGGAAATAAGAAATTTGCATACAAGCAAAAATGACAAAGAAACCATTTCGTAAAGTTGAAAGATTTTCAGAATTATTAGACCTAGTACACTCTGACATATGTGAATTAAATGGTGAATTAACTAGAGGAGGCAAAAGATACATTATTACTTTTATAGATGACTTCTCTAGATTTACATATGTTTATTTACTTAGAACAAAAGATGAGGCTTTTCAAAAGTTTAAGGAATATAAGTCAGTTGTAGAAAATCAAAAAGGTAGGAAAATTAAAATAATTCGGAGTGATAGGGCGAAGAATATTTTCCTACTGAATTTAATAAGTTCTATGAAGAGCATGGATTAATACATCAAACAAGTGCTCCCTATACGCCACAACAAAATGGATTGGCTGAAAGAAAAAATAGAACTTTAGTGGATATGGTTAATGCTATGATTTTAAATGCACACGTACCACATAATTTATGGGGTGAAGCTTTATTAACTGCATGTTATATTTTAAATAGAGTGCCTTCAAAAGGTACGCATATTTCACCTTAGGAGATTTGGAATGGTAGAAAATTAAATTTAAATTATTTCAAAGTGTGGGGGTGTATATCTTATTATAAGGTTCCTGATCATCATAGAACAAAATTAGGGCCTAGAGGAATTAAAAGTATTTTTGTAGGATATGCACAACATTTAAAAGCATATAGACTGTTAGATTTGGAATCTAATACTATTGTTGAATCCATTCATGTTGAATTTATAGAAAATAAGTTTATAAAAGATACTACGGATGAACATTTAGTTGAACCAATTCAAAGTAATATTGGTGTGAGTAAGAGGTCATACTTAGAAATTGTTAACAATGAGAAAAGTGACAATACTCAATTAGAACCTAGAAGAAGCCTAAGAATTAGAAAAGAAAAACACTTCGATTCTGATTTTATTTCTTCAGATTCCATAGTTTTTCTTGCGGAAGGAGATAGAACATCTGTAAGTTATAAAATGCCCATCTTGTTTCATGTTGAAGATGACCCAACAACATTCCAAGGAACTATGGCTTCGAGGGATGCTGCTTTTTGGAAAGAGGCCATCAATGATGAAATGGACTCAATAATGTCCAATAACACATGGATTTTAGTTGATTTGCCTCATGGGTCTAAACCTATAGGTTGTAAATGGGTATTTAGGAGAAAATATAACACGGATGGTTCTGTACAAATATTTAAAGCAAGATTAGTTGCAAAAGGCTTCACATAAAAAGAAGGCATTGACTACTTTGATACATATGCTCCCGTAGCTAGAATAACATCTATTAGAGTACTTTTATCTTTGGCATCTATATATGGTCTGTATGTACATCAAATGGATGTTAAAACTGCATTCTTAAATGGAAACTTGAGCGAAGAGATTTATATGAAACAACCTGAAGGATTTGTTCTTTTTGGAAATGAACATAAAGTTTGTAAGTTGATAAAGTCTCTATATGGATTGAAACAAGCACCAAAGCAGTGGCATGAAAGATTGATAGTATAATACTGTCTAATGGATTCATACATAATCATGCTGATAAATGTATTTTCTCCAAATTTGTAAAAGAATATGGAGTTATCATTTGTCTCTATGTTGATGACATATTGATATTTGGTACGAATATGCTTGAATTTCTGAAACTAAGAAGTATTTAACTTCTGTTTTTAAGATGAAAGACTTAAATGAAGTTGATACTATCTTAGGTATCAAGGTTAAAAGAACCGCAGATAATAAAGTGACTTTATCACAGGACCATTACATTGACAAGATACTTTGCAAGTTTAATCATTTGGGCATAAAAGAGTCTAACACTCCGTATGATTCAAGTGCCAAATTAACTACAAATTTAGGAAGAACAGTGGCTCAAATAGAGTATGCAAGTGCGATAGGCAGTATGATGTATGCAATGCATTGCACTAGACCTGATATAGCATTTGCAGTTTGTAAACTTTCAAGGTTTACTAGTAATCCGAGTAATGATCATTGGAAAGCGATAATAAGAGTACTTGGGTATTTGAAAAGAATAAAGTACTTGGGTATTTGATATAGTGGTTTTCCAACCATATTGGAAAGATATTCTGATGCGAGTTGGATTAAGAATGTTAATGATAGCAAGGCTACTTCAGGTTGGATATTCACTTTAGGAGGTGGTGCCATTAGTTGGGCATCCAAGAAACAAACTTGCATTTCCCATTCTACAATGGAATCTGAATTTATTGCATTAGAAGCTGCTGGAAAAGAAGCGGAATGGCTGAAGAACATGTTACTAGACATTAAGTTGTGGCAACAACATATGCCAGCCATTTCTATATTCTGTGATAGTGAGACTACAATGCGCGTAGCTCATAATAAAATGTATAATGGGAAATCAAGACATATAAGCCTAAGACATGCTTATATAAGAGAGTTAATTACCAATGGAACTATTACTATAATATATGTGAGATCAAATAAAAATTTGACTGATCCACTTACTAAGGCATTGCCAAAAGAAGCTGTACAACATACTATTGAAGGAATGGGGCTGAAACTCTTAAATTAAAACACAAGTGATGGGAACCCAACTCTGAGTTAGTATACAGTTTAATAATATAAGTTCAAAGGGTAATAACAAGTTATTTGTGTTGTTTAAGCACTGATCTTCTCTTAGGAGCCTTAATTTTAATGTACTGCTTACTGGTATATGAGAAGCTACAGAGTTGTTAAGTGTCTGTAATAACAGGGGTACAATGACAAACTCGAAAGTGCAAACTGTTACTTTGAAGAGGTTGAATTAATTCTTAATGGAATTAGCAAATGTCTGAGTAACAGGGACATAAAGTCTAAATTCCACCTATATGAATATCAAGTGGTGTCGAGTAGCACATGGCCATAAAAGTGCTAAAGCTCTACACTGGATTGTTTCACTGCTTAATAATATTGTGTGTGTGATACTTTCGGTTTGACAAAAGGAGTTATGGTTCAAATCTTAGGATACCAATAATTTCGTCCAACTTTAAGGTATTTACACTAGTGGAAAGTTCAAATCTACACAAGATACTTCCATTATACACGATATTATGATACATATACAAACTAGTGGGGGATTGTTACACATAGTTAGTTTGTATATGTGGGGGCTTCCCACATCGGTGACTTCAAGTCACTTTTGAGGCCTTAAAAGGCTAAGCCCACTAAGTCATATAGAATGAGTATTTAACATACTTCTAAAAGTACGTGTAATATATATTATTTTATATATATAATTATATATCTAAATAACTTGGACTTGGGGCTTGGGCGAGGGCCGGGTCGGAGCTTTAAATAAACATTTTATTTTTGTATTTTTTTGGAGCAATTTCTGATTATTTAAATTCGAATTTAAATTTGAATTTAAATAGAACAGACATTACTGTTCGTATAGGAGTGTGACTTTTCTGAAAAGTCTTCTCTTGAATTCTATAAATACAAGGAGACTCCAGGAGCAGCGATATTCAATTTGCAAATATAATTCCGACTTTATTGTATCCTGACGGAGAATTGCTTGTAATCCCCTAAAAAATATACAGGCAATATCTCTTGAAAGATAGTGATCTTTCACGCCTCAAAGTGTCACGACCCAAAATCCCAACCTGGTCGTGATGGCGCCTCTCGTGAAGACAAGGCCAACCAATACAGTACATCTCTTTATAATTACTTAGCAGGAATAAGTCTAAATCATGGGCAATATAATCTTAAATGCTAAATAAACGTGATAGAACAAGGAAAACCCTCCCAACTCAGCCCAAAATCGGGGTGTCACAAGTCATGAGCTACTATAGAGTTTACTAATATTTTACAAAGTCTGGACTTATCATAAATAACAAAGATAAGGGAGAAAACGGAGCTGCGGACGTCAATAGCTACCTCGTTACTCCTAGTCACCGCCTGGTCTGGAAAGAATCAACGCTCAGGAGCAAACTCAGCTTTGTTTGTATCTGCACACATGGTGCAGGGAGTAATGTGAGTACTCCGACCCAGTGAGTAATAAAAATAAATAACGACTAAAAACATGAAATCTTATAACGGCACAATATAGCGCTATCCCAAGCAGTAAAATCAGTTATACAGTAAAATAGTGAGTATCAGATAATTCTTCTATTAAAACAGTAAAGACAAATAATTTCCACAGTAAGGATAAATCAAAAGCTTGCCCCTCGGGCTCAATATGTAAATATCAGTATAGTATCAGCCCCTCGGGCTCACTCCCAACTCACCAGCACACAACATCAGCCCCTCGGGCTCACTCCCAACTCACCACACACAAGCAACGGCCTCTCGGGCCCACTCCCAACTCACCTGGGTACCCTGCGCTCACTGGGGGTGTGTACAGATTCCGGAGGGGCTCCTACAGCCCAAGCGCAATATCAATAGGCCTGAAAGCCTTCACACATCACACACGAGGCCTGAAAGCCTCCTCATATAACACTCGAGGCCTGAAAGCCTCCTCACATCACTCAACATATCCTCACGTATGGCCCTCGGCCTCAATCAGTCCAGAAAATAATCATAAGCCTCTTGGGCATCAGTAAAACAATAGTGCTCAGCTCAACAGCATTATAAATATCATTAAATCTCGAGTTGAGTATAAATGTAGCTGAGTTCACAAAATAATATAATTCAATTGGACTGAGTTCAAATAATATTTCAATTCGTGAGGAAAATAGTGATGTAAATTCACAAAAGATTTCAGATAATTGGCACGAAGCCCAAATATGGCAATAAGCCCAATCATAGTGAAAAACAATAAATCTTTATCAATTACGCGGTAAAAATATCAACTGGGATGGACCAAGTCACAATCCCCAATAGTAAATGACCCCGCGCTCGTCATACAACGCGTGTCTCATCTCAACATAGCAGTATGTTGTGCAATCCGGGGTTTCAAACCCTCAGTGCATCATTTAAAATCATTACTCACCTCAAGACGGTCCAACGTCTACTCCGCTATGCCCTTGCCTCTCGAATTTACCTCTTCGCGCGTCGAATCTGGTCAAAACCACAACGAATACATTACAATAGGCTAAGGGAATATAACCCAATCGAAAAGACTCGAAAAATATCGAAATTCACGAAATTCGCAAAACCCGAGCCCCGGGTCCACTTCTCGAAAAATTACGAAAGTCACATCATCGGATTCCTCGTCTCACCACGAGTCCGTACATATTAAATTTACCAAAATCGGAGTTCAAATGACCCCTCAAATCTTCAAATCTTATTTTCAAATCTCTAGGCCTAAATCTTCAATTTACTCCTCAAAAACATGTAATCTAGTCGGATTATTCGATGATAATTCAATATTATGGAGTAAAAATAATCACAAGTGACTTACCTCAAGATTTCTTGCTAAAAATCGCCCAAAATCCGAGCTTGGAAGTCAAAAAAAATAACCAAACTCGGACTGCTGGACATTAAATCTGTCCAGAAATTTTCGGTACTGTTCATGCGCGTGAGGTCACTGTTCCCTGTTCACCCGCGCGGTTACTATTCATGCGCGGGTACCGTTCACTGCTGCAGAAAATACAGCAGCTTTTAAGAAATTTGCAGCACAGCCATTTTTCACTAAAATGGCTCTAACTCCATCATACGAACTCGGAAATAGACGATTCTTGTTCCTATGAGTCACAAATAATAATACAAACAGAACCCTTCAATCGAAACTCAATTCAGAGCTCGTTTGCCCAGTTCAATACCCATTTCGCTCGTTAAACAATTAACTCACATTTCACGTCAAAAACCCAATCGCGACTTGATGAAATTAAACCAAAATTTCCAGATCAGTCCTATAATTCATGATTTAAATTCTGGAAGTCTCGAAATCAAATTTGGATCTCTAGAACTAAAAATGAACCTTTAGATCATTACATTTATGCTCAAAACGGCAAAAATCTTCCAAAAATGACCCGTTGGGCATCCGAAACACACCCGAGGCCCCCGGGACCCCGACCAATAATACCAACCAGTCCCAAAATACATTACGGACTTGCTCGAGGCCTCAAATCACATCAAACAACGCTAAAATCATGAATCAACCTCCAATCCAAGTTTTATGAACTTTAGAATTTCCAACTTCTATTTCCGATGCCGAAACCTATCAAATCACGTCCGATTGACTTCAAATTTTGCACACAAGTCCAAAATGACATAACGAAGCTACAGAAATTCTCGGAATTCCATTCCGACCGTCGGATCAAAATTGCACCTATCAACCGGAAATCGCCAAAACACTAACTTCGCCAAAATGAGCTAATTTCTTCACCGGACCTCCAAAATTAATTCCGATTGCGCTCCTAGACCTTAAATCATCCCCCGAAACTAACCGAATTATCGGAATTCAACTCCGAGCCCTCTAACTCACAAGTCAACGTCCGGTTGACTTTTCCAAACTAATTCTTCCTTAAAGAGACTAATTGTCTCATTTCATACCAAACTCGATCCGAATGGACTCAAATTTACCAAGTACACATATTGAAACATGAATAAGCATTTAACGGGGAATACGGGATGAAAATACAGAAAACGACGGTTCGGGTCGTTACACAAAGTTATACTTCTCTTTTAATCTTCTGTAATTTTTCTAACAGTCTAATGGTTATAATTGCATCATATACAATAAAAATGTACGAGTCATATCTTATCAAAAACGTTTTCACATCTTACTTTCTCTCTCCGTCATGGCTCACCCACCTCCCAATAACATTTAAAAGGTTGGTAGTTCCATAATACATAGTGTTAATTAATTAAATTCTGACGGCGGAAATGTTAGAAGGATAATTTGGTGATTAATGAAGTGAGTTAAGAATCATACAATTTCAAGTTAAATTGGAAACAATATAAATTAAGGTGATCTTTTCATTTGTTAAAGCCTCATTATATAAATTACCCGATATTTATATTGTGCGAGATAATAAGTACTCCATGAAATCAGTGGCAGAATCACATGTATTCAAAGTGTGTCAACAGATACTAAAATTGCATTATCGATTTATATACTTTTTTTATATTTTGACACCTTTTATTAAAAAGTTGACACGCTACTTTATGAAATTAATCGTACAAATCCGCCCAACCACTACTATTTATAAAACATATGTAGAAAGCCATGCTAGAAGGAGCTTATAAATCACCTAAAAGGTAACATGAAAGTCACTTTCACGTGGCCATAGGGTATAATGTGACCCAACAATAGGAGGCAAACATTGGCCACAATTCTAAAGTCAAAAGATGATAGGTAATTGAATTTGGGGGGATGACATCTGTTTTAAGACGTTCCTATAACAGCAACTCTCCAACAAGTCCACGAACTCACGTACTTGTCCCTCCTGTTGAATGTTAAATCAGTCAAGACAAACATAAGAAACATCCAGACCTTATCTGTTTGGTTAGGATAAACTCTTCCTAATTGATTTTTTGATTAGATGTGACATTGTGTGTAGCTATAAGCAGCCCGGCCTCTTGTTGCATTAACCTCTATGAATGACTAGTGATGAATTTCAGTATATATTGATTCTATATAGTATAGTTTGGCTTCTGATAACAGGTTGTTCAACTTAGGACTTAATAATCATCGTAGGAATTTACTTATAGTTACTTTAAACTAAAGTCAACTTCGATATTTAAGACTTAAACTCACTTTCAACAACTGCCTTGTAGAGTATTGAGTCGGACATAAACTACTCGTAGTTAAATATTTGAACTACACAATGAACCGATCCTAATAGTTCATTTTATATCTTTACTAAGTTGCTAATTTGTACTCCATCAGTTTTAATTTATGTGATCGTTTGGATTTTTTAGAATTAAACGAATTTTATTTACTGTATTTTTTATATATCTTTTAAATTATTAATTATTATGACTCATAATACCTTTTATGAATTTCTAAATTCGAATTTACAATTAAAATTAAAATTTAAGTCTCAAAATTCGAACTGTGTCAGGTAAATTTTGACAGAGTAATGAATAAAAGTTAGGGCAACTTTTCTGGACACTAAATACGCAGAATTTTACATAGACGGTATCATAATTTGAAAAAGTGAACAAATGAATAAATAACTATAATCACAAGGGTGTCATTTTCTATGCGTATCCCCAATATTTTTATTTTTCTTATAAATATCTAATAAAAAAAATTGACTAAATGATGTCCCGTGACACTGCATGATATAAGGTGCATACACCCCTTGTTTCTGGTTGATAGTATTTGATTTGACGTGACATTGGGTGGAGCTATATATAACTACCTCTTTCTAAGAGTCCGGAACCTAAATATTATTTTTTTTTTACTCAAATTACCTTAATAGGTGTTTAAAAAAAATACATTTTTATATATAGCGTGCAAATAAAAGACGCTATATATTAACGGTAATGTCTGCCGTTAAGGTATGACATCTTGTATTCATACGCTATACATGTAACGCCCAAAAAAATGATATACCTTGAATATGGACTCACCAATAAGTGAACTGACAAACACAATAATTTAAATGTGTATAGCGTATATTTAAAAAACGCTATACGGCAAAAAATTCCATATCCCGGGCTAGCCATTTCCTATATAAAGTGGTTAGGATTTTAAGAAAATTCGTTCACATAAAATTCTAACTCCCGTTCAATTTTTTCTTGTTGTTAAATTCTGAAGCATTTTTTTCGTAATGTCCGAAGAGCGTAGAATAAGAGTTTCATTATATTGGGGGGGGTGAAGTTGTGATAGAGAATAACTCTGTGCGGTATAGTTTATCTCCACAGGGTCATGTTAAATTACCACTTACAATAGAGTACGATAAATTGATATCGTTGTTATGCAAAAAAAATGGGTGTGAGGAAACGTTCAGTGATACATAAAGTAACCGGAAGATATTCGTATTCCGTTACTCCGCAAGGGGCTGCTTTTTACTCGGAGTTAAACATCTACGATGATGAAACTTTGAGGGATTTTCTGAGGACTC
This sequence comes from Nicotiana sylvestris, assembly GCF_000393655.2. Taxonomy (NCBI): domain Eukaryota; kingdom Viridiplantae; phylum Streptophyta; class Magnoliopsida; order Solanales; family Solanaceae; genus Nicotiana; species Nicotiana sylvestris. Next base: position 78,142,202 of record NC_091065.1, on the reverse strand, counting down.
CGGATGAATACCAGGAATATCTTGTAATAAATATGTTGGATATGTACATCAAGGTCGAAGACGTTCCAAATAATGAGGTTGTCGGACAGGTTCCAAATAACCCCCAGTCATCGGGTGGCTATTCTAGAGGAGTTTTTGCCAGACAGGTTCCGGATGAAAGAGTTTTCCTTGATTTAAACTCATCCCCGCCTGCTTTACATAATTCACAAGACGAGCGGTAAGCTTCAATTTTCCTTTGGGTTACGATGTATATTTTTGTTGTATTGAATTTGTATTAACGCTCATATATTTAACAGGGGGTACAGGTCGGATATGAATTTTACAAATTTTGTACCCAAGCATAGTTTTGGTGTATTGGATCATGGTGGTCCATCCGGGAGCCATCACCTAAATGAAAATGCTCATCATGGAATTTCATCACATTACGACTTGTAAGTGAAGTGATACGGCTATATGGAAAGTATTTATTAAATTCAGCATCTTATTACTTTGTTGATTGTGCAGTGAAAACGAGAAAGTTGAACCAAATGTACTCACTCAATTCCCCAAAGACGACGTATTAAATCGGGATCTGGCAGATGCACAGAGTGAGGAAGAGAACAGTGATTATGACAACAATGCTGATGAATCTGGAGACGAGACACCCTTTCTTCATGAGGATGGTGATGAGGAGGATGAGAAGGAAGGACCTGATTTGACGAGAGAGTATGCTCCACCCCCCACCCCCCAAGATGAAGAGTGTACGAGTCCCAAGTACCGTTTCATTCAAGGGAGATTCCTTACCTTGATAACTTTCCAAGTATGCCGGATGTGGAAGCTCTCACAAGAGATTTTGATGAAATTCGGACAACAATGTGGAATGAGTCTAGACCAACGGTGCTGGCAAAGGGCATGCTTTTTCCTGATAAAGCGTGCTTAATTAGGGCTTGTAAAATGCACAACGTAAAAAAATGTCGTGATATAACGGTATGGGAGTCAAGTCCGGTTGTATACAAGGTTTTTTGTCGCATGTGGTTTTGGCTATGTCATTGGATGTTGCATGCGAGCAAAAAGAAGACAGGTCTGTGGAAGGTGGGTAAAAACATTCCCACCCACACATGCGAAATGGACACATTCAACGGGAATTACTTCAACTTAGATATTGACTTGATTTCTTTTGTTCTTATTCCACACATCGAAGCGTCCATAAGGTATAAAATCAAAGAGTGCATTATAGCAGTCCACCAGGAACATGGCCATACCATTACTAAAAGAAAGGCTTATCTCAGGCGCAAACGAGCGTTGAAATAGTCTTTGGTAAATGGGACAAGTCATTTGCAGATCTGCCTAGGTACATGGCTGCACTGCAGCAGTTTAACCCTGGGATGGTTGTTGAATAGAAGCTTGAGCGGATTCCAGGTAAACCAGAATATACATTCAATTACATGTTCTCAGCGTTTAAACCAGCAATTGATGGTTTTTCGCATTATCGGCCCGTAATATCCATAGACGGCATTTATGTCTATGGAAAGTACGATATCAAGTTGTTGATAGTCGTGGCAGTAAATGCTAATTGACAGATATTTCCTCTAGCTTTTGCTATTTGTGCCAATGAAATTCAAGAGACGTGGATGCTGTTTTTGAACCACTTGAAAGAGCACATTGTCAAACAGCGTTCCGGTATTTGTCTAATATCTGATCGGTACGGTGGTATCTTATGTTCTGTGGAGAACTTGCCTTCCTGGAAAGAACCTTATGCCTACCATTGTTACTGTGTTAGGAACCTTAAAGCCAATTTCCAGAAGGCATATCCCAACAAGGATCTGCATGATTTGATGTGGATGGCAGCAACAGACCACCAACAACATAAATTTCGAATGCACATGGAATATATCATGCAAGAAGACGAGGCAGCCTATCGTAGGTTAATGCGATATGACCCTAGTGGACTTTGCATACGGATGGTGGCAGACGATGGGGAACTCTGGCTACAAATGTGTCAGAGTTCAACGGGTTATTGAAGTCGACAAGAGGATTGCATGTCACATCCATGGTGTGGATGTCGTTCAAGCAGATGGCGGAGAGGTTTGTTGAAAGGTCTGCAGCTGCAACGTCATTGATGGAAAGGGGTGTTGAATTTATGCCAGTGCCGATGCAGAGATTTAAGAAATACAGACGGCGAGCTCATTGGCATTCATTTTTGCAATATGATAACGAAAGAATACTTGAAGTTCGCCCGCTATCCATCAAAATCGGGGTAATAATGTACATAATGTAACTGAATCTACAAGGTTATACTCTTGTGGAAAATGGTTCATCTACCACATGCCTTGCTCACATGTCATCAAGTGCTTTCAACAAGTTGGTTTAGGTGTAACCAACTATGTTGATCAACAATATAGTATTGCAAATTACCTAAACACATATAGTGGGCAGTTGCAGCCGGTGGGTGCTGAGCATTATTGGCCGCCTGAACCATTTAAAATGGTGTGTAACAAGTCCTATTTGCGTCAAATACAGGTGAAGAAGAGAACGCGTATACGGAACTAAATGGATGCAAGTGATACCGTTTATGCACGTAGATGTGGTATATGCTCGCAAACAGGACACGACCGTCGAAAATGTCCTTTGGGTGGCAACAGTAATCAAGCTCGGGGTGGGTGTTCTTCTATTGTGCCTAACTATCAATGAGTTTGTGTTGTAATATTTAGTTGTTTTGTTTATGTTGCAAGATTTATAAAATAAAATTATATTTGTTAATTATGAGTTGAATTTCTCCATTTCAGTTTTTTAATGATAATAAAAAAAATTATATATTCGGAAGAACTTGAAACAACATTGAACTTTCATAAATCTGATTAATTTATGACTGTGTGTTGTCTTGTCGATCTGAAAAAGCTGTCCAACTGACATAAAGTTGTTTCGTACCCCGTTAGAACATTTAACACGCAAAGCATAGCGCGGGTAAATACTATGTTATGTCTGTTGTCGTGCATTTTTATTAGTTGTACTGAAGCATTTTTTTATGTAAAGTTGCTATGTTTGTGTTCGTGTTGTAGTATTAAGCTAAAGTAGTTGTAATGAACTTTATTTTCAGTCATTGTAATGGATTTTACTTCTTTACGACTTGTGTTTGTGTTGTAGTACGAAACTAGCTAATTAACGGAGAAATAAAAAGTAATGCACATATTATATAAAAGTTGTTGTTAATGTATATACAAAAATATTATTTACATATAATACAAAAAAAAAGAATAAAATCAATGCGTCCCGCATCCAGTGTGCTTCAACGCAGCCGCTGACCTGAGACGCATCGCATCCTGCCTAGGTACGCTATCGGGATCATCATCATCAAGTCGCCTCCTTATAGCCGGATGCGCCTGTAGACAATAAATTTGCGTCGAGAAAATAAAATCAAGACCGAAAAATATCGCAACAATCGTAGTATTTTATTTCGAATATTTGAGTGTTACAATCTCTATGAATCCTCTGATTCTTCTTTTCAATAGTAAATAAATTCAAGGGCCTTTGAGCTTGATCTTGAATCTATATTTGTTGCCACGAACGATGATCTTGTTCTTGAGCTTGAGCTTGATTACTTGGACTTGAACTTGATTTGGTATTCGTTCTTGAGCTTGAACTTGATTTCTTGAAATTGAACTTGAATCTTGAAACTTGTGGAGGAATTTGCAGCGTTTGATCCACGAGCTCTTTCTTGCTTCTTGTTATAACTTCTCGTGTCTTTTCTGAGTTATAAAGACCCCTATTTATAGTTGTGGAAGGGAGGAGTCATGATAAGAACAAACTCTTTCCGACCAATCAAATTGAAGTGTGACATGGCCGCATTTGATTGGCCAGAACATGTCACTTGCAAACGTGGCACGATTTATTGGCCTTTAAGTGTGACTGGGCATGCCTTGTCATTTTGACACATGGCACGATCCTATTGGCTCTTTCGTTTGACTTGGCATGTCACGTCATTTGATACGTGGCACCAAACTGGGCCTCTAGAAAGATGGCATCTTGGGCTTGATGAAGTGGGTTCATCACTCTAGCCCAATTAAATGGACTAGCCCAATGAATTAAGACTTATTTATTTAATCCATATATATTGGACTTATATAATTAATTCAATCATATTAGCCCATAATATTTATTTGAACCAATATATCTTGAATTTAAAATTTAGACCAAATTAATTTTATGGATTTAAATCCAATAAATTTTGTATGCCTACAAATGCCCCTACTTCAAGACTTGTCACAATATCAACTTATTGACTTCTAAAAGATAAGGCTTGAAGTACCATGCTTAAACGATTTCCAAGCTTTCCAACCTGAACTGATTTATTCTTTTAATCTATAATTCATGCCAAGACTTTAATTTATAATGAACATTCCATATGAGCAAATAGCATAGTGAGAGATAAGTTCATGTTAGACAAAGTGAGTCATGGCAACTTTAAGTTAAATCTGCCACGTAGTTAAGGTCAAATGACCAAAGACTACAAAGAATATTATTTTAATATTAAGCTTGGCCTCCAAATATTCTTTCATTTGCAAAGAATTGACGTAAATCATCGTGACTACTCCAAATAACTTGACTATGAGACTTAAAAGCTAATTGCCACATTGATTAGGCATATCTTGGAACTTGAATTTAATCAACGAATTTGAAAATGTCACTTTTCCTTAACTTAGAAAAGCACCTTCGTTGTAGCGTCCATTGACACGTTGCTTTTCAGTATAACAATTTGTACTCTTTTCAAAGTACTTTCCTTGATTAATGGAATTTGGTCTCAACATTACTTGGTTAAAGAAATAACCATGCATTATCGATTCCTTTTTGGAGTTGGACGCCGAGTCCATATCAGAGACAATTTGTTGAGGCGCCTTAGCAGTCCAAGTTCTTTTCGAGGACTGATTTCCGTGATTCCCACATCGATATTATACTGTTGCATGTCATCTACGGAGATCTATATAAACCATGTGCTTATAATCGTTAAGCATCAATTCGCAGTTTGTTCAAGCCACTTGAGTCTAATTTTGTGGATTCGGAAGCATTGACGAGAAGGTAATTTCTTCTTCTTTTCTTGTGCTTTTCTTCTTTTGTCATTCTTTTTGTAGGTCAAGCGAGAAAGATATGTTCTTGTTCAACGAGATGATCCATGCATGAAGAAGACAATCTTGGGGTGTGAGGGATGAGTATTCATCCTTGCCCGATTCTTGGAGAGATTACTCTCAATGTGGCCCAATTCTTGGAGAGATTACTCTCAAAATGGCCCGATTCTTGGAGAGACTACTCTCAAAGTGGCCCGATTCTTGGAGAGACTACTCTCAATGTGGCCCGATTCTTGGAGAGATTACTCTCAATGTGGCCTGATTCTTGGAGAGATTATTCTCACTGTGGCCCGATTCTTGGAGATATTACTCTCAAAATGGCCCGATTCTTGGAGAGATTACTCTCAATGTGGCCCAATTCTTGGAGAGATTACTCTCAAAATGGCCCGACTACCGGAGAGATTACTCTCAATGTGGCCCAATTCTTGGAGAGGTTACTCTCAAAATGGCCCGATTCTTGGAGAGATTACTCTCAAAATGGCCCGATTCTTGGAGAGATTACTCTCAATGTGGCCCAATTTTTGGAGAGATTACTCTCAATGTGGCCCAATTCTTGGAGAGATTACTCTCAAAATGGCCCGATTCTTGGAAAGAATTTCATCCATTTAGACCTTTGTACCCATTCTAATATTCTTGATTCGGACTTTGATGACCCCTCTTTTTTTTTTCTTTTTTTTTTCTTTTTTTAGCACGAAGAGATGGCAAATTTCAGGGACTATACCTCACCTTCCTCAAAACTTAGATATCTCAGCATCGAGACTGAAGATGGCATAGAACAAAAGAAGCTTTTGGTTCACACCTCACAAGCCGGCCGATATGCAGCCCCATGGCCTCCTCTAAGGAACTCCCTTCATGTAGAGAACTGGACCTTGGAACACAAATCGTTTTCTAATCCATTATCCAAGATGTGGTCTCTCCAAGCACCAATCCATCGCCATGTAAATATTGCTAGCACCCTTACAAACTTAGGAAGTCGCATAATTCAAGGCGAAGTACATTTGGAAAACACAACAACAATCGAGGGCGAGTATCATCATATCATAGGATATTGGGATGGGCTGAAGACGTACTTGGTGGAAGCCAACAAACTCTGAGTACAACAAAGATTTACGATGCTGTCTATGCCTCACTTTTCACTTATGATCGAAACTCGAACATTTTGCAAGCATTTTGTGAGGCTTGGTGCCCCAAGACGAACACACTTCTTACATCAGCCGGGGAGCTATCTATATCCCTTTGGGACTTACATATCCTTGGGGGTTTTCCCATTGCGGATTCTCCGTACGAAGAAGTGGTACCTGAGACAAGGGAACTCATCGGTTTGAATGAAAAACAAGTCAGATTTATTCCTCGATCTTGCGAGTATTTATTTGTCGCATTTCATCATCTTAAAGAGGGTACGGGTGCTACCCAAAAGGTCTCCTTCATCAAGTGGACAAGTTTTTGGTATAAAAAGCCTTTAATATATAGGCCTGCCCCGTTGCAAAAGGAAAAGAAATCTGCACGCCTAAAGTCAACACATAATCCTAACGGAGTTATTCCCGAGACGACGAGGTGGTCGAGTGATCAAGAAACTATATTCTCTAAGCTTAGGGTGAGGTCTGACAAGAAAGATGACACATATGTAGCGGCATTCTTATCAATTTGTCTATGTGCCTTTGTGTTCCCCAAGGTAGAAAACTCCATTCGTCCTGAGACTTTTAAGATGGCAAGTATAATGGCAGGCGGGCGACGGATTAGCCTTGCAGTCCCAGTTTTAGCATGTATTTATCATGGTTTGAATAATATTTCGCATTCTTCCCAACTCGATCAGGTCAAAGTTTCTTTTCCCATTCATTATGCTTATGGTTGGCTTGCACATTACTTCAAAACCCACTATCCACTTGCTAAGGGTCCGGCTGTCCCTTTGATGGTGGCATACTCAGGAGAAGGGGCTGCAAGGTACTTTGATGAGAAGGATGGAAGAAAACGCATCCACAATGTGAAGGATATAGTTTGGGCACCAACAATGTTAACCAATTCCCGTCCTTATTATTACGTGGATAACGATGCCCCTCAAGAATTGGAATCAAATTACTTCATGAGCTTACGTTTTAATTAGCTTCTTTTGAGGTATGGTAACTCATTCATCATCGAGCCATATATCCCGCATCGGTTTGGTCGTCAACTTGGATTTTACCAGAACGTCCCCGGCTTTTTGGAGAACGATATCCGCAACACCTCTCTAGATGAAGGAATCAGATTTTGGAGAATTGGGACACTATATCGATCTATGTCACGTGCGGTTTTTCCCCCAGCGGGAGATCTTTCTCCACTAATTATATGTCTTGGTGGGAGAAAGCGCATGGGAAGTTTCTTGAGAATAACTTACAAGCTTTGGTAGACAATGTTGGGCTAAAGTCTACAACTCCTTTAGGAGGTGAAGATCAAGGTGTTGGAAAGACGCTCGCAAAAGTTAAAAAAATATCAACTCCAATCCCAAAAGTAGTTACGCAACCTAAAAAAAGAAAGCTTAAATCCTCAAAGGAAGCTTTGAAAGAACTGGTGTGCACTTCAACAGCTATATAGACACACCCTCTAGTTCTTCCATTTAACACGCGTGTTCCTCAAGACACAAGCCAGAGTACCATTGAAGATCAAAATTGGAAAAGGAAACGGCCTGACCCAGTAGAGATCGTAGAGGTTCAAAGTGTTGATAGTCCCTCAAGAACGCATACAGCTTGTAACAAAGAGGTAAAATACAATCGCCTCGCTCATTCCTCTTTTTTTTTAGGAGTAGCTTCACTATAAGTTACTTACTTTCTTTGCCTTTTCTTTATGCAGTTAAACACCATTGGGCATCCGGTGGTATCCCCATGCGACAAGTCGCAAGTGAGTGATGAATCTATTGGAGGGCCTACGTGTAAAGTGAAGTCATCGTCAAAGGCGTCATCTCTTCCTCATGACGAATCCCTAAAAAGACAAACTCCAAATGAGATAACTCGCATTTCACCCATGACAAATACAGCGGTATCTATATTTGAAGGAAAAAGCATTGTTTTCAATCGCAAGAAGGAATTCATTTTGGGACTTTGGGAGGATATTTGCAATAGGCTCTCCAAAACTCGTCCGGAATTGCTCTCATCTTATAGGGAGCAAATCATTGAGATTTTCGAGGATATGAAGAAGACGAATATTCTGGATTTTTCTCCATTAGAAGATTTACTGAATTCTCTTTTTGAACTTGCCGCATCATATGACCAAGAGCGATCCAATATGGCTGATAAGACGAGTGAAGATGAGAAGCTAGAGCTGATTTCCAAAGCTAAAGAGCGTCTCAAATTGTTCAAACTTGAAGCAAGTGAGAAAATCCAGAAAGTTTCCTCTAGTGAAAAGAAATTGAAGAGAGTCGTGAAGAAGTTACAGACATTACAACAAGAGAGGGAGAACCTCGAAGGTGTTATAGAAGCGACTCAAAAGGAGGTTGAAGAGATTCAGAAAAAAATTCAACTGCCGAGACTGAGGTCTCTTCATATGACAACATAAATTTGTTGATTGTTGATGATTCGGCCAATTTGGAGGAGAAGAAGAAGAACTTGGAGACTAGCTGTCAAGAACTGATCAACTACAAATTTTGTTTAGATTAGGCTGTTAGCATTATCTGCTCTTTTATTTTTTTTTATATTACGTTGACCTAGTGGATATTTGTTTCATCTTAGATAAGATTGTTTCTCCTTAGTTGCATAATTTTTTACTTTACGCACTTGTAACGAAAGGTTCATATCTTATCGTGGGAGAGTCCAAATAATGAACTATTTGATTTTTTCAAAAATTAGATTTCAATATCTAAAATATATCCAAAATTCAGAATCAAGCACCTTCAGAATCGCCCCAGATAATATTTTGGGACCAACTTTAGATCCCACCACGTTGAAAATTTCAGATTTGCGCAATCTCACCAAAAAATTCATATCTCGGTGTAAAAATATCAAAATTGCAAACCGTTTGATTTCAAGAAAACTAGACTTCAAAATCTAGAGCATATCCAAAATTTTCAATCAAATAACTTCAGGATCGTCCCAGATTATATTTTGAAATCAACTTTAGGTTCCACCACGTTGAAAATTTCAGATTTGCGCGACTTCGCCAAAAGTTTTGTATCTTGATATGGAAGCCTCGAGATCGGAAGACGTCTTACTTGCCATAAATCGAAATTTAAGAGCCATATTCTCACAAATATCTTGGGGTTCAAATCTCACTGAATTTGAAACGTTGCGCCAAGAAATCATTTCCTTATACTTGTGTTTCCTTTTGATGCCTCGCTTCTCTTCCCCTTTTTTTAGGCGGAGGGCGGACTTGGAGACCAACAAACTTGCAGGTTTGGCGAACCTGAAGACATAGAGAATCCCTGGACTTCAATGCAAATATTTGACATCCTTCTAAAATCGGCCCATTGAAGATATCAATTTACCAAGGAGGGTTTCCCCCTTTAAATCAAATGAGATCAAAGTTCAACAGGAGAATGGCATTTCAGCTTGATTTTGCATTCCTCCATACTTCACTCGAACAACAATTGGGGCAATATGTATCTTTTGAACTTATGCAACTGAACTTAGAATGAAACTCTAAGTTGCCTACGTACATCGGTGAAGAGGATCAAGTCATACCGTAGTTCAGACTGGGTAGATTTGCCTAGGCCTCCTCTTTCGAGATTTTCAACCTAGCGGACTATTTTTTTTGGGTCGTACACAGTTTATACTCTTGCGGGCTAGGAGTGTAGCAACATGCAGTTTAGGCTCGTGCGTCAAGGAGCGTCATGACTTGCAGTTTAGGCTCGTACATCGAGGAGTATCATGACTTGCAACTTCGTGGATAATACTTCTTCAAAAACTTGCCATTGATAGGGCTGATTATCATACTATCTGCATCAACCAGCTTGTAAGCCCCACTTGAATAAGCTTCTTGTACGACATATGGCCCATCCCATTTTGAAGTGAACTTCCCTACATGTTTATGGGAAGTAATTATGGGTCTTCGTACGGCAAGGACTTGATCTCCTACTTGAAAGGATCTCGGACGAACTCTTTTGTTGAAGGCGCGAGACAGTCGAGCTTGATAACATTCAAGACTCTGTTGAGCTTCCAATCTCTTTTCATCAAGAGCTTCCAACTCTGCTAATCGAAGTCGAGCATTTTCTTCATCAGTGATCCCTTCTTGAATAGCCAGTCGTAACGAAGGTATTTGACGCTCAAGTGGCAAGACAGCTTCGACTCTATAAACGAGTGAATAAGGAGTCGCTTGTGTTGGCGTGCGATGAGTCGTTCTATATGCCCATAGAGCTTCTTCCATACGGTCATTCCAATCTCGTTTGGATTTGGAGACAACTTTCTTTAACAAGTTGCATAGAGTCTTGTTGAATGCCTCAGCTAGACCATTGGCGGCAGCATTGTACATCGAAGAGTTACGTTGCTTGAAGCCAAAAAGAACACAAATCCTGTTCATCAACCTATTATCGAATGACTTTCCATTATCCGTTATTATGTAACAAGGTATTCCAAAGCGATAAATAATGTTTACTCGGATGAAACTTGCAACATTTTCCTTTTTTACTTCCTTAAGAGCAACAGCTTCAGCCCATTTTGAGAAGTAGTCAGTTGCAGCCAAGATGTATAGATGCCCACCAGAGGACTTTGGTAGTGGTCCAACAACATCCAATCCCCAAGCGTCAAATGGCCAGGATGCAACAGTTGGGTGCAACACTTCAGGAGGTTGATGAATAAAATTCGCATGGAATTGACAAGCCTTGCATCTTCGAGCGTAGTCCAAGCAATCTTTTACCATCGTTGGCCAATAATATCCCATCCTTTTTATATGGAAGTGGAGCTTTGGTCCGGACTGGTGTGACCCACATACCCCAGAATGTGCCTCTTGCAAAGCTTGGAGAGCTTCTTCTTCTCCTAGGCATCGCAAGAGTACTCCCTCAAACGACCTTCTGTATAGAGTATCCTTATAGTAAAGGAAGCGAAGTGCACGACGACGGATTTCAGTCCTCCTCCTCGGATTTTCTGGAAGTATCCCATAGCATAAGTAGTCGATGATGGGTTGTCGCCATTCTTCTTTCTCAACTTCAGAAACAGCAACAAGATACTTGAGTTCGTTTTCTTCACATTCGACCTCATTTGGCGGTGGTACTACCCATTTCTGGCAGACGATAACTTGCGCTTGGTCAGGCAGGGTTAATGATGAAGCTAGAGCAGCTAAAGCATCAGCCTTCTTATTTTCTTTCCTTGGTACATACTTAATAGTCACATCGCTGAGCCACCCCATCAACTTTTTTGCGTAATCATGATATGGGCGTAGTTCAAGCTTCTTGACCTCGTAACTACCCAAAAGCTGATTGACCACTAACTGGGAGTCACCAAAGACTTGCAATTGCAATTGCTTCATATCAACGGTCATTTCAAGCCCAAGTATTAATGCTTGATATTCAGCAACACTGTTGGAACAGAGTTGTGTCAAGGTGAAGGAGTAGGGCAAGACTTCACCTTGAGGAGTGACAAATACTATGCCAGCCCCAGCTCCCCCACAATGCGCAGCACCATCAAAGTACATCTTCCATGGGGGTTGAACTTCAACGAACATTGTGTCCTCATCAGGTAGTTCATCAGTTAGCTCCCAGTCATCAGGTATCGGATGATCTGCCAAGAAGTCTGTCAATGCTTGTCCTTTTACAGCCTTTTGAGGGATGTACAAAATCTCAAATTGTTGAAATTGGAGGTACCATCTCTCTAGTCGATCACTAAGAACAGGTTTTGACATCACGAACTTGATGGGACTTGCTTTAGAAACAAGACGGACAACATGAGCTTGAAAGTAGTGCTTCAACTTTTGAATTGAGAAGACTAGCGCCAAACACAACTTTTCAATTGGCGAATAGTTCAACTCGTTAGGTGTCATCATCCTGCTCAAGTAGTAAAGAGAGTTTTCTTTCCCCTCACTATTTTCTTGGGCCAATAATGCTCCAACAGACCTTTCCTGCGCCGCAATGTATAGTATCAATAGCTTTCCTGGTATAGGAGCTGCTAAAACTAGAGGCTTCATCAAGTAGGTTTTGATACTTTCGAAGGTATTGCTATAAGCTTGATCCCACTTGAAAGGAACACCTTTCTTCATGAGGTGACTAAATGGTTGGCACCTCCCAGCCAGGTTTGATATGAATCTTCTAAGGTATGCTAGCTTTCCATGCAGACTCTTCAATTCATGGATATCTTGAGGTTCAGGCATTTTCAAAATGGCATCCACTTTGGCTTGATCAATTTTGATCCCTCGATGCCGGACAATGAAACCAAGGAACTTTCCAGAAGTAACTCCAAAGGCACATTTCAACGGATTCATCCTAAGTTGGTACCTCCGGAGCAATTCAAATACCATCCTCAAGTCTTTCATGTGGTCACCCTTCTCTCTTGATTTCACCACCAAGTCGTCAACATAGCATTCGACATTCTTGTGGAGAAGATCGTCAAAAATATTCTGCATAGCCCTTTGGTAAGTAGCACCAGCATTCTTCAAGCCAAAAGGCATTACCTTGTAGCAATAAATACCCTTGGGGGTGCGAAATGCAGTAAGCTCTTCATCTTTTGGTGTCATGCGAATTTGGTTATAGCCCGACGAACCATCCATGAAAGACATTGCCTCGTAACCAGTAGTAGCATCGATCATCAGCTCTGGAATAGGAAGAGGGAATTCATCTTTGGTACATGCATTATTGAGGTCCCTGAAGTCAACGCATACTCGAATTTGGACATTCTTCTTCCTTACAGGGACAATACTTGAAACCCATGTTGGGTATTTAACTTCCCGAATAAATCCAGCTTCAATGAGATTGTTAACTTCAGTTTCAATCAGGGGAACCAAGTCTGGCCTAAAACGCCTTTGAGCTTGTTTAGTAGGGCGAGCACCATTTCTGACTGCAAGGTGATGGACTGCTACTTTCGGGTCCAAGCCAGGCATCTCTTTGTAACTCCAAGCAAAGAAATCCCTGAATTCTTTGAGTAACTCAATATAAGTGCTCTCTTCATCAGCTTCTAGTAAAGCACTTAGGTAGGTCGGACTTGGTTCCTCATCGGTGCCAAGGTTAACTTCTTTTAAGGCATCAACTGTCGTCTTCTCTCCTTCTTCAAGTTCAGGTGGAGCATCTTTCGCATCTTCATCTTCTTGAGGGTCCCCATCATTGAAGGATATGTGATAACACGGCAAAACATCCTCCAATTCCACATTATCTTCCATCGAAGACGAAACACCCTTCTCGCCTTGTACAGTGATATGATACGAAGAACCTACACTTTCTTCATCTTCGTTACGTTCCTTAGTGTAGACCACGGTATATGGTTTTACCTTCAGTACTTCTTCACATGAAACCATCAGTTTTGTTTGTTGCCTCATTCTGGAAGGAACTAAACATTGGAAATCCTTAGAAATCTCCTGAATTTTGGGTGAAGCGGGTGTTCTTGTATTTCGATGATTTCTCTGGAATTTATTCCCCTTATTTAATGGACCCAATCTCTCAAATACAGAAGTTCTCACAGTTGATTTTCCAAGCCGATCAAAGACAGAAGGCCTATTCAAAGCGGCAGATTCGTCTTCTACAGTGATATAATTGCTACTCGCCCTTCTTATTGAGATGCGCACTAGTGACGGTTGCTTGTATCCCAGACCTTCACGGGGTTGCCTCATTGCAGCTTCTGATGGGAGCTTCCCTAACTTTGATAGCTCATTGGGATTGTATCCAGCTTTTGCAAATAGCTTGTAAGCGTTAGGATCAAAACCTTCATCTGTTCGTTTTGTAGGGAGTGCCACATTCTGCAAACGATTATGGGCTACAAACCCTGCAAGCGACTTTGTGGGCAACTTTACTGCCTCAATTTGTTTTACCGGAAGAGTTAACTGCCTTAGCGTCTTGGTTTGGACATTATATGATTCGCCCTCGTCTTTCTTCCTTTTAGGGACATATTGGAGCACGGGACTTACAATATCCCCTTTATGAGATTTATTCACGTTGGCGGGTATCTCCTCAGTAACAACTTTGGCTTTACCAATAGTCACCTCAACTCTTTTAGTTATGGGTTCGTCATTCTTTCTTTTCGTACCATCATCAACTTTCAGCTCCTTCACAATGCGGTTCTTCAAGTAGAACTTTGCATCGGCGAAGTGTGACTCAGCCTCGGTGAATGGCTCATCATCAGCAACTACCGTCTTCTCGACTTCGCCCTCGTAGTATTTCAAACATTGATGGTAGGTAGATGGAACAACTTTATTCTCATGTATCCAAGGCCTCCCAAGCAAAACATTGTATGAAGTCTTCGCGTCGATCACATGCAGCCATGCACTTGATCGTATATCTTCAATAGTGATTCCCAGCCTGATCGCGCCTATGGCTCTTTGCCCCCTTGGTTGAATCCTTGGATCATCACACGACTTTCTGAGAGTTCGTTCATGGGAATACCAAGTTCTTTCACAGTATGGATTGGCAAAATGTTCACTGAGGATCCTCTATCAACCAAAATTCGATTTACCCTTTCATCACGCATATAGCCAACCAGGTACAATGGGCAGTTATGAGGAGTGTCACCTAGCAAAAGATCGTCATTTGTGAACGTGACTTTTTCCTCACATGCATTAACTTCTTGAGGAGTGGACTCAATGGGCTTTTCCGAAGGTGGTGCCAACGGTAGGTCATCAATCTTTTCTTCTCCTTTGTCAGCATGGCAACAAGAGGCATCAATGCCCTCATGGGAAATCTTCGTGCGGAACCAACTTGGTAAAAACTCCTCCAAGGTCACTGGATTTCGTGGCTTTTGAGGATGGTGCATCTCCACTTTTGCTTTCTTCAAATGCCTAACTGGATTCTTTTTCATTGGTCTTTTTACCATCATCTTCCTTGTTGGTTGTTCTATTGATTCTTTTTTAGGGCTCCTTTTGTGGTGCCTACGATGAGTCACCAATGTCCAACCTTCATCGTCATCAGGTTGATTGACTTCAGCTTTGTCGCTCTCCAGTAATTCTTCATCTTTACTTTCTTTAAAACCACATAAGTCATCCGGACTGAGTGAGCCAAAGGTGATAGAGACTTAGTTTGCGCTTGCTTTCTCATCTTCAAGCACGATCTTCTTTTCGTGAGACAAGTCCATGACTTTATCCTTGAAGACAAAGCACTTCGCCAGAGGGTGGCTTACAAGTCAGTGATATTTGCAGTAGTTTGGGTCATTTGTTTTCCCAGCTTCATTTGGTCGCTTCATCTTCAGAAGCTCAATGAGATTTAACTCGAGGAGTTCTTCGAAAATGGCTGGCACATCAGAATCCAGGAATGGGTACTCTTTTTCCTGCATTTCTTTTAGAGTCAACTTCCCACTTGGCTTATCTTGAAATGAAGTGGATTTCATACTCTACTTCTTGCTCTCCTTCGTCGTGAACTTCACAAGTGACGTATTGACATTCATAGCTTCTTTGCTTTCAGACTTGGGTACGAACTTGCCCCACTTCCTCACTTCTTGCTTGTCATTCACTTTGTGAGGTTCATAGATTGGTAGCATTTCATTTCCAGCGGAAGTCATGCTCAATTCCATGTCATGGGCACGAGTTGCAAGTTCTTCAAATGTGCTAGGCTTGATACCTTGCAAAATGTAGCGCAATCCCCAATGCATGCCTTGGATGCACATCTCTATGCCTGAAGTTTCACTAAGCCTGTCTTTGTAGTTGAGGCTTGCATTCCTCCAACGATTGATAAAGTCGATAACTGGTTCCCCCTTTCGTTGACGAGTATTTGTGAGCTCTATCATACTCACCGTGCATTGTGAGCACGTGATTTTTGCTTCACGGAAATTACTCCAAAAGAAATCGAAAATAAAACAAGTTACCTTCGGGTACAATTTTGAGAATTTGCGTAACATTTTTGGTAATCATTTTTGTCCGTAAATGTTTACTTTTTTTTGTAGTTAATCGCGAAATATAAAATAAATATATTACATGCTTATTTAGGATTTAATTGTACATTTAGGAATTAATTAAATCATAGTTTGGTTTTTAAAGAAAAATCGCAAAAGTATGCTTTTCGTCTTATGTTTTGTTGCCATGGTGTGATTTTACCTATTTAAATATTTTAATATGTGTGTGATAATTGTGTTAAGTGTTAATTAATATGTGTTTAGTTTTACTTTAATTAGGTATGGTATTTAAATTAGAAAATAAAAAGAAAAGAGTGCAAATTGGTCTAAAAATCGGATTGGGCCAGTTTATTTAGGAAAATTCGAGGCCCAAAAGCACCAAAACCAGCCCAAGGCAGCCGGTCCAAGAGACTCATCGCCCAGGCCACCAAACGACGTAGTTTGACACCAAAACTACGCCGTCTCAAGAACAACCCATCTCAGCCGTTCACACCAAATTGATCTGACGGCCCTCGTTCCATCTTCCTTACCCATTACCTGACCCGACCCATTCCACCCAGAGATCCACTAGCCTCACTTAAACCCATACGGCGTCGTTTCCACTTAAGCTGGTTAATCCAGGCCATCGATTGTTGATGATCGAACGGTCTAGATTAATTTTCCCCCTAACTATATAAGCCCAAAACCTTACCCCCACGCCCCCATCCGAACACCCCCCTTCATCGTCCCAAACCCAAACCCCAAACCAGACCTCCCAAACCCTAGCCGCCCCTGTGCACCTTCACCGTAAACCCGGCGGAAACGACGCCAGTGACCACCAAAGTAACACCCCTGATGCACCTCACCACCCTGAACACGGATCTGTTGCCCCCTTGCCTCGAATCATTCCCCATCGTCTCGAATCTTCGTTTGAAGGTTCGAGCAAAACCCCGATCTACACCAACCCACCTCAGATTCACACCAGCCATTATCCTAGCCTCACTCGTGACTAAACTAAGCTTGGTTTGGTCCGAATCTACCCACAAATCCCAAAATCCCAAATCTGAAGGTTCGAACCCTAGAATACAAGAATTTTTGGAGTCTGTTTAGATTTAAATGGAAAGGTGGGGTCTAATAGACCCTAATCGAAGTGTTCTCGGTCGAGAACACCTCGATTAAGATCTGTTCGACCCAAAATGGGCAAATCCATCCAAAGCTGGGGGTCGACTGTTGTTAAGCTTTCAGAGTGAGGTCTTTTTTTCTTTTCCATTGTTGTTTAAACGTTTGTTTCAGTTTGTCAGCATGTTTAATTAATTTGTTTGATATTTCTGACATGTTCTTTCAATCCCCTCCGTATTCATGAGACCCTTTTATTTGGTCGAGTTTGTCTCTGTTTTACTGACTGGGTGTATGTGTGTAAACTATATAATCGATTGAAAATACATTGGGTCGATTAATTAGTTTTAGGGTTAACTTTATTTTGGGCAGTACGATTTGCACCCCCTGTTAGTACCATTCGATTCTGATTCCTTTGGTACGATTTGAATGTACGCAGTGTAATTCACACAGTCGATTCGATACATGTCGTCAAATAGTTTCAGTTTGGAATGATAGTAATTTGATTCCTGTTGGTTTGATTTTATTCAAATCAGTTGAGAAATTATTACATTGTGTGTTAGCCTTTTATTTGAATCAGAAATTACCTAAGGATTGGATAGTTGTTAGTGTTAGTATAGATTTCAGATTGTGGTTTAAATTGATAGCATGTTTACTCACTTTAGGCTTTGGGCAGCATGTGTTTTGTCAGCTGTTTAATGAATTAGAGTAAAATGGACAGCATGTGCTGTCAGGACACACTCATGCTGCCCATACTTGCTTAAATTAACAAAGGATAAACTTTTCATAAGGAAAAGAGGGCTGTCAGGGGGAATCTCATGGGGAATACTTTTATTTTAATCTTTTGAGTGGAAAAACAGGAGGAGAACATGGGAGGTGGTTCAGTTTGTTAAACAGGCTGTTTGAATGGGCTGATAGAAGCTATAAAAACAGAAGGGTTTCCATTAGTTCCGGGGGAAGGAGATCAGGACATCAAAAAAGAGGGAGGCAAAAATAGTTCTGAAAAATCAGAAAAGTGAGGGTTTTCAGAGAGAAAAGAATTGAGGGAGATTAGAAAAGAAGATTTCTACTGTTGGATTGAAGCTGAAAACTCTGCTTTTCCTCACCTTTTTCTGTTTGGAAATTAGCCTTAACCTGCTATTTGTTCTGTCAAACTTAGGGTCCTTCCTTTGAGTGTTTGAAAAATCAGAAATTGTGTTCCATTATTGTTTCGGATTCACCTATTACTGTCTGTTGATTAACATTGGTATTTCCGAGTCTCAACTGAGTCTGCTGAGTGTGATTGTTTGGGTACTGGGTACTTGTTTCATTGGGCTACTTCTGGTTTGTCCATCTGGGGTTGATTCTGCTCTACTATTGCTATTGTATTTGTTATTGTTGCTGCTATTCTTGTTACTACTGCTGACTTCTCTACCTTCTTCTTCTTCTTTGCGATTCAACATCCAGGTACACACTAGAATATCACATTGTTGTAACGGTGACAGCATGAAATGAAAGATGTGAAGAAGTTTAATCATTTGCTGCGTAATTATAGCTTTGTAGATGTTGTTAGATTTGTGTAACTTGTTAGGTTGTAACTCAATAGCATAATATAGCAGTTAGTTTCGTACTTAGTTGAAACTTAGTTGTTTAGGTACTGTGATTTATAGCGGTTCAGTTGTATGTATGATAATTATGCAATTTGTAAAATGCACGAGTAGTTGGTATAGCAATAACTAGACTTCATCTTTAGTTATATTTTGTACATAAGGTACTGTTTCTAATCTTGCCAAATGTAATATAGTTTCTTTTTCATCATTTGAGCTAACTTTATTAAATCTGATTCCGTTAGGCAGTCTATAGAACCATGTTCGAATCCCATTAGTAGCAGTTTCTAGTAGTTAACTCCATTAATCTAGTTTAAATAAGTTAGTTTAAATTCGAACTTGAAGAACATTTAGCGTAAGTTTAGCATTTTCATTAATCTTGTACGTTAATCTCCTTTAGCGAATTAAAAGCATGCTCGCTCATGGAATAAGGCTCGAAATGATTCCCCGCCTCGTAAATAATTAATCCAATAACTAATAAGAGGCCAGAATTGGCCAAGCATGTAATTTAATTAGCATGTATTTTCTTTCTTCTATTTTTTAGAGACAAACATAATAGAAACGTAGTCGCTGTAGGTTTATCCTTTCATATAATGAGACGAGCCTCGCCAAATAAAAATGCAAATCGCGGGGCCCTCAATAATTGATCATAATAAATACTTAGAATTTGGGAAGGACTATTTAGTGAATTTCACTGCCTTCCCCAAAGATAATAACGCGTTAGACTCTTTAGGCGCGACTTAATTAAATTACATTCTTAAATTCGGGTGCGCATTTATGTGACCCAAATTCAAATCTCAATGGAGTCGAAATGTGTTAACAACTACGGGTGCATTGATTGTGACGTGGTTCGAGATGCATTTTCACGACGTTGCAATTCTATAAAAAATAAATGATAATAATAAAAGCGATTTAAACTTAATAAAAGCACATAAGTCATAACATGTATTTAAATCAGATATTTAGCCATTATAACAATTTAAGCGACCGTGCTAGAACCACGGGATTCGAGGGTGCCTAACACCTTCCCTCGGGTCAACAGAATTCCTTACTTAGAATTTCTGGTTCGCAGACTTCATTTGGAAAAGTCGAAAATTTCCTCGATTTGGGATTCAAGATAAACCGGTGACTTGGGACACCAAAAGTCAAACCTTTCCCAAGTGGCGACTCTGAATTAAATAAATAATCCCATTTCGAATATTGTCACTTAAATTGAAAAAACTCCCTCGCGCATTTTACCCTTCGGGGCGGGCGCGCAAAAAGGAGGTGTGACAGCTCTGGCGACTCTGCTGGGGAGTAACCCAGAACATTTTGTTCAGGGTTCTGAATTCGAGCTTAGATAAATTGTTGTATTTAGTTATATTTGATTTTTCTACATGTTTCATGCTTAATGTGCTAAATGTTTACCGCTTTGATATTATCTGAACCGTATATAAACTGTGCCGAAACCCTTCTCTTCTTACCTCCGGGGAGAAGCTCGCTGGTCGAGACTCCCTATTCTGTTAGTGTCAATACCTGAAATAAGAAAGAGGCCGGACAAGTTACAAAGCCGGACGATCTCGCGGGTCCCCGGTACGTAGCCCCCTCCTCGACTCGAGTTGTCCGCTCGGGTACACAGTCTAGAACATATACCCAGGTTATAAACCTAGTATAACAAAACCTCATGCCGGATCCCTAGTAGGAACGCTTATTTGCATCATGTTGCATTTGACATAGGGGACTCAACACAGGGGTTGGGTCCGTCTAGGACAGGCAACCTGAAATGAAAAGACCATCCTGCTGCATCCCGTTTGTTTTGTGCATTTATTTGCTTCAGTTCTGCATGCTGACCGGTTTCTAAAAAAAACTTTTAAAAAAAAAATAGCAGCGCAGGGAGATAATTACTTATTTTTGGAAAAATAAAACCAATGTGCAAGTAGTGTCAAAACCTCGCCGGAATTTTCTTAAAAAAAAAGACAAAAAATGAAGACAAAATTTGTCTTTTAGTTTGATTTATTAAAAAAAACATATATATAAAAAAATATTTCCTTTTAATCACTTTCAAAATCCAAAAAAAGGGTATTTATTTAAAAGTATAAAAAAAAGAGGAAAATTCAAAATTCAAAAAATATTGTTTCTTTTGTAGTATCTCTTTTATAAATTCAGACTAATAGTTCAAGTACTTCCTTAAAAGATTTTCGAAATTTCAAAAAAAAAAAGGTGAAAAGTCTTACAAAAATCCAGAAAAATATTTTCAAAACAACAAAACAAAATACAAAAAATCCAGAAAAATATTCTCCTTTTCTTTAAAGATTGTATTCAGAAGGGGTTTAGTTTATTTACTCTACGCCTGATCGGCCCGAACTACGCCGGTTTGATTCTCATAGGGTGTGAGATACGTAGGCAACCCTCATCGGGTCCAACCTCCCCTTTTTCAGAAATAGCCAAAACGTCAGAATTTTAATTTATGAGTCAGGTGACGCTGTCTTGTCAGGAATAGCCGAATGTTCCCGAAAGGGACGCCGGAAGGCTAACTTTGCATAAACAGCCATTTTTGGTCATTTTTAAAAAATTCTGACCAAATTGCCCAATGGCCTTAGGATCCTCGTCCCCGAGGCTCTGCGATGCCATATTCCCAATGTCGGGTCACCATTCTAAAAAAAAAGTCATAAATATATCAAGTGATGCTGTTGTTGTCAAAAACGGCCAAATGTTCCCGAAAGGGACGGCGGAAGACTAACTTTGCGTAAACGGCCACTTTCGATCATCTTTTTAAATTTTGATCGATTGACCCTCACTGCCTTAAAATCTTCTTCCCCGAAGTGCTGAAAGGCCGTGTTCAAAAATCGGATCTTTTCAAATCATTTTTAGTCAAATCATTTTTGCTTAAATCACCTTAATGAATGTGCAGGATGGGCACAATGCAAAATGAACACTTTTTAACAGCAAATGTCCCGAACTACGCAAGATCTGATTCACGCAGCATCGTGATACGTAGGCAATCCTCATCGGATCCGGTCACATTTTTAACTGCAAATAATGAAAAAAATAATAATAGGAAATAATAAAATAAAATAAATAAATAAATAATGATAAATAAAGGAAAGCCTAAAGAGAAGCCGGAATGACGCATGTCTTCATTGCAAACATGTAGAAACTCACTTGACTGTATAAGTGCATCACGCCCCAACGTGAGATTACCTATCTGTTATTTGTTTCGAACTAACCATTCGCTTGCTGCTGAGTCCCTCCAGGTTTTTAGAAGAGGTGGTTGGTTTGGTGGAGGTCTGACCTCACATTCATACTTTACGAGGTCGAAAGGGAGTGTTCGGTTACCCATTGTTAAGACAAGAGGGAGTATTCACACTTACTTCACAAGATCGAAGGGGAGTATAGAGATGTCTTCGGAAATTCCTTTGCCGACGATTCCCGTCTCTGAGGAAAGTTCAATCTCGGCTGTCCCGACTTCCGAGTCAGCAACTGCTGAGGAAAACAGAATCCTGAGGCTCCGCATGATGGAGATGTTGGATGACTGGAATAATGGAAAGGAGCCACCGAGTGTAATCCCTGGGTTCCTTGAGCTGTTCTCCAGGGCAAGTGGGACTTCCAACGTCCCCATAAGCTATCCAGCTACCCCATCCGGGTACCCAGCCATTTCAGCCCTCACTACTGGATCGCCCTCTGATTCTTATCCCCGGATGTCAACAATGGACGTAGCTACGAACATATTCACTGCACCTCCTTGTCTAATCGTGGCACAACCTGCTACACACAAGCCAAATTTTGACTCATCCTCATTCACATTCCAAGCACCATCCTTCTCACTGGAACCAACTCGGTTCACTACCAGCACTCATCCTCAACAACCTCAATACGAGTTTGTACCTGGGCAAGATCAGAACCCTAAAGCTGCTGAACAAGATGAGATGGCAAAAAGAATGAGGAGCCTCGAGCAGAGTTTGAAAAACATGCAAGGTTTAAGCGGGCAGAAGAGTGTCTCCTATACCGATCTATGCATGTTCCCTCACATGCACTTACCCGTGGGTTTCAAAACCCCAAAGTTTGAGAAGTATGACGGGCACGGCGACCCCATTGCTCATCTCAAGAAGTATTGCAACCAACTGCGGGGAGCCGGAGGCAGAGAAGAATTGTTGATGGCATACTTCGGGGAAAGTCTGGTAGGAATCGCCTCAGAATGGTATATGGACCAGGACATATCTCGATGGCATATATGGGATGATCTCGCCAGACATTTTGTGGGACAATTTCAATATAATATTGACATCGCACCGGACAGAAATGCTTTGTCAAACTTGAAGAATAAACCCTCGAAAAGTTTCAGAGAATATGTCATCAAATGGCGCGAGCAAGCGTCAAGGGTAAAACCTCCCATGGACGAGATAGAAATGGTCACTACTTTCCTCCAGGCCCAAGAGTACGACTACTTCCAAAACATGATGTCGTCCATGGGAAAGCCTTTCGCGGAAGCAATTAAGATCGGGGAGATGGTGGAGAATGGTTTGAAAACGGGCAGAATTTTGAGTCAGGCAGCCATAAGGGCAACCTCCCAAGCCGTCCAAAGCGGGTCCGGAGGAATGGCAAGAGGGAAGAAAAAGGAAGAGACATCCATGGCGGCATCAGAGGTAGGAGAATATCATAACCCCAGGCCCTGTTTTTCAGAAAGAACCCAGCAACATTATTTCCCCCACCAAAATGTGACCTATGCTCCTCAACCCTACATGGTCATGAGTACCCAGCCTTATGTCCAGCGGCCGCAGCAGGCCAATCGGGGCCAAGCTCCACGTCCCAGAAATCAGCCTCCTCACCGAAACCACTACAATCCTCGACCTTCTCAGAATAATTTCCGTCCTCGGGAACCACCCAGGAGACCCAACTATACACCAATCGGTGAACCCTACTCCACCCTATTCCCTAAGCTTGTCCAGATGAATTTGTTGCAGCCCATACCACCAAACGGGCAAAACCCAGAATCACCATCATATCAGCGGGGTGTCAGGTGTGCATACCATTCAGGGGTAGAAGGGCACGATACAAACAACTGTTGGACATTGAAGCAAGCGGTAGAGAATTTGTTAGAACAAGGGAAAATTGTGTTGAAAGACGAGGATGTCCCAAATGTGACCAATAATCCGCTGCCCACCCACAACAACGGGCCGATAAGTGGGATGATTTGTGAAGACAAGGAATTTGATCTGGCACTTAAGGCCATAATTGCTATTGCTAATATATAAAGGAAGCCCAAGGCAACCCCGAATCAAGAAAAGGGGAAAGTTGATGTATCCAAGCAGGCCTATGTGGTATGGGGGACGATTAAACCACCTCGGCTGAATAAGCCAGTGGTTATTGGACGCATGCCACAGAAGCCAAAGTACAATAAAGAGGAAAATGATGAGGTGTTCACGGTTAAAGAGAGTGAGGAAATATGTGAGGCGATGAGGAAAAAGCTATGCGAAAAACACATGGTCCAGCCAGGAGAGGACACTAGCACCGCTGAGGTATCATACATGGGACCAAGCGCCAAGCTTCAAAACTGGAAGGCTACGCCATTCCTGATCAAGCGGGAGTCCTAGTAGACCTGTCCTGCCACTTTCTCTGCATCATGAGCTACCCCAGGGTGTAGCTCAGATGTTTTCTTTAATTTCCGGTTTTTAATTTCCTGAATGTCAACCCTGTTTATCTTCCCAATTCCAAGAAATGAAATCATGTTTCATCGTTCACCTTCTTTTTCAGAGTTCTGCTATATTTTCTTTTCTTTAGTTCTCTTCAATTCTGATGATGCAGCTTTAAATAACATGACATGTTTGCGGACTTCATGCCCAGATCCCAAGAACTCCGTCAGACTTCAAATAATGAGTCAAAATTTGAAATATAAAGAGTTTGAGAAAATAGGAACAACTAAAGAAAATTGGTTCATGGTTTGGAAAATGTCTGTCACTGAAGCAGAGTTTGAGGACAGTAAGTGGGTTTAGACCCGTACGGAATGTTAACCTTAATGACTGCGGTTCGTCACGAGCATTTGTACCGACAAAGAAGGGTCCATACGTCATTGGAAAATATTGCCAAGAGGAGCATTTGTATCTGAGCGACATCGAAAGAAATGACGCCGACCCCGCTATGAAAGCAGATGCAGTACTATGTCTAGATCGCTCCGGCAATATCTTTGCACAGTTCGAGATGACGAAGGCTTTCATTCTCGCTACCCAAACACTATCAACCCTTTGCAAACCCATTTGAGCCGGTTACTTTTCTTTGATTACCCTCTTTGGAACTTAAAAGTATTATTGAAAATGAAAAAAAAATGAAAAAAAAAAGAAGAAAGAATTGAAAAAAAATAACAATAAGAAAATATATATATAAAAAGAGACAATGAAAATAAGAAAAAGGGAAAGGAAGTGAAAAACAAAGCAAAACAGAAAAACAAAAAGAAAATCCAAAAAAAAAGTGGCACGAACTACGTCTGACTTGATTCCGAAAGGATACGTAGGCAACCTCTCCTTGGGGTTCAGTCACAACAAAATAAAAATCCAAGAAGTCCCCCAAAAGTGAAACTGGGGCAGAAATTATAATGGTTCGGCAATAATCCCGCCCAAAAGGTTCCAAAGTTGTAGTTCAATCCAAATTCTTTTCACCCCAAACCTCGTCCAAGTCCTTCTAATCAATTGGCAAAGACAGGAAAGTGGAAAACGTCCTTGTTGCAATCTGATTGAAAGAAATAAAATGAGAGAGTCTTATCGGTGAAAACCTTCGGGCACCATGAGGCGACAAGAGTAGAGAAATCAAAAATGAGAGAGGTCGATTAGCGAAAACCCGCAAAGGGCGTTGACGGCCGAAAAGAGGATACTTTATCACTAAAAGTCCTGGAAAGGTTCTCCGTTTTGGAAACACGGATCAATAGGTTCATGAGAAGCTGGAGTTTGATGCGGATCGGGTATCCAGTCCAAGAAGCATGTCATGTTCATTGAAGTCCGCAGGTACTCCAGATAAGTCCTTCTCTCCTTTGCCCGAAAGGGACACTTCTAGTTTTAAACTCATTCTCCATTCAATTATTTGTTTCTCTTTGAATCCCTTTTGGTCTAACACTGTTTCAAAACCAAGACAAAGAAAGGATGGAAAGACTGATTTACAGGACTTTCGTTTGATACACACTAATGTGCAAAAGGCACCCAGCCTCAGCAGGGGCGTCAAGACGACCTCGACTGGCCATGGCAGCCTATAAAGGCAATTGAAGTTGAAAGGGTTGAATTTCACATGGTTAATCGCCTCAGCAAAGTTGAAGAAACCAAGGTACCCCCAAATGCTCTAAAATTGAAGTTGGAAGAAAGAAGACAGAAAAGAAAGGCCTACAAAGGTAAAATAAAGTTGGAAAGGTTAAGTCCCACACGATTAGCCACTGCAGTTTAGGTTTGAGGATCAAAAATCCCTGACACACACACACAAAAAAAAACCGACAAATCCCCACAGGGTATCCCTTTGTACAAATCCTCACAGGGTCTCCCTTTGTAAAAATCCCCAGAGAGTCTTCCCCTTGTACAATCCCCTAAAGAGTCTGCCCCAGCTAATCCCTAACGAGTCTGCCTTGCACAAATCCCCACAGAGTATCCCCAATAAAAATCCCCACTGAGTTGGCCTCGTAAAGAATCCCCAAGCAGAATGGAATGAGAGAACCAAAGCCTTACACGGGCAAATCATCACAAATCCGGAAATGCGAGTCTGATCAGTTTAAAAGGGGTCGCCTGTGAATCTAATCAATGGCAGAGTTTCTCAACAGGAATTAGGCTGAGACCAAGCAATTGGAACGATCAAGGCCACCGAATCAACCACCGTTTTCAAACTAACAATTTTTCTTTGTTTAGGAAAATTGAAACAGGTCTCACTCCAGGCAACCGTGCAAAAAGCAGGTATGGCCCTAAAGAAGTGAAATGCGCGAACATTGAACCAGCTTTACAGCAGGAGAAAAACCAAAAGTAAGTTTCCCCAGAATTCTTGCATGCATTTTGATAAATAAAAAGAAATAAAAGAAAAAATGAAAATCCAAAAGAAAAACAAATCATGGTAGCGTAGGACCTTATTCCCCAACTATCCCGGTATAAACCGCGGATCTCCTTGGCATAACCCGATGAATCTTCCCGGCATAACCCGTGGACCTTTTCCGGCATAATCTGATGAATCTTCCCAGCATAACCCGATGAATCTTCCCGGCATAACCCGTGGACCCTTTTCGGCATAACCCGATGACTTCCCCGGCATAACCCGATGAATCTTCCCTGCATAACCCGTGGACCTTTTCCGGCATAACCCGATGAATCTTCCCGGCATAACCCGATGAATCTTCCTGGCATAACCCGTGGACCCTTTTTGGCATAACCCAATGACTTCCCCGGCATAACCCGATGAATCTTCCCGGCGTAACCCGTGGATCTTTTCCGGCATAACCCGATGAATCTTCCCGGCATAACCCGATGAATCTTCCCGGCATAACCCGTGGAGCCTTTTCGGCATAACCCGATGACTTCCCCGGCATAACTCGATGAATCTTCCCGGCATAACCCGATGACTTCCCCGGCATAACCTGATGAATCTTCCCGGCATAACCCGTGGACCTCGTCCGGCATAACCCGATGAATCTTCCCGGCATAACCCGATGAATCTTCCCGGCATAACCCGTGGACCCTTTTCGGCATAACCCGATGACTTCCCTGGCATAACCCGATGAATCTTCTGGCATAACCCGATGAATCTTCCCCGGCATAACCCGATGCATCTTCCCGGCATAACCCGTAGACCTTTTCCGGCATAACCCGATGACTTCCCTGGCATAATCCGATGAATCTTCCGGCATAACCCGATGAATCTTCCGGCATAACCCGATGAATCTTCCCGGCATAACCCGATGAATCTTCCCGGCATAACCCGTGGACCCTTTTCGGCATAACCCGATGACTTCCCCGGTATAGCCCGATGAATCTTTCCGGCATAACCCGATGAGTCTTTCCGACATAACCCGGACAGTTTCCAGTATAACCTGGCAATTCTCCCAATTTAGGGCTCCGATCCTTAAGTTGAGTAAGTTTCCATTTAGCCAGCATTAGGGCTCCAATCCCTGAACTGAGCATTTTTCTGTTTAGCCAGCATTAGGGCTCCACTCCCTGAACTGAGCGTTCTTCTGTTTAGCCAGCATTAGGGCTCCACTCCCTGAACTGAGCACTTTTCTATTTAGCCAGCATTAAGGCTCCAATCCTTGAACTGAGCATTTTTCTGTTTAGCCAGCATTAGGGTTCCGCTCCCTGAACTGGGCACTTTTCTATTTTATCCAGCATTAGGGCTCCAATCCCTGAACTGAGCGTTTTTCCGTTTAGCCAGCATTAGGGCTCCAATCCCTAAACTGAGCGTTTTTCTGTTAAGCCGACATTAGACCTCCAATCCCTGAGTTGTGCATTTTTACCTTTTTGCGACATTAGGGCTCCAATCCCTGAGTTGCGCTTCGTAGACTAGGGTTTTTTCCAATCCCCGCATCAGTGCTGTAGATTATTATGGCAATTAACTCACGAAATTTTTCTAGTGAAATTGGGCAGAAAAATTTCGTTCGTTTGTTTTGTTTGTCTCAGCAGGTCTAACCCTGAGGTGCATGGATCGAGACGACCTACGGGATGAGTCTCAATCCAGAATAAAGAAAATAAGAAAAGAACAAAAAAAAAAGATGTTCCCACATATTGGAACAAACAAAGGGCAGGTCGCTCCAAAATTTGATCAAAGTCCCGAGTTCCGCCAATCCCGTCTCACTCAATACCGCGGAAATAAACAGGCACCTACAACTTGCGAGCATCAAGATTCGGATCGAAGTCTACAAGCAGAATCAGCTAAGACCCAAGATCAAGTTGCAAAAGAATTATAGATAGGAATCTTGTAACTAGCAATTGACAGGCATAAGTAGTTAGTTCAATTTCAATTTTCCTTTGGTTGTAATAAGGCGGTCAGTAAAGCAACACTGGCAACATCAACAGCAGTAACAACAAGCATCACAATCCCAGGGTAGTCCCAGCTACCAAAGTTTTCCGAACAACATTGACCTGATTCCTGTTTAGCCTAGGATATGTAGGAAACCTCTGAAGCAAAGGTTCGGTCAAATGCTTTCAAGAAATGTCTCACACGGAGTACCCGACGAGCAAAAATCGCTCATACCCGCTCACTTTATCTTTGCACGAAAACTCTTTGTGTTTTCGGGCAAAGAGAGGGCAGCTGTGAGCACGTGATTTTTGCTTCACGGAAATTACTCCAAAAGAAATCGAAAATAAAACAAGTTACCTTCGGGTACAATTTTGAGAATTTGCGTGACATTTTTGGTAATCATTTTTGTCCGTAAATGTTTACTTTTTTTTGTAGTTAATCGCGAAATATAAAATAAATATATTACATGCTTATTTAGGATTTAATTGTACATTTAGGAATTAATTAAATCATAGTTTGGTTTTTAAAGAAAAATCGCAAAAGTATGTTTTTCGTCTTATGTTTTGATGCCATGGTGTGATTTTACCTATTTAAATATTTTAATATGTGTGTGATAATTGTGTTAAGTGTTAATTAATATGTGTTTAGTTTTACTTTAATTAGGTATGGTGTTTAAATTAGAAAATAAAAAGAAAAGAGTGCAAATTGGTCTAAAAATCGGATTGGGCCAGTTTATTTAGGAAAATTCGAGGCCCAAAAGCACCAAAACCAGCCCAAGGCAGCCGGTCCAAGAGACCCATCGCCCAGGCCACCAAACGACGTAGTTTGACACCAAAACTATGCCGTTTCAAGAACAACCCATCTCAGCCGTTCACACCAAATTGATCTGACGGCCCTCGTTCCATCTTCCTTACCCATTACCTGACCCGACCCATTCCACCCAGAGATCCGCTGGCCTCACTTAAACCCATACGGCATCGTTTCCACTTAAGCTGGTTAATCCAGGCCATCGATTGTTGACGATCGAACGGTCTAGATTAATTTTTCCCCTAACTATATAAGCCCAAAACCTTACCCCACGCCCCCATCCGAACACCCCCGTTCATCGTCCCAAACCCAAACCCCAAACCAGACCTCCCAAACCCTAGCCACCCATGTGCACCTTCACCGTAAACCCGGCGGCAACGACGCCGGTGACCACCAAAGTAACACCCCTGATGCACCTCACCACCCTGAACACGGATCTGTTGCCCCCTTGCCTCGAATCATTCCCCATCGTCTCGAATCTTCGTTTGAAGGTTCGAGCAAAACCCCGATCTACACCAACCCACCTCAGATTCACACCATCCATTACCCTAGCCTCACTCGTGACTAAACCAAGCTTGGTTTGGTCCGAATCTACCCACAAATCCCAAAATCCCAAATCTGAAGGGTCGAACCCTAGAATACAAGAATTTTTGGAGTCTGTTTAGATTTAAATGGAAAGGTGGGGTCTAATAGACCCTAATCGAAGTGTTCTCGGTCGAGAACACCTCGATTAAGATCTGTTCGACCCCAAAATGGGCAAATCCAGTCAAAGCTGGGGGTCGACTGTTGTTAAGCTTTCAGAGTGAGTTCCTTTTTTCTTTTCCATTGTTGTTTAAACGTTTGTTTCAGTTTGTCAACATGTTTAATTAATTTGTTTGATATTTCTGACATGTTCTTTCAATCCCCTCCGTCTTCATGAGATTCTTTTATTTGGTCGAGTTTGTCTCTGTTTTACTGACTGGGTGTATGTGTGTAAACTATATAATCGATTGAAAATACATTGGGTCGATTAATTAGTTTCAGGGTTAACTTTGTTTTGGGCAGTACGATTTGCACCCCCTGTTAGTACCATTCGATTCTGATTCCTTTGGTATGATTTGAATGTACGCAGTGTAATTCACACAGTCGATTCGATACATGTCGTCAAATAGTTTTAGTTTGGAATGATAGTAATTTGATTCCTGTTGGTTTGATTTTATTCAAATCAGTTGAGAATTGATTACATTGTGTGTTAGCCTTTTATTTGAATCAGAAATCACCTAAGGATTGGATAGCTATTAGTGTTAGCATAGATTTCAGATTGTGGTTTAAATTGATAGCATGTTTACTCACTTTAGGCTTAGGGCAGCATGTGTTTTATCAGCTGTTTAATGAATTAGAGTAAAATGGACAGCATGTGCTGTCAGGACACACTCATGCTGCCCATACTTGCTTAAATTAACAAAGGATATCAGGACATCAAAAAAGAGAGGGACGCAAAAATAGTTCTGAAAAATCAGAAAAGTGAGGGTTTTTAGAGAGAAAAGAATTGAGGGAGATTAGAAAAGAAGATTTCTGCTGTTGGATTGAAGCTGAAAACTCTGCTTTTCCTCACCTTTTTCTGTTTGGAAATTAGCCTTAACCTGCTATTTGTTCTGTCAAACTTAGGGTCCTTCCTTTGAGTGTTTGAAAAATCAGAAATTGTGTTCCATTATTGTGTTGGATTCACCTATTACTGCCTGTTGATTAACATTGGTATTTCCGAGTCTCAACTGAGTCTGCTGAGTGTGATTGTTTGGGTACTGGGTACTTGTTTCATTGGGCTACTTATGGTTTGTCCATCAGGGGTTGATTCTGCTCTACTGTTGATGTTGTATTTGTTGTTGTTGCTGCTATTCTTGTTACTGCTGCTGACTTCTCTACCTTCTTCTTCTTCTTTGCAATTCAACATCCAGGTACACACTAGAATTTCACATTGTTGTAACGGTGACAGCATAAAATGAAAGATGTGAAGAAGTTTAATCATTTGATGCGTAATTACAGCTTTGTAGATGTTGTTAGATTTGTGTAACTTGTTAGGTTGTAACTCAATAGCATAATACAGCAGTTAGTTTCGTACTTAGTTGAAACTTAGTTGTTTAGGTACTGTGATTTATAGCGGTTCAGTTGTATGTATGATAATTACGCAATTTGTAAAATGCACGAATAGTTGGTATAGCAATAACTAAACTTCATCTTTAGTTATATTTTGTACATAAGGTACTGTTTCTAATCTTGCCAAATGTAATATAGTTTCTTTTTCATCATTTGAGCTAACTTTATTAAATCTGATTCCGTTAGGCAGTCTATAGAACCATGTTCGAATCCCATTAGTAGCAGTTTCTAGTAGTTAACTCCATTAATCTAGTTTAAATAAGTTAGTTTAAATTCGAACTTGAAGAACATTTAGCGTAAGTTTAGCATTTTCATTAATCTTGTACGTTAATCTCCTTTAGCGAATTAAAAGCATGCTCGCTCATGGAATAAGGCTCGAAATGATTCCCCGCCTCGTAAATAATTAATCCAATAACTAATAAGAGGCCAGAATTGGCCAAGCATGTAATTTAATTAGCATGTATTTTCTTTCTTCTATTTTTTAGAGACAAACATAATAGAAACGTAGTCGCTGTAGGTTTATCCTTTCATATAATGAGACGAGCCTCGCCAAATAAAAATGCAAATCGCGGGGCCCTCAATAATTGATCATAATAAATACTTAGAATTTGGGAAGGACTATTTAGTGAATTTCACTGCCTTCCCCAAAGATAATAACGCGTTAGACTCTTTAGTTGCGACTTAATTAAATTACATTCTTAAATTCGGGTGCGCATTTATGTGACCCAAATTCAAATCTCAACGGAGTCGAAATGTGTTAACAACTACGGGTGCATTGATTGTGACGTGGTTCGAGATGCATTTTCACGACGTTGCAATTCTATAAAAAATAAATGATAATAATAAAAGCGGTTTAAACTTAATAAAAGCACATAAGTCATAACATGTATTTAAATCAGATATTTAGCCATTATAACAATTTAAGCGACCGTGCTAGAACCACGGGATTCGAGGGTGCCTAACACCTTCCCTCGGGTCAACAGAATTCCTTACTTAGAATTTCTGGTTCGCAGACTTCATTTGGAAAGTCGAATATTTTCCTCGATTTGGGATTCAAGATAAACCGGTGACTTGGGACACCAAAAGCCAAACCTTTCCCAAGTGGCGACTCTGAATTAAATAAATAATCCCATTTCGAATATTGTCACTTAAATTGGAAAAACTCCCTCGCGCATTTTACCCTTCGGGGCGGGCGCGCAAAAAGGAGGTGTGACATGCGTCTTAAGCTATAAAAGCGATTGAGGAACTCTTGCTCTAGTTGATCGTAACTGTCGATAGATCCAGCCTCGAGGTCCGTCTACCAGTCAAAAGCATTTCCTTTTAGCGAGCGAACAAACTGCTTGATGAGGTAATCTCCATAAGTCCCAGCATTGTTGCACGTCTCAACGAAGTGTGCAATATGTTGCTTTAGGTTACCTTTACCATCAAACTGTTGAAACTTCGGAGGTTGATAGCTAGCAGGCATCTTCAACATATCGACCCTTGCAGTGTACGGCTTTGCATATGTAAGGGAGGATTTGGCAGCAACTTCATATTTGTTCTTAATGGTTCCTTCGATGAACTCCTTCAGTTGATCGATTGGAATCATCCCTTCAGATGAGACAGGGATAGCCTTAGTGGATGCTACTTGTCTTGGGGGAGAGTCACTCTCTAGAACTTTTGGGAGCTTGGCGGGTGCATGGGTAGATTCTTCTTCCATCAAGATTCCCACCCTATCTGTTAGCTTGTCAATTCTAGCCTCTTGATTTTGCATGCATTTGGTCAAGCCAGTGATTGCTTCCATCAAGTTTGCCAACTGCTTCTCCATAGATGAAGTGTTTGTCACCATGGCTTGCATGATTGTCGTCGATGACGGAGAATAGCATGGATTTTCACACAGATTGATCCTTGACTGGGTCACGCTATATGGTGTAAGTGGGGAGGATCCATTGCTTGAAGCATCATCATCTTATTTCACAGCAGAGTGCTTGGAGCCGGAGAGGTCAAGCAGAGCAAGAGTTTTCTTGATCTTTTCAGCAACATCGCTTCCTCCTTCGGATGCATTTGTGGAAGATCTTGCTCCTTTTGAGGATGAAGATCCGAAAACAGGGGTTGATGCGGACGACACTTGGGGTGCTTGTTGTCCTAAAGAGCTTGCTTTGCTCCTCGTAACTGGTCTGAAGCTTCCAAAGGTGACATCGAGGATGCTTTCCACATCAGCATAGAACCTGGAGTTAGCAGGCTTGGTGGATGTTGATTTGGAGTTGATTTTCTTCGAAGCCATTTCAATGTTCTTGAACTTTGGTGATTGAAAAGTTGAGATGAGAGGTAGAGATTGTCCCACTGGGCGTGCCAGAATCTGTAGACAATAAATTTGCGTCGAGAAAATAAAATCAAGATCGAAAAATATCGCAACAATCGTAGTATTTTATTTCAAATATTTGAGTGTTACAATCTCTATGAATCCTCTGATTCTTCTTTTCAATAGTAAATAAATTCAAGGGCTTTTGAGCTTGATCTTGAATCTATATTTGTTGCCACGAACGATGATCTTGTTCTTGAGCTTGAGCTTGATTGCTTGGACTTGAACTTGATTTGGTATTCGTTCTTGAGCTTGAACTTGATTTCTTGAAATTGAACTTGAAGTTTGAAACTTGTGGAGGAATTTGCAGCGTTTGATCCACGAGCTCTTTCTTGCTTCTTGTTATAACTTCTCGTGTCTTTTCTGAGTTATGAAGACCCCTATTTATAGTTGTGGAAGGGAGGAGTCATGATAAGAACAAACTCTTTCCGACCAATCAAATTGAAGTGTGACATGGCCGCATTTGATTGGTCAGAACATGTCACTTGCAAACGTGGCACGATTTATTGGCCTTTAAGTGTGACTGGGCATGCCTTGTCATTTTGACACATGGCACGATCCTATTGGCTCTTTCGTTTGACTTGGCGTGCCATGTCATTTGATACGTGGCACCAAACTGGGCCTCTAGAAAGATGGCATCTTGGGCTTGATGAAGTGGGTTCATCACTCTAGCCCAATTAAATGGACTAGCCCAATAGATTAAGACTTATTTATTTAATCCATACATATTGGACTTATATAATTAATTCAATCATATTAGCCCATAATATTTATTTGAACCAATATATCTTGAATTTAAAATATAGACCAAATTAATTTTATGGATTTAAATCCAATAAATTTTGTATGCCTACAGCGCCGCTGCATGATCATCAGTGGTGCTTGTCACACCTCCTTTTTCGCCCGCGCCGCCTCAAAAGGGCGCGGAAGGGAGTTTTTTCTAATTAAAGGACAATCAAAATGGGATTTATTTATTTATTTCAAAGTCGCCACTTGGGAGATTTATGGTGTCCCAAGTCACCGGTTGAATCCCGAATCGAGGAAAATATTGACTCTGTTTAACAGTCTGCGCGCTAGAAATCCGGATAAGGAATTCTGTTAACCTGGGAGAAGGCGTTAGGCATTTCGGAGTTCCGTGGTTCTAGCACGGTCGCTCAACTGTCATATTCGGCTTGATTATCTGATATAATACATGTTGAACATATGTGCGAATTTTAACTTTTAACCGCTTTTATCATTATTATTATTTAACAGAGAATTGCAACATCGTGAAAATATATCTCGAACCACGTCACATCAATGTACCCGTGGTTATCGACATATTTCGACTCTGTTGAGATTTGGATTTGGGTCACATAAATGTGCACCCGAGTTTAAGAAAATAAATTGTTAAAGGCGCGCCTAAAGCGACTAGCGTATCATTATTTTGGGTAAGGCCGTGAAATTTGTTAAATGACCGATCCCGAAGTCTATACAATTATTAACCATTTATTGAGGGCCCCGCAACTTGTGCGTTTTATTGGGTGAGGCTCATCTCATTTATTTTAAAAGGATAATCCTAAAGTGCCTACATTTTTTCTATTAAATTTGTCTCTAAAAATGAAAGAGAAAAGGTCCTAATTTATTTACATGCTTACGAGTTGTTATAGTCGGGTTCCGAACGCAATTTGTTAAATCAGAATGTAAGCACAATATGGACAGCCTGTTGGCCAACGTGGACCCAGGCCCAACGTGTATGGCACAAAACTGGACCTGGGTCATCTCATTCACATGTTACTACCTAGTTATATTATACTAGGCATGCTCACAGTTTGTCAAATTAAAAAAAAAAACTTGGCAATCTAATTTTAATCCTAAACCATTTACATGCTGAAATTAACCAATAGTATCTAGCTAAACAATATTCCTACAAGTTCCGAAACTGTCTATTCGTTTAATGAGTTAACTGTTGAATGTTTAAGAATAGTCTAAATCAGCTAACATGCTTTTTGAGATATGATAATCATCAAACAATAACGAACTATATGAACAGAGTTACTACACCATTTATTTATTTATTTTTAGCAATACATAGAAAGTTCGTCCACTAAGCTACTGTCAGATGTTCCATTATATATTAAACAACTACATGATTCTGATTAGAGGAAACTAAATAATGTATATACACAACTAAAATTCAGAATATAACTAAGATAAATTCAGAACTTCAACTCTTCATTTCATATTCATGCTTCATGTTTCAGCTTACAGTAACCAGCGTGTCAGTTGTGTACCTGATATTGGAAGTAAAAGAAGAGGAAGATCAGCAGAAATGCAGTAGCATATAACAACAGCAACATCAGTAGCAAATTGAACACCCAGGGACAGATCTTAAAACCAACAGAGATGATTCCACAACCAGTAATAGATTCAAGAATAACCCAACAGCAAACAATACCAGAAACCCAAGCTGAAACCCAAGAATTCAATGAAACAGCACTCCAGAACCAAAAGAAAACCCAAGAAGACAAATCTGAAAATCAGTAGTACCAAATGCAAACCACAGAAGCAGTAACAATATTCTGATTCTCAGTAGTAAAGAAAGGCTTTGCTTTCAGTTTTTAATTCTCAAAAACTGAATTTTTTAAGTTCTGACAAATCAGTTTTCTTTTCAACTTAAGCTCTGAATTTATGATGATCAAATCTCGTCCTTAATTATGTCCAAGTCTGCTCTATTTATGCCTCATAACAGACCCCTTAATCAATTAAACAAATAATAAAACAATCCACTTTCTCTTACCAAACCCACTACTACATAAAAAATGCAATTGTTATTTTATTTAATCAACTTTTCTTGAGCCCCGTAATCCCACTATGTCTTGTTCCCCATTATTGATTAAACAAATGCATTATTCCCCACTATCACATGTCTTGTCCCCCACTATATTAAATAAATACATTATTCCCCACTAATATATGTCTTGTCCTTATTTAATTCCCTTATTTCCCCACTACCGCATGTTTTGTCCCCCATTATATTAAACAAATATATTAATTCCCCACCATTATGTCTTGTCCCCCACTACGTATTATTTTATGTTTTATTTTAATATTATTTAATACTTAGTGGACAGAGCACTCATTAATTATTTTTAAGACTCATTTAAAATCCCGAAAATGCCCTTGAAAATACTGCAATTTACCATTCTACCCCTAAAAAATACTGCAATTTATCATTCTACCCCCATCAGCTATAACCAATTCACCTAATCAATCTAACCAAAATACAGCAGCTATAACCAATTCCTAATCAAATTTCATCAACAAATTTAGGCTAGAAACTCAATATTTTTGACTGAACAATATTTTTAACAACAAACATACTTTCAGATTCAATAACAGTAACAAATTGAACATAACAAACAAGTAGATTCAAATCACTAAACTCAATAATCAATTGAACTTTAAATTAAATCTAACAACATGATTAAACTAAACACTTCTATATTGAAACTAAACAAGAACATAAAACAAACTGAAGAAATAATCAAGAAATGATAACAACCAACAAGAAAAGAATCAAACATATACTGATTTCAAATACGAGAATATCAAACAAAATACGGACAGAAATGAAACTTAAACCAACTAACAGAAAATGAACAACGACGAACTCGAACAGCAACCTCGACGTACCAGATCTCAACTCAATGAAAAACCCACCTTCTCTTTTAACCTCGACGAACTTAGAACGACAAACGACGACCTCGACAGATTGAACATGAAGAACGACGAGACAGCAGCTGAGTTTCCAGGGGTGGTCATTTGACGATGAAACTGGACGTAAGGGAGGGTCGTACTGGTTTTTCCGGCGTGGCTGGGGTCGACTTGGGTGGTCGACTGAAGGAGCTGCTGGTCGTCATGGTGGTTCGTCGATCGGTGAAGCAGCAGCAGCCATGGGATGGTTGAAGCAGCAGCAGCCACGGGATGGGTGAAGACGAAGACGAAGAAACAACAACCATGGTTGTTGGTCGTTCATGGTGGTTCGTCGACTTGGACGTGATAAACTGGGATGTAACAGAAGAAATGGAGGGTTTGGGTGGTGTTCATGGTTGGATGTAGCAGAAGCGTTGGTGGTCGCTTGGACGTGATGAACTGGGGACGAAGAAGAAGAAGCAGCAGTGATGGTGGTTTGGGTGGACGACGCAGGCAGCCATGGGAGGTGAAGCAGCAGCCATGGTGCTGACTGGAGCTCGACACAGCTGAGATGAAGAAGAAGAAGCAACAGGGGTGGTCGACGAGAGGGCAGCTATGGTTGTTTGGACGTTGGGTTTCAATGGCGGACAAGGAGGGTCGTTGGTGGCGATGGCCTGGTTGAACAGAGGGGGGGCTATTTGGACGTGAGGATGGAGATGACGAGGGGCTGGTTTGCTGGGTTGGGGTCAGCCATGTGAGCTTGGGACTAGGGGAAGGGGTGGTTTTTGGAGAAGAAGAAAAAGAGAAGGGGGCGGGTAGCTTTTAGGGTTTTTTAGGGTAATGAAAAAAATGAAAATGGGGGTTGGGATTAGTTTGGGTTATGGGGCGGACTGGGTCGGGTCGACCCGGTAGGGTTATTTGATTTGGGCCATGGTTGATTTAAATTAGAAGGTGGCCCAATCCGATTTTCTTCCTCTTTTATTGCTTCTTTTTTTTTCTTTTTTTTTTCTTAAA
Source organism: Nicotiana sylvestris (assembly GCF_000393655.2). Lineage (NCBI taxonomy): Eukaryota > Viridiplantae > Streptophyta > Magnoliopsida > Solanales > Solanaceae > Nicotiana > Nicotiana sylvestris. Next base: position 78,103,588 of record NC_091065.1, on the reverse strand, counting down.
CTAAAACTAAATTCTAAAAATCCTAAATTATCATATAGAACTAAATTAATTTATAAAAGTGCAAATTAACTCTCAATAACAATTAACACACAATTAGATAGCAATTACGATAAAATCACACAATTTGGACATTAAATGCTAAAAATGCAACGTACAATATTTTTATGATTTTTTGTTGTTGTAAAAACAAACTTAATTGCTCCTAATTGTATAATTAAATCCTAAATGCAAATGCTACATATTTTGTATTTTTTATTAATTTAACAAATAAACATGCATGGACAAAATACAAATAATTATAAAAAATGCTACGAAAATTCTCAAAATTGTACACAAAGAAAAATTGTTTTATTTTGAATTTTTTTGGGAGTATTTCTCTCATAGGGCAAAAATCACGTGCTTACAGTGCTGATAGGATCATTAGAAGGGGTTGTCAGTCCAATAGAAACCTACTTAAGAATAAAAAGCTCAATATAGCAAAGTATATAATAAGTCACAACAATTTGAATTGTCGTACCACTATCTCGTCGGGCTCCTGAATGTAATCATCTATCGCGGCCATGTCAACATCGTGTTCAGCCTTAAAAAGGAAATTAACAAAGTTATGAAAAATAAAGACAAATTCTAATTCAATACTATGAAAACCATTTCTGCGAACGTGATGATGAACCATAACTTAGCCGGCGCCCACTATGTAAATCTCAGGTCGGCCGCTCCTCAGCAACAGTAGACGGGCCTGGAAAGTATGTATCTCAATCCACTCCAGAAAGGTGCGTGCCCGTGATCAATAATTGACCTGACGGGGTCACTTGCGAAGTCCCTAGAGTGAGATCCATCCCAAGGCTGTATGACGGCATGTCCGTCTCATGTAGGCCACCCGGCAGATCGGCAGCAACATAATCAGCAGAGGCCTTAACGCCCCCTTTCTGGGGACCACCTCCTCTCCTCTCACCGCCACGTCGTCCGGCACCCCCGCCTCATCGGGCACCACCACCTTTCAGGCTGACTAGGTTCCCCAAAGCGTTCGGGAACAAGACCCCCCCCCCTAAATAGAAGAAGCAACAACAACCTCGTATACTGGGTGATATGTACTTCCTCTGTATCATCGGTGATATCAGGGTGGAGTAGCTCCAGGTGCTGTCTAATAGGGGTCAAAGTCAACCGACTAGCACCTGACGATGCAGTCTCGTCCTGTGGCCTGAAACTCGTGAGCTACTGCAGCATGTCCAAATAAGCATCACGCGACATAAATCTCATAGCAATACGCAGTGAAACGGGTATGCCATCAACGGGCAGGCCATATAAAACCTCAACGTCCTGCAGCGTGATGATAGCCTCGCCAATGGGTAGGTGAAAAGTGTGTGTCTCCGATCGCCACCGCTCAATCAACGCCGAGATCAAAGCCCAATCAACCTGTATCCGCCCGATCTCAATAATCCTATAGAATCTCGTGTCCTGGAGGCAATGGACTACACGCTCGTGGAGAACTCCGTGCCTCAGAAAATCCCACAGGTCGTCCACTCTCCTAGCGCGGAGAGTCTGGGAAAGTAACTCTCTCTCCCATATATGGGCGGACCTATGATCGCCCTGAAGCACTAATAGTTCACGAGAGTAAGGGTCGGGATGTATAGGCGTGTCCATGTCGTCAACTCTAAATTAAACAACATTAATTGTATGTTTATTATTTAATTGTACAAAGTATATATAACAATTGGGTTCCAGGCTCGATATTTGAGGCCCAGTAGCACCAAACTATCATGAATATTTATGTGTGTAAAATTCAATTTTTTGATAATTTTGTGTGTGTTTTATAATTTTGAGTATTTAATTGTACAAAGCATATTTAACAATTGAGTTCCAGGCTCGATATTTGAGTCCCAGTAGCACCAAACTATCAAGAATATGTGTGTCAAATTAAATTTTTTGATAATTTTGTGTGTGTTTGTTTTATAATTTTGAGTATTTAATTGTGCAAAGTATATATAATAATTGGGTTCCAGGCTCGATATTTGAGGCCCAATAGCACCAAACTATCATGAATATTTATGTGTGTCAAATTCAATTTTTTGATAATTTTGTGTGTGTTTATTTTATAATTTTGAGTATTTAATTGTGCAAAATATATATAACAATTGGGTTCCAGGCTCAATATTTGAGGCCTAGTAGCGCCAACTTATCATGAATATTTATGTGTGTCAAATTCAATTTTTTGATAATTTTGTGTGTGTTTGTTTTATAATTTTGATTATTTAATTGTACAAAATATATATAACAATCTACCATTATAAGAAATACTTAAACCACAAGGATTCTACGCTAAAATACTATACAGTTTACTACGCTAAAAGTTTCTACATTTTACTACGCTAATAAATAAACGAAATATAAACAACAAACACATTTTAATCACATAACATTAACAAAAGTATATATAACATACTAGTTTCGCGAATAAAACACAAAACGACATGGAAACACTAATATCTAAATTCGGATATTAACATAAAAAATTAAATCTCAATTTTACATTTTTTTAGAACACTAATATCTAAGTCCGGATAAATATAACATACTAATTTCGCAAATAAAACATAAAACGACATGGAAACACATTCAATAGGTAGTGATATACATTATTATACAAGTTTGGACATAAAATAAATCAAAATACCTCGATGTAGTAAGTGTTTTGTGTGAAAATTTGAAGACGAAGGAGTTAAACCACAACAATACAATGTTCTACTATGATGTGGGACCTACGTTCTTAATCTTTTGTGTGATGCGAGAGGCCCACAATTTTATTTTTTTTAATAACGGGCAGTGGGGGGGCAGGGGGGGCCAGAAAGGGGTTTTAAAAAAAATAGGGGAAAGGGTGGTCGGGGAAGAAGACGAAAGGCAGTATTTAAATGGGGGTACAGTGTATGAAAAGAAAACGCTATATATAGCGTACAATAACAAGACGATACATATGACAGTCAAATCGTCAGACCATATAGCGTATGAATACAAAACGTTATACCTTAACGGCAGACGTTACCGTTAATATATAGTGTCTTTTATTTGCACGCTATATATAGAAATGTATTTTTTTAAACACCTATTATGGTCATTTGAGTCAACAAAATAATATTTAGGTTCCGGACTCCCCTTTCTAACTGTATTGATATGCTGATACCTGAATCAATGAGTTGTCTTATATTACCGGAAACAACCTTAATGAAAAATTTTATTTTGTGTGTCACACAATTCAATTGACGCTAGTTGTGTGAGGCCTATTTTGTGTCTCACAACTGTATGATCCCAAAATTTTATAGACCCAAATATATAAAATATAAGTTCACAAATATGTGAGATAAAAAGAGGTCTCGTCCAAAATCACTCAACCTTAATAATGTATAGATTCGACATAAAGTACAACTAGATGTTCCTAAAATAGACAAACGACAGACCATTAGGGCTGCGGACCTGCGGTTAGTGGTCAATGTCAGTCAGGTTTGGAGATGCCGTCATTTAATTATTCGAATGGTAGGAAATGCTCAAAAACTTCTTTTGTTATTAAGCCTATTTTTGCTGATAATAGGAGAATCTTTTTTCCAAAAATAAAGAATGTTAATGTTAAAAGAAAATTGTTCCAAGGTATTAAAACAAGAGTCTGGAACCAAAATTACAACATTTTAAACTCAAATGACCAACATAGGTGTTAAAAAAAAGAGTGAACAATTTTATATATATCGCATGAAATAAGTGTGCAATAGGTATAACCCGTTAAAGTAGAGCGCATTATACACTTTAACATCAGTTTCAACCTCGGCGTCTCCAATGACTATTTTACTTAAGAAGATCTTTGGATATGGTTTTGTGTTCTTGTCATCAGACTTTCAATCTACTGAGTCTGAAACCGAAATAGTATCATTTTTGGCACAAAATATGTTTCTACTATTTAAAAAAAAAGTTATATTTTTACATAAAACGCAGTATTATACTGCGTTTTATTAAAAAATGTATTTTTTTTATAGGAAAACGCATTATAATACTGCGTTTTCCTTAAACGCAGTATTGTACTGCATTTTCCTTAAACGCAGTATTGTACTGCGTTTCCCTATAAAATTTGGGCCCACCTCAATAAAGTTCTGCAGGACTGCAGAGAATATTTTTTTTTTAGTGTATAACGTAGTATAATACTGCGTTTTACATTGAAACGTATTTTTATACTGCGTTTTACACTAATTTTTGGGCTCACCAATAAGTGTTCTGCGGATAACTGACATAACAATAATTCAAATACATAAAACGTGGTATTGTACTGCGTTTTACATAAAAAAAATCTGCACCCCAAGCTCGGACTTGCCTTATTTAAAGGCGTTTGAATTTTATGAAAATTCATTCAAAACTTTTTTTCAAACTTCTGTTCATACTTCTCTCTTCTTCTTATCAATCATTTTTTATAATGTTTGAAGAGCCAAAAATAAGGGTTTTATTATATTGAGGGGGGGTGAGGTTGTGTTGGAGAATAACTCTGTGAGGTATAGCTCACCTCCACAATGTAATATTAAATTGCCGCTTACAATGGAGTACGATAAATTGGTATCGTTGTTAAGTAAGAAAATGAGTGTGAGGAAATGTTCGGTTAACCTTAAAGTAACCGGTAGATTTCTGTATTCAATGACTCCGCAGGGGTTTGCTTATTATTCTGAGTTTAACATCGAAGATGATGAAACTCTTAGAGATTTTTTGCGGATTCTGGATGAATACAGGGAATTTATTGTAATAAAATTATTGAAAATGTACGTCAAGGTTGAAGACGTTCCCGATAATGAGGGCGTGCATAGTAGAGATAACCCCAGTCATCGAGTGATTATTCTGGAGCAGTTTTTGCCGGACAGATTGCTGATGAAAGAGCTTGTCTTGATTTAAACTTGTCACCACCGGCGAATGAAAAACCACAAAATAATTTTTCGACTTTATATAATCCACAAGATGACTGGTAAACTTCAATTTTTCTACGATTACATGTTTATTTTATGTTTTAATTGGATTTGTATTAACAGTCATATTTTTCATAGGGGATACCGTCCGGATATAAATTTTACGAGTTATGACCCCGCCCCTAGTTGGAATATGCATAGTTCTGACGTATTGGACCACAGTGGTTCATCCGAGAGTCATCACCAACAAGAAAATATCCATCATGAAACGTCAAGACAGTACAACTTGAAAGTAAAGTGATATAGCTATATGTAAAGTATTTATCTGGTTGGGTAGCTTATTATTTTGTTCTTTTTGTGTAGTGAAAACGAGCATCTTGATGTTCCTGACCTCACACAGCTGCCCATAGACGACGTACTGACTCGTGATTTGGCAGGTGCGCAGAGTCAGGAAGATGATAGTGATTATGACAACAATGCGGATGAGTTTGGAGATGACACACCCTTCCCTGATGAGGGTGATGACGAGGAGGAAGTGGATGCCGAACCTGAGCTGACGAGGGAGCATGCTCCTCCACCTCCCGCTAGACCAAGAGTGTACGAGTCCCGCGTGCCATTTCATGAGCGGAATATTCCCTACCTTGATAATTTGTCAAGTATGCCGGACGTGGATGCCCTCACAAGGGATGATGACGAAATTCGGTCAGCGATGTGGGATGAGTCTAGACCAGCGGTGCTGGCAAAGGGCATGTATTTCCCCGATAAAGCTCGCCTAATTAGGGCTGTAAAAATCTACAGTGTAAGAAAGCGTCGTGAGATGACGGTAAGTGAGTCAACTACGGAGATATACAAGGTTGTATGCCGTAGAGACTTTAAGGGTTGTCACTGGATGTTGCGTGCCAGCAAGAAGAAATCAGGTTTGTGGAAAGCGAGTAAATTTATTAGCACCCACATATGTGAAATGGACACATTCAATAAGAATCACTTCAACCTGGATGTGGACTTGATTCCATATTTGGAAGTGTCCATTAGGTTCAAGATTAAAGAGTGTATTGCAGCCGTCCACCGGGAGTATAGTTGTACTATAACCAAATGAAAGGCATATCTCGGTCGCAAATGTGCCTTTGAACTTATTTATGGCGACTGGGATAAGTCTTTTTCATCTCTGCCTAGGTACATTCCCGCATTGCAATACTTTAACCCCGGGACTGTTGTTGAATGGAGGCGTGAGTGGAGTCCGGACAGACCCGAATATATTTTCAACTATGTGTTCTGGTCATTTAAAGCAACAATTGATGGTTTTGTGCATTGTCGTCCTGTAATTTGTATAGACGGTACTCATGTCTATGGAAAGTATGATATTAAGTTTTTGATTGCAGTTGCAGTAGATGGAAACGGACAAATATTTCCACTTTCTTTTGCCATTTGTGCCAACGAAAGCGAAGAGACGTGGACTCTTTTTTTGAACCACTTGAAGCAACACGTTGTCAAACAACGTTCAGGTATTTGTCTAATATCTGATCGACATGGTGGTATTTTAAGTTCTATACGGCACTTGCCTGAATGGCAGGAACTCTCTGCATACCACCGTTACTGGTTGAGTCACCTGAAGGCCAATTTCCAGAAGAAATATCTTGACAAGGCCTTGCATGACTTAATGTGGATGGCTGCAACTAAGCACTAGCAGCACAAATTCATGAGGCGCATGGAAGCGATCCGGTAGTTAGATCCACGAGCCTATACTTGGCTGATGGGACATGAGCTTCACATGTGGACATTGCATACTGATGGCGGCAGACGATGAAGAGCCCTGACTACAAATGAGTCGGAGTCGTTCAACGACTTGTTGAAGTCTGCCCATGGATTGCCTGTCACTGCCATGGTCCGCATGACATTCAAACAGAGTGCGGAGAGGTTAGTTGAAAGGCATGGAGCTGCGTCAGCATTGATGGACAGGGGTGTTCAATTTATGCCAATACCCATGAGAAGATTTGAAAGGTACAGGAGGCGAGCACATTGGCATTCATTTTTACAGTACGATCACGACCGGGGTATTTTTGAAGTTAAGACCGTTATCCGCAGACACCGTGGGAATAATCTACATACGGTGAATGAAGTCAGAAGGTTGTGTTCATATGGGAAATGGACCATCTACCATATGCCATGCGCGCATGCCTTGAATGCTTTCAACAAGTTGTTTTGGGGCAACCAACTATATCGATAGGCAATACAGTGTTGCTGCATACGGAGACACGTATAGTGGGCAGTTGCAGCCATTAGGTGCTGAGCATTATTGGTCGCGGGGGGGGGGGGGGGAAGGGACCAGTAGTGGTGGGGATTGTTTTTTTAAAAATGGAGGTTCTATCGTGATCGTGGGGAAGAAGAAGGGGCCCTATATTTTATTATAGGAAAACTCATTACAATACTGCGTTTTCCTTACACGCAGTATTGTAATGCGTTTTCCTATAATAAAATATAGGGACGCAGTAGGAGCCATATATTTTTTTATAGGGAAACGCAGTACAATACTGTGTTTAAGAAAAATGTAGTATTGTAATGCATTTTTCAATAAAAAAATTAATTTTTTAATAAAACGTAGTATAATACTGTGTTTAACTTTAACGGCTAACTTTCCATTAAAGTAAAACGCAGTATTATACTGCGTTTTATGTAGAAATGTAACTTTTTTTTAAAACAGTAGAAATGTATTCTATGCCAAAAATGACACTATTTCAGTTTCGGACTCGTCAATCTACTGGTTACTCTCTTCGAAATGTAATTTCCCTTACAAGTCAAAATTAGTTACTCCCTCCGGTCCAAAATAAGTGATTTTTTTAGTTGTTTTCACACAGATTAAGAAATTCACCTTTTAGCATTAACTAGTAATGAAATTGACCATATAAACCTTTACTATCTCTTCACATAAATACTCCTAACACATACTCCAACACTATTTACTCCAAGGACAATGTAGGAAAAAATAATTAATTCATTCTTGAAATCTGAAAAAATTACTTATTTTGGACCACAAAAAAAAGGCCAAAAAATCACTTATTTTGGACCGGAGAGAATATTTAATAATAATTAATATCATAAGTAAATTCGGCTGGGAATTTCATGAATAGTACTTTCCTGGAAAAACTTATCCGCATTTACCTCCTTGATCATGACAGTAATTCCCAAATATTGAAATAAATACTTACATACTATTCCCTCCTGTCCATTTTAAATTACTTTTTTTTTTTCTTGTAGTTCATAATATTTAATTTGATTTTTTCAGATATCAAGAAAATTTTTTTTTTTTTTCTCGAAAGTTGTCCTTCGAGTAAAAAGTCTGTGAGTATCTTTTATATTTTTGATGAACAAATTAAAAGGATACTAAAGATTAATAAGGTCAACTTTATTATTAAGTAATGTTAGAAGATGAATTCCTTAGTATGTGTAAAAACAATCAAAAATTCAATTAAAATGACCCACGGAGTACATCAATTCTGTCGCTATATTCATTTCTCTCCGTTTTCGTATGTCATTCGAAGTTTGAACACATATAATAAAAGAATATTTAATAATATTAATTACAAGAGATGTTAATTAGGTGTACTCTCGTCTCTTCCTTGAATGAATAGTATCAGCTTTCTCGAAGTAGTTAAAAGAGTACTTCATATCTTTGGTTTTTTAAAGTAAAATGTATTCTCTGACCTAACTTTTTTATTGAACAGATAAAAAGGACTGAAATGAGTATCTTTTAGATTTTAAGAGGAATATGATTTAAAAGGACAGATTTCATGCACTATATACAAAATTGTTCACCTTTTTTTAACACTTATTTTGGTCGCTTGAATTAAAAATATTGCTATCTTAGTTCCGGACTCTTATAACAACTTTAATCGCTATTGTTTTGCACTAAATGTATGTTTTATACCTTGTAGGAGTGATTCTAATCTATGTAGATGTTATGGAGTGAATTCAAGTTATTCTGGAGCTTTGAAGTCTGAGTAAAAACCCAAGGATTAAGTTGGGATCGTGTTCGGGGATCAACGGATGATAGTGCACTTTAAGAACGAAACGAAGAATCGAGCAGGCATACTGTGCATTGTCCAGTAAAATGCACATAACTGTTTTCTCAGAAATCCATTTGAGCCCCACAATATATCGCTGGAAAGCTATTTAAAAGGGCTACAACTTTCATGTTTTATATTTTTCTAAATTTCCACAACAGCGCCGCGTGGGACAACGCTTAGCGCGTTGCGGCTGTGTAAAGTGTTGCTGCCCTCAAATTGCATGCTCTCTGAAGTTCCCCACAAGCCCACCATGTGGCGCGTCGCCCCATGCGGCACGCCTGTGCAAATTTTACAAAGCAGAGTCCTATTTCGCGCAGGAAAAGGTATTTCGTCTGGGTCTGACCCTACTTGGTATAAATACATGTAAAAATGCTATTTTGAGGACTTTTGACACACTTTGGACCTAAGGAGGCAAGAACACATTAGGAGCAAGACGGAGAATTCTTCTACGAGTTTTTTTACTTCCTTCTTCCTATTTCCATTATTGGTGATGAATTCTAGTATTGTAGTTATGCATACTATTATGAATAGCTAATTTGTTATCTAGAGTTTTGGTAGAACCTTTTGTAGGATATATTCTTGTTATGTTTTTATATAATTGAGCCGTTGAATTTTTCTACTTGTTCAACTACGTATATATTATTGTTGATTGAATGGCCATCAATTGACTGTACCTATTTAGTATGTATTGCTTGGAAAATGGTATATATTTAGGTAGTTGTTGAACAACATCACTCCTAACGTATGTGAGGAATCAATAAGAAGGGTTTAAAGGTGGGATTAGGAATAACAAAACATTGGTGTGATCTTAGTGAGCGGTAAACTAGTGCCAACTAGCGTAGTTCGGAAGAATATGTCTAGTAAATTGTGATAGTTGCTCGGAAGAGAATTATGATACCTGAAGTACTCACGATCGGTAGAGAATACTTAAGCAAAATTATAAAAGGCATAGCATGAAGGATTCCGACAATTGAAAAAATCATAATTCTATACCTCCTTAGTTTTGTCTCAAATTTCATCTTTGTTAGTTGATAATTTTATTGCTTTATAATAGATGTTAGTTAATTAGTTAGAAATAGATATTATAATCTCTATAATTAGGAAATTATTTGGACTTGTATTTCTTAGCAATATTGAACAACTGTAGATAAGCCTTAGTTCTCTGTTTGATTCGACTCTGAACTTGTAAACCGGATTATATTTACAACGACCGCTTAGTCATTTTTATAAGGCATAGTTGGGCGTGATCAAATTTTGGCGTCATTGTCGGGGAACTAACAGTGTAGTTGTAGGTGTACATATTGCTAGGTTTTAAGTTTGAACTTTATTTTTATGGTTTGTACTTGATTTTTTATTTCTTTTTGTTATACTTATTGATTTTAAAAATATGGAATCTTGGAATTATGAGAGTTTTGGTATTGGTAATTCTACTTTTAATCCTCCTTATGCATATTGTGGAGAAAACAACCCATGTCAAAATTATCAAAATATTTCTAAGAGCGAGTTTTGTGCACCAACTCATACTTATGTGTGGAATGTGTGTGATATGTGTTGTGATCAAGATGGTCACTTTCATAGTTGTGTTTATATTTCTTATCTTCCCCTAATCCCTTACTTTGATGGTTCTTCTTTTTCTTGTGGTTAATAGGAACAAAAAACTCAGGGATGATGACCTGAAAGAGATCAAGAATATGCTAAGTGCCATGTGGAACAAAATAATGAGAAACAACTGCACATACAAAGGCAAGATGTTGTTATTCGCAATCTGGAGGCAAAAGTGAGTTAACTAGTTGAAGCATTTAATGCTCAACAAGTCAATATTATGGATATTAGCCAAGAAAATCATGAATTAGATGCAGAAATTGAGGTTCTAATGGAGGAGGTCAGAGTAGAAAACCAACAATATAACCAACTAGAATTTGAGGATGCTGATGTTGAAGAAGTAATACTAGAGTCAACCAGGGACGTTGAAGATACAAATTTAGTCGACTCTAATGTGATTGGTGTTGAGGAGGTTAAAAATCTTGAAATTCATGTATTTGGCAAAATAACACTCCTTGGTTGAAAGCCAAAAGGTGATTGGTGTTGAGGAGCCAAAAATCTTGAAATTCAAGGCCGTCTAGGCAAAATGACACTCCTTGGTTGAAAGCCAAAAAGTTTATAAAATATCATTTAATTTTTGGCTCACAACAATTTGTATCGCCCCAAGAGCATGATCATAAAGCAGAATCAAAACTTGGGGTCCAATTCAGAAGGTCGAAGTGGAGGCAGAAAGTGATTCACGTCGTGTCACGTCATTAAATCAAGCGCTTGTTGGGAGGAAACCCGACTTTACTACTTTCTTTTATTTTTTATTTTTTTTAATTGTATTATGTTTGTAGTGTCGATTTTTCATTTTCTAGGAGCATGGAAAGCAAAGTTATTGTAAGGATACAACAATAAATCAGATGGTTGGAACTAAGTGTGAGGTACCCACACGAAAGACCAGACCTGGGAGAAGTCTAAGTACCCCTGAGCTGCTAGTTGCTTCGGCCTTTGGCCCACCAGGGAGTTTCTTTTACCCTCTTATTAGTTATGATGTGCATTGGGGACAATGTACAATTTTAAGTGTGGCGTGAGGAGATTGTCTGGGTGACTTTCTATGCTACTTTAGCTGTGTTAGTTTAATTGAATAATGCTTTTTTTAAAAGGTTGGACTTTTTCCGACGATGGATCTATTAGACAATTTTCTTGAGGGATTTAAGTCAAAAGGAAAAAGACAAAAATATTTTCTTTTGTTAGGTAGTGTAGTAATTACCCCTTGATTTTTCTTTGTGACGCGGTTATTTTCCAAGTGTTTTGTTTGAACTGGGTGGAGCTAGTTTAATTTTTTTTAGGAATATGAGCCATTGTGTTGTGTTTTGAATTGAAGCAATATCTCTTGACTTTGTTATGCCTTGAGAATAGTGAGTACTTTGGCTGTGACGCTTAGGCTCAGTTTTTGACTCTTGTAGAAGTACCTTAAATTGTATGATCTTAACTTTGCTTAACTGCTTTGACTAGAGTATCTTGATGAGTCCAATCCTGAGTGAGTTATGTGCCATGTGTGTGTAAGATTTCATGTTATTCTATACGTTGCATTTTATGTCTAGAACTTATCCCGTGTGTTTGCAAAGTGAAATAGTAGTTCCGTTCAGTCTTGGAAGTGATATAGACGTTTCGTTTTTTAGCCATATATATATTTTACCCGCCTAATTATTATGTATCGTAGTTAACCCCTTTGAGCCTGTAACCCTGTTTCTTTGGCAACCACATTACAAGCCTTACCCAATTGTTTGAATTAACCATCTATTTGAACCTTTTCACCTCTAATGAAAACTTGAACTGTTATGAATTTTGTAAAAGTTTAAGTGTGAGGTGGTTGGTTCGGCTTTTGAGCGGAACTAATGAAATAAAGATAAATGTTCACTATTTTGAAAAAGTAAGAGCCACTTGAATTGAAAAATAAAGGGGGAAAATAGTTGTATTATTGTGAAAAATATTCTAGTGGTGACTCTTGATGTAATTGTGGTTAAAGAAGTAGGGAGTTAATATATATTGATGTCAAGGTGGAGTTATGGTTTGACATAAGTGTGGGGTTTTAAATGTTAGTGTATGTATTAAAGTGCTTAGGGAGGTATAGTCACTCTCATATCTAAATGTATCATACCCGTCCCGCAGCCTACATTACAACCAAATAAAGTCCTACTTGACCCTAGACTGAATGAGCTCGATTAATAGAGTAGTACACTACGGGCAAGACTATGGTGCATCTTTTGTGGCATATGAATGTTATTTCTGAGAGTGAGTGAATTCTTTCTATCGTGAGTTCCTAAGCGTTCTTAAATTTTATTGTGTGGAACTACTCTTTTTTGTTGTGTGAGGGCACTTGATTCATGAAGGAAAGGTAATGTCAGTGACCTCTATGTTAGAGCAAGTGAATGAGTTGTGAATAATGCATAGTACTTGTGAGTCAAATCTTGAGGTGAAGATGTTACGCTTTTGTGCTTAGTCTATTTTATATATTCTTGGTGTGATGAGTTAGGAGAATTGTGTAAAAAGGTCGTGTCTATATAAAGTGTAGTTTGATTACCCAAAGATGAGCAATGGTTTAACTGTAGGTGTTGATAATAGGCTATAATTACATATTTTAGTCGCTTATTACATTCTAATTTACTGCACTTTAATTGAGTTTAAACTTTAATCGCTTGTGTTTTGCACTAAATGTGTGTTTGATACCTTGTAGGAGTGATTCCGATCTATGTAGATGTTATTGAGTGAATTCAAGTTATTCTTGAGCTTTGAAGTCTGAGTAAAAGCCCAATGATTAAGTTGGGTTTGTGTTCGGGGATCAATGGATGATAGTGCACTTTAAGAACGAAACAAAGAATCGAGTAGGCATACTGCGCATTGTCCAAAAAAATGGACATAACTTTTTGTGCAGAAATCCGATTGGGATCCACAATATATCGTTGGAAAGCTATTTAAAAGGGATACAACTTTCATGTTTTACATTTTTTCAAATTTCCACAGCCGCGCTGCGTGGGGCGCCCGGTAGCGCATCGCAGCCGTGTAAATTGATGTTGCCCTCAAATTGCATGCTCTCTGAAGTTCCCCACAAGCACACCGCATGGCGCGTCGCCCCATGCGGCGCGCCTGTGCAAATTTTACGGAGCTAGAGTACTATTTCGTGCAGGAAAAGTGTTTTGTCTGGGCCCGACCCTACTTGGTATAAATACATGTAAAAATATTATTTTGAGGACTTTTAACACACTTTGGACCTAAGGAGGGAAGAACACATTAGGAGCAAAGTGGAGAATTCTTCTACGAGTTTTTTACTCTCTTCTTCATATTTTCATTATTGTTTATGAATTCTAGTATTGTAGTTATGCATACTATTATGAATAGCTAATTTGTTATATAGAGTTTTGATAGAACCTTTTGTAAGATAAATTCTTGTTATATTTTTATATAGTTGAGCCGTTGGATTTCTCTACTTGTTCAACTGCGTGTTTATTGTTATTGATTGAATGGCCATCAATTGACTGTGTCTATTTAGTATGTATTTCTTGGAAAATGGTACATATTTTGGTAGTTGTTGAACAACATCATTCCTAACGTATGTGGGGAATCATTACGAAGGGTTTAAAGGTGGGATTAGGAATAACGAAACATTGGTGCAATCTTAGTGAGCGGTAAACTAGTGCAGTTAGCATAATTCGGAAGAATATGTCTAGTAAATTGTGGTAGTTGCTCGGAAGAGAATTATGACACCCGAAGTACTCACGATCGGTAGAGAATACTTAGGCGAAATTATAGAAGGCATAGCGGGAATGATTCCGATAATTGGGGAAATTATAACTCTAGACCTCCTTAGTCTTGTCTCAAATTTCATCCTTGTTAGTTGATAATTTTATTGCTTTATAATATCTGTTAGTTAATTAGTTAGAAATAAATATTATAATCTCTATAATTAGTAAATTATTTGGATTTGTGTTTCTTAGCAATATTGAACAATTGTAGCTAAGCCTTAGTTCAATGTGAGATTCGACTCCGGACTTGTAAACTGGATTATTTGCAACAACCGCTAAATTTTTTTTATAAGGCATAATTGGGCGTGATCAAATTTTGGCATCGTTGCCAGAAAAAAGACAGGTTCAAGTACGAAAGCACCGACACAATAAGCATTGTGATGCGAAGAGCTTTACTAGCTTCCAGAATTCAATGGAATCTTCGTAAAGTCAAACATTACGAGTGTTACGGTTCATTCGATTGGCATGTCTGATAAATACAAACACTTTAGTATATTAAAAAATATTTCACCTCTTTATAACTTTTGTCTGCTCCACAAGATATTCAATATGTTTATTATAGTAAAATCATGTAACGATTTTATCTGTACGATCCGCACAATTCAATCACAAGCAATTGAGAATTGAGCTAAAGTGACTAGGGGTGTCAATGGATATTCGAAAATCGACTAAATTGACCGAACCGTACCGCACCGAATCGATTTTTAGGTTTCTTTTTAAGAAACCGTAGATTTTTATATAAATATATAACCGCACCGATAATTAGAGTAGGTTTTTTATTTTATAAAAATAAACCGAAAAAATACCGAACCGAACCGAATAAATTTTACATGTAGAAATTATATTTATTTAGTAAGTTTAAAAATAATAATGCATTAAATTTTCTTTGAGCCTTGGAATTATGAAAACTATTACAAGCCAACAAATAATTAAACTCAAAATACTAATTCCTAAAACCTATTATGCTACTTCTACTTAAACTAAGTTATTTCAAGTATCTTTATTAGCAAGACACAAAGTATTCTAGCGATTATGAGTAGCAAACTACAATGTATTGAATATGTTTCCTTTCATATAATTTAGATTTATCTTTTTGAATATTTAATCTTCGATTGACTTTATTCTTGAGTCCCAGCTTGGTATATCTTTCAACTCGTGTGATTAATATTTTCTTTGCCTTTGTTTGATTTCTTTTACGCTGTTGTAGAATAGTTGATGGATCTATACTCTAGTCATCTTTTTTTTTAATTCATCACCTTTTAAACAGTAAAAATGTCTAGAGAGTTTTGCTAAGTCCTATAAAAGAACGTATGTTATTGAAATTCTACTTCTACTGGTGATTTTTATATGATATTAAAAAATTACCGAAAATTAACCGAACCGTACCGATACCGAAGAGAAACCGACATGATTGGGACGGTTTCGAAAAGTCTAATTTTGGTTATACATAATAGAATAACCGAAAAATTGGTATGGTACAAATTTTATAAAATAACCGGCCGAACCGAACCATTGACACCCCTAAAAGTGACTATTGACTTATCATTTTTTTAAGATCACGTAATTGACATAAGTGTCATTACATTTTTATTTGCTTATTGTTAATTTTCTCTTGGTATTATCTATCAGTTGCTCTAAATATTGTAGAAAGAATTTATGCGAATCCGGATGCATGCACCAAACTATGTTAATCTACTATGATTGAGTGATAAATTAAAGTATGAATACATATATAAGTTTACCATGGCTTAGTGATAAACTTTACAGAAACATATTTGCTTGGCATATACATCGAATGCAAATACATTTCTACATATTTATAATTCTGAATTCAGCATTATAAGAAAGTGTTTAAATTAAAAAAAAATAATTAAGAGATAAATTCAAGATTACTTATGTTTTATCTCATATTTTCATATGCAACATAACTTTCATTTTCAAAATGTTTAGATATTGATAATTATTATTTTCTTTAGTTTATTATTGCCTCATGCCAAGTATTATTTTTTTTCCACACATGCTAATAAACCAAGTACGAAATTGAATAAAGTTGTATTATAGACCAACTAGTTAAATTACGCTGTTATAAACAACTAGTTAAATTACACTGCAATTATTATAAACAACTAGATCAATCATTCTTTCTTTCGCCTTAATTTTTTTCCTTGTTGGCCTTCACGTATAAAATTGTTTGTTGGGAACAATAATAACAACCTTCCGTTATCGTCCAGCGGTTAGGATATCTGGCTTTCACCCAGGAGACCCGGGTTCGATTCCCGGTAACGGAATTATTTTCCTTTTCGCTTTTTCCCTTCTCAAATAGTATTTTACTCTTTGTTTATTTATCCGATTAAAAGGGCATGTTTCCCAGTATGTTATACAGAGTATATACTTTTATAATTATTATTATATACTTTATCTCCAAATCATGTGAACAACGAACAACAACATGCCCAGTGATAGACCCTCAGCATGTGAGGAACGAAACATCTAAAAATAGAATAATCCAACAATAATTGTCACTGTATATAATTCTGCATTATAATCCATACAAAACTTGCCTGTGAACCAAACGATCTCTAACAGTTAATAATCAGTTTACATAAAAGGATAGTGGAAGTGTAGACGGTACAATAATATAATGTACAATATCAGGTAACCAGGACCAATTTAGTTACGTTTTCATATTTGCAGCACGTGAATCCTCCAAACAAAGGCTGAAAACTACCTCAACATCACCAAAAGGAATGAACTTAAGAGCACACCAAGAATAAGAAAATTGCATTTGACAGAAAGCCTCTTTCGCTCTCTCTTCTTTATATCGTAAGTTTCATAGACTGCACTTCTGAACTAGACACAACCTTGTCAATTCTCGCTTATTGCCTTTTCGATATCAGCCTGCAACAAAAATCAAGCAAGATTTTTTACTTAGCTGTCAACGCCATTTAGGAATGTACATGGACCAACTACAGGAACAAGCAATTAGTTCTCCAATTGGATATCATCAGACCCAAAAATATATGACATGAAAAACTTGAAGTATTAGACAAAATATAAAGACGGACTAGTTCATGATCTCTACATGAGATACCTGAAATGTAAACAAGTTGAAGACTCCTCAATCTACTTGGCACTAATATATGGTCTTTATTCCCTCATTCCACAACTTGACAACATCCCAAGGCGAATAAGAGATTCAGATGTAGAAGCTAATAAGAAGGGGAGCCTTGGAGCAACGATCAAATTGTCTCCGTGTGACCTATAGGTCACAGGTTCGAGCCGTGGAATCAGTCACTCACTGATACTTGCATTAGGGTAGGTTGTCTACATCACACCTCCTTGGGGTGCAGCCCTTCCCTGGATGTTGCGTGAACATGGGATGCTTTGTGCACCGGGCTGCCCTTTTTAGATATAGAAGCTAACAAGGTGGGGTTTCGGGAATCATTAGTATGCCTATATATCATAATCTCTGAAAGAAATTAAATGTATGCAAAGAAGAGATAGAACAACAACAACAACAACCCAGTAAAATCCCACTAGTGGGGTCTGGGGAGGGTAGTATGTACACAGACCTTACCCCTACCCCGAAGGAGTAGAGAAGTTGTTTCCGACAGACCCTCGGCTCAAGAAGACAAACGGCAAAAGGAGACAATATCACTACCACCACAGAAATCATAGGAAAAATAGAAACAGCATGAAATCCAGAAGAGATGCAAAGCAAAAGCGATAGCTAGTAAATAGGCCCGGCACTATGAAAAACGAAATAGTAAGACACAACAATGCCACTAGCGATCTTATACAAAAACCCTGCCAGACTAGTCTTACAAAGGTACGAAGTAAGGCAAGACTCAACTACCTCCTAACCTACAATCCTAATACTCGACCTCCACATCTTCCTATCAAGTGTCATGTCCTCGGAAATCTGAAGTCTCGCTATGTCCTGCCTAATCACCTCTCTCTAATACTTCTTAGGTCGCCCTCTACCTCTTCTCGTGCCCTCTACAACCAGCCACTCACACCTCCTTACCGGAGTATCTGGGCTTCTCCTCTGTACATGCCCGAACCATCTGAGTCTCGCTTCCCGCATCTTGTCATCAATGTGAGCCACACGCACCTTCTCCCAGATATTATCATTCCTAATCTTATCCACAAGAGATAGAACAAATGTCTTATATTTCTGTTCAAAACGGAAATTTATTAAGCTCTATAGTCGTTGTTCCTTTTTCCTAAAAAATGTGATACTGTTACTTTATCAACTATAGCATACTCTCGAGTTCAGTAAAATTCTTCTGAACAAACACTACTATCAGTTCATGGGCAGTTCTCTTCTTTTTTGTTCATTTCCTACAACTTCCCCACATCCCACTGTATGAAACTATAACTTGTGTTATCCTGCACGAGAAGATCCCAAAATATTTATGCCATGGTAACCAGGGCAAACTTAGGTTTTATAAGAAAGACAAAAACAACCATAGCCTGAGGAGTGGAATGGTCTAAAAGGCCAACGAAAATAAGATGGCTCTGCATAAATTTATCCAATCCTACTATGCTATACTTCAACCATGGCCACTTTATCAAAAAACTATCAACTATGGCCTCTGGACTAAAAGGAATGGTGACTGAGGGAACAACCAACATTTAGGTTTATTAGAGAACAAGTATACAGGATAATCAAAGAGGTTTCTCAGAGTTCTTGAGGAGAAGTGATAAGGTGTATTTACTCAAAACCACTGCAACAGCATTAAGGGCAAGAGAAGGATAACCAGACAAACTTCAGCATCAGAGAGAGAGACCTTGATTGATAATGGTGGAGTAGTTGAGCCATAGCGGCGGATAACTTTCCCGTCCTTATCAACCAAGAACTTGGTGAAATTCCACTTAATCCTGGAACCTAAAAAACCACCTTTGCTTGCTTTAAGGAATTTGTAGACTGGTGCTGTATCCGGCCCATTAACTCGCACCTGAGCATCAAATAGTTTGTGATTCCAGTTTGTTACCAAAACCTCTGTGTTTCAATCAAACAACAATACAAACTTTATTCATAGATTTGTTCAAAATCTTAATTAACAAGATTGAATGACATATAGTATGCAGAATGTTATCCCCCGCAAGAGGCTGCTTCCAGATTAGGGCAGAAAGACAAGAATATGTTCATGATAACTAGAAAACTTGATCTCTTCGATTAAAAATGAAATAACCTCCAAGCCTAAATTTCACCCTGGGTAAAATAAGAGCTTAATAGAGATATGACAGTTTTAAAGTTATTTCAGGTAGGATGTGAAAAGATATAAAATTGGACTCTTTAAGACTATAAGAATCAAAGCTTAATGAGACAACAACTCATTCTCTCCACTAATGTGGGACAATTAACAATATAAAACCACAACTACATCAACATAAGAACAAGGGACAATTTCAATCCAAACAGTGCAAGACCATCCTTGCTGAGGGAAACTAAATGCGGTTAGTAAATAATCAAAATATTTTAAGCATTTCAATATGTTGATGTACACTAGTGCTGAAGATATAACAATCTTGTGCTCGCTATAATAGTTTAAACTTTTAGAGAAGACGGTCACACATTTCAACATGGTACCAGAGTAGGCAGAAGTCCTGGGATCGAGTCACACGGCTACCCATTATCAAATTGAATTTTCACGTACTTGGCCCAAAAAAATCAGGCTCGCACGTGAGGAGGCGTGTTGAAAATATAATTAAACAAACAAAAGTGTACTCTCCCTAACAGCTTAAGTTTTTAAATAAGATGATCACATACCTCAAAATGAGCAACACACAAAGTCACATATATTTTAAAATTAATATCAATTGTTCACTTTAAGTATAATGTTGCCAAAAGTTAAAGTGAAATAACTCTAGAAAAAATTATTCAAGCAATATTTATTCAGAGAAGGAAAAAGAAAAAGGAAGGAGGGGGGGGGGGGGTGGCCTAAAAAGTAGGCTATCCAGAGAGGATGAAGCAATTATGGTCTGATATTTATGTCAAGAGATTTAAGCAGAGCCAGCCTAACTTTATAGTCTATATCATACAATAGTAAAGTGCATGGTGATAACGTATAGAGGTATTTAAACGATTACAACTACCGCTGCCATTTCCCAACACATATTGATCAGCTTATTGGTCGTTAACAAGATAACCAACGCTTTCTTCACTAGGCTCTTAACAGACATTTTACCTTGATCACTTTGCTCTTTTTTCTTAAATGATTCAGTAGTAAACCACCAAGATCCAAATATTATGCATAACTTATGGCAGAAGAGAATAATAAGCAAATAAACAGAAATCAGAACTAGGGGCGGAGCTAGTGTTGTGGCTACGGGTTCGGCGAACCAGTAGCTTTAGTTCAAATTTTGTACTTGTCTTGAAAAATTTGTTGATTAGTACAAATCGTTAATTTAGAACCCAATAAATTAAAAGGCTTAAAATTCTGAACCCATAAGCTTGAAACTCTAGCTCCGTTTCTGGTCAGAACTTCTAGTCATGATAGTACGTTAAGCTCGAGGAGTATGCAGCCTTTGGCAATTATGACAGCGTGTCACAATTGTCACTTTACGATTTGCTCCAAGTTTAATCTTTACTTTATATATTAGCCCTCCTCGCAAGTTGTTACCAGTGATGTCAACATGAGGTCACGATCATTGTAATCACCTATGCCTATAAGTTGATCTTTCGGTGCATTATAATATGCAGGATCAAAATGAATTACGCATCTTCCCATTTGACTTTTTCTTCGCCTTTTCAGTTTTCCCCTCTCCTTAGCTTTGCAAATACCGAAATTCTTTTTATGTTCCTTTGATTTGAAAAGGAGTTGTGATTACTTTGTCGAGGCAAAAACACTTATTTGCTAAAAGATTTAAGCAACGTGCGTTTGCCTTATGTTGCTAAAAAGTAAATTCCCGATACTAAAAAGGGCAGCTCGGTGCACTAAGCTCCCGCTATGAGCAGGGTCCAGGGAAGGGCCGGACCACAAGGGCCCATTGTACGCAGTCGTACCCTGTATTTTTGCAAGAGGTTGTTTTCACGGCTCGAACGCGTGACCTCCTAGTCATATGACAGCAACTTTACCAGTTGTGCCAAGGCTCCCCTTCAAATTCCTGATACTACTTTACAGAAATGTCACTCCAATATAAAGGTAAAGTGTGGCGGGCTGAATAATGGAGAGTATGCAGCTTCAATCTTAGGTGGGCATTTAAGAATTTTAAGCTATACAACAAAAACTTAGATTGGTGCGCTGCTTGCCTCAATTGCAAATGATGTTAAAAGATGGTTTAAGAATGTGACATTTGTTAGAAGAGCAAGGCTGAGAATGTAGATAATTCAATGCTTCTGCAGTCATACCTATCCCAAATAAAGCTTGGGAATACATAGCCATTGACATTATTGAGAGCCTACCCAGATCTTAAGGAAAGAAGTGGTCATGGTCATCATGGCCGTACAAGCAAATATGCACAATTTTAATCCAGACTTATCCATTCACTTCTATAAAAGTAGCAAAGGCATTCTCAGTTAAAAGCTTCATAGGCAGAGACAAATCTTTTTCTTTGCCTCATTCAGAAGGATTTAAAAAATAATGCAGGTTAACTTGTAGTTGAGCTCAGACTAAATAGATGGGCAAACTGAGAAGCTCAATAGGTATCCTGAAACTAACCTCAGATGTGTGATTGGTCATCAGACTATAAAGTGGAACAAATGGCTCTCTTTGGCTGAATATTGGTAAAAATTATGAATTGCCACTAAGCATAGCAGATAACACTATTTAATTCTCTATGAGTTTTGATCACCACAACTGTCTTTCAACTTGGTATCTTAGTCCAAGTTGACCTTAGTAGATCAACTCTTAAAGCAATAGCTTATGGGATAAGGTGTAGCGAAACAATTTACAAAAAGCACAAAGGGATACAAATGCAGGTGAAGGGTATTTTGCAATTAGCGATGAGATCTATATAAAGTTACAAAGTTATGTGTTAGAATATTCCACATTGATTGAGGGAAAGGAGTTTGTCTCCTTATGTGGTCTTGGCCGATTTTCACTTCATAAGCCAGTTTTTGAGATTGAGTTGGTTCCAATGTCCATTTTCTTTACATATTAGAGTCAGACACATCCCTATAGTTAGTTATTTTAACATGGGGAACCCATGTTATCTTGGCCACTCTCCAAATGGCCAACCTGGACGTGAGAGGGGTATTAGAATGTCTCATATTGATTTATGGAGTAGATCGTTTTCTCCTTATATGGTTTTAGTAAATCCTCACTTCATAAGCTATCTTCTCGGGTAAAGTTAGCCCCAAAGTCCATTTTCTCTACACTATAGGCAATCCTCAGTATCTATTAACAAGAACTCGAAGTTGTCCTCTGAATATTTTGGGTAATACCATATCATTCAAATATTGGAAGCAACCATCCAAATTTTTATTAACTGCTAGTACATTAAGAAATTCATCAGTATTCCATGTCTCACAGCTGAAGAAGAAGGTTGAGAGAATGCAACTCATTCGACTAATTTACCAGTTTGACAACCCTTATTCGAAGCAATGGCTATACTTGAACAGAGAGCGATAGTAAAGGGAACATAACAATTAATCAATTATTAGTTCAATAAGTGAATCTTTTAACAGAAGCCCACATGAGATAATTTTACTTCACTCGCAATTTCCAGAGTTCAAACTTGTTTGAAAGAGAAAGAAATGCATAGTACTTTATGGTTGAGAAAGAAGAAGAGAACATTTGGCAGCTAGAACTGCATTTCAAACTTTTGAACTTTCACTTTAGTGCCAGGTCACACATTATTTTTTATACTAGCTCTCATTGCAAGCTCTTACTAGAGTCTTCAGTCTGAGGTTGGGATCTTTATAACTACCTAAGCCTATAAATTGATGCTTTTGTATTCTAATGGCGGGAATGGGATTGAATTAAGCATCTTCTATTTGACCTTTTTTTCTCTCTTACAGATTTCATTCAGTTTCCTTCTCTTTTCTTTGCAAAATTGGCAGATCTTTTGGTTCCTTTGGTTTGAATTAGAGCTCTCATTACAGAGTTGCATGTTTCTACATTCACTACTTTCTAGTTCACTTGTTTTACTATCATGCCCAAATAGTTTCGAGTGATAACCAAAAGTTCGAATTGTGGATAAACACTTTAGAAAGTAAGTTTGTTTTAGTATAAGAAAAAGATAAAAAGTATATACGCAGCAGACAGCATAAATAGAGTGAAATTGAGGTGAGATTAGACGGGATTAAAGTATGTAAATTTAGAGAGTTCAGATATCTAGGCTTGATATTCATGGAGAATGGTACAACAGATGCAGATGTAACACATTGAATTAAATTGGATGGTTTAAATGGAAAACTGTTACCAGAATGTTATGGTATAGAAGGATACTTATCAAAGTGAAAGCAAGTTCTATTGAACGGTAGCAAAACGTCAAATGTTACATTACAGTTGATGTTAGGCCTCTGAGGCCCGAGATGAGTATATAATAGAAAATTGCACGTAAAGGATAAAACAAGAAAAGTTGGCAGTGGCTTGAGATGATTTCACCATGTCCAATGTAGGCTTTTAGATGCACTGGTATATAGGTGTGAACGCGTGAAATTGAAGGTGTTAAAAGAGACAGGATAGACCTAAAAACCACATCGAAGGATGTTATCTAGGTAGATTTACTGAAAAAAAGACTCTAAATTATTGAATATTGGATACAAGTTCAAATGAAGTAAAATAGATAGTGACGATTCATATTGAACATTCAAACAAGCTTGGAATTTAGGTGTAAGTTATTGTTCTTTACAAACTGTTTCCACAGCCAGCAGAGAATATGCTTATGACTTGTGTAAGCCAAAGCACATGTATGAGGATTATTCAGAGTGTAACAAGAAATAGTGCAAGTCATTGCGATATAGGGACAGGGCCATAAACTTCAAAATTTCTACCAGGCATACCTTTTGGAAAATGGGATATTCAGCCTGAAATCTTGTGCATGCAAATTCTTGAGCTTCCTGACTCGTACCAGGCTCTTGCTTCAAAAATTGGTTGCAAGGGAAGGCCAAGACCTCAAAACCTGAAAACTCAATTAAAATATATACATTAAGAGTCTGTACAGAGGCACCAATATATTTCTAGCAAGAGTGAGCAAACCTGCGAGAAACAAAATGCTGAAAGAACATAAGAGCACAAAAAGAAACAGACCAAGACATTAAACAGACCACCCACCTTTATCCTTGTATTGGTTATAGAGTTGAGTCAATTGAGTATAATTGGTACTTGTGAACCCACTGTTTCAGCCAATAAGAAGAAAAAACACTGTCACCATATGGACAAGTAGTACCATAAAAATTGTCATGGCAAAGAAACAGAGAACCAGTGGAAAATAGCTTAAAGTTGAACATTTGATTTGAATTGAAAAATGGAAAGAATAGTAGTCGAGGTATGCGGCCCAGACACTAGATGATTTCTTTCTCATCTGTCCAAGTCTTTTTGGTGGACAGAATTACCGGATACCTGTGTTGGTGAGAGGTAGCAGCTACCAAGGAATTAGTCAACGTGCAGGCAAGCTGGACGGGGTTATCAAAAAAATAGAAAAAGAACAAGAACTGAACAAGAGAAGAGAAGGAGAAAGAACCATTTGGAGGCAACATTAACGACAAGAAGCACTTTGCCTTTGTACATGCTAAGGTCTACATCTTTCCCTTTAATGTCCTGGAATATAGGATAACAAATAAAACACAAACCATCAAAAATAGAGCAAAATTATAAGAAAAGAGGCTTAACATAGAAGAAACCATTATAAAGGGTGACCTTGACAGTGAATTCGTGGATTGATTTCTGCGGAACTGATTTAGAAGCACCCATTTTTTTATAAGTCTACTGGAGAAATGGATTTAGGAATGGGCAAAGATGACATAGTAATAAAGAGGGGTTAATTCAAAAGATAACAGCTTTTGGCTAAAGGGATTGAAAATGGGTATCTCATATCTGGATTTCTCGAATGTGAATGCGGTTGGGAGTTGGGACCTTCACTTCATTTGCCACCTAATCTTTCGCGGTGTTATCACTTTTGCCCAAATCAGCAGTTATACCCCAAACGCGTGGCTCTCCCACTCAACTTGACAAACTTTCTCGGACCAATTTATGTTTGACCGAATTTTATGTGATTTATTTATGTCTGATCCTCTTTTTGCTTGTTGCAATTAATTTTTCAAGTTAAATTTGTATAGGTCAAAATCAGACCGGGGATTAAGTCGTGCAGAGTTGCACGAGGAGAGTGATTTGGAAAGTGTTGAGTGTGGCGTGGTCGTGGTCGGTCAGAAATCTCATGCGTCGAGTAGCTCGACAACTGGTCGTGGTCGTGATCGTGGTCGAGGTCGAGACGCAGAGCGAGAAATAATGGCTAATTTATATCGGAGTCCACAAGAGGGAATATTTCAGTGAATATTCTATCTATTTGTACTTTAGGGTTCCTAGGAAGAAAGAGGGGAAGAGGGAAAGATTCCACATGATAAGAACACTTGTAAAAGGATAAGCTCTCAGATATAATACAAAGAACTACTTTTCATTAAGATTGATCCCGTTGGTGAACTATTCTATTGTCTTTTCCATCAGATCCATGAAAGTGCATAATATTCTATCTCACTCATGTCATTCATCCTTGTCAGAGGAAGGAATCATTCACCCTCTTCAATGTTGGGCGAATCTTCCCATCTATTTACGTTTACTGCCATTTAATATTATTTATTGCTTGCTCTTTCTACATAGCATAACACTTGGTTACATTTATTACCCACATCTCATTTTGAGTACACTGTTATTCACATCATCCGTTGTAGATCTAGAATTATTAGCTTTATTTAGGATTGTCCCATCTTGATAAATCATTAATTAGTTTAACCAAGGATTAACTCATTTTTGGTCAAATAATTTGGCGTCGTATGTGGGGATTTTTTAGTCAAAGTCTTAGTTTTTCTAGATCTAAAAAAGAAGCCCAACACAAAAATTTCTTTTTCCTGCGTGCACATTCTAACATGAGAGATAATGGAGAGGAAAGATTGAAGGCGGTGGCAGGCCTTACTGCTAACCTCCTAAACCCCATCAACGACGTTGATGGAACAGACGAGGAGAGTGTGAACCAAATGCTTCCCCTAGACAAAGTGGTTCACCCCTCCCTCACGGCAGCGAACCTCCCATGGAAAGGGGCCTCTACGTCCACAACGGAAAAGGCACCACCAGCAGTTAAAAAGCTACTAGAAGCATGGCTAACGAGTACACTAACCAGCATACTCGACAAACCCGCCCAAAAGGCGAAAAAGAAGGATGTATGAGTCGGCATCACATTAGAGACTGATGAGCGGCACGACCCTCCTCCTGTGACAAGTATCACTCACCTGTTAATGATGCAGGTAATAACACCCTTACAGCCTATCTGAAGAAAATGGAGGAGATGGAGAACGAGAACAAAGCGCTCCGCGATCAAATGAAGGAGCACCAAGAAAGATTAGACAAGATACCGGGCGCCCCAAAGTTGTTACCAAAACGGGACGTTGACAGGTTCGGGGAACAATCGTATAGTGACGAAGCTGAGCCACACCTTATACCTAAAACATTCAAAATGTCGTCATACTTGAAGATGTATGACGGCACGATGGAACCTGAGGATCATGTCACCCAATACGTCACCGCCATGAAAGGCAACGACCTCGCCAAAGAACAAGTATCATCCATATCGCTAAAGAAGTTCGATTAAACACTAATTGGGGGAGCATTGACATGGTACTCACAATTACCTGCGCGGTCCATAAAAACATTTGAGGAAATGGCCGACAAATTCGTCACCGCCCATGCCGGGGCTAAGAAAGCAGAGGCAAGGGTAAATGATATTTTCGCTATTAAACAGTCACTCGACGAGGGACTCAGAGACTTCCTCGCCCGATTCAACCGTGTTAGAATGACACTTCAAAATGTGTCGGAGGGAATGACGGTAGTAGCTTTCCAAAATGGGATGAACATGAGCGGTTCGCGAGCGACTAGGAAATTGTTGAGCCATCTAATGAAATATCCCCTACCATTTGGGACGAGATACACAATGCCTATTGTGCCGAGGTGCAAGCTGACGAGGACGACCTCAGTAGACCAACCCAACAGTTGACATCAGTCTAAATAGAGTTGAGAAAAGATCGCAGAAATGATAACAGAAGGGACCATGCAGGTCCGCGCCTCAACCGTGAAAGACACCAACCATATATCAAAACTGCCATCATACCACCCTCCCGCCATGGCGATGGTCCATCTAGGTCGCAGACAGGGACTCACCGAAAGAGGTATGCCTCCACTACTATCTGCTCACAATTTTTGTGTTTCCCCTTTAGAGATAGTCTACGCCCTAGAGAAGCTCGGCCCAAAGGTGAAATGGCCACAAAATATGAAGTCAGATCCAAATACCAGAAAGTCCAATGCCCTCTGCAAATTATACCAGGAACGAGGTCACAAGACCGAAGAAAACATCGCCTTAAGGCAAGAGGTAGTGAACATGCTCCACCAAGGGCATTTGAGAGAACTGATGAGCGGCCGAGGAAGGGCGAACTTCACTCGAGGACAAGAACAACATCAAGGCCCCCCGAAGCCACCCTCTCTAGCCTACACCATCCAAATGATCATCGGTGGAGGCGGCGATGAGACAATCAACAACATAAAGTTCACAACCACCCATAAGTTGAAGCAATCAATCACCCATGAATGGTATGACGACCTCGAAGAAAGTATCATCTTCGACGATTCGAATACCCACAGTTTGACTTTTCCTCACTATGATGCTTTTGTTATTACTTTGCGTATTTCAGATACCGATGTAAAATGAATTATGGTAGACGGAAAGCGACGCGTGCATTATCCACCCTAGAGTTCTCACACAAATGAGGCTCGAAGATAGGATAGTGCCACGCTGTATCACACTAACAAGTTTTAACAATTTAGTTGAGCGGACTTTCTGGGAAATCACACTACCTGTTTTGGCCGGTGGTATCACTCTCGAAACTATGTTCCACATTATGGATCAAGATACGGCGTACAACGCCATCATAGGACGGCCTTGGATACACGCCATGAGGGCCATCCCATCCAGCTTATATCATATCATCAAGTTTCTCACCCCGTGGAGAGTATTCAGCATTTGCGGAGAATAGCGCACGGCCCAAGAATGCTACCGCATTGCCCAAGACTGCACATACACTCAACAGTTAAAGGGAAAAGGTGCAGAAGCATAGCAATTACCGAGGTCGAGGTCTGACGGTGATGAAGGGAAAGATGTCATCAAGGACCCCAAAGTTGAGGAGACTATGGGATCAACTGTGGAAGACCCCGACCCCATTCAGCTCGATAAAAGTGACCACAACAAAAAGGCATATATAGGCCACAAACTCCAAGAACCAGGTAAATTCCATCAAATTTTAGCTAACAATGCAGATTTGTTTGCTTTTTCTCATCCAGAAATGTCGGGCATCCGAAGGAATAGCAACACATATATTGAATGTCGACCCATTCCACCCCCCAGTACGGCAAGTTAGAAGAAAATTCAATGTCGCGATAAATGATGTTGTTCGTGAAGAGGTGGAGAAATTACTTGAAAACGGCTCTATCAGAGAGTCAAAATACCCTCAATGGGTCGCCAACGTGGTCAGGGTGAAAAATAAAAATGGGAAATGGCGGATGTGCGTGGACTTCACAGATCTAAACAAGGCATGCCCGAAAGACTCATTCTCACTGCCTTACATTGATTAGCTTATCGACGCAACATTAGAGCACAAGCTGTTAAGTTTCTTGGATGCCTATTCGGGTTATAACTAGATCCTCATGGAGGAAGAAAATCAGGAAAGAACTACTTTCATCACACACCAAGGGACGTACTATTACAGAGTTATGTCGTTCCGATTTAAAAATGCAGGGGCGACATACCAGAGGTTGGTAACCAAAATGTTCAAAGAATATCTCGGCAAAACCATGGAAGTATATATAGACGACATGTTGGTCAAGTCGAAAAGAAAGGAAGACCACATCGACCATTTGAAAGAAGCCTTCGACATACTCGGGCGAGACGGAATGAAATTAAACCCCGAGAAATGCGCCTTCGCAGTAACCTCGGGAAAGTTCCTCGGCTTCTTAGTATCGCAACGAGGCATTGAGGTCAACCCTGACCAAATCAAGGCTATAGAGGAATGTCAGAACACTTGACCAGCAAGAAATAGGTGCAAAAACTGACTGACCATATAGCCGCCCTGTCAAGATTCATCTCACAGTCCTCTAATAGGTGCCATAAATTTTTTGGCGTACTCAAAAAGCAAGATGGACTCCAATGGAATTCTAAGTGTGTCGACGCCTTAAAAAATTGAAGGCATACCTGTCTTCGCCTCCGTTGCTCGCTAAAGAGGAGCTCGGGGAACGTCTCCTCGTCAACCTGGCCTTGTCTGATGTCGCATTAAGTGCAGTCCTGGTACGAGAAAATAAAGGTACGCAGTCTCCCATCTACTACATTAGCAAAACTTTGGTCGACGCTGAAACGAGGTACCCCCACCTCGAGAAGCTAGCCCTAGCGTTGGTAGTAGTTTCACGAAAGCTTAGACCTTATTTCCAATGCCACCCCATCTTAGTGGTCACGACCTTTCCACTAAGGAATATCCTACATAAACCCGAACTATCAGGTAGATTGGCCAAATGGGCCATAGATCTAAGCTAGCACGATATAACCTATCAGCCGCGAACGACAATAAAGTCGCAAGTACTTGCCGACTTCGTCGCCGATTGTAGTGCAAAAATAATGTCCGAAGTCGAAAGGGAAGACACCAGTACTTTCACCAAAATGCACGACCAATGGGTTCTGTACACCGATGGCACTTCTAACGCGTCAGGATCTGGACCGGGACTCGTGCTCGAGGTCCCAACAGGCGAAATAATTTGCCAGTCCATACGGTGCCCTAATATGACTAACAATGAGGCTGAGTATGAGGTCGTGATTGTAGAATTGGCACTCATGTACGGAGCATGACGAGTAGTACTACGATGTGACTTGCAACTCGTCGTCAATTAAGTCACAAGGACTTTCTAAATTAAGGAGCAATGGATACACAAATACCAGCTCGAAATTTGCAAATTGTTATCCGATTTTGACAAATGCCAGCTCAATCAAATACCTCGAGCGCAGAACATCGAAGCGGACGGTCTCGCCAAACTGGTAGCGACCACTAAAAGCATAACCAAGAAGGAACATAGTCACTCTCCTCTATTCATCGATCGAACAAATCGAGGTACGGACTATAAACTTGACTTGGAACTGGCACAATCGTATTGTCTCATATTTGCAGGAAGGGGTGCTCTCAGACGATAAAAAAGAAGCCAAGAAACTTCGAATGCAGGCGGCCAGGTATAACGTCATCAATAACAACGTGTACAAAAGAACATATGTCGGCCCCCTAGCAAAATTGTTAGGCCCAAATCAGACGCGGCACATCCTCGAGGAAGTATACGAAGGTCACTACGGAGCTCATACTGGCAATCGAGCTCTCGTCAGATGCTTCATACGAGTAGGCTACTACTGCCCCATGATGAAAAAAGAGGCCGCCAACTTCATAAAAAATGTGAGCAATGCCAAAAGTACGCCCCCATGATCCACAAAGCGGGCAAGTACCTCCACTCAGTCACCTCACCCTGGACTTTCATCAAATGGGGAATGGACATCGTCGGACCCCTCCCAGTGGTATAAGGTAATGTACCATTTCTTTTGGTTTTAACTGACTATTTTTCCAAGTAGGTGGAAACAGTTTCATTCGCCCAAATACGCAAGCAAGAAGTTATCATATTCATATGGAGGAACATCATATGCCGCTTCGGCATTCCAAAGAAATCAGTTGTGACAACGGGCCCCAATTCATTAGGAAAAAGATCGTTGACTTCTTTGAATAATGGCACATCAAAAGAATACTCTCCTTACATATCACCCAGCGAGCAACGGTCAAACGGAGTCCTCCAACAAGCAAATATTGAACATCATGAAAAAGAAGCTCAAGAACGTCAAGGGACTGTGGCCGAAATTGCTACCGGAAGTGCTATGGGCATATCGCACAATGCCGAAAATGAGCACAGGAGAAACACCATACTCGCTAGTCTATGGGACTGATGAAATGATACTGGTCGAGGTCGGAGAACCAAGCCTGGGATATTCATACGAGAGCGGACCGACTAACGACGAAAGTAGGAGGCAAGACCTCAACGAGTTCGAATAGCGAAGAGACATGGATTACATAAGGATGGTCCCTCAGAAACAACAAGCAGAGCGATATTACAACCAAAAAGCCAAGGTCAGACCGCTCAAAGTAGGGGATTACGTACTCAAAGCCAAAACACATGCGAGTAAAGACCCACGAGAAGGAAAACTAGGGCCTAATTGGGACGGCCCATACAAGATCACGGCAGCAGTAAGCAAAGGGTCATTCCAACTAGAAACAATGGAGGGGAAGTTATTACCAAACAACTGGAACATCGCCCACCTCAAGTACTTTAACTTCTAAGAAAAAATGTTCTCCCGACTATACTCTTTTTCCCCCACACAAGTTTTGTCCCAACTGGGTTTTCTCGGGGAGGTTTTTAACGAGGCGACAAGGAGGACATCTCGAAGTTTAAGGTTCGAGCAGGGTAGATTACAAGTTGGCAAGTTCATTGTTTGTCCCCTCGAATACTTCTCCAGGCTGAACAATAAAGGGACTAGATAGACTAGGACTAGAATACCAGCTCGAAAAACATGTAAACTTTTATATATAAATGAAAGCAAAACATACGAACATATGATGCTCGCTTGTCTCCACCAAGTTTTAACTCCATGCTAACCAATGCACCACATTCGACCTCGTTCAAATCAACTAAGAGTCAATATTCGACCTTGATCGAATCGACTCATATTCGACCTCATTTGAATCAACTAAGAGTCAACATTCGACCTCACTCAAATCGACTCACATTCGACCTCATTCGAATCAACTAAGAGTCAATATTCGACCTCGCTCGAATCAACTCACATTTGACCTTATTCGAATCAACTAAGAGTCAACATTCAACCTCGCTCGAATCGACTCATATTCAACCTCGTTCGAATCAACTAAGAGTCAACATTCAACCTCGCTCGAATCGACTCACATTTGACCTTGTTCAAATCAACTAAGAGTCAACATTCGACCTCGCTCGAATCGACTCAAATTCGATCTCGTTCGAATCAACTAAGAGTCAACATTCAACCTCTCTCGAATTGACTCACATTTGACCTTGTTCGAATCAACTAAGAGTCAACATTCTACCTCGCTCGAATCGACTCACATTCGATCTCGTTCGAATCAACTAAGAGTCAATATTTGACCTTGCTCGAATTGATTGAGTTAGCATTCTCGCCCAAATCGACTCACATCCGACCCTCGTTCAAATTACCTAAACATTCGACCTCGTTCGAATTAACTCACATTCGATCTCGTTCGAATTAGTGCGTTCGACCTCATTCGAATTAGTAAAGAATCATATTCGACCACACTCGAATTCAACTCACACTCAACCTTACTTGAGTTTGATTTACAACTTCTTCTTGAGTTAAGTATGACGACATGCAACTTCACCCAAACTCAATCAATGATACACTCGTCCATGTTCGAAATAGCGCATACCAATACAATTCTTTTGAAGAAAAACATTCGAAGAAAAATAAGAAGGCCCAATAATATACAGCAAAAGGTTATGATCATTCCCTTCCAAAAAAAGGATATATCTTACAAAGGTCCAGAAAGACGCCCCCACACACAAAAACAAAAAGAAGAAAAACACAAAAGTTAAGTACAAAACACTACTCCATGTCGTCCCCACCTTCACCATCCTGCCCGGTAGTGCTATTTCCATCATCGCCCCCGTCATCGAAATACTTGCCATCATACCATGCATCTGATGCAAGAATCTTTTTCGCCATCGTCGGTCCCCGGCATAGCAGGATCATAACCGCAGGCAATCCTAGCATCTCACACCTTAACACGGGCATCCTCAAAATCGGCCTTAGAAACCCTCCCCGCCGTCATCAAATTCCTATATATGTCCAGTTGAGCCTCGGCGTGGATCCATATCTCGTATAAGTGCCAAGGAACGTCCGGGAAACCAGAAGTATCAGAGGAGGACGGTCGGGCCAACGGCCGCGCCTTCTCGACCTCAAGAGCGACAACTTGATCACTAAGGCTCGAAACATCTCTCTCGAGCCCACCAACTCGCTCATCAAGCCGTGGCTCTCTCAACACGGCCGTTTCCGCTTCACTCACCTGTTCAGATCTAAGCATGCGAATGCCCTCCTCCAATGCCGCCACCTTCATCAAAGCTGTCATCTTGGCCTCCTTGGTCTTTTCCAACTCTGCCACTTTCTCGATCAATTTGTCATTCAAGCCATTAGCTCTAATCGAGATCTGTTCAAGCTCAGCCCGCAAAGACGCCACTTGAGCTTGAAGGTCGACACACTCAGCCACGACCCCTTTGCTCACCTCGAGCTCATCCTCCTTTACTCTTATATATCCCTCGAGCTCACTACATCTGTCGATGAACCTCACGAGCTCATCATCCTTCTGCCCCAACTCATCTCTAAGGGAGTGGAAATTACCATCCGCACCAAATCGGGCACGCATCATACGGTACTTTTCACGATACCGACGATACTTCAAAACTATCTTCTTGAAAACCGCCTTCCGCTTCTCCTATCAGTGGGCACTCTCGATCTCCAAATAAGAGTCTAAAAAGAAAAATAGTCGAAAAGAGTCAGTAAGAATAAAAGGAGAAGAGACAAGGAACAAAAATAAGGATACCAACTCACCCGCAAAGCCATTCCAGACACGTTCAACGACAGATCAGCATCCTTAAATGATTGTAGAGTCCTGTTATTAGTACCAGAGCAAAGAGGGACCAAATAGGGGATCACGCTCTCCGTGTTGGCTAGCAGGTTACAGTCCAGAGGAATGACTATCGAATGAGAAGATCTATCTGTTCTCACCTCGATCCGAGTGAACCCCTCATCAAACATTATCTCCTCTTCGGGGTCGACGTCAGAACTGGATTCATCATCGTCTACGGCTACAGCTCTCTTCTTCTCTTCGGCGTAGGAAGAAACACCAACTCGCTCTGACGTTGATAGTTCGCTCCCCAGAATGACCTCGTTCACCTCTGTTCGCCCTTATCCTTCCACGGCGATCTCCGATAAAAAAAACCACCACATTTGAAGGGGACACAGTCTCCACGTCCAAAATCGTGCCGCCCTCAGGCACAACCGTGGCCAGCCCGGGATTAGCCCTTATTGGCCCTTCGTTCTCAGTTGTTTTGCTGTCAACCTCTATTCTTCGCCTTTTTAACGGAGCCTATTCCTCCTCGCCCTGCGATAACTCATCCACTAAATGAAACACTAAGGAAGCTAGAATCTCCACTAGTAGTGCACCAGCCTGACAGCTAGGTATATACGAGGCCGAGGTCCGAGAAGGAACAACAGTCTGAATGGATTCACCTACAGTCACGACGAGTAGAGGCCTAGTCGAAGCACCTAACTGACAAAAACCGGGAGTATGAGCCCTCGCCCTCCTCGGAGCCCTCCAACCTATCAACAAAGAAAGACGTAAAAAAAGGGGGGGAAGAGAAAAGACGATACTAAGGTCGAAGAAATTGAGGTCGAAACAAGATGACTCACTGGTCAAAGAAGGCTTACGACCGAACTTTTTGTTGAACTGCGACCACTCACGAATCCCCACCATACAAGGCAAAATCTGGCTCACCCTATCTCGAATATTGGCAACCAACATAAGAGGCTCCCTTTTGTCTGCACAAAAGAAAATGAAGATCAGTAAGATCGTCGACGAAACCAAATGAAACAAAGAGAATGGTTGATAAAAGTGTTAGTTTATATGACTCCACCAAACTATAGAGTACCTGGTCATCACTGTTGTCATCCTTGAAATTTACCTCATTGTTGTCATCATCTTCATCATCATCTGATTGAGCCATCAAAGCAAATATTGAATCATATTCATTTTCCTCACTTTCAACTACCATCATGGAGCTGTCACCTGCATCAGTTTCATCTTCAGACTCACTAGAGGAGTCTCTCTATGCTGCAAGAGCCTGTTTCACCA
This sequence comes from Nicotiana sylvestris, assembly GCF_000393655.2. Taxonomy (NCBI): domain Eukaryota; kingdom Viridiplantae; phylum Streptophyta; class Magnoliopsida; order Solanales; family Solanaceae; genus Nicotiana; species Nicotiana sylvestris. The sequence continues at coordinate 78,068,091 of NC_091065.1, read as the reverse complement.
CATTGTCAGTAGATCTCTTCCTCTTGAGGTCCTTGTCAGGAACCGGGTTCCTCTTGGTTGCTTTCTCAGGGTTGTACTTGGAGTACTCTTGCTTGAGAAGAGGACAGTCTTTGATGAAGTGCCCAGGCTTTCTACACTTATGGTAGAGATCATAGTTCTTTGGTTTGCTAGAGCTGCCCCTTTTCAGTATTCCTCCATTTCTTCTGATCATCTTCTGAAATCTTTTGGTTAAGTAAGTCATGTCACTGTCCTCCTCACTCGAGTCATTGCTATCAGCTTTGAGTACCAGGTTCTTTTCTTTCTTTGGTTCTCTTCTTTCACTGTCTATCTTCCTCTTCATCTCGTAGGTCTTCAGATTTCCAACCAGCTCGTCTATGGTCAGCTCGTGCAAGTCCTTTGCTTCAGTAATAGCATTCACCTTGCTTTCCTAAGAACTGGGCAGGATACCGAGAATTTTCCTCACTAGCTTGTTCCTAGGAATGGTTTCACCAAGTGAGTGTAACTCATTTATGATGGAGGTGAATCTTGTGTGCATATCTTGAATAGATTCATCGTCCTTCATCCTAAAGAGTTCATACTCGGTAGTGAGCATATCAATCTTAGATTGCTTTACTTTAGTGGTTCCTTCATGTGCTGTTTGCAGAGCTTCCCATATCTCCTTTGCAGTTTCACTAGCAGAAATTCTATTGTATTCATCAGGTCCTATTCCACATACCAAAATCTTTTTGGCACGAAAAGTTTTCTCCACAGCTTTCTTGTCTGCGTCGGTGTATTCATTTCTGTTTTTTGGCATTGAGAATGGAAGTTATGCAAGTGCCTTTGTTGGGATGTAGGACCATCACATATGACATCCCACCACTCAGAACCTTCAGCCATGATAAAATCATGCATTTTTGTCTTCCACCACCCATAGTATTGCCCATTGAACCTGGGTGGTCTGTACTTAGATTGACCTTCTTCAAAATTTGGTAGAGCAGCCATACGAACCCTTCATAGGTGTTAGCCTGATAGGAGGAACCCGTTCTGATACCAATTGTTAGTTTATATGAGTCCACCAAACTATAGAATACATGGTCCTCTATGAGTTTCCACTGAGAATACTAATGAAACAGTAAGTAAATAAGACACAGGATTTTTACGTGGAAAAATTCCACTCAAGGGGACAAAAACCACGACCTACACTTATAGGCTTTCAACTTCACTAACTTGTAAACACTCTATTACAAGACACTTTGTAATGACTCTATTACAAAGACTTCAACTCAACTAACTTGTGATACACTTACCACAAGCCACTTTGTCACTCACTAGTTACAAAGACTTTAACTTATGACTAACTCTAGTCGCAACACAAACTCAAAAAGTTTCTGATTTTACAAAAGGGTTCTTAAGCAACGCTTCTAGCTAAGCAATTTAGGAATTACAATAAGAAAAATCACAAAGTTACAACTCAACTAAGGACAACAAAATACTAGATTTAGGAACTGGTCCATAGTAGCGTTTAACTTTGTTCTTCAAGCTCTTGAGAATTAAGTTCACTATTTGCAGAAGACTTGAATGCTTGAAGTGAGTTCTCAAGTGTTCAAGTGATGTTTTGTTATAATGATCTTGTTAATACACCTTTGATGACATTACTTGAATGATGTAAGCACTTGGTAAGTCAAAGGCAAGTGACTGCAAAACTGTGCACTGTGTGCACTATTTCTGTGGCAGTCACTTTCCAGCTTTGCACAATTGACTTTCGTACTGCTATCAGGGAAACACAAGGGATCAGGTCCTTGTCTTGTTTCTCTATTTTCTACACTTACAACAGTTCACATTAGCTGGAGTCTAGGCTGGAATCTGTTCATTTGTAATGTGTAACAAGTGTGCCAGGTTCCCTATCTGGTTCTTGACAGTAAGTTTGTTAGATCATCAAAACATAAGACAAAGACATTAAAAACCCATCAAAAAGTATTCACGAGCAAAATTCCACTCCTCGGGAAATCCACTGGGATTCACCACCACGTGTTCGATCTTGACGTAGAAGAAGTGGAAATTGAAAGGATATTGGCTTTATCGTCCATCTTCACGACCAGCCCCTTGGTCCCACGATGTCGAAGATGCAGCATCGTACCTCTGAGGAAGTTTGGCGCGAAGAGGTGTAGCAAGTGACGAAGTTAAACCCCATGGTTGGCCAATTCGGCCTATTTCGCCAGCATCAGAAAAATCTTCTAGATATACGGGGAAATTTGAGCTGGGCAGACCTGGTAATACGGCAGAACTCCTCCGCCAGTGGAGGAAGAAGAAGAGAGTAGCCTATACGGAATGGGTACGTGTAGAAGGCGCAATACCCCGGTCGATGAACTTGAACCACGTCTCCTTCGGCCGGAATTAGGTCAATTTGGGCAGGAATTTCGTGTTTGACCCTTAGTTCGTCTAATCCGGCCTCGTCTAGTTCGAAGTGTACCGATTCAGGGTCTTCCGTCGGCGTTTTCGAAAAATTCGACCTGGATTTATCCTTACGAGGGATAATCTCGTCTACAGTAGGAAAGTTGTCGTTGTCATCAACGGTAGCCATATAGTCCTCATGAGGAGGCACCCTCACTGAAAGCGATATTGGATCAGACGAGACGTCAGAAACATGAGAGGAGGTTGCCATCTTCTGTTAAATGAAGGTATCAAGAATGTGGCCTCAAGGAGAAGGAGGAATTGCAGAAATCTATCGCAAAATCAACAACAAGGTGAAATTGGAATGCAGAAGGGAAAAGAGAATGATGGGAAGCAAAAGCTAGGAAATTGAGAGTGTGTAAAGTGTAACTCAAGGGGTTATCCTCTAGTATTTATAAGAGAACAGGCGCCTGAACCGAAACGCTAACCGTCGGTTGCACAAAAATCGAAATGTCAGAAGCACAGCAAACGATGCGGCGCGTTGGGAAGGCGCATAATGATGATGCCTACAGTAATGATGTCATCATAGGCTGACGTCACAACGAGTTGTGGTTCTCGAAGTGCCACATTGTCACCCCGTACAAACTCCTTTCCCACTCAATCTCGTCCCCCTAAATCTCTCAAGCACGACCAGTGATGTCCGCTCAACGAGACCGACCAAAGGACGACCTCGCTAAGCGGAGGGACTAAACTGTATGGGTCAAAATCAGACTGAGGATTAAGTCGTGCAGAGTTGGGCGAGGAGAGTGATCTGGAAATCGTTGAGTGTGGCGTGGTCGTGGTCAGTCAGAAACCTCATGCGTCGAGTAGCTCGATAACTGGTCGTGGTCGAGGTCGAGCAGCAGAGTCAGAAATAACGGCTAAATTATATCAGAATCCACAAGATGGAATATTTCAGTGAATATTCTCTCTGTTTGTACTTTAGGGTTCCTAGGGAATATCCCATATAAATAGAAAGAAAGAGGGGGAAAAGGAGGAGATTCCATATGATAAGAACACTTGTAAAAGGATAAGCTCTCAGATATAATACAAAGAACTACTTTTCATTAAGATTGATCCTGTTGGTGAACTATTCTATTGTCTTTTCCATCAGATCCAAGAAAATGCATAATATTCTATTTCACTCGTGTCATTCATCCTTGTCAGAGGAAGCAATCCTTCACCCTCTTCAATATTGGGCAAATCTCCACCTATATTTATTGTACTGCCCTTTATTGTTATTTATTGCTTGCTTTTTCTACATAGCATAACACTTGGTTACATTTATTACCCACATCTCATTTTGAATACACTGTTATTCACATCATCCGCTGTAGATCTAGAATTATTAGCTTTAATTAGGTTTGTCCCATCTTGATAAATCATTAATTAGTTTAACCAAGTATTAACTCATTTTTGGTCAAACAAAATTAAGTTAATTTAATTTAATTTAAACTAAAATTTATATGCATCTTTCTTTTAAACTTTTGCACATTTCTTGTAAAAAAAAAAATTAGCAACATTAATCATAAAAGTATTTGTTTAAAGTATCTTTTCTATTCATTGATATTTGTTACCCGTGGACAAAAAAAAAATGTTCCGACCATTAGTCATTATGTAATTCCATTACCACTGAACATGGTAAGTGATATTTATTTCCCAATTGGCTAACACTGACGTTTTTTCCTTTAATTTCCTGAGCCTTGTTTTTAGAATGAAACATCACCAACCTTTAAGTTTGATCCATTTTCTGTTTTTTTTTTTCTTGATTTAATCTAATCTGAAAAGTCAAAATTTATGAAACACGTTCACAAGTTTTAATTGGCTACCCTAAACTTGGTAGTAAAATATACTACTCCACTTTCAAGAGTAATACCAAAAATAACCAAACCGCATAAACCCAAACCAAAAAGTGAATCCGAACCATGCCGAATTTTTCGGTATGGTATTGGTATAACATTTTCTCAAAACAGAGTACCAAACTGCTATAACAATGGGTGAACCGTACACATAATGAGGGGTAGCCTGAAATGCCCTAACAATGCCAAAATGATGTTGACAAATCTCTAACAAGAGACTAGGAGAGGAGAGACCATATACCGATAAAGAAGGGAAGAAAAACACAATATAATAAATATACAAAACTTAGCTGCCTAGGAACATGCTACAGAGCTCTTTAGACAATGGACTATCCCCTGTGCAGTTGGAAAAGAACTCTAAAATACATATATACAAGCATGAACTTGCTGTTCTCTGCTTCAGCGCACCTCAGCGTACAAACTACTCTCGGATTTAGTATAAACAAGCCGCACTACCTGCAAGAACAGGTGAGGTATAAGAATGAATGCCTGAAAAAATGACATGAAACCACTGCCTAAACTGTTAAATTTGTCGGCAAAGTAGCAGTACCAGCAGCTATAGCTTCCTCTCTTGGGTCATCATCTTGGTCTCCAAAAGCCGGGACCTGCACAGCAAAATGACTGAGTTTTGCATAAATATTTCTTTAGAAGAAGAAAATCTTGTTGTTTACTTGCATTGAAAATAAAATAAAAAACAAGCTATAAATAGAAAAGCAACCAACAAAAAAAAAAAAATTGACACACCACTCCTCACACTTCTCTTTGGTCAGAACCTTCACTTGTTTATTATTGTTCAATTCCACAGAGAGAGGTCATATGCTAATTCGAGCCACAATGCTTATATGTTCGTGTTTTCACCATCAACTTCACCCTACCAACTTTATCAGTAAGCTACACTGTAAATGGGTTTTTTGGCTATTTGACTGCAAATGTAGTAAATAAAGTACTTAAGCAGGTGTAAAATCAAGGCCTGCCGCTTAATCTGCCACTTACATCAGTAGTTAGAATAAAGACTTCCTGTTAAGTTTCTGCCAAAGCTTCAAAAGAGAAAATTGATGCAGCGTGCAAGTTATGAACCCCAATGCCCCATCTACCAACTTAAAAGTGACTCACAGTTCCATTGGCAGGTTTGGAGAAAAATTAAATCTGATTGGTCAAAATCACTTAAAACGTGTAGGGTACTTCAAAACAGCATAGCACATGTTTACCAAGATCAGATGACAGTAGTACATTGGAAATAGCGCAATGGTATATTTAGTTTCCACATGGATAAAAGTATTCAACCTCTAGACGTAACCGGAATCGTGCGGTCGGGCGGCGGTCTGTGAGTAAAGAATTCCCTCCGATTCATACCCCGGGGAGGGTAACCCCACCTGTGGCTTGGTAAAGGCGGTTCATGTGGTACAGGGTATGGTTCAGCCGCATAGTGACCTCTGGAGCCATCTGGGTAGCATGGACCTGAAAGAGACAAGCAACAGTGAAACCAGAAGAAATAAAGACAATTCAAATACTTGGCATTCATTGCATGGTGGCAAAGGCCTCACCGGAATAATGGGATGGTGTCATCCAGCTCTCTCCAATTTCACGTTGAGCTGACTTCATTCTATTATGATCCCTCGAAAAACTTCTATTATCTGCATTCTGCATATGGAATACATTGGAATAAGGGGTTGCTGTATCCCTCCGCTGATCAGCCTGAACATAAGAGAACTGATTTGAAGGAGCGGGGTGAGGTGGGCGCAAATGGAAACCCTTGCTAGAAGCCCCATCAGGTGGCGGTACTCCATTTGACAAGCAGAATGGTGGGTGGGAAACAGCTCCATTGCTGGAAGGACGTGAACTAGCAGAGTCAAGCACCTTCAAAGGTCCCTCGGCATGAATCTCTCTGCCATCAGAGGGTTGACAATGAATAGCATCTGAGACTATCGGATGAATTTGAGGAGCTTCACACTGCTGAAAAACAGTTTCCTGCAAGTTGTCTTTAATGTTCTGCAGACCATGAACATTCAATCAGATTCCTGCATCTACAACGCACTAGCTTGATCTAACCAATACGGATTCACTAGAAAATTATTCATAACCAAAGAAAGGACCAAAACAAATGTACCTGTGAACCCACAGAATACTTTGACTGAGCACAACCAGGGTTGGAATTCGATATAGAAGATGAAAGTGGAAAAGAAGATAGTGCAGGCGCAACTGAGGCCGGAGGTGGTGGAGGAGGAGGGGATGTTGGCAAAGGAGGAGATGAGGGGGGGCCATCCCTCGGAAGTGGAGGATGAAAGGAGGCTCCAAGACAGCTCCCATCACCAGGACGTGAAATCCGAGCAGGATTCGTTCCGACACTGTAACTGACAGAAGCAGTTTCACTTTCACACACTGGAGACACATCTTCCATTTCAAGTTCACCATCAACATCTTCCAGGATATGTTTGCGCTTCTCAATAGCCAGGTTGGCCTCCTCTCCGTTGGGTTTTCCAGCAGGGTGTTCTGGAGTGACAGCCTCAAAACTCTCACCATCAGAATCACTTGCTTCTTCATCCTTGAGCATTGCAGGCATACGAAAACCAGGAAGTTGAAAACTTGAATTGCTGATGAAATACAATAAAGTTCAATACAACGATTCCAGACATCTCAAGCGGGAAAAGCCGAAATCATAAAGTATCTTCTTCTACTTTTACCAATAACATCTTCAAAGGGTACTAAAAAACTTACCTTCCATATTCATCAACCAGCATACCCTCCATTTGTCTAATTGGATCATCAAAAGATCTTTCTGTCCTTTCTGTCCTCGTGGGACGGCGAGAGAATGCACGACTCGATGATAAACCACAGAAGGATTCAAGTTCTCGTATGTGGGGTCGAATAACAGACTCTGGAAGAATCTTCCTTTCCTGCCAAACTCTCAAAACCTATCAAGAAACAAGTAAGACAATGAGATCTATGTTTGACCCAACGTTGAAATTTGGGTGTGCAAAAAAAGGAATAAAAAGGGAAACTCTTACTTTCAAACACTGCCTTCGATTTTCCTGAGAACTACTTCCAGGAGGAGCAGTTGCTACTACTAGACGTGGCAATACTCCCTGAATTGCGGAAGGATATATGCCACCAATGTGACCTACAATTACAAATACAAGCAGGGAATAACAGCCTACCAGGAAGAAATGAAGCATACAAGTGCAACGCCACAAAGCAGAAAATACTCATATAATTACCTTTCAATCCTCTGGAAAACTGTGCAATAGAATCAACAAGAAAAAAAAGATCCACCTTTTTATGCAAGCTTGATTCATTTTCTAAGTTTTGCGCAATGATCTCTACAACCTGAATCCATTCAACGCCAAAAGAAAGAGTTAGATTAACTTCATGAAACAGGACAACCATGCATATTAGGAAATAAAAGATACAAATTCCAATATTTCCCAATCCGTCAATAAAAACTCAAAACTTCAAATTCCAAATTCTATTTCCCTTCTTCCAGGACAGGGGGTGGGGGGTGGGGGTGGGGGTAGAGGTAAGGACTTGATCAAATACAGCTAAACTTAGGGCATCAAAACCGAAAATCCCCCCTATTCTGACAACTTACGTCAAGATGAAAGAAAAAAAGAAGCAATTGACCTTAGTTAAAACTAGGAAATTACATTGAACATACATCTAGGAATCCAAATTAGTTCAATATTTGCAGGAAAACGCAGGATACGAATGTTACCCAGGTTCAGGATTATCCTCACCTTACACTACCAGTAGATTTTAGTTTATTTTTCTCAGAAAGGACACATTAAAAACTTTTGATTGCATTTCTCAAATTCTGTCTATACAATATATCACTTGTTAAACTTGAATCACCTTAAACATCTATATTAATCAAACTTCAGCCAGCAAAACAACATAAATGGTCGTCGAATAAATACCATACAATCCTCTTAACTTCATAAACAACCTCCTCTCAGTCCTCACTGTTACTGCATAAACACCACCTCCCCTCCTTGAAGGGAATAAACATAGACCTCCTAGTCTCTTAGGAAAAATAGAACAAAATTATTCTTTCTGCATACTGAGGAGGTGACCTGAAAGCTCATAACTAACACAATAAACGGACAGGATCAAAGCTCAGCAAATTCATATCAATAACACTCTTTCTAGCAGAAGATAAACAACCAAGCAACAAACTTCCTTTTCTGTCAGACCACCTTTTTCCTCACCTGGTGAATCAAGCAGAAAGCCAGATAAACACTAAACAAACAAGCTGACAACTTGTAAACTGCCCAAAACATAGGGAACAAACACATAACGAGCTTGTGAAAGTAGACAAGGGTAGGTTCAAGGAAAACACCATTTTTATTCATCTGAGCTACAGACAGTTATAAGAAGCAGTACAGGGGGAAAAAGGGAACAAATCAAGAAGATTCAGCACATCAGATAACACACCCTAACAAACTATTAAAAACAAAAGTTGTGACGAAAAGTATGTAACACTACCTTAGAAGCAAAACCAAATTTAGCACAGTCTAAAGCAACGCGTGTGGCTCGACCAATGCTTTCTTTTGTCCTTGTTAGTATCCCAAGAGTGGCCTCAAAGGAACCTAAAGCAACATTGGCTTCTCCTCTGCTGCTCAATTTTCCAACAGTCCTTGGCTTGTCATGTAGCTGATGGGACAAGGGACTAAAGCATCCATTACTTACATACACACTACTATCTACAGTAGACATGTTGCAAGTTAAAGTATTGGGTGTAGAAACCCTAGCAAAGGAGTCCATCCCATCAGTAAGAGAGGATGACGAAAGGGTGGCTGAGACAGCTTTATCGCCCAACTGATCATCAGATACAGAGCTCAAACCAGACATGTGCAACTCCTTGAGTGACACGTCCCCAACTTTTTCAGGACTTGAAGATGAGGTCGCACTAATATTCTTTGATGCCGATCCAGCTTCTTTCATATTCATGGACCTAACATGAGGCATGCAAGACAAAATAAACACAAAACCAGCGGATATAGGAACAGAAAAGGAGATACAAAAAAAGAAATGTAGGCTTGACCTGAAAACACCAGGTTCAACAGATTAGGGACCATGAGCAAATAAGATGGAAATTAATAAAAACAAAATTGAGATGGAATGACAGAGATAAATAATTTATGATGGGAAAATACGAAAATAACTTACTCTTCATTGTCTAGACTGCACCCACCTAATGAAACTTGGCATAAACTGTTATTTTTACCACATTCAGCCTCCGCACTACCGAAACCCATAATGTCACCTTTTCCCGGTGAACTTGTTATTACCTCATCATTAGATCCACAATCAGCAGATTTCCCTGAAACTTCAGAAATTGGATCTTCTAAATGTCTTTCTAAATCAGCAACTTCATTTTCACAATTTTCATCAGATGGCATGACTGGCCCTGGTATGGAATGTTGACATTTGAAGGTATCCTGCAACTCGCTATCTGACTTGGCACTAGCAGAATGTGCAAGAAAAGCGCTAGAAGGGCAGTCATTTGATGACTTCACTCTTTCAGGTGTCCGTATAGCAGCGTCCAAGACTTCACATTTATCTTCACAGGACACCTTTGCTGCGCTGTCATCCAAACCTAAAGGGGTAATAATAGCTGGCACCTCTGATAAATGTTCCAGGCCTTCCCCAGCTACCAATGCTTTAGCACTCACCATAAATTGAGTAGCATCTTCATGTACAGCACTAGCTGGGCTCCCCATTCCACCCACATCAGAGTTGTTCTCAAGTTTAATCCCTTCAGACAGCTCAGAGTAAACCTCCTTGGAACTCGAGCAACATCCATTCATAGATGTCTTCATTCCACAAAGCCCATCCACATCTTTTTTGTCATCATCAGCAGCATAAGCTGACATGGCCTCCAAGGCACGATGAAGTCGTTTTGATGGGGGTAAAGCAGATTCACCATCCAGCGAACCACCAAACTGTTTCCGAATTTCCCAAAATGGTGGTCTCATTGGAGAACATTTCTTAGACGGGGATGAATCATATGCATCACTTTTAACAGAATTAGAGGTCTGAAGGAAAAAACCATCTCCCCCAGGTACCTGTTCCGAAGACTTGTCAGAGGCTCCTGGCGATTTCGCCTCACTCCGCACCTCATTATCTAACACCTCCCCTTCAGGTGCTGATCTACCCATACGCGCCCTGGCTCTCTTAAGCGGCGGTAAGTGCTCATCACCATCTTCTTTCAATTCCTTGGAATTTTTTTCATCAGATCTCACAGGGTCACTTGGCAAGACATGTGCAGTTCTAGTCGTCAGTGTCTCAGGAGCTGTTTCTTTGTCTAAACCAACAGTGGACTCGGTTAAATCTGTGCGCAGTCTCTTTCTGTTTGGCTTCCGTTTCTTCTTGAGTATTACGGCACTACTTTGGAACTCAAGTCTCTGACTCAACTCAACCTCCGATTCACACTGCACAGCACACCTATACACAGGTTTACAACCAGATTCCACACTGCTGCCTTCATTTAAGCTCAAGCTGCCAGAGTCAACAGTAGCAATTTCAGAATCACTCTCTTCCATGCTGCCATTAGAAACAAAAGCAGGTTGTTCCATATCGTTCCTATCTAAACAATTTGATGGCTTTTCATCCATTTTATTCCTTCTCACAGATCTATCCCTTACTGTATTAGCACCATATCCTGCATGGAAAGAGGGAAATGCACGATTTTGAATTATTTCAGGATCGGTTCTCAAAGAACTTCTCAACCTACGTTTAGGTGGAGCCCTTCTCTCTATATCACCATTTCTTAACCTTTCACCAACAGTTTTCCTCCGGGTAGAATAAGTCTTTGCAGCTGGCATATCCATTACCTCCACATTTGAAAAAGGATCAACTGACATCATTTCACCATCCTGGGAGGCATCGTCCTCGTCCTTTGCAGCAACTGCACCAACCTCATTTTCAGAGTCTGGTTCACTTTCATCTCCAAGGTTCTCTTTTGAAGAAGATTCAAGCGTGTTAAGAGCTTCACCCTCGAAATGAGTTTTGGTCAATTCAACAACCATGGTGTCACTCCTAACAGCAGCTTCATTGGTAGAATTACAGTTGACAGGTTGCTCCTTTTTCAGCTTCTCAAAGCAATCAATAATCTCATTCACAGCACGAACAAAATCAGCACCTTTTCCACGACGTTTAACAAAAAGAGATTGTTTCTTCTCTTCGGTAAATGCTTCGACATCCACAGGATTGCAGAAGGCTCTGAATTCAGAAAATAATTACCAAATATCAAAGCCATGGAATCAAAGACTAGAAAATAAATGATGTCACACATGCAAAGTTTTCAGACAAACCAGAATTAAAAGGCAACACTGCTCCAACAGTAAGGGAATATAAAAGAAACATATGCTATTACTTTCATATGGTAAAAAAAATGGGGATAGTCGTCGAAAAACCTCAGTTTTATTCTAGCTCCTTAGCTAAAAATAGAGTTAGATTATTGTCAGTAAAAACTATCTCCTAACATATTTAGCTCCCAATACACCAAAAAGAGCAATGAATCAAGAATTGTACTAAGTGGTGTATCTGTAAGATAATACCATCCTCGAATTCCTGACATACAGTAGACATCCACAAAACATTATTTTTCTTAATTTCAAGGTATATATTCTTAATTCTAAAGTGTGCTTCAACAGTGAATGCATCTAGTGATGATCACTATCTTACCAAAAACATAGATAATACAAACTTAAGCAAGGAGACTTGATTAAAAAAAAATCTTAGCAAGGAGACAACTTCATTCAATCAAGTTAGTAGATGAAAGAGGTTCAACCACACAGAAGTGACCAAGGATTAGAAGAAAAAATAACATTTCACGGTAAAGAAATAGAGCACTCACATTTGTTGGGTTCCAAAAAAGTAAACTAACACTTTCTTCCGGTCTCTCGAGTAACCCCACTTCTCTGGCTCACTCACCTGTCATAAGCAACAAAAGCATGTTTAGGCTTCTTTTTCCCGTTCTCACATCTGTTAATCAAATGACGGGCTTCTTTTTCCCGTTCTCACATCTGTTAGTCAAAAGCATGTTTAGGCTTCTTTTTCCCGTTCTCACATCTGTTAGTCAAATGACGGGCAAAGAAAATAGATAGAAAGCGGCAAGGTGCTTCCAGCCATCATGTGAAAACACATAATTAAGATGAATCTTATAAAAGAACACTTCTTTGGATAAGTAACTTATTAAACAGAGGTCTTTTATAACTGAGAAATCACCAAGGCCAGGGCACACGGATAGAAACTCAGTGGATTAAGGGCCCGCCCTCTATCCTTCTCCAATAAATACCGAGCTTCTGCCTATGGCAGGATTCAAACCCGTGAACTTACTAAACAGAACATTAACTAGTCTGTTTGCAACGTCAAGAGAAAATGTAAGGACAAAATTATTCGTTATATATGTCTTACAGAAAAAGCCCATAAATTGAGCTTAATCGATGATATTCGTGCAACATAGGATATTAATTCCTGCATTACTTACAAGACAGTCCCAGTTATTGCTAGAAAGTATACACTAACAGATGTTGCTAGTAATATTAAAGGTAACCTCTTGACTATCTAGTCCTCTGGCATTGAAATGTTTATTAGAGTTTAAGTTGCAATTTATAAAAACAAAACAAAAGAAAAAAGTAACATAAACCAATGAATAAACAGATTATTCCATAAATAGACAGTCTTTCACTAGATAGGCCACTATATGTGCTTGTTAAACTTACTTGATGGCAGCATTCCCAAGGGTGTGGCCTAGTGGCCAACCAAGTACGTGCATACCTTGAAAATAAAGGATCATTCCAAGTGGAGACTGAGAAGAGACATAAAACACTAGGTGATATTTTTTAATCTACCTAACCTTAGTGGCCAGAGTTACTCAATACATGTACTAGTAGAAGGCAGCATTAACAGGTGGAATCGTTAAGGTGTGCCCTAGATGGGCCAGGTACCACCGTTATAAAAAAAAAAAAAAAAAGGAAAACAAATTAACATGATGGTTGTGCAGTTTTTCTTTCTTCTCTTTTCTTTTTCCCCTTTTGTTTGAGGGGTAATTACGACATTTTACACTTACTAAAAGTGTGTATACAAGCATTTGCTGTTAAAAGCACAATTACGCCCAAAAACTATTGTGTCAAACATACTTTTGTTGTTACTAAATACTCCCTAGCTCCAGTTCATAATTATTTCCTTATTAGTTTAGCTTGTTCAATAAAAACGACATATTTCTATAATTAAGAATAGCTTAACTTTAAACTTCTCATTTTACCTTAATGAAATGTTGTTGAGCCAAACAAACGTTAAAGTATGCTGAAGACCACAAGTTATGGCATATTAAAGACCACAAGTTTTAAAACTTGTTAACTTCTCTTTTCTTAAACTCTGTAAGAGCCAAACTCACATAAAAGTTTTACAAGATACTTTTAAGTTTTAGCAATACTGATCAGGTAAATTTTCGATCGGAGCTTTATTTTCAAAGCATAGACCAATCAATATGGGAAACTACTAGTGAGCTAATATGTCTCCAGATGACAATGTACACACCCTACTTGACTATTTTAGACGATAAATTGCACACAGATGAGTAAACTCTATGATGTACCATACTACAGTAACCTGTTAAAAAGAAAATTCTATGCTATAGTACTGTGGTCAAAGATTAAAAAATCTGCGAAGCGACATCAGAAGCACCTTTTAGTTAAGTAGCTAGGAGATTAGTTCTTATTTGCAATAACAGTGGCATTTGGGGCACCTTGTGGCACCTCCACCATATACCTGTTATATTTTACCAACACAAATTCGGATAACTTCACTGACCACGACTTACATAACATATATCAAGTAAAAATTCATCAATCAAGCTTAAAAGCTTTCAAACTTTTATTATTCAGATGCAAAAATGAAAATTTAAGTTCCCATTCAAAAACCAATTGCCAATTTTCTTATGCTATATTTCAATTTCCCACACTCTATACCAAAAATGTTCATCAATAACATTTTCTTAACCATTATAGTACCGTTTGCTAATCACACTTAGTGTTCGGTGACAATTTAGAAAGACAGACTCTACGTGCGCCGTAGCGTGTGCACAAAATCGACACCTAAATGAGGCAAAACACCGCCTGCTTTTCACCAAACTACAGGGTGTATTCAAGCCTCAAAAATGCCTTGAACAACGAATGGTCGACATTCTCCTACCCTCGCTACTTCACCCAATGACTCTAATAAATATTCACCCTAATTTTGCTTGTAGAGATTTAGTGCCTATGCAAGCATATGTACTACCTCTGGTTCAATGTTTTAGAGGCTAAGCTAAGGGGAGAAGTGTACTGTATCTCCAATGAGGCATGCAATTTTTCACCATGAGGAACAACTTCAAACCCCTACGACTTAGCATACATAAGTTTTTTTACTTTTGGCCCTCGACTTTGAAAAGGGGCTCAATTTATAAGGAATAATAGAGTTCACAATCACCTATTTCAGTTTCTTCGTTGATATGAGGTAACAAAAGTCATTGTCGTTTCACAGCTATAGAGAGGATAATGTAAGTTAAGACTGTCTAGACCAAATAAGCCAAAAATGGAAGAGCTTAAATCTAATACACTTACAAATGGTTCATTTGATTTCATCACTTTTTTACTGGAGTCTTACCCGAAAAAAGACTTTCGAGGCCACTATTCTTAGGAAATGATGCAAAGTTTAAGCACTCCTAATGGTAATTATCTATAAAGAGACACAACCACAATGTCTCAAACCAGCAACGAATATAACCTGATGCTTAAAAGAAATTTTCATCCACATAGCAAATCAAGCCTCCGTGCTCTTTATTTCACAATTCTACTCATAATGATCATAGGTAAATTCATTACCTTAGTATTGCTTTTGTGTATCTTTTACATTCCACTACTAATGTCATTAATATCTTGAAAGTTCTACAACCAAGAGAACTAGAGATTGGCCAATTATGACAACACGTGTGCCCCATGAAATCAGGATACTAGCTCTCTAAAACAATTCAACAAATGCACCAAAATAAAGAGACAGCAAGAACGAGAAATGAAACCAAATTAATCAGTCACCCCCAAACCAATTAAGCAAACATGATTTAATTTATAGTCAGATACGTTTTTTTAGCTAATTCATATTAAGATCATTTGAATGAGCAAATAATATATCAGTCTACATAAAGGTTGGCTCACGGCGCACTTAAGCCCTTTTGCTACGTGCATAACAGGTTGAGCGGTTCGGAAAACAAGATTAATTCGCGCGTCAGTGCAGTCACCCGTGTGCAGGGCATAAACCTCAAAACCAATGGGTAGTTCAGAACTATCGCCGATTTCAGTTTCCTCGTTGAATGTTTGATAATAAAAATCATTATCATTCATTGCTTTAGAGATGGTAATGTAAGTCAGGACTTTCTACACCGGCTAGCCAAAAATGAATGAACATAAATCAAATACACCTAAAACTGATCTGTTTCGATAACATAATTTTTTTTTACTCGAGTCTCATTCGAAAGAAAACTTCCAAGGCCACCTACTTTTTGGAAACAATGCAAGTCCAAGCACGTCAAATGATAATTATCTATATCTATAAAGAGACAAGCGCAAGCAGTGTTATAAAAAGCACAAAAAAATTCTAAGGTTTGTTGGGGATTTAAGCGCAAAGCACGAATAAAGCGTGGACTTTAATGAAAAAAGGCGCAATTGGAGAAAAAGTAAAAATATATGTAGTCCAAGACTAATAATTATAAGCATGAACAACAAATATATGGACAAAGAAATTTAAAAAAAATTACAATAAAGTGAAATATCTATTGTTTAATGTCGCCTTTTCAGGATTACACTCACTAACAAGGAAAAGTATGCCTTAGAGCCTTGATGCGACATTAAAGCGCGCTTATGCGACACTAAAATGCCCACAAGGCGAGGCGAAGCGCTCAACATATTCCGCTTCAGGGCTTAAGCGCGCTTTAAGCGCGCCTTTGACAATACGGGCGCAATGTCTCAAAACAACAGCAACTATAACCTGCTGCTCTAAACAACTTTTCATCCACATAATACAAGATTGCTTAAGCAAATCAATGTCTTTTTCCTTTCACATTTCTACTTAACGGTCTAAGGTAAATTCATCATCTTAGTAATCTTTTTGTGTATCTTTTACCTCTAATTAATAATGTCATCAACAACCAAGAGGCTTTGACATTAGCGAATTATATTGTCAACATGTGTGCCCCATGTAATTACCTTTTCCTTGGATACTAGAACTCCAAAAGAATTCAACAAATACACCAAAAGAAACGAGATAATAAGAATGAGAAATGAGGCTAACTAAACAACCATCATCAAAGCAATTGAGCAAAAAACAAGTTAATTTAGAAGTTTTTTTGCTTCCTGCATCCTTATTAGTAAAAAAGGGGCTCTTCAACCAAGAAGGCATTCTGGTAGGAAGGCCGACCACTACATAAGTCTCCATCCGTCCAAGAGAACTCTACCCCAGCCTCACTCAGACAGCGTACTATCCTAGACCTCTGTCTATCTAGACATTGATAGAAATTCATAGTTCTAGTACTTGCATTGAGGGAGTGGTAAATTGAATTTTCGTAATTAAGGACCTATCTATTGTTTTTGGTGAATATTTGGTGCATACACAATGGGCATATTAGTCCATATGATTAGATGGTATCCGTAGACAGTGTACTATCCTAGACCTCTGTATATCCCTGTATATCCGCACATTGATAGAAATTCATAGTTCCAGTACTTGCATTGAGGGAGTGGTAAATTGAATTTTCGTAATTAAGGACATATCTATTGTTTTTGGTGAATATTTGGTGTACACAATGAGCATATTAGTCCATGTGATTAGATGGCATCCATAGCAAACCATTTTTTGCATAAATTGTCTGCCTTTTTCCTATACTACTTGTATGATAGTATTTCCTCGCAACATCATTACATTATTTCTTTTCAAAGAATGACAATCTAAATTCTATTCCACTTGAATGCCAGTGCTGTCAGAGGCTCATTTGAGATGCGCTTGAGACATGAAGCTCAGATAAGCTCGGGATAGGCGCTTCGCCTCACATAGGTTACACCTCAGTGTAGGCAAGGCACTAAGGCATGTGCCTCATTGCCCATAAGCTCTATCTTGAATAGGCTAGTACTAAATAATGAATGTGATTTGCAAAAACACATTAGTTGTTAAGAAAATCATTATGAGTAAAGTTGTTACTTATTCTTGCATTACATATATGTTTTTATTTTTTCTTCATCGAGCCTTTTTTAACTAAAGCCCACACTTCAATTTCCCTTTACGCTTAAAGCCCCATAGACCCGGAGAGCTTTTTAACGCTTTCGCCTTTACCAACACTGTTGAACGCCTTGTACTTTAATACTTGGTCGTTTGTTCCTAGATCCTTCCCACTCTTATGTCATTCAAAGCAAGGGTCAGGGACAAAGTGGAACAACAAGCATCATTTTCACCAAAAAGTCTTGATGCACCGTATGGAAAATAGAGGCAATCATGCAATATAACTAGATTGGTGACTTACTACCCAAAGGCTACGTAATACTTGTTATATTTCTCAGTCGGTGAAAATGTACAATAAATGCCCTTTGTAAACACTATACAACTCTTTTCTTTTTTCCTTCTCAAATTCACAATAGGGCAGGATAAGAGAATTAAACTTTTTAATGCTTTTAACTTGTTAAATAGCAAATGATTCATTTTCTCGATTAGATTAGAGAACAAATTTTGCGATTACATAATCGTCTAACAAGGATAATTTGACTAGTTCACCCCTTAATTCCCAACTAAAAGAAAAAGATAGCAACCTCAACTTATTTAAAGTGAATCATCACTTCCAAATACTAATTATTGAAATTTTCATAACCTCTGAATTATTCTATGTGCACTAGTCTCAGTTTTGCCTATGTTATTCTAAGAGCACTAAATTCAGCTTCGCCTTGTGTTATCCGAAAGTTGATATTGAACTCCTTTTGGTTGGGTACATCTACACCTAAATGATAAGATCAGTAAATGCAAAAGGATTCATTTTAACAATCAAAAGAAAGATCTATAAATGCAAAAGAAGAATGCCAAATACAACTGCAACAACCACTTAATATATGAGAAAGCAAAGTCAATAACGACATTAATCTAGGCTATTTTATAATCATCTCAATCTTTATTTGGCATAGTCCAGATAGGTACATGCACCATACAAGCTTTTGCACTAAACCAGCCAAATTCTTCATTTCTGCTACTTCACTGATTTTGCATATTTATTTAGGAATGATAGCATGTAAGTGAGAGCAACTATTGTATGACTTATTGGTGTAGGTTCCTATAAAAAGTGAGAGTTTATTACCATATAAAGGCACATTTCCACTTTAAGTCCACTAATCTCATAAATAAAAACCATAGTTCCTAAGATTCAGCAAAATTATGATTAAAATGTAAGTTCAAAATCAATTTAAATTCCTGACTCAAATGCAAACGTGTAGTTTTAAGTGTAAATTCAAGTTTTGCGGCCATCTTCCCTATACTAGATTTCTAATTTCTTATCACCAATAGCAACACACTAATTATAATTACGATGATTGGTTAAGACTTAATACATATTTTTCCAGCTATACTAACAACTAATGCACGGGTTTGAGTCAACCGCAACTAGGCAACCGCAAGAAAACACGAGTATATGACAAATGACAACTAGTACGAACGAATACATAGGACAAATTAGGATAAAAGACAGGTATGCAATGATCAACTTAAATTTCTTATTCAAGTACAAATATGCAGTTTTAACTTTCAAATTCAAGTACCGGCTTTCAGATATGAATTCTACTTTCCTCCTACAGTCCTACTAGTTTTAAAGAATCAAAGATAAACCGTTGATTAAGATAGGCAAAACCAGTGTTATTGGAAGTCATCAGTTATCGCTTAAGGCGATGAAGCAATGTGAAGCGAAGAGTGCTTGCTACAGAGGCGAATCAATGGGCTTCAAAGAAGTTTGCTCTTCATATAATGGCACACAGTTCTCCCAATGAGATGCGCACAATTCTTTAAATATCAACTTTAAGGAGTTGGATTAATATCAGTGTTGTAATATATTGGATGGATTGTGAATTTATTTATTTTAATTGAAATTTGAATATTATAGTACTAAATTCACATATGTTTGGTATTTTTTAATCTGTTACAAAATTGTGCATTTCACTTTATTAAGAACTCGCTTTTCGTTTCAAGCTTCGTAGATATTGTCACTCTGGACGAAACTTCCCACTTGCACCAGGGTTTTCTCACTTTTTATTTGTTTCATCTCTTCATCTTTTCTGACCCGTCTCTCTTTATCAAGCAATGTACCCATCCTTGCTGGATTTGGCACAAATCCCATATCATAATGCAATACGGTATAACTCAAAAGAAGGTGAAGCTATGCAACACATGTTTTATTCAATTAAACCTTCAAGCTAGCGTGCTTAAGTTCAAGTGGTAAAAATAGGTAGTGTTGGTGCAGTCCAAAGAAGAAGCAAGACCGTAGTAAAGGAAAAACGTAGAAGAGGGTCAGAGAGGAAACAAACAAGAGATATAAAGAGAAAGAAAGACGGTTCAAGGAATCAATATAGCTCAATCAAGAAAAAAATATTCATTTATTCATGAACATTGGAACACTTAGAAAACACCTATGCAAATGGAAATAGACTAGACAAAACTTGAGACCCTGAAATGAGATAATTTCCAAATTAAATTTCACAAATATCAAACTGACTTACAGCCAACCGTATTAGATTTCACAGTTATCGCTTAAGGCGATGAAGCAATGTGAAGCGAAGAGTGCTTGCTACAGAGGCGAATCAATGGGCTTCAAAGAAGAGTGCTTCACAGTTATCGCTTAAGGCGATGAAGCAATGTGAAGCGAAGAGTGCTTGCTACAGAGGCGAATCAATGGGCTTCAGAGAGGAAACAAACAAGAGATATAAAGAGAAAGAAAGACGGTTCAAGGAATCAATATAGCTCAATCAAGAAAAAAATATTCATTTATTCATGAACATTGGAACACTTAGAAAACACCTATGCAAATGGAAATAGACTAGACAAAACTTGAGACCCTGAAATGAGATAATTTCCAAATTAAATTTCACAAATATCAAACTGACTTACAGCCAACCGTATTAAATTTCACAGTTATCGCTTAAGGCGATGAAGCAATGTGAAGCGAAGAGTGCTTGCTACAGAGGCGAATCAATGGGCTTCAAAGAAGTTTGCTCTTCATATAATGGCACACAGTTCTCCCAATGAGATGCGCACAATTCTTTAAATATCAACTTTAAGGAGTTGGATTAATATCAGTGTTGTAATATATTGGATGGATTGTGAATTTATTTATTTTAATTGAAATTTGAATATTATAGTACTAAATTCACATATGTTTGGTATTTTTTAATCTGTTACAAAATTGTGCATTTCACTTTATTAAGAACTCGCTTTTCGTTTCAAGCTTCGTAGATATTGTCACTCTGGACGAAACTTCCCACTTGCACCAGGGTTTTCTCACTTTTTATTTGTTTCATCTCTTCATCTTTTCTGACCCGTCTCTCTTTATCAAGCAATGTACCCATCCTTGCTGGATTTGGCACAAATCCCATATCATAATGCAATACGGTATAACTCAAAAGAAGGTGAAGCTATGCAACACATGTTTTATTCAATTAAACCTTCAAGCTAGCGTGCTTAAGTTCAAGTGGTAAAAATAGGTAGTGTTGGTGCAGTCCAAAGAAGAAGCAAGACCGTAGTAAAGGAAAAACGTAGAAGAGGGTCAGAGAGGAAACAAACAAGAGATATAAAGAGAAAGAAAGACGGTTCAAGGAATCAATATAGCTCAATCAAGAAAAAAATATTCATTTATTCATGAACATTGGAACACTTAGAAAACACCTATGCAAATGGAAATAGACTAGACAAAACTTGAGACCCTGAAATGA
The DNA here is from genome assembly GCF_000393655.2 of Nicotiana sylvestris. Lineage (NCBI taxonomy): Eukaryota > Viridiplantae > Streptophyta > Magnoliopsida > Solanales > Solanaceae > Nicotiana > Nicotiana sylvestris. Next base: position 78,046,838 of record NC_091065.1, on the reverse strand, counting down.
GATAATTTCCAAATTAAATTTCACAAATATCAAACTGACTTACAGCCAACCGTATTAGATTTCACAGTTATCGCTTAAGGCGATGAAGCAATGTGAAGCGAAGAGTGCTTGCTACAGAGGCGAATCAATGGGCTTCAAAGAAGAGTGCTTCACAGTTATCGCTTAAGGCGATGAAGCAATGTGAAGCGAAGAGTGCTTGCTACAGAGGCGAATCAATGGGCTTCAGAGAGGAAACAAACAAGAGATATAAAGAGAAAGAAAGACGGTTCAAGGAATCAATATAGCTCAATCAAGAAAAAAATATTCATTTATTCATGAACATTGGAACACTTAGAAAACACCTATGCAAATGGAAATAGACTAGACAAAACTTGAGACCCTGAAATGAGATAATTTCCAAATTAAATTTCACAAATATCAAACTGACTTACAGCCAACCGTATTAAATTTCACAGTTATCGCTTAAGGCGATGAAGCAATGTGAAGCGAAGAGTGCTTGCTACAGAGGCGAATCAATGGGCTTCAAAGAAGTTTGCTCTTCATATAATGGCACACAGTTCTCCCAATGAGATGCGCACAATTCTTTAAATATCAACTTTAAGGAGTTGGATTAATATCAGTGTTGTAATATATTGGATGGATTGTGAATTTATTTATTTTAATTGAAATTTGAATATTATAGTACTAAATTCACATATGTTTGGTATTTTTTAATCTGTTACAAAATTGTGCATTTCACTTTATTAAGAACTCGCTTTTCGTTTCAAGCTTCGTAGATATTGTCACTCTGGACGAAACTTCCCACTTGCACCAGGGTTTTCTCACTTTTTATTTGTTTCATCTCTTCATCTTTTCTGACCCATCTCTCTTTATCAAGCAATTTACCCATCCTTGCTGGATTTGGCACAAATCCCATATCATAATGCAATACGGTATAACTCAAAAGAAGGTGAAGCTATGCAACACATGTTTTATTCAATTAAACCTTCAAGCTAGCGTGCTTAAGTTCAAGTGGTAAAAATAGGTAGTGTTGGTGCAGTCCAAAGAAGAAGCAAGACCGTAGTAAAGGAAAAACGTAGAAGAGGGTCAGAGAGGAAACAAACAAGAGATATAAAGAGAAAGAAAGACGGTTCAAGGAATCAATATAGCTCAATCAAGAAAAAAATATTCATTTATTCATGAACATTGGAACACTTAGAAAACACCTATGCAAATGGAAATAGACTAGACAAAACTTGAGACCCTGAAATGAGATAATTTCCAAATTAAATTTCACAAATATCAAACTGACTTACAGCCAACCGTATTAGACACACTAGCAAATTAGCTGCTCACTCTCTCTTAAGGCTGTAAGACTATTAATACACTCCACCTCAAAAGACAGTGTGGAGAAATAAGAACATATTCGAACAGCCGAAACTCACTACAACAAGATAGGAGGAGCAACAAAAGGTAGGATTAGGAAGTCTTAGGTCAAGTTCCCTGCTCCCCTGCTTTTGACACATCATGTCAGACATCATCTTACAAGATCTTCACATGTAGATCAGCCAATGCATCATAAACTGGTGGTTCAAAAAAATGTATATTTTCACATCAAAACGAGTTTTCTGTTGCTATATCATTCCAGAGATCCCAATAGAAACATATTCTAGCTAAAATTCAACTTAGCGAAGCTGTCTAAATCCTCATGGAGCTCTAATGCCAATCTAACTACCAAAGAAACTCACTTTACTTGAAAGAATTGAGATATTAGATTGTGAGATTAGATAGTTATTAGATATGACTAATAGAGGAGATTTTTATGAAAACAATACTTATCTTTTTAATTCAAAAATTACTTTATGATTTTTTAGTTGAGCCCATCAAACTTGACAAACTAGGCAAACTTATTTCTTGATCCTTTTCTTGCTCTGAATTGTTCTGAATTTTTCATTCAAACCGCAGAAAGAGGAACAAAAAGGAGGAACAGAAAACATAATCCCCCTCCGTTTCAATTTATGTATCTTACTTCCAAAAAAACTGTCACATTTCTAAAATCAGTAAGTTTTTTATTCTTACATTCCCATTTAACCTTAATGACACACTTATAGGAATGACATGACACAATTAAGACTACAAGATTCAAAAGGTACTTCTGATATGTTATACACACCTTTGGTTTAAGGCTACAAAATTCAAAAATCTTCTTTACATGCTTAAATTTCGTACCACGTCAAACTAAGACACAAAACGAGGTGGAGGAAGTAACATTTATCAGTGCTGTCTGGCTAGAACAGACCGCAAAGGGGATAATTCAGCAAATATTTTTACCCCGAACTGATTCGACAGACATATAATTTCAAAAAATATCTCTCCGCAGAATTTATAAAAGGATAGAATAATACAAAATTTCCACAGAACACCTGTTACTGATCCCAAAAAAGACACAAATATTGCCAAGGAAATTATAAGATAAACTCAAATTCAAGCTTCCAACTCCAATAGTGTGATATACAAGCCAATATCAAGAATTCACTACCTAAAGCAATAATTCTAACGGAGCGAAGAATCAGAGTTTAACAAGAAAAGGCAGATCAAAATTTACGGGATATTTAACTTCTGGTTCAGGGAATATCAACATGATAAACTAAGCATACGGCCAAATAGTGAACTCACAAAATTTCAACCCAAGACTTCTTATTTTGATGAAGGTGGTGTCTGTGCCAGCTTGCACAAACCTAGACATTCCATCGGACTCCCACAAACACACGTACCAAGTAACTCTGGGCACCAATGCTCAGGTGTATAGGGAACAAATCAATTAATATTTTTTCCCTCAGCTGGGATTTAAACCTCATTTTTACCATTTTTAACTACAGTGTTTTTTATGAATCATTTTTAACTACAGTGTTTTCGCATTTTCCATAGCTTGAATACCCTAATCTAGTAAGAAAATGTGCATTTTTTTATAAAACCATCAGATCCACGACTTACAACTGTTATAAAGAGACCCAAGCACTAATCTCATGAAAACAAAGAAAGAACAACAAATACCAAAAGTGCCTACCCACAAAAGTAAGGGAAAAGAAAATGGAAAGTAAAAAAGGAGAAAAACATTCACATACCGTAGCAGGCCATGCCGGAAAGCCTTTAACCTTAGCAAGCACAAGATCACCGACTTTCCACTGACGGCAAGCGGCAGCGGCAGCCGCTGCTTTACTTGTACCTTTTCTTCGACTGGGCGCCATAGAAAGCTAACCAATCAAAGCAGCGAAGGAGCAAATTTTCAAGGGATTCCTGAACGTAAAGGAACCAAAACCACCCACTTGTCCACACAATTTGATAAGTAGATTCCGAGGCATTGATTGATAGGTCATACACAATTTAATAACAGAAAATTCACGAATTGAGAAAACCCTAACCCTACTGCTACAGACGAGAGAAGCAAAGGGTAGAAGAAAGAGAGTGTGGAATTAGCGGTGGGCTTTAAAACCCTAACCCTAATGTTACAGAGAGGAGAGAGGAGAGAGGGGGACAAAGGGGTAGAGAGTTTTATGGCGAAAGGAACACACATGAAAAAAAAGGAAGTGTAAAAAGAAACAGATACGAACGGTGGTATTTGGGGGGGGTTGCTAAAGTGCGCCGAAGGGGTGGGTGTCAGTTAAGACTTTGAAAACGTATATTGGCTATCGTGCACGTGGTGGTGATATTTGCATTCTGCTTTAGATACGTGTAGGAGCACGTGACTTACCAACTTCTTCTTGACACCTGGGCTGGATGTGACAGATGCTCAGTAAAACTGTGATGGGCTTAGAGCCCATATATTTGGGTCTGAACTTAAGTTCTAAGAGAATCACACAGTCTCCATTTTCTCGCTAAGGCCATTTTTATATTCCTACGTTATATATTAAACTATATTATCATTCATACTTAACTTTTAATATAATTATTTTTTATATATCTAATTACTATTTATGTATATTTTAGGAGTTTTAATGATATTAATTAATCTCCTAATTTAACTCTACCGTATATTCACATTCCCCCAAGTTTCTCTCTCCAAATCTCACCCTCTTACCCACGTATCAAACCACACCCCACAATTTCTTCTTCAATCACCCACTATTTCCTCTTCTAAAACCAGCGAAAATCTATAACCCCTCCACCATTGACAACCATTAAAAAGTTTTGAAGCTTTGAATTCGAATTTGGGTTTTCAAAAGACATTATTTGTTTGGATTGGAGTTGTTGCAAAGAATTGAGAATTCTCTCTACGTCTCTCTATCTCTCAATCCCAAATTTCAGTAATATAAAGCAAAGGAAAAGAGAACAACAATTCCACCATTGACTGCCATTAAAAAGTTTTGAAGCTTTGAATTCAAATTAGGGTTTTCAAAAATCATTATTTGTTTGGATTGGGTGTTGTTGCAAATAATTGGGAATATGGTTTGAATTTTCTATCTCAATTTTGAGGGGTTTTGTGAATATTAGACTTGGTTTTGGCTGAATTTCAGATTGAAACTCGAAGAAGAAGAAGAACAAGACATGACATACATTATATTGCAGAAATTGTAGAAAAATTGTATTCTGTTATTTATTTATTTTTCTTTTATTCATGTAACTATTGTATGAAAGTTGAACAATATTGTATAAAAATTATATTTAAGTAGTATTATATTGTAGTTGTATATAACTGAGTAGAAATAATGTACGAAAATTGTAGATAAGTTGTATAATATATAATTAGTTGTATGAAATTTGTTTTTACTATGTATAAATCAGATACAAAATATACAAAAGACATATTGTATAAAATTTGTATTTAAGTTGTATGTTATTGTAGTTATATTTAACTGGGTAGAAATAATATGTGAAAGTTGTAGATAAGTTGTAAATAAATTGTATAAAGAGAAGTTATGGTTCTCAACCCTCTAGGAACAGAAAATAGAGTGAGGGGACTTCTTCCTTTGAATTCTTCAAACAAAATTTTTATTTTTGTGATCATGTTATGTTTCCTCCTAACAAATTTTATGCTGCACTTTGTACGCAAACCTGTTATATAGGCCAACAAATTTTATGAAATACTTTTCTTATTCTTTTTTTTCCTTCAAACCTTATATTACGTTTGTTGCATTGTTGCATAGTACCATAATCTTTGGCTGATGCATTGACCGTCTCTTAGTAATTGTATATCTTTGAATGTTATCATATTCAGCTTGACGTGAGAGGGATGTTGGAGCTAATAATTGTACTCCAGATTCCAGTTCAACAACATTACTCGCAACTCTGGTACTAACAATTTGTTCACTCGCAACTTTGGTTATCACTAAAATGAGGGAGAAGCATATAGTACGATCTAGGATTGAGTGATAGTATTAAATTAGTTCATCGTTAATCACAATAAATGAACTTTGTTTACATGAGTATTATTCACAAACTATACTTCAAAAGCAAAATCTAAACCTGGTTTAGTATCAATTTCATTGTGCATTAATAGTTCATGGAAAAATGATAAGGAAAAAAAAGAGGTTCGTTGATATTGTTGCTATCGTTTCTGTAGTTTTTTTCCCAATCTAAGCTGCATTTATCTTACAGGGGATCTTGGTCAGAGTTTTGATTCAAATAGGACACTCACACATTATGAATTAAATCCAATCAAGGGGCAGACAGTGTTGTTTGTTGGTGACGTATCTCCCGAAGATATAGGGAGAAAGAGAGAATCTAGAGAGAAAGGGGGAGAGAAGAGAGGAAAAAAGGAAAAGGGTGTAACTAAAGGCATAAATAATGGATTGAGAGCCTTTTAAGGCGGAATGTATATATTTTGTAAACAAAACTTGTGTAGGCATGGTAATTTATTAAACATGAACATTTAGGGTAATAAAGTTTCCAATAGTGTATAGGAATGAAAAAATCTCTTCTCTCAATTGGAAGGGTCATTGGGTCTAGGCTCGGGCCGCGTGCTAGGGTAAAACGCCCTATTTGGTCCCCATTTTACCTGTACTTATTTTTTTTTTTTTAAAATAACTAATGCCCAAAGTTTAAATAACTTCACGCCTTTTTGTCCTCTTTCTTTTTCTCCTTCTTCGCGTGACAGTGATTTTATATGGTATTTGTGAATATATTTTAAGGTAGTTTATGATGTTTTACAATGGTGAGCTGTTGTGGCACTTTTTTTTACTATTGCTTAAAATTTATTCTTCTTCTTTTTCTTAATTGCAAAATGGCGTTAGATTTATTGTTGTTTTGACAAATTAATAATTGGGGTTTATTCTTCGTGATACTTGGAGGTTATGCTTCAAATTTGAGTTCATTTGGAGTAGATTTAGATGTTAAATCTCATATTGGATTGTTGAAATTCGAAGAACAAATTTTTGTTTCTGGGCAATTTGCACTTCATACCTATTTGGCCTTAAGTGCAAGAAAATATTGGTTGCACTTCAGACATATTTGGCCTTAAATGTATCTGAAATATAATCTTTTCACTTCATACTTATTTGGCCTTAAGTGCATGAAAACATTAGTTGCACTTTAACCTATTTGGCCTTAAATGTATCTGAAGTGTAATTTTTTTACTTCAGACTTACTTGAGCTTGAGTGCATGAAAATATTTATTGTACTTCAGACCTATTTGGTCTTAAGTGCATGTAAAGTGCAAAATTTTTTTGCACTTCATATTTAATTGGCCTTAAGTGCATTGCACTACAAATTATTTGTTTTTAACTTCAGACCCGACAAATCTGAAGTTGATCCTAAAATGGGTAGACTTACAATTGATTTTTTCAAAGTGGGTATAACTAATTGTGATTTCAAAATCGGGTATAGATGCAAATACCCCTTATTTCCCGACCTAGCAAGGGGTTTTTACATCTATACTTGATTTTGGGGTCACAATTGAAGCTACACTCACTTTGCAAAAACAAAAATTACTAGTCTACCTACTTTACGATCAACTTCTGATTTATCAGGTCTGAAGTTAAAAAAAAAAAAGTCTAAAGTGCAATGCACTTAAGGTCAATTTAGTTTAAAGTGCAAAAATTGTACCTAAAATGTACTTAAGGCCAAATAGATCTGAAGTGCAATAAATAATTTTATGCACTTAAGGTCAGAGAGGTCTGAAGTGAAAAAATTCCACTTTATATGCACTTAAGTATTCACTAAATAAGTTGGAGAAGTGAGGGAGAGGCCTAGTGTGAAGCAACATCATTGGTAGTATCGGTACTTACATCCACAATGCAGATGCAACGCTATTGAAAAAAGAGTGTGGATGCAATATAATATGCATTCAGTATGCATTTAGACTCCATCACACATAGAAAAGGGCATGGTGTAAAAAACCAATGTGAATTGAAGATGCAATTCAATTTTGAAATACCCATTGTTGTATTGGTAAAAATAAATATTACACGTGGATTTATATTTGTGGCTGATGTGGCAAGACACGTGGATCACTAAGAAAGCGACAGCTGGAGGGATGCATTAAAAGAGGCACGAGTCGTAATAGGTGCGAGCAAATCACCCACGAGATAAAAGGGGTATGGTCACTCGAGTTTGAATTGCTATGTGAAGAGACACAACATAATGAATCAAGACAGTAAAGAAGGAAGATTCATGAATCGTCAATTAATGTGCATGAATGATCATAGACGCTACAGAATCTTCATGAACAGTTACGATTGCCAATTATAATGTCTCATTAATGTTCATAATGATTCAGCCAAAAGGAAGAAACGTTGTACTTATAAATTTCTATATAAAGGAAGGGTATTTCACTTGTAAGGATATGTTCTGATTATTATTGGAATACAATTACTTTCTTTTGCTTTCTATTGATCACTTTGCTATTTCACATTCTAATTTCCTTTCTTATCACTGAGAATATTGAATTTATTGATTATCAGTAGCCCGAGTACTTCTTAAAAATAGGCTTTGACTGAGAATCTAATTCTTTGGTTAAACAAATTGGTTCTGTTACCGAGAATCTGATAATCTTTTCACTATCCAAATTCATTTTTCTGTCAAAAAATTATGTCGACCGCTAACGACAACAACCAACAAAACCAGCAAAATCAGTTGAACCAACTGAATCAACAAGAGAATGAAACTCCAATCCTTTCACCCCAAAATTCTCCTCAACATACCTGAGAAGGGTCACCAAACAGATCAACATCACATGTGAATGACCAATAAGGGAAAAATCAAACTGCTGAAGATGCATTGAAGCAACTAATTGCAGAACACATCAACAATGATCTTCAAGCTTTTGTTAGTGGGTTGCCAACTGTACCACCAACTCCACCTCCAAATAACATTGCAATCATAGATAATCCACGCTCGGGACTTGCTAATTCAGGCAGTGGAGGAACTCATGCAAATCTCGCGATGGAAGGTCAGGTATTCCAAATAATTTTGATTTACAAAGTTTAGTACTAACTTTGCAGAAACAACTCATAGAGCAGAATGATCGCATAGAGCAGATACTTGGTGTGCCACCCATGATTAAAGGAGTGGATATCGATAAATATTTTCAACAACCCTGGAAGCCAAGTGTCGCTCCCTTGCCTATTCCAAAAAATTTTAAGATGCCTGATATTCTTAAGTATGATGGGACAACTAACCCGTGAGATAATGTAACTGCATTTACAACCGGCGTGAAGGAAATGCCTTGACCAAACAAGAAATTGAGTTGGTGCTGGTAAAGCAATTTGGTGAAACACTCACAAAAGGAGCACTGACATGGTATTCTCTTTTACCAGAAAATTCTATTGATTCTTTTGCTGAGCTTGCAGATTCATTTATAAAAGCACACTCGGGAGCTCAAAAAGTTGAAAAGAGGATGGAAGACATCTTCAAAATAAAACAAGGAGATACGGAGCTACTCAAGGAATTTGTGGATAGATTCTAGTGTGAAAGAATGATATTACCATGTGTACCTGATAATTGGACGGCTATGGAGTTTGCAAGTAACCTAAATGAAAAAAGCTCAGAAGCCATGAGGAGACTCAAAGAAAGTTTACGAGAATTCCCTTCAACAACTTGGAATGATGTTTACAACAGGCATAGCACGAAGCTGCCGATAAAAGAAGATATTATCACTCAGTCACAAGGAGATGAAAGAACAAGTTCGAGGCGACCAGAAACCAAAAAAAGTTCCGGTAAGAACATGTACGAACCATACATGGGACCGGCAGGAAGGGATTCACGTTCAAAACAAGAGAACCCGAGGTACGGTTCCAGATCAAGGGACAGAGATGCGGGTTCGTCATCCAAGTTAGAATGGAGCAGGATACGCGAGACAACGACATTAGTTCAAAAGCAAAGATTGGTGATTACAGTTTTAATAATAGCACATCTGAATTAGTAGTTGTTTTAAGAAGTATGGGAGATAAGGTGTGTTGGCCAAAAGAAATGAGATCGAACCCTAGCAGAAGAAACCCAGATTTTTGGTGCGAGCTTCATAATGATCACGGTAACAAAACAGTGGAGTGCAGATTGCTACAAGGTGAAGTAGAGCAATTGTTAAAACCAAGTTATTTAACCGATTTGTTTAGTGAGAAGGGTAAGCAAGCATATATGAAGAATAGACAGGAGCCAAAACCTCCGTCACCGAAAAGAACGGTTAACGTGATAAGCGGAGGAGATGAGGTCAACGGTGTGATATATACGATTGCAAAAAAGGTGTCAAAAGTCACAGTTACCCACGAAAAGCGAGTTCGCCAAGTTTTGGAAGAAGACAGTATAACATTTGATGATGCAGACGCAGATGGCATGATAATCCCACCCAATGATGCACTGGTAATATCTTTACTTGTACATAATACTAATGTGAAATAAGTTTTGATTAATCCAGGTAGCTCTGTAAATATCATTCTTTTGAGAGTGGTAAATAAGATGCAAGCTGATGACAAATTGGTACCCAAAGCACCTTCCTTATCTTGATTTGACAATTCAAGAGTTGTTACAAAAGGGGAGATAGTGCTCACCACATTCATAGAAGGAGTAGTCAAAGATACGAAATTTTAAGTGGTAGATATGGACTTGGCGTACAATATGATCCTCGGCAGACCTTGGATTCACGAGATAGATGTTGTTCCATCTACTTTACATCAGGTTATTAAGTTCTCATCGTAATGGGGAATTAGACAAATCTATGGTGATCAACATACTTCTAGAAGTATTAATTCAGTGGCAGATTCAAGCATAAAAACGGCGTTGTAGACGAAAAATAGCAATTACAGAACTCAGTTGAGGATTTAACAACACAAACCTCAACTGGAGATGGACAAACGGATGTAGACTCAAGGTCTGATTCTATTCAAGAGCCAAAAGAGAACGAAAATATCAAAACAATAATTGAGGAACTTGAAGCTGTGGTACTATTTATATACTTGCCAGACAGAAAAGTTTACATCGGAACCAACCTGAGCCCAGAGATGAAAGGTAAATTAATTGAATTTTTAAAAGCTAACGCAGATTGCTTTGCTTGGTCGCATTTAGATATGATAGGTATACCACCGGAGGTGATGACCCATAAGCTGAATGAAGATCCAACATATCCACCTATCAAACAGAAGAAAAGGAAGCAAGGATCTTTCAAAAACCAGGTGATTCAGGATGAGGTACAAAAGCTTTTAAAAATTGGGTATATACGAGAGGTAAAATATCCTAATGGGCTAGTTAATACTGTAGTGGTGCCCAAAAAGAATGGTAAGTGGTGAGTTTGTGTAGATTATACTGACTTGAATAAAGCTTTCCCTAAAGATTCTTTCCCTTTACCATGCATAGATCAACTAATTGATGCTACTGCATGACAAGAATTATTGAGTTTTTTAGATGCCTATTCAGGATATAATTAAATAAAAATGGATCCTTTAGATGAGGAAAAAACTTTCTTTTATTACAGACAAGAGGACTTACTGTTATAAAGTCATGCCTTTCGGCCTAAAGAATGCTGGAGCCACGTACCTGAGGTTAGTAACGAAGATGTTTCAATAACATCTGGGAAAAAACATGGAAGTCTATATCGATGACATGTTAGTCAAGTTAACACATGCAGGGGATCATATCCAACATTTGTCAGATACATTTCAGATTCTCCGCAAATTCAATATGAAGTTAAATCCCAAAAAGTGTGCATTTGGCGTGTCTTTCAGGTAAGTTTTTAGGTTTCCTTGTTTCTAACCGAGGACTTGAAGTAAATACATCACAGATTAAAGCCATTGAAGAAATATCGGATATACTCACAAGCAAAAAAGAGGTATAGAGGTTGACAGATAGGATATAATCATTGGGAAGGTTTATTTCTAAATCTTCGGAGAAAAGTTTTAAGTTCTTTTCAGTGTTGAAAAAGCAAAGCCAATTTGAGCGGACTAAGGAATGCCAACAAATACTCAAAAATCTAAAAACATACTTGTCAAACCCACCGTTGCTGGCTAAACCGAAGGATGGAGAAAGGTTACTCATCTATCTCGCTGTGTCAGAAATGGCGGTAAGTGCAGTCTTAGTTCGAGAAGACAAAGGTAAACAATCTCCAAGTTATTATGTTAGCAAGTCCTTATTGAATGCTGAAACTTGATATCCTCATTTACAAAAACTTGCTTTAGCACTAATAATGACATCTAGAAAGTTGAGACCTTATTTTCAATGTCACCCTATCTTTGTAGTGACCGTTTACCCCCTATGAAATATATTGCAGAAGTAAGAATTATCGGGTAGATTAGCCGAGTGGGATATAGAACTAAGTAAATATGATATCACGTATCAACCTAGAACTGCGATAAAATCATAGGTTTTAGCAGATTTCGTGGCAGACTTTAGCTCAAGAATAGTAACAGAAGCAAAAAAGGAACAACAAGTATTCAACGGGTCTAATCCAGGTACTTAGACCCTATTTACTGATAGCTCTTCAAATGTTAAAGGAGCGGGTTTAGGCATTATTCTAATCCCACCTTCGGGAGAGACTATAAGGCAAGCCATAAAGTGTCATTCCATTACTAACAATGAAGCAGAATATGAAACTGTAATTGCAGGTCTAGAATTGGCATGAGAGATCGTAATAGAGCAGGTTGTAATCAAGAGTGACTCGCATCTTGTAATTAATCAAATGTAGGGGACTTATATAGCTAGAGAGGCAAGGATGCATCAATATTTGGAAAAGGCATGAGATTTAATCAGACAATTTCAATCTTGGAAAATCGTGCAAATTCACAGGGAGGAAAATGTTGAAGCAGACGCACTGACTAATCTTTCTTCCACTTGAAAAGTGATAAATGAAGAAAATGCTTCCATAATACATTTGTTTCATTCGGCACTCGATCAAGATAAAAATGAGGTAAATTTCAATAATTTAACTTGGGATTGGAGAAACGAGATCGTTAATTTTTTGCAGTACGGGATTCTACCTGAAGATTAAAAAAAAGGCTCGGGCACTTCGACAAAAAGCTGCTCGTTATTGTTTGGATCGAGGCAACTTATATCGAAAGATGTTCGGTGGACCTTAAGTAAGGTATCTTGGACCTTCTCAAATAGAGTATCTGATGAGAGAATGTCACGACCCGGATTTCCCACCCTTGGGAGTCGTGATGGCGCATACTAATGTGAGCTAGGAAAGCCAATTCTTTAACTACTTGCTTCTTTATCCAATTATTGCTTTTTAACAAATATAAGGCGGCAATGTGATAATAGCAGAAATCCAAATTTAAGCGGAAGACAACAATAAAATATATGAAATTTGTATCTATTACAGATACTTAAGCCTTAACCACCCAAAACCTGGTGTCACAGACAGTCTAAGATTGCTACATACAAAGTCTGAAGAAATAACAGTACACTGTTTCTGAATAAAAGGGAAATGAAACAGAAAATAAGGATAGAGGGAGATGCCAGGGCCTGCAGGACTACCTTGGGCCTCCTCATGAACAAGAATCAGCATTTCCACTGCGGTTCGGAGTGTACAACACTAGGTATGCACAAAAGAGTACAGAGTGTAGTATCAGCACAACCGACCCTGTCACACCTCCTTTTTACGCACCCGTGAGGGCGCAAGGGAGTTTTTTCCAATTAAAGGACAATCGAAAGGGATTTGTTAATTTATTTCAGAGTCGCCACTTGGGAGATTTAGGGTGTCCCAAGTCACCAATTTTAATCCCGAATCGAGGAAAAGAATGACTCCATATTACAGTCTGCGTACCAGAAATCCGGTTAAGGAATTCTGTTAACCCGGGAGAAGGGGTTAGGCATTCCCGAGTTCCGTGGTTCTAGCACGGTCGCTCAACTGTTATATTTGGCTTGATTATCTGGTTTTATACAAATATGAAGTTATGTGCAAATTTTAACTTTTTACCGCTTTATTATTATTATTTTCAAAAGAATGTGAACATCGCTTAAAACATGTCTTTGGACTGTGTCACATGAAATGCACCCACAATCCGGAACATATTTTATTTGATGTTTTGGGATTTGGATCTGGGTCGCATGAAATGCACACCCAAGTTTTAAGAAAGTAGATTATTAAATACGCACCCTAAGAGACTATCGTGTTATTATTTTGGGAAAAAGCCGTGAAATTCGCTAAACGGCACGTCCCGAATTGTGAATACTTTGATATATATACGTTTCTAGAGGGCCCCGCAGCTTTGTACATTTTGTTTGTCGAAGCTCGTCTCGTTCTATTTTTTAAAAGGAATTTGCGACGTCATGGACATGCATCTCGAACCACGTCACAATCAATGTACCCATGATTAGAAACACATTTCGAATCCGTCGAGATTTGGATTTGGGTCACATAAATGCGCACCCGAATTTAAGAAGGTAAAATTATTAAATACGCGCTTAAAGAGGCTATCGCGTTATTATTTCGGGAGGGCCGTGAGATTTGCTAAACGACCCACCTCAGGGACTGAATGCTTCAATATATACATTTAACGAGGGCCCCGCAATTTGTGCGTTTTTCTTTATTTTTGTCGAGGCTCATCTCGTCCTTATTTTAAAAGGATATCCTATAGCAACTACGTTTCTTGTCGCGTTTGTCTCTACTAATTGAAAACAGTAGATAGCCCTAGTTAGTTACATGCTTGCAGGCTTATTTATAGCAAGATTCAAAATGCTTTTACAGAATAATAAAAAAAACGTGATCACGCCCATGGACAACTAATCGAACATTATGGGCCCAAACCCAGCTCATGCGAGATGGGCCAGACTTGGGCCACTGTTTATCCGATACGAGCCTGCTTGGTCTGTTTCGATCTGGGCTCGACCTTCATGAGGTTGAGGCCCTGAACTGGTTCTTTGTTCTAAAAATGAGTTTATCAATTTATATGCGACAATTTGACAGAAGGGAGAGAACTTAACTAGTAGTGGATAGTTTTCATACTTGACCTACATTAGAGAATATACTACACAATCTAACTAAGTCTAAGATACGACTTATTGCAATGGGAATATTTTCATCTAACAGCATACATATATGAACTAGCATTCACTAACCTATATTGATATACTAGGCATGCAGGCTACTTCTATTGTCCAAACGAAAATGTAACTATTATATAATACATGACATTTAATACAACAGTCCATGTATATATAAAGACAATCTGCAGGTCTTCTCTTTTGCATTCATGCTCAAACTTTCAAGTTACATTGGTGGTATTAGTCGTGTACCTGGTAAGGAAAGGAAAGGAAGAAGGAGAGTAATCAGTTGAGTTAGTATGCAACAAGCAACAGCAACAACAACCAAACAGCAACAAACACAGCAGCAAACCAACAACCACAAATGTTCTCCGCAGTCCACAGACAAACAGCAACAGTTTCCAGAACAAAGAAAACCAACAGATGGTCGAGCACCAAACAAGTAATCCCAGAAAAGAGTAGTGAAACAAAAGAAATAACAGATTATTTGATGCAGCAACACCAGCAGTTCAACAATCACAAGCAGCTCAATCAGTGCAAACAGCAGAACTTGGCCAAGACAGCTCGACCAATATGAATTCTTCTGTAGTTTTCAGACAGTGTTTGGTTACAGTGTTTTCTGGAAATTTCCTTATGTTTTTCAGTTTTCTTTAAACTCACAAGACCTCTCCCTCAAGACTAAAATTTCCAGCCCCTTTTAAGTTCTGAAATGGCCTATTTATAAGCCAAACAACCAGTGCAGTCAAGCTGCCTGGATTCTGCCAATTTGCAGACTGCCCATACCCTTTAAACCCATGCCTAAGCATCTTTTGATGCCAGCCATTTGTTCCCCACGCCTGGCTTATTCTTTAATCAAGAGTTATGAGCTCATTTTAGTATTCATTTTAAACCCCATACTCTTGTGTCTTGTTCCCCATTGGTATTAGTTTAATCCCAAATTAGTACCCTACTTGTCAGCTCATTTAAACTAATCATTTTTGTTCTTTTCAAACCCCAGACTACCCCTGTTAAACCCTGATTATTACTGCCCTAAACCCATCGTAGCATCAGGGCATTTTGAACTTCTGAAAGTTCAATTTTAGAATTGCCCTAGCCTGATTCTTTTAATTGTTTACAATGCAGTTACAAACTAGCATTCACAGATAATGTCCAACATTCAATTTACAATACAGGTGAGCAGAATTTGCCATTTTGCCAACCTTCCCGTGGGCATAGGTTTCTGAAAGATATACTTCAATGGGTCCAAACGGGATATGAGATAAGTAGTATACGAAGACAGGTAGTGTTTCAACTTCTGAGCTACCCAAGTTAGGGCGCAACATGTTTTCTCGAGTTGAGTGTACTTGACCTCATGTACTGTGAATTTCTTGCTAAGATAGTAGATGGCCTGCTCCTTCCTTCCTGTGTCATCATGTTGCCCCAGTACACAACCAAATGAATTTTCCAAGACCGTCAGGTAAAGAATTAAGGGCTTCCCAGGCTTAGGCGGGACCAATACGGGTGGATTAGACAGATACCCTTTGATTTGGTCGAAGGCCTCCTGACACTCTGCCGTCCAACCTACCGCAACATCCTTTCTCAGCAGCCGGAATATGGGCTCACAAGTTGCGGTGAGTTGAGCGATGAACCTGCTGATGTAATTGAGTCTACCCAACAAACTCATTACCTCTGTTTTGTTCCTTGGCGGTGGCAAATCTCGGATGGATTCAATTTTGGATGGGTCTAACTCAATCCCCCGTCGACTGACGATGAATCCTAGCAGCTTTCCTGATGGAACCCCGAATGCGCATTTGGCCGGGTTAAGCTTGATATCATACCTCCGGAGTCTTTGGAAAAATCTCCTTAGGTCTGCTACATGGTCCTCCTGACGCCAAGATTTGATGATCACATCATCGACGTACACCTCGATTTCCTTGTGTATCATGTCATGAAACACAGCAGTCATTGCTCGCATGTACGTTGCCCCGGCGTTCTTTAACCCGAATGGCATTACCCGATAGCAGTAGGTTCCCCATGGCGTAATAAACGCTATCTTTTCTGCATCCTCCTCGTCCATTAGGATCTGATGATAACCCGCATAGCAATCTACAAAGGATCTGATCTCGCGCCCAGCGCAATTATCGATCAAGATATGGATGTTGGGCAATGGAAAATTGTCCTTGGGACTTGCTTTGTTGAGGTTGCGGTAGTCGACGCACACCCTGATTTTTCCATCCTTCTTTGGGACTGGTACCACATTGGCCAACCACTCGGGATATCGAGTGACCCGAATGACCTTTGCCTGCAACTGCTTAATCACCTCTTCTTTGATTTTTACACTCATTTCTGTTTTAAATTTCCTTAGTTTTTGCTTGACCGGAGGGTATGCCGGGTCAGTGGGCAATTTGTGAACCACTAAATTGGTGCTTAATCCAGGCATATCGTCATATGACCATGCAAAAACATCTTTGAATTCCATGAGGGTTTTGATCAATTCTTCCCTGACATTCGGCTCAATGTGGATGCTAATTTTGGTCTCTTGGACGTTATCAGCGTCTCCTAGATTCACAGCCTCAGTGTCATTTAGGTTAGGCTTGGGTTTCTCTTCAAATTGGCACAGTTCTCGGTTTATCTCTTCGAAGGCTTCACCTTCGTCACATTCAGATTCATCATCACAAACGACCTCTTGCATCATTGAGTCGGATTCAGATTGATTTATTAGACTAGGTCGAAGATCCGCTGTGCATGCCATGTCATTAGAACCAGTAAAAAGAGAACTGTTCAGAAAGAAAAAGAACAAAACAAAATTAAAATGGGACAAAAGAAAAGAACTTTATTAAACTTGCGGGATAAAAGGGTTCACACTTTTACAAAAACGAAAGTAAAATTTGGATTACACCCTTGAATAATCCGAACAAACAAACAAATAAAACATAAATCAAAGCCTACTACCAAGACTCCCCTCGGACAGGAAGAGGAATAACTGTCCAATTGTTGGTCTTGGCCTCAGGCCCCATAAACTGTATCTCTGTTCCGCTGGAACCTTCTCCCTCTTCCACCATACTGACATCAGCGAATAGCCTCTCAAAACTCTGATTCAGGTCCTCACTTATACCGATCAATGGTCCTAGAATCTTCGGGACCGGTGACCCCCTGACACTTGCTTTGACAAAAGACCTTGAGAGACGCGGCACTGGTTTAGGCAGAAACCAAACCCTCTTCTTCATTTTTCGCGCTTGCTTCCTATCTGCTGCGGTTGGTTTGAACCCCAATCCGAAAGTTTCCAGATTTTTAGGTAAGGTGACAGGTTGGACAATCCCCTGAAGCTCGATTCCCAGGCCTTTTCCTGGCACAAATCCATTACCCAGCATTTCCGAGACCATCATGACTGTTGCGGCAGCTACCCTAGGGTGCGGGATGATTTCTCCTTCAGAAATTTTGTTGGCCGACCCTGTGTCGAAAATCTGGTAGACCCAAGGACCTTTGTCATCAGCGGTCTCTATGAAAGGTACAATGGCTCCGCCCATGGTGCATGTTGTATCCTCGCCGTGTAACACGACCTCTTGTCTTTCCCACTCGAACTTCACCATCTGATGTAGGGTGGAGGGCATCGCTTTGGCTGCATGAATCCATGGTTGTCCCAACAGCATGTTGTAAGATACTGTGGCATCTAACACCTGGAATTCCATGGTAAACAGGACTGGACCAATGGTCAGTTCAAGCACAACATCCCCTACAGTGGCTGTTCCGTTTCCATCAAACCCTCGGACACAGATACTGTTCTTGTGGATCCTTCCGTGGTCGATCTTTAACTGGTTCAAGGTAGATAGTGGGCAAATATTGGCGCTTGAGCCGTTATCCACCAATACTCGAGTTACCACCGAGTCTTCACATTTGACAGCTAGGTATAGAGCTTTATTATGCTCCGTACCTTCCACCGGCAGGTCATCATCTGAGAATGTTACCCTGTTCACCTCGAAAATCTTGCTGGCAATGGTTTCCAGGTGGTTTACAGAAATCTCACTGGGTACATGAGCTTCGTTCAATATCTTCAACAGGGCCCGACGATGCTCCTCAGAATGGATCAGTAATGACAACAGTGAGATCTGGGCCGGTGTTTTTCTCAGCTGTTCGACCACAGAATAGTCTTGTACTTTCATCTTCCTCAGGAACTCTTCAGCCTCTTCTTCGGACACAGGTTTCTTGGTTGCAACTGGGTTGGTTCTTCTTAGCTCCACCGGAGCAAAACATCGACCTGATCGAGTCAGCCCTTGCGCTTCACAACTGACTTCTTCCACCTGTTTTCCTTTGTACATCACCACCGCCTTTTCATATTTCCAAGGCACAACCTTGCTATCAATCATTGGCAGCTGGACCACAGGCTTTATGGTTACCAGTTCTCTATATGCCCCCTTCAACACAACTGCAGGTGCGGGCGGAATCCCTGATATTACCAACTTGTTTGGTTCGGGTTTGCTTGTTATGGCGGATGGGCTCTTTCCCAATATCACTACTGGCTTGACGCTCTCTCCCTGTGACTGTACCCTCGTTCCCCCGCTGGTTGAGACTTCTTTCGGGGCGGCCTGGATCATCATCACTGTTTGTGAGGGTTTTCTCAACTCTCCTCCCTCATATACTAACTCAATCATGTGAGTCTCGTGGTGCGCTGGTAGTAGGTTCTGGTTGATGTTAGGAGCCTCCGACGTCTGGACCTCGATATTATTGGTGTCAATAAGATCCTGTATGGCATGCCTCAATTTCCAACACTTCTCGGTATCGTGCCCGAGCATCCCTGAGCAGTATTCACAACTTATTGATCGATCCAAATTCTGAGGTGGGGGATTTGGTTCTCGAGTCTGGACAGGACTAACCAAACCCAATTGCCTCAACTTGTGGAACAAAGCGGTGTAGGTTTCTCCCAACTCCGTGAATGTTCTCTGTTTCCGCAACCTGTCATTCCTAGCATCTGGATTTCCCCGAAAGCCTGCCCCTGAAGGGTTTCTATACGCCCTTGGTGGTGGATAGGTATTTTGTGGTGGTGCATATATGTTTTGGGGAGCCGGCGCGCGCCATTGCGGGCGAACCGGAGGCTGGGTGTATGCCTGGGCCTGGTGTACGGAACATTGTGGTTCTTGAGGTGGATAGAAATTTTGTGGTGGGTTGTATGGGTAGTTTGACCTGTGAGGTCTGGGTTGGTTGTAGTGTGGCCTGCCAGCCCTAGACCAACTGCCTGCCTCGATCGTGGCAACCTCTTTCTTTCTTTCTTCTCAGCGCACCTCCCGTGCCGCTTTGAATAGCCTGGGTTGTGGCCTTGAGTGCCGAATAGTTCAAGATTTTGTCAGACCTCAGACCCTCTTCTATCATGACCCCTATCTTGACCACCTCGTTGAAAGATTTTCCAACCGTTGTCACCAAGTGACCAAAGTAGGTTGGATCTAATGTTTGCAAGAAATAGTCCACCATCTCTCCCTCTCTCATGGGAGGATCGACTCTGGCCGCTTGTTCTCTCCAGCGGAAACCAAACTCACGAAAACTTTCCCCAGGCTTCTTTCCAGTCCTCAGCAATGTGAGACGGTCAGGGACTATCTCGAGATTGTACTGGAAATGACCTGCGAAAGCCTGCGCCAGATCATCCCAAGTATACCACCTACTGGAATCCTGCCTGGTATACCATTCTAGTGCAGATCCGCTCAGACTTTGGCCGAAATAAGCTATCAGCAACTCATCCTTGCCGCCTGCCCCTCTCATTTTGCTACAGAATCCCCGCAAATGTGCCATGGATCACCGTGCCCTTCATATAAATCAAACTTAGGCATCTTGAACCCAGCCGGGAGTTGGACGTCTGGGAAAGGGCACAGATCTTTGTATGCTACGCTGACTTGGTTGCCCTGTCCGTGCAAGTTCCTGAAGGACTGCTCCAGGCTTTTGAACTTTCTCAATACTTCATCCTCTTCAGGGGCCTTAGCCGGCTTTTCAATTTCTGCCGGCACTTCCAAATGTGGATTGTAAGTTTGTGGCTCGGGTGCATGGAATGTAGGCTCAGGGGGATAGTATTGTGTATCGTGAGCCTGAAACAATGGCTCACTGGTCGTTCTTTGCAAAGGGGCTGATGTTGGTCCCACAAAAATGGGAATATTGGGTGCTGGGAGAGGTTGATGGGGTGGTGGAGCTTGGGAATCATGAGGGCTTCTTTCTTGATGATAAAGGGGATTTGGGCGGCTTGTGGAAGGGCCGAAGTGAAGGTATTCTGGCATGTGTCCCAGTGTTTCAGGGCTCTTTTGTGTTTTGGCTATGGCTAGCTGCATTGCATTCATCTCTAGTCCCATCCTTTCAATCTTTTCCATCGCTTCTTTTAACAACTGGCTCATCGGCCTCTCTTCCTCATTACTATTCTCTGAAGTAGTCATGCTTGTTGCTATCGGTCCTTTGGATCTGGTTTGATAGGAGTGTGTTGCCAGAGTTCTTTAACAACTAACTTGTCTGGATCAGACAACAACAAACTTCGTTAGCGTTAGAGTTTAACAGATTTGATCATAACACATAGAGGATGCAATGCTCCTAGGCAGTTAACCGTTTCTACATGTTTTGCTTCAAACAACATGCGTCATCCCGGCTTGCTCATTTGTCCTCTTTTTAGTTATTTTTGTATTTTCTTTTCTTTCTTTATTAAAAGCGGTCGAATCTTATGGGGATTGCCTACGTATCACGTCCCCGCGCGAATCAGACCAGGCGTAGTTCTGCCATAAAGTAAAAGCAAACAACCTTTTATTGTTGAAAGGGCCTTTTACAAACTACATTTTGCGAACGAAAGAGCAAACTTTGAAAATAAGCCTAGACTCAAAAATAGACCAGAAATCACCCTAAAAAACAAGCAAAAAGTGCTAAGATACAGACTTTGACTTATGAGTACATTATGGTTTTGAAAATTGGTGTCCGCGAGGCGTCGTTCGGCCTTGCCGCGGTCCTAGGTGCGAGATCCCTCTCAAGTTGCTCCAGCTCATACATGGTCTGCTTGACATAACTCATCACTGCCGAGAGGACGGTAACGTTGGTCATGTTCTCACATCGTAGACATCGTCGGGTGATGGCATGGGCAATGGCCTTGATCTTATTTCTGGTTTGCTTCTTCTCTATAAGTAGGCATTTTATCTGATCGCTGCACATCTTGAATACCTGAGCATCCTGGATATGCTGATTCTTCAGTTGCCGTACTTCTAACTTCATTCGGGCCAACAAGTCGTACCAGTATCTGCTCTCAATTTGGAGATCCTTGGCCAGATTAGCTGCTTTGATTTCAAGCGTAGCCATCTCTCTCTTCATTTTAGCAACAATTTTCTCGTGGTCGCCTTCCAATTGATTCAGGTATCGGCGATGCTTATCTGCTCTTGTATCCCACTGTGCCCTAAGCTATGCTATGATGTTTTCGGATTTCTCCAAACCATCTTGCCATTCCCTGATTTCACTTTTTAGCCTTTTTATCAGCTGCTCGTCTGATCGACGCCTTAGCTGTTTATCCGCATCCTCTCTTATCTGTTTGATCTGGGCTTTGAGCATTTCGTTTTCCTGAATTAACCTGTTCCGCTCTCCCAGATTGGTAGCAACTTGCACATTGTGCTCATATTTCAAGCTTTCCACTTGTCGCTTCAACCTGCTGATTTCGGCGCAATAGCCTCTTTCCTTCGCTAACCAATCCCACTGCTTTTGCGATGATTCGGTGAAATTCCGGATGTGGGGTCTCTTAATCGGCCTTTCATGCTCAAATTCCCTTCTATACCATGCAAGGTAACCTGGTGCCGTCTCTTATTTGGCTCGATCCCGCACGCAAGTATCTGATTTCAAATATTGACACTCACTCCAGATTTGACGAATCTTTGCTTCTAGGAATTGTCCGTTAGGACTTATCCCAACTGCTTGAGTGCTAAGATCCTCCTCATGAGGTACTGTCTGGCATCTTCCGAACTGTCTCAAAACTCGGCAGGGTGCGTAAGGTTGAATGCTCTTAAGCCCCATCAGTAAGAAATGAGTTTTAGCTGCCGACATATATAGGATCTCATCAACAGGCAACCATCCTAGCGTCCATTGTATTTGGCTGGCAGTAAGAGCTTGAAAGAACGAGGTCCATGCCAGGACTCCTTTGGGCAAACTGATCTCTTTGGTTCTCGTGTAAAATTCTTCTATGCAAGTCTTTTCTGGGGAACCATGGCTCAAAATCTCGGAATGATGGCAGAGGTGCTCGGTCATCCATATTTGTAGGAGCAAGTTACAACCTTCGAAGAAATTTCCCCCAGCTTTACAAGCTGTAAGAGCTCGAAAGATGTCAGATACCACCATAGGTGCGAGAGTACTGTCATTTTGCGTGAGTAAAGTGCTGACGACCCCGGATATCTTCAAATCAATGTTTCCGTCTTTCCTTGGAAATACCAGAAGGCCCAGGAACATCATCATGAAAGCTACCCGTCTGTGTTTGTCCCACTTCTGACGAACACCTTTGCTGCACAGTTTGTTGATTGGATTATTGAATCCCCCCTCATGACCGTACCTATCATATATGAAGCATGGAGTACAAAATCCGGCTGCCAGATCCGGGTTGTGGACCGTTCTGGGTATCTTCAATGAATCTAGGAACCGATGTACCGTGACAACTCTTGGGGCGACCAAGTATTTTTGCCTCAACGGAAGTTCAGCATTCCCGATGTACCCGGCCATTTCTTCCAAAGTCGGGGTGAGTTCAAAATCAGAGAAATGGAAAACATTGTGCGCCGGGTCCCAGTAGGTAACCAAAGCTCTTATGATATCTCCCCGAGGCTGGATTTCCAACAAACCCACGAGACCTTTCAGATATTTCTTGACCTCATTTTGTCCTTCAACACCTAGATCATTCCACCATAGCCGTAACTTGACAGGGATTTTGGTCATTATTGAAAAATGTTCATTTTGCATCGTGCTCATCCTGCACATTTATTAAGGTGATTTTAACAAAATGACTTGACTCAAAAATATTTTACAAAGGGGATCAAGTTTTGAACACGGCCTTTAAACACTTCGGGGACGAAGATTTTAAGGCTGTGTGGGTCAACTGCTAAACAAGACCCAAAGGTGGCTGTTTATACAAAGTCAGCCTTCCGGCGTCCCTTTTCGGGAACATTCGGCTATTTATGACAAAACGGCATCACCTGACTTATTTATGACTCTTTTAAAATTTGACACATCTTTTTATTTATTTATTTATTCATTGATTTTGGCTATTTTAGCAAAAATGGGGTTGAACCCGACAAGGGTTGCCTACGTATCTCACATTCGGTGAGAATCAAACCGGCATAGTTCGGGATATCGTGAATAGAGAAAATCAAATAAACCTAGAAAACGAGAAAATATATTTTTATTATTTATTATTTTTTTTCTTTTGAAAAGAGATAAAGACTAAAGAAAATATTTATTTTTTAGGAAATATTTGGACTATTAGTCTGAATTTATAAAAGGGGTACTACGAAATAAACAACATTTTTGAATTATGAATTTTCCGTTTTTTTTTAACTTTTAAATAAATACCTTCTCTTTTTTTTTGATTTTGAAAGTGATAAAAAGAAAAATTTTATATTATTTTTTTTAAAATCCAACTAGAAGTAATTTTTATATTATTTTCGACACTACTCGGACATTGGTTTTTCCAAAAGAAGTAATTATCTCCCTACGCTGCTATTTTTCCCTTTTATTTTTAGAAATCGGTCAGCAATGCGGAACTGAAGCAAATAGATGCACAAAACAAATAGGATGCAGCAGGATGGTCTTTTCATCTCAGGTTGCTAGTCCTAGACGGACCCAACCCCTGTGTTGAGTCCCCTAAGTCAAATGCAACATGATGCAAATAAGCGTTCCTACTAGGGATCCGGCATGAAGTTTCGTTATACTAGGTTCACAACCTGGGTATTTGTTCTAGACTGTGTACCCGAGCGGACAACTCGAGTCGAGGAGGGGGCTACGTACCGGGGACCCGCGAGATCGTCCGGCTTTGTAACTTGTCCGACCTCTTTCTTATTTCAGGTATTGACACTAACAGAATAGGGAGTCTCGACCAGCGAGCTTCTCCCCGGAGGTAAGAAGAGAAGGGTTTCGGCACAGTTTATATACAGTTCAGATAATATCAAAGCGGTAAAAGACAGCATTTAGCACATTATGCAAAAACATGTAATAAAGATCAGATAATAAAGCCAAATATAACAATTATTCTAAGCTCGAATTCTTGAACCCTGAACCAGTGGTTCTGGGTCCATTAGTCCCCAGCAGAGTCGCCAGAGCTGTCACACCTCCTTTTTGCGCACCCGCGAGGGCGCAAGGGAGTTTTTTCCAATTAAAGGACAATCGAAAGGGATTTGTTAATTTATTTCAGAGTCGCCACTTGGGAGATTTAGGGTGTCCCAAGTCACCAATTTTAATCCCGAATCGAGGAAAAGAATGACTCCATATTACAGTCTGCGTAACAGAAATCCGGATAAGGAATTCTGTTAACCCGGGAGAAGGGGTTAGGCATTCCCGAGTTCCGTGGTTCTAGCACGGTCGCTCAACTGTTATATTTGGCTTGATTATCTGGTTTTATACAAATATGAATTTATGTGCAAATTTTAACTTTTTACCGCTTTATTATTATTATTTTCAAAAGAATGTGAACATCGCTTAAAACATGTCTTTGGACTGCGTCACATGAAATGCACCCGCAATCCGGAACATATTTTATTTGATGTTTTGGGATTTGGATCTGGGTCGCATGAAATGCACACCCAAGTTTTAAGAAAGTAGATTATTAAATACGCACCCTAAGAGACTATCGTGTTATTATTTTGGGAAAAAGCCGTGAAATTCGCTAAACGGCACGTCCCGAATTCTGAATACTTTGATATATATACGTTTCTAGAGGGCCCCGCAGCTTTGTACATTTTGTTTGTCGAAGCTCGTCTCGTTCTATTTTTAAAAGGAATTTGCGACGTCATGGACATGCATCTCGAACCACGTCACAATCAATGTACCCATGATTAGAAACACATTTCGAATCCGTCGAGATTTGGATTTGGGTCACATAAATGCGCACCCGAATTTAAGAAGGTAAAATTATTAAATACGCGCTTAAAGAGGCTATCGCGTTATTATTTTGGGAGGTCGTGAGATTTGCTAAACGACCCACCTCAGGGACTGAATGCTTCAATATATACATTTAACGAGGGCCCCGCAATTTGTGCGTTTTTCTTTATTTTTGTCGAGGCTCATCTCGTTCTTATTTTAAAAGGATATCCTATAGCAACTACGTTTCTTGTCGCGTTTGTCTCTACTAATTGAAAACAGTAGATAGCCCTAGTTAGTTACATGCTTGCAGGCTTATTTATAGCAAGATTCAAAATGCTTTTACAGAATAATAAAAAAACGTGATCACGCCCATGGACAACTAATCGAACATTATGGGCCCAAACCCAGCTCATGCGAGATGGGCCAGACTTGGGCCACTATTTATCCGATACGGGCCTGCTTGGTCTGTTTCGATCTGGGCTCGACCTTCATGAGGTTGAGGCCCTGAACTGGTTCTTTGTTCTAAAAATGAGTTTATCAATTTATATGCGACAATTTGACAGAAGGGAGAGAACTTAACTAGTAGTGGATAGTTTTCATACTTGACCTACATTAGAGAATATACTACACAATCAAACTAAGTCTAAGATACGACTTATTGCAATGGGAATATTTTCATCTAACAGCATACATATATGAACTAGCATTCACTAACCTACATTGATATACTAGGCATGCAGGCTACTTCTATTGTCCAAACGAAAATGTAACTATTATATAATACATGACATTTAATACAACAGTCCATGTATATATAAAGACAATCTGCAGGTCTTCTCTTTTGCATTCATGCTCAAACTTTCAAGTTACATTGGTGGTATTAGTCGTGTACCTGGTAAGGAAAGGAAAGGAAGAAGGAGAGTAATCAGTTGATTAGTATGCAACAAGCAACAACAACAACAACCAAACAGCAACAAACACAACAGCAAACCAACAACCACAAATGTTCTCCGCAGTCCACAGACAAACAGCAACAGTTTCCAGAACAAAGAAAACCAACAGATGGTCGAGCACCAAACAAGTAATCCCAGAAAAGAGTAGTGAAACAAAAGAAATAACAGAGTATTCGATGCAGCAACACCAGCAGTTCAACAATCACAAGCAGCTCAATCAGTGCAAACAACAGAACTTGGCCAAGACAGCTCGACCAATATGAATTCTTCTGTAGTTTTCAGACAGTGTTTGGTTACAGTGTTTTCTGGAAATTTCCTTATGTTTTTCAGTTTTCTTTAAACTCACAAGACCTCTCCCTCAAGACTAAAATTTCCAACCCCTTTTAAGTTCTGAAATGGCCTATTTATAAGCCAAACAACCAGTGCAGTCAAGCTGCCTGGATTCTGCCAATTTGCAGACTGCCCATACCCTTTAAACCCATGCCTAAGCATCTTTTGATGCCAGCCATTTGTTCCCCACGCCTGGCTTATTCTTTAATCAAGAGTTATGGGCTCATTTTAGTATTCATTTTAAACCCCATACTCTTGTGTCTTGTTCCCCATTGGTATTAGTTTAATCCCAAATTAGTACCCTACTTGTCAGCTCATTTAAACTAATCATTTTTGTTCTTTTCAAACCCCAGACTACCCCTGTTAAACCCTGATTATTACTGCCCTAAACCCATCGTAGCATCAGGGCATTTTGAACTTCTGAAAGTTCAATTTTAGAATTGCCCTAGCCTGATTCTTTTAATTGTTTACAATGCAGTTACAAACTAGCATTCACAGATAATGTCCAACATTCAATTCACAATACAGGTTCGTTCAGTCATGTGAGGTTGTACGCATTAGCATATCTGAACATTCAATCGTAGGAAGTTAATCGACGACATTTATCAAGTCGACTATACTAATTACAACAGGTAACAATCAGTCGTTCATATAAACAATACGTACATGGACCCAAAGGGCTTCGGACAACTTTTGTGCAATTATTGGGAACCTATATGAATTATTTATGCGACGACTATCCTAATCAAACATGTATACCACAGAATACGTTCAAAACATACACAGAAAACAATCGACCAAATAAAAGGTCTTTACAAGGACGGAAGAAATTAAGAAAAGTATCAGAAAATACCGAACAAACACAACAGAACATGCTAACAAACCCAATCATATTCAAATAAAACAAAAATAGAAAAGGAAAACTTACAAAAAAATGTTCAAAGCAGGCCGACCCCATTCCGAATTAGATTTGACCATTTGAGGCCAAACAAACTCTAACCAGGGTGTTCTCAACCGAGAACACCTTGGTTAAGGTCTATTAGACCTCAAACCCTCTATGAAGCAGGTCAGATTCCTCAGGCTCTTGTGTTCTAAGGTTCAGATTCTCAGATTTGAGTTTTTAGGAGTTGTGGGTAGATTCGGACCAAACCAAGCTTGGTTTGGTCACGAGGAGGTCTGGGGACTGTCTAGTGGGAATCTGGGGTGGTTTGGTATAGATCGAGTTTCGTCTCGAATCTTCAAATCCAGATTCGAGACGATGGAAGGTGATTCGAGGTACAGGGTTAGTAGATTTGTGTTTAGGGTGGTTGGATGTTTCAGGGGTGTGAAGGGGGTGGTCACCGGCGTTCATGCCGCCGGGTTCTGGTGAAAAGGAAACTAGGGCGGCTGCTAGGGTTTGGGGGTTTCAGGGCTTGAGGAAGGAGATGAGTGAAGGGTGGGGTTCGGATAGGGGGCGTGGGGTGTGAAGGAAAGCTTATATACGGAGTAGGGGATTGGATCTGAGCCGTTAGATCAGATGATCTCAACGGCTTGGATCTGATGGTGAGGGGTGAGACGAGGTCGTTTGATATTAAAACGGGGTCGTTTGGTTTAAGTGAGGGGTTGGGCTGAACCGGTAGCTGGGTCGGGTTTGGAAACGGGTTGCTGAAGGGGGGTCCTGGGCCGTTGGATTGGCCTGGATGGACGGCTCAGATCAAACGCCTTTATACGGCATCGTTTGGGGATGAGCCTGGGCAGGCCTGATTTGGACTGGACTTGAGTGCTTGGTTTGGGCCTGTTTTTGTTTCATTTTTGGGCCCAAACCGATTTTCAACTCTTTTCTTTTGTTTTCTAATTTTTTTTAAAAAAATAACAAAATAATAATAAAACAAATGAAATTAAAACAACAACAATGTAGCACTTCAACATAATTATCACACCAAATTAAAATGTTTAAGTAAGTTAAATCACAACCTAGAACGGACGATGCACATATATATTTTTGCATTTTCTTTTAATGACACATATTTTTTTGTATTTTGTTTGATAATGATTAAATGCGAAATGGACAGACCCACAAATGACTAACAACACATGTCACGGAAAACTCGAAAAATTGTACAGTGAAGTCATTTGTCACTATTTTTATTTTCTTTTGGAGCAATTGTCCGTGAAGCAAAAATCACGTGCTTACAGACCCCATGTGCTGATAAGTGCCTAGCCTAACCTAGGCGAAGTCATGAGGAGGCTAGGATCAGACTACCAAATAAACCTGTGCAGTTATATAATATACATCAGAAAGTAAAGCAGGAATAAACAAGTAAAGATGGGAGGGGGAAACATGCTTCGGGGATATACCAATATTAACAGTAAATCTAGAGTAACAGGCTAAGGGCAGCTTAGGGTTCACAACAAATAGAAGAAACTAATATCCAAAATAAACACACTTGTATCAATAATTGTTGCGGCGCGCAACCCGATCTCAAGATATAACAACATTGTTGCGGTGTGCAACCTGATCCATATCATTTATCATTGTTGCGGCGTGCAATCCGATCCATATATGTCATTGTTGTGGCGTGCAACCCGATCCACATATAATATTGTTGCGGTGTGCAACCCGATCTATATATAATATTATTGAGGCGTGCAACCCGATCTACATATAATATTATTGCGGCGTGCAACCCGATCCACATATAATATTGTTGTGGCGTGCAACCCGATCCACATATAATATTATTGCAGTGTGCAACCCGATCCACATATAATATTGTTGCGGCGTGAAACCCGATCCCGGCAAGGGATTCAACAGCATAAGTAATTACGTCCCGACAATGGAGAAACAACTATAACCAAACTTGTTACAACATCTAACTACCTCAGCTATAACTGAACTTGTTACAATACCTAACTACCTCAACTATAACCAAACTCGTTACAACACCTAACTACCTCAGCTATAACCAAACTCGTTACAACACCTAACTACCTCAGCTATAACCAAACTTGTTACAACACCTAACTACCTTAGCTATAACCATAATCCTCACCCAACACAAAGAATCATCAACCTAAGCATCCGTAATATCAATTAAGAACACAATGCAAGGGAACCACAACTCAACAATAGCCTGGGTAGGGGGCAACATAATGATCTCTTCTCTTTCTCACTTTTACTTCACAATTCACTTC
Organism: Nicotiana sylvestris; assembly: GCF_000393655.2. NCBI lineage: Eukaryota > Viridiplantae > Streptophyta > Magnoliopsida > Solanales > Solanaceae > Nicotiana > Nicotiana sylvestris. The sequence goes on along the minus strand of NC_091065.1, from coordinate 78,016,962 downwards.
ACAGCTCGAGCCAATGCTCTAGAGTTTTAATTATCACTTATACTTTCATAATTCGTTATACATTAGGAGCCAACGCTCCTCAATGTTCATAGGTCACAATTTTTTCCACAACTTTACACAACAAATCGAAATCTTCACCAAGGCATGAATAATACAACGAAGTCATAAAAATCACAATATTAGACATGCGGTCATGCTCGACACCAATGTATAGATACTTGTCACTATGCCTATACGTCGTACTCAACAAGAAACAAATAGCAAATATGACACACTCCTAATCCCTCAAGCTAAGGTTAGACTAAACACTTACCTCGATGCCACAAACACAATTCACGTTTCAATTATAGCTTTACTCCTTGATTCCACCACCAATTCGCTCGTATCTAGCCATAAGTTACTTAATTACATCACTAAACGCTAAATGAATCAACCACAATGCATGAAAATGAGTTTTCCAAAGTTTTACCCAAAAAGTCAAAATCACCCCCGGGCCCACATGGTCAAAACCCGAGGTTCGAACCAAAACCCGATTACCCATTCCCCTACGAACCGAAACATATAATTTATTTTTAAATCGGACCCCAAATCGAGGTCCAAATCCCCAATTTTTGAAAAACCTAGGTTCTACCCAAAATACCCAATTTCCCCCATAAAAATCATTGATTTTAAGTTGAAATCATGTTAAAAGATGTTAATGATTAAAGGAAATGAGTTAAAATTAACTTACAATCAATTTGGAAGAAGAGTTGCTCTTGGAAAATTGCCCAAAGGAGTTTGTGTTTTGAAAAGATATGAAAAATGAGTTTAAAATCGTCTAAGTATAAAGTTGTAGGTCGCAGGTATGGGAAATGCGAACAGGGGTTCGCAATTGCGAACCTCGTCCTCTGCTGGGTTGGGAAATGCGAAGGGTGAATCGCAATTGCGAAGTTGCATTTACGACTAGGGGTCTCACATTTGCGACTGTAGGGGATTTAGGCGGGTGTCGCATTGGTGGCATATACTTCGCATTTTTGACTAAGGCTGCCCAGGCCACCTCTCGCATTTACGATGCATGGCTCGCATTTGCAAGACAGGATTCGCAAATGCGAAGCCTGCAGGTCTGAAATACACCAGCATAAAACCTGTAATTTTTTAAGTTCAAAATGCACCCCGTGGCCTATCCAAAACTCACCCAAGCCCTCGGGGCTCCAAGACAAATATACACACAACCTCAAAAACATCCTACAGACTTATTCGTGTACTCAAATCACCAAAATAACATCATGAACATCGAATTAAACCTCAAGATCGATGAAAATTCTCAAAACTTCTTTAAACATCAAATTTGCATTTAAGGTCTGAATCATGCCACATGGGTTCTGTTTCTTACCAAACTTTACTGACAACACATATAAATCATATTGAACCTGTACCAGGCTCCAAAACCATAATACGGGCCCGATACCACAGGTTTCACATGACATTTCACTTTCTAAAACCTTTATACTTTTCAGAAAACAGATTCTTTCAAAAATTCATTTCTCGGGCTTAGGACCTCGGAATTCGATTTCGGGCATACTCCCAAGTCCCATATTTTCCTGCAGACCCTCCGGGACCGTCAAATCACGGGTCCGGGTCCGTTTACCCAAAACATTGACCGAAGTCAAATTAATTCATTTTATAGTCAAAATTTATCATTTTGTTTTACAGATTTTCACATATAAGCTTTCCGGCTATGCGCCGGACTGCGCACGCAAATTGAGGTGATGCTAAAAGAGGTTTTTAAAGTCTCAGAGCGCAGAATTTCATTTAAAAATAAGTGACCTCTTGGGTCATCACATTCTCCACTTCTAAAACAACCGTTCGTCCTCGAACGGACAGAAAAAGGAAGTACCTGAGTCGGGGAAGATATGGGGATAACGGCTCCGCATATCGGGCTCACACTCCCAGGTCGATACCTCAAGAGGCTGACCTCTCCACTGTAAACGAGCAGAAGGAAAACTCTTCGATCTCAACTGACGAACCTGCCGGTCTAACATAGCTACCGGCTCCTCCTCATAAGACAAGTCCTTGTCCAACTGGACAATGCTGAAATCTAACATGTGGGATGGATCGCTGTGATACTTTCGAAGCATGGACACATGAAACACTGGATGCACGACTGACAAGCTCGGCGGCAATGCAAGTCTATAAGCCACCTCTCCCACTCGATCAAGAATCTCAAACGGGCCAATGAACCTAGGGCTAATCTTGCCCTTATTCCCAAATCTCATCACGCCCTTCATAGGCGACACTCGAAGCAATACTTGCTCACCGACCATGAATGCCAAATCACGAACCTTGTGGTCAGCATAACTCTTTTGCCTGGACTGAGCTGTATGAAGCCTATCCTGAATAATCCTGACCTTGTCCAAGGCATCCTGAACCAGATCCGTACCCAACTACCGAGCCTCTCTCGACTCAAACCATCCAATCGGAGACCGATACTGCCTACCATATAAAGCCTCATAAGGGGCCATCCAGATACTTGACTGGTACCTGTTGTTGTAGGCAAACTCTGCTAAAGGCAAAAATTGATCCCACGAGCCTCCAAAGTCAATGACACAAGCTCGCAATCCTCTAAAATTTGAATAGTCCGCTCGGATTGCCCATCCGTCTGAGGATGAAACGCTATGCTCAACTCAACCCGTATGCCCTACTCTCCTAAACTGCCCTCCAGAAACGGGAGGTAAGCTGCGTACCTCGGTCCAAAATAATAGACACGGGCACACTATGAAGGCGAACAATCTCCTAGATATAGATCTCAGCTAACCTCGCAGGAGAATAGGAGACTGCCACAGGAATGAAATGTGCTGACTTGGTCAGCCTATCAATAATGGCCCATACCGCATCGAACTTCCTCTGAGTCTGCGGGAGTCCAACAACGAAATCCATAGTGATCCGCTCCCACTTCCACTCGGGACGCTCAATCCTCTGAATGAACCACCGGGCCTCTAATGCTCGTACTTAACCTGCTGACAATTCAAACACCGAGCCACATATGCAAAGATGTCTCTCTTCATTCTCCGCCACCACAAATGCTTCCGCAATTCCTGATACATCTTCGCGGCGCTCGGATGAATAGAGTACTGGGAGCTATGACCTCCTCTAAAATCAACTTTCAGAGTCCATCCACATTAGGCACACAAACTTGATCCTGCAATCTCAAAACTCCATCATCACCTAAGGTAACCTGCTTGGCACCTACGTGTAGCACTGTGTCTCTAAGGACACACAAATGGGGATCATCATACTACCGATCACGGATACGCTATAATAATTAAGAACAAGCGACTGTGCAAGCTAACATACGGCTGGGCTCAGAAACATCCAACCTCACGAACTGATTGGCTAAAGCCTGAACATCCAAAGCAAGCGGTCTCTCACTGACCGGAATATAAGCAAGACTGCCCATACTGGCTGACTTCCTACTCAAAGCATCGGCCACCACATTGGCCTTTCCCGAATGATATAAGATGGTGATATCATAGTCTTTGAACAACTCCAACCACCTCCTCTGCCTCAAATTCAACTCCTTTTGCTTGAACAAATACTGAAGACTCTTGTGATACGTGAACACCTCACATGCCACGCCATACAGATAATGCCTTCAAATCTTCAACGCGTGAACAATGGCTGCCAACTCCAAATCATGAACCGGATAGTTCTTCTCATGAATCTTCAACTGCCGCGAAGCATAGGTAATACCTTGCCATCCTGCACCAATACCGCACCAAGTCCAATACGAGATGCATCATAATAGACTGTATAAGGCCCTGAACCTGTGGACAAAACCAACACCGGTGCCGTAGCCAGAGTTGTCTTGAGCTTCTGAAAGCTCGCCTCACACTCATCCGACCATTTGAACTGGGCACCCTTCTGGGTCAACCTAGTCATCGGGGTTGCGATAGATGAAAACCCCTCCACGAACCGATGATAGTAGCCTGCCTATCCCAAGAAACTTCGAATCTCTATAGCTGATGCTGGTGTAGGCCAGTTCTTGACTGCCTCAATCTTCTTCGGATCAACTTGAATACCCTCTGTTGATACAACAAGACCCAGGAATACAACTGAACTCAACCAGAACTCACACTTCGAGAACTTAGTATATAACTGACTATCCCCCAGAGTCTAAAGAACCACTATGAGATGCCGCTCGGGCTCCTCCCAGCTGCGGGAATAAATCAAAATATCATCAATGAAGACTATCACGAACGAGTCCAAATAAGGCCTGGACACTCGGTTCATCAAACCCATAAAAGCTGTTGGGGTATTTGTCAACCTGAATGACATAACCAAGAACTCATAATGCCCGTACCGAGTGCGGAAAGCTATCTTAGGGACATCGGATGCCCTAATCCTCAACTGATGGTAGCCAGATCTCAAGTCAATCTTCGAAAACACCTTGGTACCCTGAAGCTGATCAAACAAATCATCAATCCTCGGCAATTGATACTTATTCTTGATTGTAACCTTGTTCAACTGCCGGTAATCTATACACATTCTCATCGACCCATCCTTCTTCTTAACAAACAACAGCGGCGCACCCCAAGGCGAAACACTTGGCCTAACGGAACCCTTCTCAAGCAAGTCTTGCAACTTCTCCTTCAACTCTTTCAACTTAGGCAGGGCCATATGATATGGTAGAATAGAAATAGGCTGAGTTCCCGGAGCCAAATCAATACAGAAATCAATATCCTTGTCGGGTGGCATACTCAGCAGGTCTGAAGGTAATACCTTAGGAAACTCAAGAACAATGGGCACAGAATCAATAGAAGGAACCTCAGCACTAGAATCACGAACATATGCCAAATAAGCCAAACACCCCTTCTCGACCATACGCCAAGCCTTCACATAAGAGATAACACTACAGGTAGAATGACCAGGAGTCCCTCTCCACTCTAAATGAGGTAAAACCGGTAAAGCTAAGGTCACATTCTTGGCATGACAATCCAAGATAGCGTGGTAAGGTAATAACCAGTCCATCCCTAATACGACATTGAAATCAACCATGTCCAGAAGAAGCAAATCTACACGAGTCTCAAGACCTCCAGTCACCACTATACATGCAGAATGGACACGATCCATCACAATAGAATCACTCACCGGTGTAGACACATAAACAGAGGCACTCAAAGAATCACTAGACATGACCAGATACGACGCAAAATAAACCGAAGCTTCTCTACCACAAACCAGAACAGTACTTGCACCTCCACCTCTAATACCTTTACCTCCACCTCTAGCATCTCTACCTCTACCTCTAATACCTCAACCTCAACCTCAAGCTAATTGAGCGGGCTGGACGAGTCCCTTAATGAACCTCCTCACTCTCTCTCACAGTGGGAATTATGATAAGAGTATGATGGGACAAGTCGATGAATCTGATCTCGTACCGAGTAACAATCATAGAACCCTGCTAAAGACGCTTAAACTGCCTCCGATAGACCTTTCTCTAAGTGACGTAGAGAAAATCCTCCAAAAATAATTGCGTGAAATGTTCTCAAGTCAAAGCTGATGACCTAAGTGGTATAACCAATCAATAATCCCTCCAACAGATCTTGGCGGATCCAAACAAGCGAAAAGTAGCAAAATTCGACCCTATTGGTCTCCACGTTCCCCATGTTCCTGAGGACCTCATGATTGCTACCTAGATAATTTTGGGGATCCTCAGAAGATGCACCGCTGAAAGTAGTGAAGAGCTTGGTGAAACTTATCCAACCTCCACAAAGCCTCCGAAGACATAGCTGATCTATCACCGGCCTGTACTGCTGCTCGGCTGAAAAAGCGGTACATGACCTCGCCTTTAGCGAAAGGACAAGAGTAGATGTTTCAATTTAGCATTGAGAGATCAAAATCGCACGACAGGAAATAATAGATGCGAAGTTTTTCCTAACCCTATTGCCTCTAGGGATAAATACGGACGTCTCCGTACCGATCTCTCAGACTCTACTAAGCTTGTCTGTGAACTGTGAGACCCATGTAACCTAAAGCTCTAATACCAACTTGTCACGACCAGGATTTCTCACCCGCCGGAGTCGTGATGGCGCCTACTAATATGAGCTAGGCAAGCCAATCCTTTAACTACTTGCTTCTTTATCCAATTATTTCTTTTTAACAAATATAAGGCGGTAACATGATAACAACAGAAATCCAAGTTTAAGCGGAAGACAATAATAAAATATATGAAATCTTTATCTGTTACAAATACTTAAGCCTTAACCACCCAAAACCTGGTGTCACAGTATCATAGACGGTCTAAGATTTCTACCTACAAAGTCTGAAGAAATAACAGTACACTATTTCTGATAAAAGGGAAATGAAATAAGAAATAAAGATAGAGGGAGACGCCAGGGCCTACGGACCCGACAGGACTACCTCGGGCTTCCTGATGAACAAGAATCAGCAATTCCACTGCGGTCCAGAGTCTACAACACTAGGGTCTGCACAAAAGAGTGCAGAGTGTAGTATCAGCACAACCGACCCCATGTGCTAGTAAGTGCCTAGCCTAAGCTCGGCGAAGTCATGACGAGGCTAGGACTAGACTACCAAATAAACCTGTGCAGTTATATAATATACAACGGAAAGTAAAGCAGGAATAAACAAGTAAAGATGGGAAGGGGAAACATGCTGCGGGGGTATACCGGTATTAACAATAAATCCAGAGTAACAGGCTAAGGGCAGCTTAGGGTTCACATCGAACAGAAGAAACTAATATCCAAAATAAACACACTTGTATCAATAATTGTTGCGGCGCGCAACCCGATCCCAATATATAACAACACTGTTGCGGCGTGCACCCCGATCCATATCATTTATCATTGTTGCGGCGTATGACCCCATCCACATATGTCATTGTTGTGGCGTGCAACCCGATCCACATATAATATTAACAACAATCATAACAAGAGTCCCGACAAGGGATCAATAAGGTCTACGCTCTCCCGACAAGGGATTCGACAGCATAAGTAATTACGTCCCGACAAGGGAGAAACAACTATAACCAAACTTGTTACAACGCCTAACTACCTCAGCTATAACCAATTTGTTACAACACCTAACTACCTCAACTATAACCAAACTCGTTACAACACCTAACTACCTCAGCTATAACCAAATTTGTTACAACACCTAACTACCTCAGCTATAACCATAATCCTCACCCAACACAAAGAATCATCAACTTAAGCATCCGTAATATCAATTAAGAACACAATACAAGGGAACCACAACTCAACAATAGCCCGAGGAGGGGGCAACATAATGATCTCTTCTCTTTCTCACTTTTACTTCACAATTCACTTCACAACTCGAGCCAATGCTCTAGAGTTTTAATTATCACTTATACTTTCATAATTCATTATACATTAGGAGCCAATGCTCCTCAATGTTCATAGGTCACAATTCTTTCCACAACTTTACACAACAAATCGAAATCTTCACCAAAGCATGAATAATACAACGAAGTCATAAAAATCACAATATTAGACCCGCGGTCATGCTCGACACCAACGTATAGATACTTGTCACTATGTCTATACGTCGTACTCAACAAGAAACAAATAGCAAATAGAACACACTCCTAATCCCTCAAGCTAAGGTTAGACTAAACACTTACCTCGATGCCACAAACACAATTCACGTTTCAATTATAGCTTTACCCCTTGATTCCACCATGTAATGACCCGATCGGTCGTTTTGAGCTCCGGCGCGTCATTCAGCAGTTTGAGGCCATGAGCAGCTTCATCTCAGGTATATTGACTTGTGTGTATGGTCAGAATTAAAATTTAGGAAGTTTGGAGTCAAATCTAAATGGAAATTCTCATTTTGAAAGCTTAAAATTGAAGAAATGAACTAGGATTGGAATTTTGAGTAAACGACCTCGGAATTGGGATCCGAAGGTTCCAGTAGGTTCGTATGATGATTTCAGACTTGGGTGTATGCCCGGATCAGGTTTTGGATAACCCGAGAGCGTTTTGGCGTCTATTGTGGAAGATAACATTTTAGAAGAAATTGCATCAGATTGGCTTAAAATGCATTTCAGTGTTATTGATGTCCATTTGGAATTGCGAGACTGGGAGTAGCTCCGTATGGGGATTCTGGATTTGGGAGCGCGATCGGAAGTGAATTCGGAGGTCCGTAGGTCATTTTGGAGCCGTTTGGATAAATATAGAAATTTGAAGGTTTTTGAGAAAATTCGACCGGAAGTGAAAATTTTGATATCGGGGTCGGAATGCAATTCCGAAAGTCGTAGCAAGTCCGTAATGTCGAATGTGACTTGTGTGCAAAATTTGAAGTCATTCCTGAATGATTTTGGTAAGGTTTGAGACACTTAGTCTCTTTTAAGGAAGCTTAAGTTGGAAAAGTCAACCGGGTATTGACTTATGTGTTAGAGCGCTCGAAATGCAAATTTTATGGTTCGGATAGCTTTGTTAGGTGATTTGGGACTTAGGAGCGTGTCCGGAATATTTTTGTGATGACCGGTGTAGAATTAAGCTTGAATCGGCAAAGTTAGTATTTTGGCGAATTCCGGTTGATAGGTAAGATTTTGATATGAGGCTCGGAATGGAATTCCGAGAGTTGATGTAGCTTAGTTATGTCATTTTAGACTTGTCTGCAAAATTTGAGATCATTCGGACTAGTTTTGACGTGTTTCGGCATCGGATGTGGAAGTTAGAAGTTTCAAAGTTCATAGGTTTGAATCCGATGCGAATTTGGTGTTGTGATATTGTTTTGAGCGTTACGAAGGTTGGAACAAGTTTGAAAGATGTTATGGGATATGTTGGCATGATTGGTTGAGGTCCCACTGGCCTCGGGTGAGTTTTGGGTGGTTAAACGGACTATTTCATCTTTGAAAAAAATTGCAGAAATTTTTAGGCTTCTGCTGTGCCCAGAAAATTTCAGGCGCGAGGTGTCCAGTTTGGAAGCTCATATCTTGTAATCTATAAGAAATCAGAAAAATTGCAAAACACGAAAGTTGTAGCACATACATTCTAGTTTTCATAAAGTTAAACCATTTGTGATTTGGATATTATTTCAGAAAGTTATGATGGATCGAAAATGGCTGGTAGAGCGATTTCGACAGAATTTACGGATGCGTTTAGAAGCTCATATCTCGGGATATATAAAGAGTTATATGGTGTACCTATCAAATTAAAGATTTTCGAGTCTAGTTTCTAAATCTTCAAACCATTTGTCATTTGGATATTTATACAAGACGTTATGGGTGTTTAAGCAGAAGGTGTCCGACAAGGGAAAATTTTAATAGGATGTACAACTTATATAGCACAAGTGCAAGGTAGAACTCGACGAAGCACGGACAGATTCTTTAAACACGGATTTGGCTTATTTCTTTCATTTCTTTCATTTGGCTTGGATTATTTTGGAGAGGATTTCAAGGGGGATTTCATCAAGCATCAAAGGTGAGTTGTTTCTACTTATTTTCAAGTTAAATACATGGATTAGAACTGAAAACTCAAGTAATTTATGGACAAAAATGGTGGTTTAGGACTTGATACTTAAGAGAATTAAATAAAGATTTGAGGGGTCATTTGAACTCCAATTTTGGTAAATTTGATATGTACGGACTCGTGGCGAGACGAGGAATCTGGTGATGTGAATTTCGTAATTTTTCGAGAAGTAGGCATGGGGCTCGGGTTTTGCAAATTTCGTGATTTTCGATATTTTTCGAGTCTTTTCGATTGGGTTATATTCCCTTAGCCTATTGTAATGTATTCATCGTGGTTTGACCAGATTCGACGCACGAAGAGGTAAATTCGAGAGGCAAGGGCATAGCGGAGTAGACGTTGGACCGTCTTGAGGTGAGTAATGATTTTAAATGATGCACTGAGGGTTTGAAACCCCGGATTGCACAACATACTGCTATGTTGAGATGAGACACGCGTTGTATGACGAGCGCGGGGTCATTTACTATTGGGGATTGTGACTTGGTCCATCCCAGTTGATATTTTTACCGCGTAATTGATAAAGATTTATTGTTTTTCACTATGATTGGGCTTATTGCCATATTTGGGCTTCGTGCCAATTATCTGAAATCTTTTGTGAATTTACATCACTATTTTCCTCACGAATTGAAATATTATTTGAACTCAGTCCAATTGAATTATATTATTTTGTGAACTCAGCTACATTTATACTCAACTCGAGATTTAATGATATTTATAATGCTGTTGAGCTGAGCACTATTGTTTTACTGATGCCCAAGAGGCTTATGATTATTTTCTGGACTGATTGAGGCCGAGGGCCATACGTGAGGATATGTTGAGTGATGTGAGGAGGCTTTCAGGCCTCGAGTGTTATATGAGGAGGCTTTCAGGCCTCGTGTGTGATGTGTGAAGGCTTTCAGGCCTATTGATATTGCGCTTGGGCTGTAGGAGCCCCTCCGGAGTCTGTACACACCCCCAGTGAGCGCAGGGTACCCAGGTGAGTTGGGAGTGGGCCCGAGAGGCCGTTGCTTGTGTGTGGTGAGTTGGGAGTGAGCCCGAGGGGCTGATGTTGTGTGCTGGTGAGTTGGGAGTGAGCCCGAGGGGCTGATACTATACTGAGATTTACATATTGAGCCCGAGGGGCAAGCTTTTGATTTATCCTTACTGTGGAAATTATTTGTCTTTACTGTTTTAAAAGAAGAATTATCTGATACTCACTATTTTACTGTATAACTGATTTTACTGCTTGGGATAGCGCTATATTGTGCCGTTATGAGATTTCATGTTTTCAGTCGTTATTTATTTTTATTACTCACTGGGTCGGAGTACTCATATTACTCCCTGCACCATGTGTGCAGATACATGCAGAGTTGAGTTCGCTCCTGAGCGCTGATTCTTTCCAGGCCAGGCGGTGACTAGGAGTAACGAGGTAGCTGTTGACGTCCGCAACCCCGTTTTCTCCCTTATCTTTGTTATTTATGATAATTCCAGACTTTGTAAAATATTAGTAAACTCTGTAGTAGCTCATGACTTGTGACACCCCGATTTTGGGCTGAGTTGGGAGAGTTTTCCTTGTTCTATGATGTTTATTTCGCATTTAAGATTATATTGCCCATGATTTAGACTTATTCCTGCTAAGCAATTATAAAGAGATGTACTGTTTTGTTGATTGGCTGGCCTTGTCCTCACGAGAGGTGCCATCACGACCGGGTTGGGATTTTGGGTCGTGACAAGTTGGTATCAAAGCCTAGGTTACTAGGTCTCGCGAGTCATGAGCTGGTTTAGTAGAGTCTCGCGGATCGGTACGGAGATGTCTGTACTTATCCTCGGGAGGCTGCAGAACCTTTAGGAAAAACTTCATATTCTTGAATTCTTAATCGTGCCTCCTTTATTCATCTTGAAAAGGTAACTTTTACAGTTCCTTCCACATATTCGTATGCGCGAATGAATGCTCAGTATTAGATGTGCCTTGATGGCTTGTAATTCCCCGATCGATGGGCGAGGTGTAATCTCTATGAGTTTGATGTTAGGCCAGTCGGGAGGACTTGATGCCGGATCATTGCCTATGGCTTGAGCACCGGGGTGCTGATTATGTGAGCAAGTGTTTTGAACTTATATGTTGGGTATTGTCCCTATTAGTGGGAATGATGGATGGATAGCTACGTGATGAGTATGTTACAACTGCGAGATGTATCTATATGACTTGGAAGTGACGACGGAGACCTATTGGATGATAGGTGGACTATTAAGTGTTTGATTTTTCATTGTGATGCTTTGTCAAGTTGTGGATGTGTTGTTAGGATGGTTTTGGTGATTCTCTGGCAGGTGGATAGGCCCAATTACAAAGGAAACTCTGCCAAAATTTTTGAAAAATTTGAGACATTGTAAAAAATAAAATAAAAAATTGTCGCCTAATAGTGGGCTTAACTGTTGTGTGAGTGAATGAAGGAGTGAGTTTAATCTTACCATGGTATTACGGCAGCAATAGTGTATATGTGTTGTGATCTATGGCTTCGAGCCAAGTTGGGGAGTTTGCTATTGATTAGATAATTGTGCGGTCATGTGCTATGTTGGTTCCGGTTCGAGGCATGCTGGCGAATCAACTCTGGTTACGGAAATTGGTCCGTAGATGGCACGAGTGAGGGAAAACTTGGACAAAGGCTACATGGTGCTTTATAGATGTGTGAGAATCACAGTATGTCTTAAGCTGTCGTTGGTAAAGAATACTCGGTGCATGGAGCAGGAAGATGTTTGGTTGTACTGGAATGAGGTCATACCCTACGGTGTCAGAGTGCTAATGAGGCACGTGTGGTTATGTTCCTTGGATCAGGTGAATTGCATTTTGAATAAGAGTAAATGACTTGAGAGAATGGTTCTAATGTGTTCGAAAGTCGTGTAATAGTGGCTTTGAGCTAAGTGGGAGAGTCCCACCGCTTACGATTGGGTTACATGGTTAATTACCTGCGTGAATTCTGGTTATTAGTGTATTGATGGGTTATTGCGGCTACGGAAAAGGACCATGAGTGGTAATTTGAGTAAATGAATTGTTGAATGCATGTTATGGTTAGCCTTATTGGCTCATGTTCAGACTTGAGAGAAGATTCATGATTTATGCCTCGTATAGGTGCAGGCTTCGAGGGAAGTGATCCTGCTGGGTGCTTCATAGAGAGGGTATTCATACGTTACAAAATTCAGTGGAGTGGTTGCATTCGGGGTCAAGTCGGAGCGGGTGACTCTCAGTAACGGTCCTCATGAATTCAAAGGGCAAAGTGTGGTGCCTAATGATGTCGACATTATAGATACAGATAAGAATCAAGCTTTGTAGCAGCTTATGAGAAGGTGCCCAAAATGTTCTATAATATTTTGACTTGCGGTGTAGCATTTGGGAGATATGAAATGGTTCGTGGGATTTGAGACAGCATGGTCTCGTGATTCAAGGTCACTCCGGAGGAGTGCAGATGGAGTATATTATGTGTTGAATGGAGAAGTATTATTTCCAAGGCAATTAAGGGTAAATTGGAAGGAGGTAGGTTGATTAGCCATAGTTGAATTGGCATATTAGTGTCAGTAATCAGTTCCTTCAGCGTGAGCAAGTTAGGCAAGTGTTGTGGCGGTACGTGTGAGGCTTGTCGGCCACCGTAATTGATTTTTTTAGAAGCATTTTCTGTTATGGCTTGTTATGTGGAGGCAAATCCCAGAAGGGTTATGGTGGCTTGGACCACTACTTAGATATTGACATATTCGACGGTTATGAGAATTCGCCTGTATGATGCTATAGTTCTCCCGAAGTAAGTTAAATGGAAAGTCTTATGTGATGAAATATTAGCCTATCGGCGGTTCCAGAGTTGTGATGTAAATCATGTCTATCGTATATCGGCACGTGAGGTGGAATGAGTGGTATGGAATTTGAAGTAAGGACCAATGTCGCAGTTTGGTCAATGACTGTGATGTCACAAGCTCGGATGAGCAGGAAAGGAGTTCCAGTGTTTTGAGTAAGATGGGTATTGATGTCAGTATCACCTGAGACCGGTGTTCTGTGAGAAAGGCTTTGCATCCTGGTTAGGGATTCTTGATCACTTTTCAGCGTTAGTGCAGCCGGTGGTTTGAATGTGCGAACCCGTTAATTATTTCGGAAGATGGTGGGAGCTTGTCCCACAGGAAGATTGTATAAGTGTGACATATAGTCACTTCATTAATTAGAAATTTAAACCAAGTATGAGAATTTTGGTAATATCATCCATTTGAAAATTTATGCCTGGAGGGCACTCTGCTTATTGGGTTATAAACCTGTGAAATATTATTGGCCTAGCTTGGCACGATCAGGATCGACTTGAGGTCGGTGGATAGATTTAAATGTGGAAGTGAGCCTTACGTCATGCCAGTTGTGTTTATTTCAGCAATGCGCTCTTTATGGAAGGATAGTCGCGGTCTTATTTCGTGGTCAGATAATTCATGTAAAGATATATTGCGATGTATGAGTTGTCAGACGGCTTGGTAAATTCCTTATGTGTTGAGGTTCCGCTCAACGGTGATGTTATATGAGCAGGATGGCTCTTGAGACCTAGATCATGTATCGCACCTCAGTTGTGCTTGAGTTGTAGCCTATAACGCGATATGTTTCCTTGGGAATGGTATTATGCACCTTAGTGTATTTATGACCGATATTCGGTATTTGGATGTGGTGAGCTATTCAGCTCGACGTGTATCTCCTTATGTGAGTTCTATATGTGGATCGGGTGGCACGCCACCGTTGTTTGGATCGGGTTGCGAGCCGTAACAGTGTGATGTTCAGTTCAGTGCCCATATTTGCTTTTATGTGTTCTGTTTCCCTGTTTTCTGAGGAAGTCCATGTTAGTGTGCGAGTTGAGTAGTTCCTCCCAGAGTTCGCCTTCCTTTTGTATCGCGTTCGAATTGGTAGCCCACTGGCACATTGTGGCGTCTTGTGGGATTTTTGATTATGTCCGAGGTGACTTATTGCCTGAGCAGTTCGTACTGGGTGAGACGAGGTTACTAGATTTGGGGTCAGTGCAAACTGATTATATGAAGTATATTATAGAGCAAAGATCATTCTTTGGTTTGAGACAAGGTAATGGAACTTGTCAGGAGTATAGATCCAATGAATTGTTGATTCAACAGTTGATTATGAATTTCGGCACATCTCTTTAGTCGTATCGGTGTTGTAAAAACTAGAGCAAGACCTATGTAGGTCATGAGATGCAATGGGAGCATCAGATTTATGGAATTTCGACTATTATGTTTAAAGAATGTTATTGTGGTCCAATGAGTAAAGTGATGCAAAGTGTGAATTCAGCAAAGTTATGCAGCCATGTTTGGGTACAACGTGTGGAGATTGATATGGTGGTCGTATGATGGAAACAGGCTTGGCAGGAAATTTAGGATGTTGGAATTGGACCTAATGGCTTATTTGCTTGAATAAATTCGAGAGGCAAGGGCATAGCGGAGTAGACGTTGGACCGTTTTGAGGTGAGTAATGATTTCAAATAATGCACTGAGGGTTTGAAACCCCGGATTGCACAACATACTGCTATGTTGAGATGAGACACGCGTTGTATGACAAGCGCAGGGTCATTTACTATTGGGGATTGTGACTTGGTCCATCCCAATTGATATTTTTACCGCGTAATTGATAAAGATTTATTGTTTTTCACTATGATTGGAGCTTATTACCATATTTGGGCTTCGTGCCAATTATCTGAAATCTTTTGTGAATTTACATCACTATTTTCCTCACGAATTGAAATATTATTTGAACTCAGTCCAATTGAATTATATTATTTCATGAACTCAGCTACATTTATACTCAACTCGAGATTTAATGATATTTATAATGCTGTTGAGCTGAGCACTATTGTTTTACTGATGCCTAAGAGGCTTATGATTATTTTTCTGGACTGATTGAGGTCGAGGGCCATACGTGAGGATATGTTGAGTGATGTGAGGAGGCTTTCAGGCCTCGAGTGTTATATGAGGAGGCTTTCAGGCCTCGAGTGTTATATGAGGAGGCTTTCAGGCCTCAAGTGTTATATGAGGAGGCTTTTAGGCCTCGTGTGTGATGTGTGAAGGCTTTCAGGCCTATTGATATTGCGCTTGGGCTGTAGGAGCCCCTCTGGAGTCTGTACACACCCTAGTGAGCGCAGGGTACCCAGGTTAGTTGGGAGTGGGCCCGAGAGGCCGTTGCTTGTGTGTGGTGAGTTGGGAGTGAGCCCGAGGGGCTGATGTTGTGTGCTGGTGAGTTGGGAGTGAGCCCGAGGGGCTGATGTTGGGTGATGGTGAGTTGGGAGTGAGCCCGAGGGGCTGATGTTGTGTGCTGGTGAGTTGGGAGTGAGCCCGAGGGGCTGATACTATACTGAGATTTACATATTGAGCCCGAGGGGAAAGTTTTTGATTTATTCTTACTATGGAAATTATTTGTCTTTACTGTTTTAAAAGAAGAATTATCTGATACTTACTGTTTTACTGTATAACTGATTTTACTGCTTGGGATAGCGCTATATTGTGTCGTTATGAGATTTCATGTTTTCAGTCGTTATTTATTTTTATTACTTACTAGGTCAGAGTACTCACATTACTCCCTGCACCATGTGTGCAGATACAAGCAGAGCTGAGTTCGCTCCTGAGCGCTTATTCTTTCCAGGCCAGGCGGTGACTAGGAGTAACGAGGTAGCTGTTGACGTCCGCAACCCCGTTTTCTCCCTTATCTTTGTTATTTATGATAATTCCAGACTTTGTAAAATATTAGTAAACTCTGTAGTAGCTCATGACTTGTGACACCCCGATTTCGGGCTGAGTTGGGAGGGTTTTCCTTGTTCTATCACGTTTATTTCGCATTTAAGATTATATTGCCCATGATTTAGACTTATTCCTGCTAAGCAATTATAAAGAGATGTACTGTTTTGTTGATTGACTGGCCTTGTCCTCACGAGAGGCGCCATCACGACCGGGTTGGGATTTTGGGTCGTGACAAGTTGGTATCAGAGCCTAGGTTACTAGGTCTCGCGAGTCATGAGCTGGTTTAGTAGAGTCTCGCGGATCGGTACAGAGACGTCTGTACTTATCCTCGGGAGGCTGCAGAACCTTTAGGAAAAACTTCATATTCTTGAATTCTTAATCGTGCCTCCTTGATTCAGCTTGAAAAAGTAACTTTTACAGTTCCTTCCACATATTCGTATGCGCGAACGAATGCTCAGTATTAGATGTGCCTTGATGGCTTGTAATTCCCCGATCGATGGGCGAGGTGTAATCTCTGTGAGTTTGATGTTAGGCCAGTCGGGAGGACTTGAGGCCGGATCATTGCCTATGGCTTGAGCACCGGGGTGCTGATTATGTGAGCAAGTGTTTTGAACTTATATGTTGGGTATTGTCCCTATTAGTGGGAATGATGGATGGATAGCTACGTGATGAGTATGTTACAACTGCGAGATGTATCTATATGACTTGGAAGTGACGATGGAGATCTGTTGGATGATAGGTGGACTATTAAGTGTTTGATTTTTCATTGTGATGCTTTGTCAAGTTGTGGATGTGTTGTTAGGATGGTTTTGGTGATTCTCTGGCAGGTGGATAGGCCCAATTACAAAGGAAACTCTGCCGAAATTTTTGAAAAATTTGGGACATAGTAAAAAAAAAAAATAGTCGCCTAATAGTGGGCTTAACTGTTGTGTGAGTGAATGAAGGAGTGAGTTTAATCTTACCATGGTATTACGGCAGCAATAGTGTATATGTGTTGTGATCTATGGCTTCGAGCCAAGTTGGGGAGTTTGCTATTGATTAGATAATTGTGCGGTCATGTGCTATGTTGGTTCCGGTTCGAGGCATGCTGGCGAATCAACTCTGATTACGGAAATTGGTCCGAAGATGGCACGAGTGAGGGAAAACTTGGACAAAGGTTACATGGTGCTTTATAGATGTGTGAGAATCACAGTATGTCTTAAGCTGTCGTTGGTAAAGAATACTCGGTGCATGGAGCAGAAAGATGTTTGGTTGTACTAGAATGAGGTCATACCCTGTGGTATCAGAGTGCTAATGAGGCACGTGTGGTTATGTTCCTTGGATTCAGGTGAATTGCATTTTGAATAAGAGTAAATGACTTGAGAGAATGGTTCTAATGTGTTCGAAAGTCGTGTAATAGTGGCTTTGAGCTAAGTGGGAGAGTCCCACCGCTTACGATTGGGTTGCATGGTTAATTACCTGCGTGAATTCTGGTTATTAGTGTATTGATGGGTTATTGCGGCTACGGAAAAGGACCATGAGTGGTAATTTGAGTAAATGAATTGTTGAATACATGTTATGGTTAGACTTATTGGCTCATGTTCAGACTTGAGAGAAGATTCATGATTTATGCCTCGTATAAGTGCAGGCTTCGAGGGAAGTGATCCCGCTGGGTGCTTCATAGAGAGGGTATTCATATGTTACAAAATTCAGTGGAGTGGTTGCATTCGGGGCCAAGTCGGAGCGGGTGACTCTCAGTAACGGTCCTCATGAATTCAAAGGGCAAAGTGTTGTGCCTAATGATGTCGACATTATAGATACAGATAAGAATCAAGCTTTGTAGCAGCTTATGAGAAGGTGCCCAAAATGTTCTATAGTATTTTGACTTGCGGTGTAGCATTTGGGAGATATGAAATGGTTCGTGGGATTTGAGACAGCATGGTCTCGTGATTCAAGGTCACTCCGGAGGAGTGCAGATGGAGTATATTATGTGTTGAATGGAGAAGTATTATTTCCAAGGCAATTAAGGGTAAATTGAAAGGAGGTAGGTTGATTAGCCATAGTTGAATTGGCATATTAGTGTCAGTGATCAGTTCCTTCAGCGTGAGCAAGTTATGCAAGTGTTGTGGCGGTACGTGTGAGGCTTGTCGGCCACCGTAATTGATTTTTTTCAGAAGCATTCTTCTGTTATGGCTTGTTATGTGGAGGCAAATCCCAGAAGGGTTATGGTGTCTTGGACCACTACTTAGATATTGACATATTCGACGGTTATGAGAATTCGCCTGTATGTTGCTATAGTTCTCCCGAAGTAAGTTAAATGGAAAGTCTTATGTGATGAAATATTAGCCTATAGGCGGTTCCAGAGTTGTGATGTAAATCATGTCTATCGTATATCGGCACGTGAGGTGCAGTGAGTGGTATGGAATTTGAAGTAAGGACCAATGTCGCAGTTTGGTCAATGACTGTGATGTCACAAGCTCGGATGAGCAGGAAAGGAGTTCCAGTGTTTTGAGTAAGATGGGTATTGATGTCAGTATCACCTGAGACCGGTGTTCTGTGAGAAAGGCTTTGCATCCTGGTTAGGGATTCTTGATCACTTTTCAGCGTTAGTGCAGCCGGTGGTTTGAATGTGCGAACCCGTTAATTATTTTGGAAGATGGTGGGAGCTTGTCCCACAGGAAGATTATATAAGTGTGACATATATTCACTTCATTAATTAGAAATTTAAACCAAGTATGAGAATTTTGGTAATATCATCCATTTGAGAATTTATGCATGGAGGGCACTCTGCTTATTGGGTTTTAGACCTGTGAAATATTATTGGCCTAGCTTGGCACGATCAGGATCGACTTGATGTCGGGGGATAGATTTAAATGTGGAAGTGAGCCTTACGTCAGGCCAATTGTGTTTATTTCAGCAATGCACTCTTTATGGAAGGATAGTCGCGGTCTTATTTCGTGGTTAGATAATTCATGTAAAGATATATTGCGATGTATGAGTTGTGAGACAGCTTGGTAAATTCCTTATGTGTTGAGGTTCCGCTCAACGGTGATGTTATATGAGCAGGATGGCTCTTGAGACTTAGATCATGTAGCGCACCTCAGTTGTGCTTGAGTTGTAGCCTATAACACTATATGTTTCCTTGGGAATGGTATTATGCACCTTAGTGTATTTATGACCGATATTCGGTATTTGGATGTGGTGAGCTATTCAGCTCGACGTGTATCTCCTTATGTGAGTTCTATATGTGGACAGGGTGGCACGCCGCCATGGGTATATTGTTTGGATCGGGTTGCGCGCCGTAACAGTGTGATGTTCAGTTCAGTGCCCATATTTGCTTTTATGTGTTCTGTTTCCCTGCTTTCTGAGGAAGTCCATGTTAGTGTGCGAGTTGAGTAGTTCCTCCCAGAGTTCACCTTCCTTTTGTATCGCGTTCGAATTGGTAGCCCACAGGCACATTGTGGCGTCTTGTGGGATTTTTGATTATGTCCGAGGTGACTTATTGCCTGAGCAGTTCGTACTGGGTGAGACGAGGTTACTAGATTTGGGGTCAGTGCAAACTGATTATATGAAGTATATTATAGAGCAAAGATCATTCTTTGGTTTGAGACAAGGTAATGGAACTTGTCAGGAGTATAGATCCAATGAATTGTTGATTCAACAGTTGATTATGAATTTCGGCACATCTCTTCAGTCGTATCGGTGTTGTAAAAACTAGAGCAAGACCTATGTAGGTCATGAGATGCAATGGGAGCATCAGATTTGTGGAATTTCGACTATTATGTTTAAAGAATGTTATTGTGGTCCTATGAGTAAAGTGATGCAAAGTGTGAATTCAGCAAAGTTATGCAGCCATGTTGGGTACAGCGTGTGGATATTGATATGGTGGTTGTATGATGGAAACAGGCTTGGCAGGAAATTCAGGATGTTGGAATTGGACCTAATGGCTTATTTGCTTGAATAAGGGAGTACATCTACAGAGTTATCGAGCTAATGTTTTCAACTGAGTGGTGGTAGAACGGGAAGGTGCATGAGGTGTTAAACAAGTGATTTCAGACTACTTCAGTGTAGTTCTCAGCACGTTCGAGGACGAGCGTATGTTTAAGTGGGGGAGATTGTAACGACCCGATCAGTCGTTTGGAGCTCCGGCGCGTCATTCAGTAGTTTGAGGCCATGAGCAGCTTCATCTCAGGTATATTGACTTGTGTGTATGGTCAGAATTAAAATTCAGGAAGTTTGGAGTCAAATCTAAATGGAAATTCTCATTTTGAAAGCTTAAAATTGAAGAAATGAACTAGGATTGGAATTTTGAGTAAACGACCTCGGAATTGGGATCCGAAGGTTCCAGTAGGTTTGTATGATGATTTCGGACTTGGGCGTATGCCCGGATCGGGTTTTGGATAACTCGGGAGCATTTTGGCGCCTATTGTGGAAGATAACATTTTAGGAGAAATTGCACCAGTTTGGCTTAAAATGCATTTCAGTGTTATTGATGTCCGTTTGGAATACTGAGACTGGGAGTAGCTCCGTATGGTGATTCTGGATTTGGGAGCGCTATCGGAAGTGAATTCGGAGGTCCGTAGGTCATTTTGGAGCCGTTTGGCTAAATATAGAAATTTGAAGGTTTTTGAGAAAATTCGACCGAAAGTGGAAATTTTGATATCGGGGTTGGAATGCGATTCCGAAAGTTGGGGCAAGTCCGTAATGTCGAATGTGACTTGTGTGCAAAATTTGAAGTCATTCCTGAATGATTTTGGTAAGGTTTGAGACACTTAGTCTCTTTTAAGGAAGCTTAAGTTGGAAAAGTCAACCGGATATTGACTTATGTGTTAGAGCACTCGAAATGCAAATTTTATGGTTCGGATAGCTTTGTTAGGTGATTTGGGACTTAGGAGTGTGTCCGGAATATTTTTGTGATGACCGGTGTAGAATTAAGCTTGAATCGGCAAAGTTAGTATTTTGGCGAATTCCGGTTGATAGGTAAGATTTTGATCCGAGGCTCGGAATGGAATTCCGAGAGTTGCTGTAGCTTCGTTATATCATTTTGGACTTGTCTGCAAAATTTGAGATCATTCGGACTAGTTTTGACGTGTTTCGGCATCGGATGTGGAAGTTAGAAGTTTCAAAGTTCATAGGTTTGAATCCGATACGAATTTGGTGTTGTGATATTGTTTTGAGCGTTACGAAGGTTGGAACAAGTTTGAACGATGTTGTGGGATATGTTGGAAGGATTGGTTGAGGTCCCACTGGCCTCGGGTGAGTTTTGGGTGGTTAAACGGACTATTTCATCTTTGAAAAAAATTGCAGAAATTTTTAGGCTTCTGCTGTGCCCAGAAAATTTCAGGCGCGAGGTGTCCAGTTTGGAAGCTCATATCTTGTAATGTAAAAGAAATCAGAAATATTGCAAAACATGAAAGTTGTAGCACTTACATTCTAGTTTTCAGAAAGTTAAACCATTCATGATTTGGATATTATCTCAGAAAGTTATGATGCATCGAAAATAGCTGGTAGAGCGATTTCGACAGAATTTACGGATGCGCTTTAGAAGCTCATATCTCGGGATATATAAAGAGTTATATGGTGTACAACCTATCAAATTAAATATCTTCGAGTCTAGTTTCTAAATCTTCAAACCATTTGTCATTTGGATATTTAATCAAGACGTTATGAGTGTTTAAGCAGAAGGTGTCCGACAAGGGAAAATTTTAATAGGATGTACAACTTGTATAGCACAAGTGCAAAGTACAACTCGATGAAGCACGGGCAGATTCTTTAAACACGGATTTGGCTTATTTCTTTCATTTCTTTCATTTGGCTTGGATTATTTTGGAGAGGATTTCAAGGGGGATTTCATCAAGCATCAAAGGTGAGTTGTTTCTACTTATTTCCAAGTTAAATACATGGATTAGAGCTGAAAACTCAAGTAATTTATGGACAAAAATGGTGGTTTAGGGCTTGAAACTTAAGAGAATTAAATGGTGATTTGAGGGGTCAAATGAACTCCGATTTTTGTGAATTTGGTATGTATAGACTCGTGGCGAGATAAGGGTCGGTGATGTGAACTTTGTAATTTTTCGAGAAGTGGGCTCGGTGCTCGGGTTTTGCAAATTTCATGATTTTCGATATTTTTCGAGTCTTTTCGATTGGGTTATATTCCTTTAGCCTATTGTAATGTATTCGTTGTGGTTTTGACCAGATTCAACGCGCGAAGAGGTAAATTCGAGAGGCAAGGGCATAGCGGAGTAGACGTTGGACCGTCTTGAGGTGAGTAATGATTTTAAATGATGCACTGAGGGTTTGAAACCCCGGATTGCACAACATACTGCTATGTTGAGATGAGACACGCGTTGTATGACGAGCGCGGGGTCATTTACTATTGGGGATTGTGACTTGGTCCATCCCAGTTGATATTTTTACCGCGTAATTGATAAAGATTTATTGTTTTTCACTATGATTGGGCTTATTGCCATATTTGGGCTTCGTGCCAATTATCTGAAATCTTTTGTGAATTTACATCACTATTTTCCTCACGAATTGAAATATTATTTGAACTCAGTCCAATTGAATTATATTATTTTGTGAACTCAGCTACATTTATACTCAACTCGAGATTTAATGATATTTATAATGCTGTTGAGCTGAGCACTATTGTTTTACTGATGCCCAAGAGGCTTATGATTATTTTCTGGACTGAATTGAGGCCGAGGGCCATACGTGAGGATATGTTGAGTGATGTGAGGAGGCTTTCAGGCCTCGAGTGTTATATGAGGAGGCTTTCAGGCCTCGAGTGTTATATGAGGAGGCTTTCAGGCCTCGAGTGTTATATGAGGAGGCTTTCAGGCCTCGTGTGTGATGTGTGAAGGCTTTCAGGCCTATTGATATTGCGTTTGGGCTGTAGGAGCCCTTCGGAGTCTGTACACACCCCCAGTGAGCGCAGGGTACCCAGGTTAGTTGGGAGTGGGCCCGAGAGGCCGTTGCTTGTGTGTGTTGAGTTGGCAGTGAGCGCAGGGTACCCAGGTGAGTTGGGAGTGGGCCCGAGAGGCCGTTGCTTGTGTGTGGTGAGTTGGGAGTGAGCCCGAGGGGCTGATGTTGTGTGCTGGTGAGTTGGGAGTGAGCCCGAGGGGCTGATACTATACTGAGATTTACATATTGAGCCCGAGGGGCAAGCTTTTGATTTATCCTTACTGTGGAAATTATTTGTCTTTACTGTTTTAAAAGAAGAATTATCTGATACTCACTGTTTTACTGTATAACTGATTTTACTGCTTGGGATAGCGCTATATTGTGTCGTTATGAGATTTCATGTTTTCAGTCGTTATTTATTTTTATTACTCACTGGGTCGGAGTACTCACATTACTCCCTGCACCATGTGTGCAGATACAGGCAGAGCTGAGTTCGCTCCTGAGCGCTGATTCTTTCCAGGCCAGGCGGTGACTAGGAGTAACGAGGTAGCTGTTGACGTCCGCAACCCCGTTTTCTCCCTTATCTTTGTTATTTATGATAATTCCAGACTTTGTAAAATATTAGTAAACTCTGTAGTAGCTCATGACTTGTGACACCCCGATTTCGGGCTGAGTTGGGAGGGTTTTCCTTGTTCTATCATGTTTATTTCGCATTTAAGATTATATTGCCCATGATTTAGACTTATTCCTGCTAAGCAATTATAAAGAGATGTACTGTTTTGTTGATTGGCTGGCCTTGTCCTCACGAGAGGTGCCATCACGATCGGGTTGGGATTTTGGGTCGTGACACACCACCAATTCGCTCATATCTAGCCATAAGTTACTTAATTACATCAATTAACATTAAATGAATCAACCACAATGCATGAAAATGAGTTTTCCAAAGTTTTACCCAAAAAGTCAAAATCACCCCCGGTCCCACATGGTCAAAACTCGAGGTTCGAACCAAAACCCGATTACCCATTCCCCCACGAACCGAAATATATAATTTATTTTGAACCCCAAATCAAGGTCCAAATCCCCAATTTTTGAAAAACCTAGGTTTTACCCAAAACACCCAATTTTTCCCATGAAAATCATTGATTTGAAGTTGAAATCATGTTAAAAGATGTTAATGATTGAAGGAAATGAGTTAAAATTAACTTTCAATCAATTTGGAAGAAGAGTTGTTCTTGGAAAATTGCCCAAAGGAGTTTGTATTTTGAAAAGATGTGAAAAATGTGTTTAAAATCGTCTAAGTATAAAGTTGCAGGTCGCAGGTATGGAAAATGCAAACAGGGGCTCGCAATTGCGAACCTCATCCTCTATTGGGTTGGGAAATACGAAGGGTGAATCGCAATTGCATGTAGGGGATTTAGGCGGGTTCCGCATTGGCGACATATACTTCGCATTTGCGAAGAAGGCTGCCTAGGCCACCTCTCGCATTTGCGATGCATGGCTCGCATTTGCGAGATAGGCTTCACAAATGCGAAGCCTGCAGGTCTGAAACACTCCAGCATAAAACCTACAATTTTCTAAGTTCAAAATGCACCCCGTGGCCTATCCAAAACTCACCCGAGCCCTCGGGGCTCCAAACCAAATATACACACAACCTTAAAAACATCCTACGGCCTTATTCGTGTACTCAAATCACCGAATAACATCATGAACATCAAATTAAACCTCAAGATCGATGAAATTTCTCAAAACTTCTTTAAACATCAAATTTGCATTTAAGGTCCGAATCACACCAAATGGGTTCTGTTTCTTACCAAACTTTACCGACAACACATATAAATCATATTGAACCTATACCGGGCTCCGGAACCATAATACGGGCCAGATACCACAGGTTTCACATGACATTTCACTTTTAAAAACCTTTATATTTTTCAGAAAACAATTTCTTTCAAAAATTCATTTCTCGAGCTTGGGACCTTGGAATTCGATTCCGGGCATACGCCCAAGTCCCATATTTTCCTACGGACCCTCCGAGACCATCAAATTACAGGTCCGGGACCGTTTACCCAAAACGTTGACCGAAGTCAAATTAATTCATTTTATAGTCAAAATTTATCATTTTTCACATATTTTCACATATAAACTTTTCGGCTACGTGCCTGGATTGCATACGTAAATTGAGGTTATGCTAAAAGGGGTTTTTAAATCCTCGAAACACAGAATTTTATTTAAAAACAAGTGATGACCTCTTGGGTCATCATAGAGAAGTACATGGGACACTATGGAAATTACGCAGGAGGAAGATCTTTGGTAAAAACTCTAATTAGGGCAGGATATTATTGGCCAAAAATAGAAGAAGATGCAGAAGGCTCTGTGGCCAAATCTGACAAATGCCAATGATATGGTAACAATATGCATCGCCCAACAGAGTTATTATATCCGGTTATTTCACCATGGCCTTTTATGAAGTGTGGGATAGATATCGTGAGTCTGCTACCCCAAGCCAAATGAAAGGTAAGATTTTTACTAGTACTAACCGATTATTTTACCAAATGGGTAGAAGCAGGTGGCTTCAAATAGGTGCGGGAAAAAGAAGTCAGGGACTTCATTTGGCGAAACATCATATGCCGGTTTGGAGTTCCAAAGGAAATCGTCTGTGATAATGGCCCGCAATTCATAGGAGCGAAAATCACAAAATTCTTTCAGTGTTGGCAGATTAAGAGGATAACTTCAACACCTTATCATCCCGTGGCTAATGGACATGTTGAATCAGCAAACAAGGTTATTATTAATAACTTGAAGAAAAGATTAGAGGAGTCAAAAGATAAGTGGCCAGAAGTGTTACCAGGAGTCTTATGGGCTTACCAAACAATAGCAAAAACAAGTATGGGAGAGACTCCATTATCACTTGTGTATGGTTCCAAAGCCTTCATTCCAGTTGAAATAAGAGAACCAAGTACGATGTACATCCAAACAATCGAAAAATCAAATGAGGAAGAGATGCGAGTAAATCTCGATTTGCTTGAAGAAAGGAGAGAAACATCTCTAATAAGGATGGCAGTGCAGAAGCAAATTATTGAGCTATATTACAATCATAAAGCTCATCTTATGTACTTCAAGATTGGAGACTTTGTACTCAAAAAAGTTTTTCAATCATCAAAAACGGCCAATGCAGGAAAATTGAGCCTTAATTGGGAAGGTCCTTACAAAATTCGAGGTATTGCTGGAAAAGGCACATATGAATTAGAAACAATGGACGGAAAAGTACTCCCATCAAATTGGAATGTTGTTCATTTGAAGAAGTATTACTTCTGAAAAGGAAAACCCCCGGTCAGGTATCGTTTATGCAAGGTTAAAAATTTATTCTTTTTTAATTATACTAACCATTTTAGATGATAGATACAAAGCTAGCCCACACCAAATGATGATTTTAGATCTAAAAGGCATGCGGGATGCAAACTCATCCCCGGTCTGGGGTACAACCTTTCTAATGGAAATAAAAAGGATTAAGCACTCATCATCTAAAAAATATATATACCTCTGAGTCTCGTATGTTTTTCCTTTTCAGGAAATGGACCGCATGGAAAGAATAATCAAGTGCTCGAGATTTTATACTTTAAAGCTCTAACACTTGGGGGACTATATATATGGAAGGCAAAGAAGACTAGAAAAGTCAGAATTCGAGTCAAGCCTGAAGCAATCTACCCAACAAATCAAAAGTTAAGAGCAAATCAAGAGCCAAAAGCACAAGTCTGATTCAAAAACCTATGATGAAGTATACACTCGTAGATGTAAATAACAAAATCTTACGAGTATTTAAGTTAAAGGAAATATTTAGTTGTGGGTTGCAAGATATACCCTTGAATTTTGTATAATCTGTTATAAAGAAAATAGTTATGAAAGAGTTGTAGATGTTACTTGAATACATGTAAAGTAT
Organism: Nicotiana sylvestris; assembly: GCF_000393655.2. Lineage (NCBI taxonomy): Eukaryota > Viridiplantae > Streptophyta > Magnoliopsida > Solanales > Solanaceae > Nicotiana > Nicotiana sylvestris. The sequence goes on along the minus strand of NC_091065.1, from coordinate 77,989,926 downwards.
ACAGTTTGAAAGTTCAAGAATACAAAACTTCCTCAAATTATTCAAAGAAATATGTATGTTCCTACTTCTTCTTTCGTTTGTTTACACCAATATGAAGTTGAGACGTCTTCTTCATTAAGTGTCATTTATAAAAGAGTCCTCTTTTATAATTTGTACTTATTCAAAAGAGTCACGAAGCATTGAAGCATTTTTAATGCAAAGTTAAAAAACAAAGGGTAAAACAAAAACCCAAACATTAAAATAGGCGAAATATAAAGACGAAATTTATAAACATAAGGCAAACATTTGTCTTCAAACCCCGAAATAAGACAATGGTAAACCAATAAGAGAGTAGAATAGAAATTCAAAATAAGATATTATAAGAGTTAGACAAAAACCTTGAAAGTAATATTATATAAACTTGGTTAAAACTAAGTATAAACTTAGTTCCAACCTAACTATTCGATACAAAACCCCAAAACAGACCAAGGGTAAAACTTTTCAATCATTACTAAAACTCCAAAATGAACCAGGGGTAAACTTTCCAAATATTCCACCAATAAAAAAAAGTAAAACAACAAACTTTTCAATCAAATTTTCACTATGTGGCAGGTTCTAAACCGGTATTATCAAAAGGATTCAAGATGGCATTATCAGCAACAAGAGGTTCAACTTGAGTAGAAAAGGTTTGAACAACAGCTTTACCAGGAATAAGTTCATCACCCACGACAATGTTTACCTCAGGTGAAGAAAAGGTTTGACTCTATTGAGTTTTCTCAATAGTTTCTTTAGTTTTTGCAATTTCAGCAGCTAAGTCAAAGCTTTTCTGGCTTGCCTCTATTAAAGTTTTGAGGCACATGTTCAAAAAAATCCAACTAACATCAACATTAGCTTTGTCCTCAAGGGCTTCATAACCCCTCTCACACTGCTCAATTTCGGCACTTAGCTCTTCCTTTTTAGTCAAAGCAGCATCATAAGAAGCTTGTAAGGGAGCGAGTGACCTCTCTAAGAACTGAAGTTTGTCAGAAGAAACACGAAGATCTTTTTGAGTTTGGGTGAGCGTTTGAACAAGTTCCCCGGCGTAAACTTCCTTTTGGTTCAACAGTTCTTTCAAACCTCTAATTTCTTCAGTGGCTTTGGAAAGCTACTCGGTAAATTAAGACTCGAGGAGGACTTTATCCTTGCCCGCTTGACTAGAAGAGGCCTTTCAATCGCCAACTCTACTGCCATTATCTTCACTTGTTTCTCCAAGGTACACTTCTCCTCATCTATTTTATTTTTCTGGAAAAGGCATGTTCTCTTCACCTACTAAACCTTTTATGGAAGCAATAACGAAACGGGCATACCAGCCACGATCCTTGTCATCTTCAGGGCTAACCAAAACTCTTTTACTCCTGGCCACGAGAGTAAATACCCCAGAAAGAAACAACTTGGGGGAATATAGATGAATCAAGTGATAAAAGGTAAAGGGTAAAGAGGACAAATTCGATAAGTATCTTAAGCATGCCACGACTCTCCATACAATAGGACCAATCTGTCCTAAGCAAACATTAAGGAAACGACAAAATTCTATAATGACTAGATCAATAGGTGGTCTGAAGCCTAATGTAAAGGGATATGTATAAACAAAGGAATAACCAGCTTTGTATGAGGTGGTCTTTTGATTTGCATTAGGGACTAAAATTGGGAAATCAGATTTCCAATGGCATTCTTTTCGCACAATAGGAATCAAGCCCTCAGTAATCTGGGAAGGGTAAACATCAGCATCATGAGAAGTCATAGATGTAACTTGATTTCTATTCGATTCTCGATCAGTAGAGAAGGAAAGTTCAGCGGGGACAATCTTATCAACAGTAGGTTCTCGAAGAGGTTCACTTGAATCCCTACTTCTAGCAGAAGATCTATGAGAAGAAGAAGCCCTAGTTCTAGAGGATGAAGGGGTAGTAACACTTGGTTGAGAAGAAGAACCACGAATAGATACAAACCCTAAACTACGTAATCTGCCACCTCTTCTACTTCTGATAGGAGCAGATGAATAGGGAAGTTCATCTACTATAACTACTCTACGAGGATCAGGATTTGGAGAAGATATGGTTGAATAAGAAAATAATACGAGCTGATGAACAAGAATTATTATGGAAGAAGAATATTGTAAATTGAAGGTGTTCGTGAAATCAAAGGCATGGAGGGGTTCATGATGGAAACGTCATAATGAAAACAGTCACTTCGTGATTGATGTATCCGCAGAAAGCTCTAAAAACCGCTGAAGAGTTGCAAATTCAATAAATGAATGCCACATGTCATAAACATTAAATGGAAGTGATAAATGACACGATGGTTCTGAAGAAGAGGCAATGATACATGAGAAATGGCGGCAAAAATTCCCGCCATAAATATGATCCACTTCCCAAATATTCAATTGCTGAAAAATTGGAAAGTTTGGGGACTATCTGTATGGGTAAAAGTAAATATTACACGTGAATTTATATTTGTGACTGATGTGGCAAGACATGTGGATCACTAAGAAAGCGACAACTGGAGAGATGCATTAAAAGAGACACGAATCGTAATAAGTACAAGCAAATCACCCACGAAATAAAAGGAGTATGGTCACTCGAGTCAAAATTGCTATATGAAGAGACATCGACATAATGAATCAAGACATTAAAGAAGGAAGATTCATGAATCGTCAATTAACGTGCATGAATGATCATAAACGTTACAAAATCTTCATGAACAGTTACGATTGCCAATTATAACGTCTCATTAATATCATTAATGTTCATAATGATTCAGTCATAAAAAGGAAGAAACGTTGTACTTATAAATTTCTATATAAAGGAAGGGTATTTCACTTGTAAGGATACGTTCTGATTATTATTGGAATACAATTACTTTCTTTTACTTTCTATTGATCACTTTGCTATTTCACATTCTAATTTCCTTTTTTATCACTGATAGAATATTGAATTTCTTGATTATTAGTAGCCCAAGTACTTCTTAAAAATAGGCTTTGACTGAAAATCTAATTCTTTGGTTAAACAATTGTGATCATTAGCTTGTATAAATGAACTCAAAAATCTTGAACATGCGCCATAAAAAAATTTCTTCTCATATCATCTCTTTTCTTTAGTTGGGGAATAATTATAGTAGCTGACATATGTGATAGTGCACCATGTGTACTACATGATGTATGATTTCCGTCTTATCGACTAGGTCATCTCACCGTAATATTATACGAATCGCGTGCATAATTAGAATAAGAAATTTTATATTTGGAAGGCTATCTAATTGTCCAAATCAATGATCACGATCAGGGCCTACACTTAACATGTAACTTCAATTTTTGGACTATTTTGCAAAGTATATTACATTTTTCCGAAGTTTACTCTAAAAACATTTGTAACATCAAATTACTCTCATAAAGAATTATTTTGGCCTTTTAATATCTTGATTTGGGACGTACTGTTTTTATATTAGTATAGATGAGTTAAAAGCATAATTTTACATATGTATCTTATCTTGTGTTTTGTTTCACGTAACAAAATAGTGTTGTATTTTTTTTCGGTGCGGCAATTACGGCTAAGTTGACGCTGCAAATTCTTGAATATTCAACGATTGATGAATATGATCTCTTTAAGTATGTGGTAGGCGATTGCATCCCTATTGGATCTTTTTTTACCACTTTTGTAGCGGCTTATGATTATGTAAGGGTGAAGGACTTGCATCATGGGCTACGTTATATGTGTTTGACTCAACTTGCTTTATCATTGCAAGTGTAATGAGTTACGAGTAAGTAGAAAACTGATTCTTTTTTAAAATACTAATTATGTGTAATATAATTCATGTCTTTCAGGTGCTACATAGAGTCACTATTGGAAGGTGTTACATGCCGGGCATCAGGAGGCATTCTGACGTGTATAAAATAAGCCCCTGACCACGTCCATGTTTCTCTATAGAAGCTCTATAAATCATTGTTATATAATGATAAATATTTAAGCACGTAAATATGTGTTTCAGTTTTGGTTGATAAGTAAAATTTGAATTATATATAAATGTCCACTACACCAAATTTGGCCTAAGGCCACACCAACTTTTAACAATGCTTAAAAAGCATGGCCAAATATATCTATGACGATACTTTATAAGGGGTGGTCTTTGGAAAGAACTTTTGGCCACGATTTATTAGATGACTATTATAGACTTGTTTACCTATGGAACGGTATAATTGAATTTATACGTGGTTTATAGACAAGTGAATATTGATCCCAAAATGATAAATAAATTAGATAAAAATGTGATACTTAGCCTTGAGATGGAGATAAAACAACAGAAATCGTAATTCCGGGAATATGGCTTCCGGGGACAATAATAACGATATAAATGAGGAAGAAGATAAAATGATATTGAGCTTTGAACAGAGTGTAGCATATGTTTGTCAGAAAATTCGTATCTTACAATGATAATAGAACTCACTATTTATAGTTGCACATAGGGAACAAGGTCCTAGGATCAAGCCCCTCTTTAATGATAATTATGAGGGACATTGAAGCATGTGTAACGGCATGCAGTGAATGCCATATTCTTTGTAATAGACCACATACTTAATGTTGTAGAATATTCTTCATTAAATGCTATAGAGTGGCAGACATTTATTTCATCTTTTTATGAGTATCATTCTCTCCGGTAACAGGCGAGATTGTTGCCTTCGGATCCGACTGCCTTCTGTCTTCCGCTCCACGTGTCACTTTCTCATGCGATCATTTAATATAAACATATTTTATCCTATACAGATAGCCCCCTGCTTTCCGGTGGCATAACTTTGTATTACCGGAAAGTTGGTAGAAATACCTTTTTTTGGCGGGAAATCCTCTAACCCACCCTGAAACATTTCTGACGGTTGATTAGACACACGTCTCTCCGCATTTAATGCTCCAAATACGCGTCACCCCATTATTTAGCATCACTTTTGCCGGTTATCGAGGTAATTATGGCCACGATTTTAGCCGCCTATTCCTTTACTTATACACATCAAACTTCTTCGTTTACACTTCATAATTCTCCAAACTTTCTCAAACTCTCTTTACTCAACTCGTACTTTGTCTTCAACCTTTCTTTAACCTTCTTCTTGAGAGAAAAACCTTCATTCCTTTCTGATAAAAATGGCCTCTTCGTCCAAAAACCCTAGTTCCTTAAAGAACAAAGGTAAAGCTGATGGCGCTCCTCCTCCTACGGTGAGCACCATCATCCCAAAGAGTCTTGTTATTCCTAAGGACTTCGAAGAGAAGTATCCTTCCGCTTACCCTCGTACATGGTCCGTTGGCGTATACCCTTCTTCCATCTGTCCTTCCAATATTTCTGCTATAAAGGAAGACTATCATTGCTAAGATTTAGACATTATCGCTCTTGATCTAGCGTAGCAGATAGCCTTCCCCAAGAAGGGTTATACGTATCCCTTTACTTTGGGGCCATTCTCTTTGAGTGGAGAGCTTAACTCCGTCATCATAGAGTTTTGCATCCGCTACCAGGTATGCCTGGAACAAGTAAGTCCTTCTGTGTGGAGGACAATCGTTTGTCTTCGGCGTCTGTTCCAAGACACAGGAGAGGAGCTAGCCCTAGCTCGATTAATGAACCTTTATTCCCCCAAGATTTTCCGCGTGGGAATAAGAAATTTCAGCAAGCATAGCCACTATGCTCTGCTATCCAAAATGGATGATAATAACGACCGTGGGTGGATGAAACGGTTTGTTGCAGTTGTTAACAGTGATATCATTCCGGCCACGACTTCATCCTTTCTGGAATTATGGAACTACACTCCTAAGTTCACAATTTGTCTTTTCTTCCATTAAAGATCGTCCCATATCATCATTGACCCTTCTTCATTTGCTTATTTCAGCAACTCGGTGGGTACCACATAGGGTTGAAGGCTTGGACCAGTAGGTCCAAAAAATTTTGGACGTTACTACGTCCGAGACCTGCATGTGGAAAGAACTAGCCCTTAAATACGGGTGGAAGGCCAAAAATCATGGTAAGTTGAACTCATCTTGTTTTTACCTTTTGTATAAGGAAGTTCATTAACCTTTCTCTCCTGCTAAATTCAGGTCTATCCCAGGGCTTAGTTTTCGTCCCCGAGGAGGACGTTTTAGCTAATCCTACTAATGCGACGAGCTTGCTACAAGATACTTTTACACGAACATGCATCTTCGGGCCTGCTTGTGGTGCAAATGCTTCTTCTCGGAGTCCATGGCTGGAGAACAAGCAACCAAAAAGAAGACATTCCTCCACGATTGGGGAAAAAAATAAAAAGGTAGAGAGTGTCGCACTCGAGTCGTTTTCAAAAATTGTGGTGATGACCTCGCGCCCAAGCTGACCATAGACACCATAATAATCGACGATAATGGAGAAGCCAGTGAGGAGGGGGATTCTCTACATTGAAGACGATGACCTTCCTCAGCTCAACAGAATACTCAATCTGTTAAGTTAGTTACACCAACTGAGGACGATGCCTTGGCACTCTAGGGGGTATGATATGGTGGAAAATGTCAACTCCTGTTTCTAAATCCCAGTCGTCATGCCCGGTACCATGGGGCTGAGTACCGGGTCTCTGCCATCTTTGGTTGATGAGCAACCAATAACTAGCATTGTGCTTGCCGCAACCACTTCTTATCCTTCAACGCCATCAGCTTCATCTCCTTCTTCACCAACTCTGCCTTCACCACAAGCAACTGCTACATCATCTCCATCAGCACTGGTTGACCGAGAGGACAGTGTCCCTCTTCCCCAGTCCTCTGTTCACGGGAACGTGGGGCAAAATTATGCTGCCCCCTCAAAAGATCCCCAAAGGAGGAGGAGCGTCAGCCTTTCGATTTCAACTAGATGCCATCTGTTGTCCCCCCCGATGGAACTTGCTAACTATCTGAAGCCCTTGGCTTCAGAGAAAGATTTGGGAAAATATACAAAATCTCTCGGGAGAGTGTTTGTTGAACAATGCCATGCACAATGCAGCAGCAGTATAGTCTTTGTTTTCTCTATTGTTTCTTCTATCTGTGTTATGACAGGGTTTTGAATTTGCATTCTTGTTTTGCAGGACAACTTCCTTGCTTCCGAGGGTCTTGAAAGGCTGATTCATGATAAGGAGGAACTTTCCTCCGAGCGAGACCAAACAACTACTCGCCTCTCAGAACTGGAAGCTCGAGCTGCTGAGGCCGTTGAGTTGGAGCTTGGTTGAAGAAAATCAAGCAAGAAGTGGTGACTCTTAGCCAAAAAGTTGCCCCGTTAGGGGCACAATTTGAAGACACTAGGTCCAAATAGGTTGAGGTCCATAATAACGTTCTTGCTGCATCTGATCGCGAGGCTGCAACTGTAGAAATATTTAATAGTTTGGAGGCAGCCTTAACCTCTAAAACTGAAGAAGTTACTACTGCCGAGGAGAAGTATGCCCAGTTGGAGGAGAAGAATAAGAGGGCCCTCGAGCATAATAGGGTTTATAGCTCTACTGTTCGCGAGCTCGATGTCAGCCTCCGTTCTACCAGATCCGCGGGGGACAATATTTCTGCCGAGGTCGACCAACTTAAAGAAAAACTCCAGCATATATCGGCTTCCCTCGTTGTTGAAAAATCATATGCTATGGCTAGCATGAGGGAAAAACCTTGGAAAAGGCTAAAGCAGGTGTCATTGACTTTGATGCCGAAATCGCTAAGGCCCTTGAGCTGGAGTTAACTGCCAAAAGGGGTATTCCGATGTCACGACCTGGATTTCCCACCCTTGGGAGTCATGATGACGCCTACTAATGTGAGCTAGGCAAGCCAGTTGTTTGAAAAAATTACCTTTTTACCAATTTATATTCTTTAACAATTATAAAGCAATAACGTGTAGACAACATAATTTACAATAAGTGGAAGAAATGCAGTAAACTATCTGAAATATGTATCTAATACAACTGTTTAAGCCTCGACCACCTAGAACTGGTGTCACAATCACAGACGATCTAAGAATGCTACATACAAAGTCTGAAAGATAAAAGATACACTGTTTCTGAACTGAGTAAATGAAACAGGAGTAAAGGGATAGAGTGAGACACCAGGGCATGTGGACGCCTGCAGGACTACCTTAGATCTCCGTGTGGACTGAAGGCAGCCACCCAATCTACGGTCCAAAAGCTACTTCTCCGGGATCTGCACACAGTGTAAAGTGTAGTATCAGCACAACCGACCCCATATGCTGGTAAGTGCCTAGCCTAACCTCGATGAAGTAGTGACGAGGCTAGGACCAGACTACCAAATAAACCTGTACAATACAACTATATACAACAGAAAAGAAGAACAGAAATATACAGTTAAGTGTGGGAGGGGTAACATGCTGCGAGGGAGCTATATATTTAGAATAGAAAGACAACAGGTAATTGAAAGAAACAACATATCTCAGACGTCAACAAAGAACCAGAAATCAATAAGTGCACGGTATCACCCTTCGTGCTTTTACTCTTGTCCTCACCAAAGAAATCAAGTAATAAAAATGTGCACGACATCACCTTTTGTGCTTTTACTCTCTTCCCCACCCAATCAACAATCACAAACAATAGGGCAAGGGAATAAATAAAATTATAATAAGAATCCCGGCAAGGGAACAATAGTTCAACAATCAAGTCCCGACAAGGGAAACAACATCATAAGAAGCATCAATATCCCGGCTAGGGAGATAACATTAAAAGCAACAAATTCCCGGCAAGGGAGATAATATAGTGATTTTCTTCCCTTTTTCACTTTCACTTCTCTCCTCACTTCACAACTTAAGCCAATGCTCTTAAAGGTTCAATTACTACTTATACTATCACATTTCATTATACAGCTTGAGCCAACGCTCCTCAATGTTCAAATGTCACAATTACTTCCACAAACTTTGCCCAACAATAGAAATCATCACCAAATCATGAATAATAAAACAAAGTCATAATAATCACAATATAAGACTCACGGGCATGCTAGACACCAACTTATAGATACTCGTCACCATGCCTATACGTTGTACTCAACAAATACCACATAGCAAATAGGACTCGACTCCTAGTCCCTCAAGTTAAGGTTAGACCAAATACTTACCTCGATGCCACGAACACAATTCAAGTCTCAACTATCGCTTTACCTCTTGATTCCACCACTAATTTGCTCGTATCTAGCCACAAGTTACTTAATTACGTTAATAAATGCTAAATGAATCAATTCTAATGCATGAAAATGAGTTTTCCAAAGTTTTACCCAAAAAATCAAAAATCGCCCCGATCCACATGGTCAAAACCCGAGGTTCGAACCAAAACCCGACTACCCATTCCCCCACGAACTCAAATATATAATTTATTTTGAAATCGAACCTCAAATTGAGGTCCAAATCCCCAATTTTTGAAAAACCTAGGTTCTACCCAAACACTCAATTTCCCCATGAAAACCATTGATTTTGAGTTGAAATCATGTGAAAAGATGTTAAGGATTGAAGAAAACTAGTTAGAAATCACTTACAATTAATTTGGAGAAGAAGTTGCCTTTGAAAAATCGCCCTAGGGATTTTATGTTTTGAGAAGATATTAAAAATGGTTGAAAATGCGTCTAAGTGTGAATTTACAGGCCTCTGATGTCGCAATTGCGACCAGGGTTCGCAATTACGAACCCTTCAGAAAATTGGGACTTTTGCATTTGCGATGAAAATGTCGCATATGCGACCCACTCAACTTTCCGGTCATCATCGCATTTGCGAGAGACCATTCGCAAATGCGAAATCGTATTTGCGAGAAAACAATCACATTTTCGACTTAGGCTGCCAGGTCCATTCTTCGCATTTGCAAAGGTTTGTCGCATTTGCTAGTTTGCATTTGTGAGCTCGCATTTGCGAGGGATGCTTCGCATTTGCGAAGCATGTAGACCTGATCATACCAGCTGAAAACCTGCAATTTTTCCAGTCTAAAATCCACCCCGTAGCCTCTCCAAAACTTTCCCGAGCCCTCGGGGCTCCAAACCAAACATGCACACCAACCTACAAAAATCATACAGACTCGGTCGTGCATTCAAATCATTAAAATAACATCAACAATTATGAATTTAACATCAAAATCATGAATTTTTTTAAGAACTTCAATTTTTTCAATTTCCTCAAATAAGGTCCGATTCATATCATCTCAAGTCCGTTTCTTACCAAATTTCACAGGTTTGAGTCAAATCATATATAAGATATGTACCGGGCTCTGGAACCAAAATACGGGCCCGATACCATGAAACTTTAAACACATTTCACTTTCAAAAATTCATAAATATTCCACAAAATAATTTTCTTCAAAAATTCATTTCTCGGGATTGGGACCTCAGAATTCGATTCCGGGCATTCGCCCAAGTCCCATATTTTTCTACGGACCCTTCGGGACCGTCGAATCACGGGTCTGGATCCGTTTACCTAAAATGTTGACCAAAGTCAACTTAAATCCATTTTAAAGTCAAAATTCATCATTTTTATCATAGATTTTTACATAATGGCCTTTCGGCTACGCGCTCGGACTACGCACGCAAATCGAGGTGATGCTGAAAGAGGTTTTTGAGGCCTCAAAATGCAGAATTTACTTTTAAAACAAGTGATGACCTTTTGGGTCATCACATCCTCCACCTCTATAACAACCGTTCGTCCTCGAACAGACAGAAGAAGGAAGTACCTGAGTCGGGGAAAAATGGGGATAACGGCTCCACATATCGGACTCGGACTCCCAGGTCGATGCCTCAGCGGGCTGACCTCTCCACTAAACACGAACAGAAGGAAAACCCTTCAATCTCAACTGACGAACCTGCCGGTCTAGAATAGCTACCGGCTCCTCCTCATAAGATTAGTCCTTGTCTAACTGGATAGTGCTAAAATCTAACATGTGGGATGGATCGCCGTGATATTTCCGAAGCATGGACACATGAAACACTGGATGCACGACTGATAAGCTTGGTGGCAACGCAAGTCTGTAAGTGTCACAACCCAAATTTCCCACCCTCGGGAGTCGTGATGGCGCCTACTAGTGAAAGCTACGCAAGCCAACCAACTGAACTATCTACCTTATTTCCATTTTTCATCCGATAACGGTTAAGAGCCAACAATTAGATAACAACAGAATTGAATAAGCGGAAGACTGCATTGTAGAGATTTAATAATACTGCTAATACCAAACCATAACAAATCTACCCAAGACTGGTGTCACAACTTCACAGACTGTCTAGGAGTACTAAAAATAAAGGTCTGAAAGAAATAAATACAATACTGTCTCTGGAAATACATGAAAGAAACAGGAATAGTAGATAGAAGGAGACGCGCCAAGGCCTGCGGACGCCTGCAGGACTACCTCGGATCGCCTGATGAACAAGAAAACAACAATCTCACTGCGGTCTGAAGTCTACAACACTGGGATCTGCACAAAAGAGTGCAGAGTGTAGTATCAGCACAACCGACCCCATGTGCTGGTAAGTGCCTAGCCTAACCTCGGCGAAGTAGTGACGAGGCTAGGACTAGACTACCAAATAAACCTGTGCAATATAGCGTACAAAAATAATAGGAAGCAGATAACAATGATGGCAACAATGACCAACCAGTGATGTAAATAGCAGGCCACAAGAACACCATAAATGTTTCTCAACAAATAATAGATACAAGTGCAATCAATTCATCAAGTCCTTCAAATATAAATCTTTCGCCTATAAATCCTTCAAGTAATAATCTCCAAGATAATATGCTTTTCAATGAATATATATCGAATATATTTCCTTTAAATAAAATATCTTTCAAATAAGCATCTTTCGAATATAATTCTTTCGAGTAAATGTCACCTTGTGACGCCTCATTCACTTAACATAAAGTAGAGTACAACTTCCAACCCAATTAGGAAATCAACAAGAAAATATGAAGTTATTTTTAGAAATCATTTGATAAAGAAGATACCCTTTTCAATTAAAGTACAATATCGAATGAATCCTTCACCTTTAATACGAGAAATCAATAAATCAAAACATAGTAGAAATTCTTTTTTTTTGTAAAGTACAACCTCAAACGGTTTAAGGAAAATTTAGTTGAGAAATCAATTGAGTTAAAAAAAATGTAACAATTGTTGAAATTTGGAGTATTGAACATATATAAAAAAAGTAAAAATAGAATATCAAGAGAATTATAAAGGAATCAAAATCCAATCACTAACAAGAATAAGGGAAACAAAAGCATATTTCACTTTCTTTTCACATCTTGTTGCAGGCGTGCAACCCGATCCCATTTCATGTATCTCGTGGCAGGCGTGCCACCCGCTCCCATTTCATGTATCTCGTGGTAGGCGTACCACCCGCTCCTATTTCATTATGTCTCATGGTAGGCGTACCACCCGCTCCTATTTTATTATATCTTGTGGTAGGCATATCACCCGCTTCCATTTTATTATATCTTGTGGTAGGTGTACCACCCGCTCCCATTTCATTATATCTTATGGTAGGCGTACCACCCGCTCCCATTTCATTATATATCTTGTGGTAGGCGTACCACCCGCTCCCATTTCATTATATATCTTGTGGTAGGCGTACCACCCGCTCCCATTTCATTATATATCTTGTGGTAGGCGTACCACCCGCTCCCAGTTACAAGCCAACAATAATCACAAGGAATCCCGGCAAGGGAACAAGAGCAATATAACAACTTTCCGGCAAGGGAACAATAATATTTCAACAACATCCCGGCAAGGGAACAATACTATCAAAACAAACATCCTGGCAAGGCAACAATAATATCAAACAAACATCCTGGCAAGGGAACAATGGTGATAATAACATATGAAGCGCAATAAACCACAACAGAGTCATAACAATTATAATACAAGACTCACGGACATGCTTGACACCAACGTATAGATACTCGTCACCATGCCTATACGTCGTACTCTACAATTAACATGTAGCAATTAAGACACAACTCCTAATCCCTCAAGCTAAGGTTAGACCAAACACTTACCTCGCTTTGCAACCAATTCAAAATTCCAACAAGCCTTTGCCTCGCGAATTCGTTCGAAGCTTCAAATCTGGTCATAATAATTCAATATACTCAATATAAATCATACGAATTAATTCCATATGGAAATACTAATTTTCCAACAAAATCCGAAATTTAACTCAAAATCGCTCGTGGGGCCCACGTCTCGAATTCCGACGAAACTTACAAAATCCGATAACCCATTCAACCACGAGTTCACCCATACAAATTTTATCAAATTCCGATAACACCTCGACCTCCAAATCTAAAATTTTCATTTTTGGAAGATTTTGCAAAAATCTTGATTTCTTCCATTTAAATCCGAATTAAATGATGAAAATAACCATGAATTTATGTAATATAAACACTTTCGAGTATAGGACACTTACTTGAGTTGAAATCGTGAAGAACACCTCAAAATCGCCCAAAATCCGAGTTTGAAACTCAAAAAAACGAAAAAAAACGTGTTGTTCGTCCTTTAACTGCCTAGAATTTTCTAGGGCACTATTCATGCGTTTTTACTGTTCACGGGGTACTGTACACTGGGTACTGTTCATTGGTACTGTTCACAGGGTACTATTTCTGCAAATTTTCTGCTATTTTCCCAAGTCTGAAATCACTCCGAGACACCTCTGAAACACTCCCGAGCCCTCGGGGCTCCTAACCAAACACATGCACTAACTCAACAACATCCTACAAACTTAACCGTGCGATCAAATCGCCAAAATAACAATATATACCACTAATTAAGCTTTAAAATCCAAGAATTCTTTCAAATTTCATAAAACATCAAATTTTCCATTTTGAGTCCGAAACACGTCAAACGACGTCCGTTTTCAACCAAACTTTACAGAAAGTGCTTAAACCATATATAAGACTTGTACCGGACACCGGAACCAAAATACGGGCCCGATACCATCACTTTCTAATCAAATTTCTTTTCCATTTTTCTTAAATATTTTCAGAAAATAATTTTACTCAAAAATTCATTTCTCGGGCCTGAGACCTTGGAATTCGATTCCGGGCATACGCCCAAGTCCCATATTTTTCTACGGACTTCCTGGGACCGTCAAATCTTGGATCCTGATTCCTGTATAACCAAGGATATGTAGGCAGCTCAGATACCAGGGCTCGGTCACATTCCCTCCCTTTCCTGAAGTGTAGTCCGTCCAAGTAATGGTCGGGTCAAAAACACGGCTAGTCGTTCTTTGTCGGAAAACTCTTCGTGTTTCCAGTCAAAGAGGGGCAGCTGTAAGCACGTGATTTTTGACCCTCCCCGAGAATTTTCACATTTTTAGCGTGAATATGTGAAATTGGGTCTAGTATAGCTATTTTAACTATTTTTACTTTATTTCGTTGCAAAAAGAAAATTTCAAAAAATATATATATAAATTTTAGTTTATGTATTTCTCATAAACTTGAAAAATACAAAAAATTGCACTTTATTTTTGTACCTTATATAATTTCGAAAAAATACAAAAATAATAATTCTATTAAAGTTTTATAGGCATTTTTAACTTTGAAAAAATACAAAAATATTACCTCATATTTTATCTTAATATTTTAAAACGAAAATTACAAAAAAAAATAGTTTTATTAATATTTTGTAGCTATTTTAAACCTTGAAAAATATTTAAAAAGATATAGTTTTGTTTAAATACTAGTCTTATTTTTGGTAGTTATTTTGCTTACATAGGACTAGTTAAGCAACGTGTTCCTATTTCTCGGGTCCGGGCAAAAGAATAATATTCGGGTTTAAACTACCCGGTTTTAGGCCTAATTTTCGGACCTAGCCCACAATAAACCGTGTCCAGGACACATGGGGAACCCCACCACGCGTGGGGGACATAAGTCTCGAACCCCACCACGCGTGGGGCTCATTTTTTGGGGCAAACCCATACAAATGCACGAGACTTGGACTGGAAAAGGGACGGGGAATTTTTTGAAAAGGAACCACTGTTCACGCTTCTTCTTCATAAAAGAAGAAGAAGCAAAACCCTAGGGAGGCCGGACTTCCCTCCATTACCAAGCAGACCCCTCCTCCTCCTAAGCTTCCCACCGAGTAACCAGCCCCCCTCCCCCTCGTCGTCATTTCCCGACGACAACCAAACGACCATAACCACCAGCCCGTTCGTCGCCCCAGCTGCCGGAACCACCGGAGCCCCGTCGAGACCCACCACTGTTTCTGCCTCCTCCATCACCACCATCAACAAACCACCATTGTTACCCATCTAGCGTCGCCATCAGCTTCACCAACACTACGACCAACACCTTCCCGAGCACCGGACGACGACCTTCCCAGCTGCCCGTCAAAACCACCAGCCCAGCTCCTCCCATCGTCCAAACACCACCACACCCCCGACGCCATAACGTGAAACCTCCACTCCCTCACGTCAAAACCACCAGCCAGCTCCTCCCATCGTCCAAACACCACCACACCCCCGACGCCATAACGTGAAACCTCCACTCCCTCACGTCAAACCATCCTCGCACCCCGTCGTCACTGCACAAACGACCCACCATTATTGCTGCGTCGTCACTGCACAAACGACACTCCATAGCGGCTCCTTCCTCAAGCCAAACGACCACCGGAGCCCCCGTCGAGTCGTCACTGTCCCTCGACCCCTTTTGCTTCATCTTTCGCACTGATCTGCTGTGTCGAGAAAAGCCAGTAGCAGCGAACATGGCAGGTTGTTAGCATTTTCGGGCCGAGCTTTCAGTTTCTTTTGAGGTCGTTTCGTTCGTCGAGGTCCAGTACGTCGAGGTTGTTGTCCGAGGTTCCGTCGTTGTTCTTCGTTCAGAGAGGTCCGGCTTGAGTTCCGTCGGAATCGTGTTTGTCGTTCTAGGATTGTCGAGGTTCGAAGGTTGGTGTTCTTCGTCCTTTGTTTCGTTTCATTCATGTTTTGCATATTATGGTTCAAGGCAATAAATGAGAATATTCGATATATATGAATGTCAACAATGCAATTTTTGTTGTTGTGTTAAAAATGTTTATGTTATGTTTAGTTACTGCATGTTTAAAGTAAATGTGAGCATATGAACGAGGTTATCCTATTTTTCATTTTTTCCATGGATATTGTTACCTGTTAGAATCGTTTTTTTTGTTTAATCTCGGATGGCTTCACTGGTAGGAAATCGTAGTTGTTTTAAATTTGCCCTTAAATAGTAAAAATGAGACGAGCCTCGCAAAAAAAATAAAAAAAAATATAAAAAACGGGACAAGCCTCGCCGAATAAAAGGGACAAATTGCGGGGCCCTCACAAAATATATGTATTAAATACTTAGATTCCGGGATGGGCCGTTTAACAAATTTCACGGCCCTCCCCAAAAATAATAATGCGCTAGTTGCTTTAGGCGCGCCTTTAATAATGTTATCTCCCTAAATTCGGGTGCACATTTATGTGACCCAAATCCAAATCTCAACGGAGTCGAAATATGTCTCTAGTCACGGGCGCATTGATTGTGGCGTGGCCCGAGATGCATTTCCATGACGTTACAAATTCTTTAAAAAATAAGAATGAGATGAGCCTCGCCGAATAAAAATACAAATTGCGGGGCCCTCAGTAAATACTTGTTTAAAATTACTTAGAATTCAGGAGGGCCGTTTAGCGAATTTCGCGGCCTCCGCAAAAAATAATAACGCGATAGTCTCTTTAGGCGCGTGTTTAATAATTTACTTTCTTAAGCTCGGGTGTGCATTTCATGCGACCCAAATCCAAATCTCAAAACATCAAATAAAACGCGTTCCGGATTGTGGGTGCATTTCATGTGACGCAGTCCAAAGACGTGTTTTAAGCGATGTTCACATTCTCCTAAAAACAATAATAGTAAAGCGGTTAAAAGATAAATTTGCACATAAGTTCATAGTGTATTAAAAAATCAGATAAATAAGCCAAATATAACAGTTGAGCGACCGTGCTAGAACCACGGAACTCGGGAATGCCTAACACCTTCTCCCGGGTTAACAGAATTCCTTATCTAGATTTCTGGTACGCAGACTGTAATATAGAGTCATTATTTTCCTCGATTCGGGATTAAAATTGGTGACTTGGGACACCCTAAATCTCCCAAGTGGCGACTCTGAAATAAACAAATAAATCCCGTTTCGATTGTCCTTTAATTGGAAAAAACTCCCATGCGCCCCGCGGGCGCGGAAAAAGGAGGTGTGACAGCTCTGGCGACTCTGCTGGGGACGAAACACCCAGAACCACTGGTTCAGGGTTAAGAATTCGAGCTTAGAATAATTGTTATTATTTGGCTTTATTTATTATCTGATTATTACATGTTTTGAGCCTAATGTGCTAAATGCTGCTTTTACCGCTTTGATATTATTTGAACTGTATATAAACTGTGCCGAAACCTTTCTCTTCTTACCTCCGGGGATGTGCTTACTGGTTGAGACTCCCTATTCTGTTAGTGTCATACCCTAAATAAACGAGGCTCGGAAAGTTTCTAAGCCGGCTGGCCTTTTGGTTCCCGGAAAGGAGCTCCTTCCTCAGCTCGAGTTGTCCGCTCGGGTACACTGTCTAGAACACCGACCCAGGTTTTTGAACCTAGTATAACAAAGCCACATGCCGGATCCCTAGTAGGAACGTTTATTTGCATCATGTGCATTTGACTTAGGGGACTCAACATAGGGGTTGGGTCCATCTAGGACAAGCAACCTGAAAATAATAGACAATCTTTCGGCATCCTATGTGCTACATGTTGTATTTAGTCAAGTGCGTATGGGTCATTTGGTCATTTCCAGCATGATGTTATTTTAATCAAAGCATGAGGAACATTTGTGGAATCCAAGAAGCCTTGGAATTCCCTATGTCCCCCACGCTTGCTTTTTGGGAAAGCACATGGGGAACATTTGTGGAATCCAAGAAGTCTTGGAATTCCCATATGTCCCCCACGCTTCATATGTTGGGAAAAGCGCATGGGGAGCATTTGCAGAATCCAAGAAGTCTTGGAAATCATTATGTCTCCCATGCCACATTTTTGAAAGAAATAACAAATATAAAAAAATAAAATTACAAATAAAACAAAGCATGAAAATTCAAAAAGATTTTGTATGTTTTCATTATTTTCCACAAAAAAAAAATCGTGAAAAAGAGGAGAAAAAATGACAGTGTAAAGATATAACTACTTATTTTTAGAGAAAAAATCAATGTCCGAGTAGTATCGAAACTCTGCCGAAATTTTGAGAAAATGAAAATGAATGTCTTATTAGTTTGTTATATTAAAAGCAAAGGAAAAATAGAGAAAAGAGGTCATCATTGTTCTGTCTGTTTTTTTAAAAATATTAAAGAAAATAGTTTGTTTTGCCATTAAATGAAAATGAAAAAGAGTTTGGTTTTTTAAAAAAAAATGTTTTATTTTATTTTATTTCGCTTGTCTATGAAAATGCCAGAAATAAAAATAAAAAGAGTCCGGCGTTGAATGTGATTTTATTATTTGTTCCAAAAATAAGTATATATATAATCCAAAAAAAAATTCAAAAGAAAGTTCAAAATTCAAAAAGATAAAATAGATAAATAAAAATCCGAAAATATTTTGATTCTTCTTTAGAAAATTCAAAATTCAAAAATATTTTCTTCTTTTCTTTAGAATAAAAAAAACGAAAATCCAAAAATATTAGTCTTTCTTTTAAAAAGAAAATCAATCAAAAATAATATTTCCTTGCTTAGTTCTTTTAAACGGAAATTCAAAAAAAGAGTTAGTTCATCTGCTTATTATTATTTGCCTACTTATTCTTATTTGCCCGAACTACGCGGGTTTGATTCTCACCGGATGTGAGATACGTAGGCAACCCTCATCGGGTCCAACCCCCCTTTTTTGCTAAAAAGCCAAAAACAAATAATAATGAAAAACAAAAAAAATACATGTCAAATTTTAATTTTGTCATAAAGAAGTCGGGTGACGCTGTTTTATCAAGACGTAGCCGAATGTTCCCGAAAGGGACGCCGGAAGGCTGACTTTGCATAAACAGCCACTTTTGGGTCACTTTTAAGGCTTGGTCCAGTTGACCCCCACAGCCTAAAAATCTTCGTCCCCGAGACGTTGAAAGGCCGTGTTCGCAATGTTGACTTTTCTAATTTGAAAAACGATAAAAAGAGTTATAAATAAGTCAGGTGATGCTGTTTTGTCATAAATAGCCGAATGTTCCCGAAAGGGACGCCGGAAGGCTGACTTGGCATAAACAGCCACCTTTGGGTCATTTTGAGATATGGACCCACACAGCCTTAAAAAGCTTCGTCCCCGAGACGTCGAAAGGCCGTGTTTGCAATACAAGGTTTTTATCATAATTTGAAAAAACAACAACTAGTCAACGGTCAGGTGAATACCGTTCAAATTTTGTCGTAATAAGCCGAGCCAGCTTCGGCCGCGTCTTAAACCGTTCTTGCCGAAATAGCCTTAGAGTATCTTTCAGTTGTCGAAAGGCTATTTTCGTAAAAAATGGACAAGTTTGTAAAGTGTCATAAATAATCCTCCCCGGCCTCAAAATTCATGTGAAATTTGGAAGGGGCCACATTTGCAAAAATAACCGTTTGGTTGCATTTGTCGAACAGAGAAAGGGAGCTAGCCTTTTGTTTTTGAGTTTGTAAAGCTTTTGATTAAAATATGTGGTTTGGTTGATTTTTGAGTTTGCAGGTCATCTTCAAACCTTTGAAACCCAGTTTGTTTTAATATGAAAAGTGAAAAGAAAAAATGTTTACTGTTGTTTATCTTTTATTGGCCCGAACTACGCAAGGTCTGATTCATGCGGGGTCATGATACGTAGGCAATCTCCATAAGATTCGACCACAACAAAAAAAGAAAAATGAAAAAGAGCAAAATGAAAAAAAAGAAAAGAGAAAGAAAAAAAAAGGAAAAAACAATGAAAAAAAAAAGAAAAGAGAAAGAAAAGAAAAAAAAAGAAAAAAAACATCGAAAAAAAAAGAAAAAAAAAGAAAAAGATGTTGTCAATAATGAGGACCGACTGAGTCCATTCTAACCTGTTTGTTTTGCAAATAAGTTAAGGTGGTTGGTTTGTGGTAAGCCGGACAATGACACCCAGAATCATTTACTTGCACATCATGGTGCGCACTATGCTGGGATCAGGCCGATAACAGAAGCACTCAAGTCCTATTGGGAATTTGCTTACAGAGGACGATGATATTAAAGCTGGTAATAGTCCTGGCAGTATTGATGCGAAGCTCAAGTGGCTAAGATGCCAGTTTTGATAAAGTGGGAGGACGCTCCGTTCCTTGGTTAACAAGAAGGAGGCATTTGGTGGCTTATTTTGTTGTCATTTCCGTTGTTCGGATTATTAGGATTGTAATTCGGATTTGTTTTGCGTCAATATCTTTCCGCTTATCTTTCCGTTTTGTCATAGCGGTTTGTTTAAGTTTTGTCCAGGTTGTTTAAGATTTTATTTCGTTTGTTTATTATTCAAACCATTTCACCGGTAGTCTAGCACAAAATCCAATCTTTTATTATTTCTATTCACCTTTTTGTTTAGTCATTATGTCATTCTTATTCAGCACCGATTCTAGTGACATGACATGCGCACACAGTTTGGGCCTAGTCTTTAAAGTTAATCATAAAACCCTGGAAGGGCGATCAGACCATTTAAAGAAAATAAGGACGGTTTGAGATTATTCAGAGCTCGAGTCATGTGGAACTGGGGCAAGTTAAACACAAAGAAAACCGTTAAAGAAAGATTCGCCTAAATTGGCATGAGGGTCATTCATAATAATGAGAATGAGAGTGTCGCCCAACGGTGCTTTAGAAGTGACAAATGAACAAACAGATGTTGAATATAATTGTCAAGTCCGGCACCATCGGAAGAGCTATAAATCTATGGTTTAATTGTGTTGTTTGCACTTGGCATGTGTTGAAGACTGGAATGACGAAGGCATTTTGTTCTGCTACCCAAACACTTTATCCTTCGTTACCCCTTTTGAGCCTTATTTATTTTTCTTTCATACCCCTCGTTCGGAATTAGTAGCAACGAATAAAATACGCAAGCATGGCGGATAAGAGAAAAGAAAGAAAAGAAAACAACAAAATGGAAAAAGAAGAATAAAAGAAAAAGAGAGAAAGAAAAAAAAACGACAAAAGAAAATGAGAAAAGAAAAAGAGAAAAGAAAAATGATAACAAAAAGCAAAAAAAGGAAAGTCAAATGGAAAAGAGGAATTGGGAACTACGTTTGACCTGATTCCTCAAAGAGGATACGTAGGCGCTTCACGGCTCGGTCATAGTTTTGAAAAATGAAAAAAATCAATTAAAATATCCCCAAGCAAGAAACTGGGGCAAAAGTTGCGTTTGATGTAAATAAATCTAATTCCGAAGGTTGTAATTAATAACCCAAAATTAATGCATTTTTTGAGCCTTTAATACCCTTTCTTTCTAACCCTATCCAAAACCCACATTACGGTCCAAAGAAAGACCTTCCGATCAGTCTTCAAAAGATGCCAAGTCAGACAAATGAAGAGTCTTACCGGCGAACATAACATTCTGTTCCACAGCAGAAAGGACTCTAATCTCCAACAGAAAGAGTCATACCAGAAACACTCCAAAATCCCCAGCTGGAGAGAGATATAAAACGAGAGAGTCTTATTGGTGAAAACCTTCACAGGCACCATAAGGCGATGAAAGCTGAGAGAAAACCAAAATGAGAGAGACTTGATAGTGAAAACCCTTCGGGCACTACAAGTCGAATAAGATTGAGAATCAAAGGGGGAATCGCCAATGGAAGATCTTAAAAGATGATTGACGGTAAAAGATGGGCCCATATGCATGCCATGGCCATTAGAGTCGGTATCTGCGTTTGATAGGTTTTTATTTATAGTTTCTTTTGTAAAAGAGTCGTCGTTTCCTTTGTCTTTTATTTTGTTTCTGTTGTCTTTCTCCTTTCATAAAAAATTCCCCAATAGAGTCTGTCTGGTCAGAACAAGTATGAAATGACTTCGAATAGGCCATCAGCTTTCCAAAATGAGATCTGACTAGTACATCCAAGTGGTATAGTCAGCGAGGAACAAGCGCGAGGCCAGTGTCAAAATATATATCCCCAGCAAAAGGCCCATGAACAGAGCAAGGAGAGCAGTGAGCATGATTTGGCAAAATCCATACTAGACTAAGAGGTCGGGGAAATGCCAGTTTCCAAGCTATGCCACAAAAGAAGAGGGATATCCCCCAGGAGAAAGGGATTATCCCCAGCACATAATATCATCCCCCAACAAGTTGTGCAACGCAAAGCAAGGAAGGAAAAAGGAAAAGCCATCCCAGCAGGAGTATCACAACCAACCACCATGTTTTAAACTAACAATTTTGTTTGATTTGAAACAGGTAAGGGAAATGGCATTGAGGCAGAAACGCATGCCGCAAGGGATATTATCAAACTGGGGCAGAAAAGTTTCCTTCCATTTACAAAATTTTCTGGAAGTCAGGTACCCCCAGCTGATAACATTTTACCGCCAACAGGTAAGTAAATAATTCCTCAACAGTGTTATCCCTAGCAGTTGCGAGGGGTCCAACACAAGGTTGGAAAGTCGGTAGCCTCAGCGGTTAGACTTCAAAGGAGGAAGCTAATAATAATAATAATAATAAATAAATAAATAAACAAATAAATAAAAGAATAATAAAAATAAAATGGGGAAGGTAGAAAGGGAAATCCATCCCAATCCCCAGCAAGTATTCGGGTCTTAAGGATATTTTTGGGTTCATCCGCCCTCGAATAGGATATTTTGGGTTCATCCGCCCTCAAATAGGATATGTTGGGTTCATCCGCCCTCAAATAGGATATGTTGGGTTCATCCGCCCTCAAATAGGATATGTTGGGTTCATCCGCCCTCAAATAGGATATGTTTGGGTTCATCCGCCCTCAAATAGGATATGTCGGGTTCATCCGCCCTCAAATAGGATCTGTTGGGTTCATCCGCCCTCGAATAGGATATGTCGGGTTAATCCGCCCTCAAATAGGATCTGTTGGGTTCATCCGCCCTCAAATAGGATATGTTGGGTTCATCCGCCCTCAAATAGGATATGTTGGGTTCATCCGCCCTCAAATAGGATATGTTGGGTTCATCCGCCCTCAAATAGGATCTGTTGGGTTCATCCGCCCTCAAATAGGATCTGTCGGGTTCATCCGCCCTCGAATAGGATATTTTGGGTTCATCCGCCCTCGAATAGGATTTTATTTTCAAAGTTATTGTTAAAGACATGCGCCCACCTGAATAACGAGAGGAATACATTTTGTCTTTTCATTTCTGTTCTAGGTCACCCACCAGTATAATGCGGGAATACATTTTTTGTCTTTTCATTGTTGTTCTGAGTCACCCACCAGTATAATGCGGGAATACATTTCTGTCTTTTCATTTCTATTCTGGGTCACCCACCAGTATAATGCGGGCATATCATTTTTCATATCTTTACCAACAGGCGCCCACCTGTATAACGAGAGGAATACTTTCAGTCTTTAAAATTCTTACCAGGCGCCCACCTGTATAACGAGAGGAATACATTTCAGTATTTGCATTTCATGTTCCAGGCGCCCACCTGTATAACGAGAGGAATACATTTCAGTCTTTTTATTTCAAGTGTTGAATTTGGGAGCCCGCCCAGATAATAGAGGCATACATTCAGTCTTTTTTACTTTTAAGTGTTGAAGTTGGGAGCCCGCCCATAATAACAGAGGAATACATTCAGTCTTTACTTTTAAGTGTTGAAATTGGGAGCCCGCCCAGATAACAGAGGCATACATTCCACGTATTTACCCATAGGAGATGCATTTCCTCCTAAGTTCATTTCACCCATAGGAGACGCATTTCCTCCTAAGTTTGTTTAGTTTCACCCATAGGAGACGCATTTCCTCCCAGGTTTGTTTCAGTTTCACCCATAGGAGATGCATTTCCTCCTAAGTTCAGTTCTACCAATAGGAGACGCACTTCCTAAGTTTATTGTACCCAATAGGAGACGCACTTCCTAAGTTCATTTCACCCATAGGAGACGCACTTCCTAAGTTTAGTTCTACCAATAGGAGACGCACTTCCTAAGTTCAGTTTTACCATTAGGAGACGCACTATAGGTTCACCAATAGGAGACGCACTTCCTAAGTTAAGTTTTACCAATAGGAGACGCACTTCCTAAATCCATTGTACCAGTAGGAGACGCACTTCCTAAAAAGTTTCACCAGTAGGAGACGCACTTCCTAAGTTTATTGCACCCAATAGGAGACGCACTTCCTAGGCAAGTTTTACCAGTAGGAGACGCACTTCCTAAGAATAGTTCACCAATAGGAGACGCACTTCCTAAGCAAGTTTCATCAATAGGAGACGCACTTCCTAAGTTAGTTTTACAATAGGAGACGCACTTCCTAAAGTTCAGTTTCACCATAGGAGACGCACTTCCTAAAGCAAGTTTCACCAATAGGAGACGCACTTCCTAAGCAAGTTTCATCAATAGGAGACGCACTTCCTAGGTTCAGTTTCACCAATAGGAGACGCACTTCCTAAAGTTCAGTTTCACCATAGGAGACGCACTTCCTAAAGCAAGTTTCACCAATAGGAGACGCACTTCCTAAGCAAGTTTCACCAGTAGGAGACGCACTTCCTAAGCAAGTTTCACCAGTAGGAGACGCACTTCCTAAGCAAGTTTCACCAGTAGGAGACGCACTTCCTAAGCAAGTTTTACCAGTAGGAGACGCACTTCCTAAGATAAGTTTCACCAGTAGGAGACGCACTTCCTAAGTTTCGGTTTCACCAATAGGAGACGCACTTCCTAAGATATGTTTCACCATAGGAGACGCACTTCCTAAAGTTCAGTTTCACCATAGGAGATGCACTTCCTAAAAGTTTAGTTCTACCAATAGGAGACGCACTTCCTAAGTTCAGTTTTACCATTAGGAGACGCACTTCCTAAGAATAGGTTCACCAATAGGAGACGCACTTCCTAAGTTGATTTCACCAATAGGAGACGCACTTCCTAAGCTAAGTTTTACCAATAGGAGACGCACTTCCTAGATCCATTGTACCAATAGGAGACGCACTTCCTAAGAAAAGTTTCACCCAGTAGGAGACGCACTTCCTAAGAACAGTTTTTCCCAATAGGAGACGCACTTCCTAAGTTTATTGTACCCATAGGAGACGCACTTCCTAAGTTTATTGTACCCCCAGGAGACGCACTTCCTCAAAGTTCAGTTTCACCAATAGGAGACGCACTTCCTAAAGTTCAGTTTCACCATAGGAGACGCACTTCCTAAAGCAAGTTTCACCAATAGGAGACGCACTTCCTAAGCAAGTTTCACCAGTAGGAGACGCACTTCCTAAGCAAGTTTCACCAGTAGGAGACGCACTTCCTAAGCAAGTTTTATCAGTAGGAGACGCACTTCCTAAGATAAGTTTCACCAGTAGGAGACGCACTTCCTAAGTTTCGGTTTCACCAATAGGAGACGCACTTCCTAAGATATGTTTCACCATAGGAGACGCACTTCCTAAAGTTCAGTTTCACCATAGGAGACGCACTTCCTAAAATTCAGTTTCACCATAGGAGACGCACTTCCTAAGTTCAGTTTTACCATTAGGAGACGCACTTCCTAAGAATAGGTTCACCAATAGGAGACGCACTTCCTAAGTTGATTTCACCAATAGGAGACGCACTTCCTAAGCTAAGTTTTACCAATAGGAGACGCACTTCCTAGATCCATTGTACCAATAGGAGACGCACTTCCTAAGAAAAGTTTCACCCAGTAGGAGACGCACTTCCTAAGAACAGTTTTTCCCAATAGGAGACGCACTTCCTAAGTTTATTGTACCCATAGGAGACGCACTTCCTAAGTTTATTGTACCCCAGGAGACGCACTTCCTCAAAGTTTAGTTTTACCCGTAGGAGACGCACTTCCTAATCGAGATTTTATTCATAGGAGACGCACTTCCTAGTTTCTAGTCACTAAAGTTTTCACCCTTAGGAGACGCACTTCCTAGTTTAGCTCATTCCGATTCAACCATAGAAGACACACTTTCTAGTTTGAGTCGTTGAGGTTTTTATTTTAGCAGACACATTTGCTAGCAAGAGTTTTGGTTTTACTCATAGGAGATGCACATCCTAGCCTAGTCTTTAGTTTACTCTCATCATTGCATCAGTAGTGTAAGTAAGTTACGATTTTGCTAACGACTCACAAACCTCCCCAGTGCAAACTGGGTTAGGAAATTTTGTTTGTTTTGTTTGTTTTGATTGCCAAGGACCCGCCTGTAGAACGGGGAAACATTTTTCAAGATCAAGCAATGACCCGCTGGAAAGCAGAAGGTTACAACAAAAATCCCCAGCACTCAATCCAAGATAGAAGCAACAAGAAGCTCGCCCCAAGAATGCAAGTCAACAGTTTGGGATGATCAACAGAAGCTGGTCACAAAAAACAAAAACAAAAACAAAAAAAAAAAAAACAAGAGAAAAAAAAAGAAAAAAAAAAGAAAGAAAGAAAGAGAAGAGCCCAAAATACGGAAGTGGAGAACAAATGTGGTCTGCTCAAGAACTAGCACCTACAACTAGCATGTATCAAGGTTCAGATCCAAAGTCTGTATGAAGCACCATTCAAGACTCAAGACCAAGTTTCAGAAGACTTAGGAGATAGAAATCCTTGTAACAAGTAGCTGATAGGCTTAGTTAGTCTTTTTCAGTTTTCATTTTTGTTGTAATGACAGGACCGCGGACCGGAACCTCGACGGAACGGCACCTCGATCGGCTCTCCACTTCGGTACACCTCACTATCTCTCTCATATCCCGAACTACACGTGGCCTGATTCCTGTATAACCAAGGATATGTAGGCAGCTCAGATACCAGGGCTCGGTCACAATCCCTCCCTTTCCTTAAGTGTAGTCCGTCCAAGTAATGGTCGGGTCAAAAACACGTCTAGTCGTTCTTTGTCGGAAAACTCTTCGTGTTTCCAGTCAAAGAGGGGCAGCTGTAAGCACGTGATTTTTGACCCTCCCCGAGAATTTTCACATTTTTAGCATGAATATGTGAAATTGGGTCTAGTATAGCTATTTTAACTATTTTTACTTTATTTCGTTGCAAAAAGAAAATTTCAAAAAATATATATATAAATTTTAGTTTATGTATTTCTCATAAACTTGAAAAATACAAAAAATTGCACTTTATTTTTGTACCTTATATAATTTCGAAAAAATACAAAAATAATAATTCTATTAAAGTTTTATAGGCATTTTTAACTTTGAAAAAATACAAAAATATTACCTCATATTTTATCTTAATATTTTAAAACGAAAATTACAAAAAAAATAGTTTTATTAATATTTTGTAGCTATTTTAAACCTTGAAAAATATTTAAAAAGATATAGTTTTGTTTAAATACTAGTCTTATTTTTGGTAGTTATTTTGCTTACATAGGACTAGTTAAGCAACGTGTTCCTATTTCTCGGGTCCGGGCAAAAGAATAATATTCGGGTTTAAACTACCCGGTTTTAGGCCTAATTTTCGGACCTAGCCCACAATAAACCGTGTCCAGGACACATGGGGAACCCCACCACGCGTGGGGGACATAAGTCTCGAACCCCACCACGCGTGGGGCTCATTTTTTGGGGCAAACCCATACAAATGCACGAGACTTGGACTGGAAAAGGGACGGGGAATTTTTTGAAAAGGAACCACTGTTCACGCTTCTTCTTCATAAAAGAAGAAGAAGCAAAACCCTAGGGAGGCCGGACTTCCCTCCATTACCAAGCAGACCCCTCCTCCTCCTAAGCTTCCCACCGAGTAACCAGCCCCCCTCCCCCTCGTCGTCATTTCCCGACGACAACCAAACGACCATAACCACCAGCCCGTTCGTCGCCCCAGCTGCCGGAACCACCGGAGCCCCGTCGAGACCCACCACTGTTTCTGCCTCCTCCATCACCACCATCAACAAACCACCATTGTTACCCATCTAGCGTCGCCATCAGCTTCACCAACACTACGACCAACACCTTCCCCAGCACCGGACGACGACCTTCCCAGCTGCCCGTCAAAACCACCAGCCCAGCTCCTCCCATCGTCCAAACACCACCACACCCCCGACGCCATAACGTGAAACCTCCACTCCCTCACGTCAAAACCACCAGCCCAGCTCCTCCCATCGTCCAAACACCACCACACCCCCGACGCCATAACGTGAAACCTCCACTCCCTCACGTCAAACCATCCTCGCACCCCGTCGTCACTGCACAAACGACCCACCATTATTGCTGCGTCGTCACTGCACAAACGACACTCCATAGCGGCTCCTTCCTCAAGCCAAACGACCACCGGAGCCCCCGTCGAGTCGTCACTGTCCCTCGACCCCTTTTGCTTCATCTTTCGCACTGATCTGCTGTGTCGAGAAAAGCCAGTAGCAGCGAACATGGCAGGTTGTTAGCATTTTCGGGCCGAGCTTTCAGTTTCTTTTGAGGTCGTTTCGTTCGTCGAGGTCCAGTACGTCGAGGTTGTTGTCCGAGGTTCCGTCGTTGTTCTTCGTTCAGAGAGGTCCGGCTTGAGTTCCGTCGGAATCGTGTTTGTCGTTCTAGGATTGTCGAGGTTCGAAGGTTGGTGTTCTTCGTCCTTTGTTTCGTTTCATTCATGTTTTGCATATTATGGTTCAAGGCAATAAATGAGAATATTCGATATATATGAATGTCAACAATGCAATTTTTGTTGTTGTGTTAAAAATGTTTATGTTATGTTTAGTTACTGCATGTTTAAAGTAAATGTGAGCATATGAACGAGGTTATCCTATTTTTCATTTTTTCCATGGATATTGTTACCTGTTAGAATCGTTTTTTTTGTTTAATCTCGGATGGCTTCACTGGTAGGAAATCGTAGTTGTTTTAAATTTGCCCTTAAATAGTAAAAATGAGACGAGCCTCGCAAAAAAAATAAAAAAAAATATAAAAAACGGGACAAGCCTCGCCGAATAAAAGGGACAAATTGCGGGGCCCTCACAAAATATATGTATTAAATACTTAGATTCCGGGATGGGCCGTTTAACAAATTTCACGGCCCTCCCCAAAAATAATAATGCGCTAGTTGCTTTAGGCGCGCCTTTAATAATGTTATCTCCCTAAATTCGGGTGCACATTTATGTGACCCAAATCCAAATCTCAACGGAGTCGAAATATGTCTCTAGTCACGGGCGCATTGATTGTGGCGTGGCCCGAGATGCATTTCCATGACGTTACAAATTCTTTAAAAAATAAGAATGAGATGAGCCTCGCCGAATAAAAATACAAATTGCGGGGCCCTCAGTAAATACTTGTTTAAAATTACTTAGAATTCAGGAGGGCCGTTTAGCGAATTTCGCGGCCTCCGCAAAAAATAATAACGCGATAGTCTCTTTAGGCGCGTGTTTAATAATTTACTTTCTTAAGCTCGGGTGTGCATTTCATGCGACCCAAATCCAAATCTCAAAACATCAAATAAAACGCGTTCCGGATTGTGGGTGCATTTCATGTGACGCAGTCCAAAGACGTGTTTTAAGCGATGTTCACATTCTCCTAAAAACAATAATAGTAAAGCGGTTAAAAGATAAATTTGCACATAAGTTCATAGTGTATTAAAAAATCAGATAAATAAGCCAAATATAACAGTTGAGCGACCGTGCTAGAACCACGGAACTCGGGAATGCCTAACACCTTCTCCCGGGTTAACAGAATTCCTTATCTAGATTTCTGGTACGCAGACTGTAATATAGAGTCATTATTTTCCTCGATTCGGGATTAAAATTGGTGACTTGGGACACCCTAAATCTCCCAAGTGGCGACTCTGAAATAAACAAATAAATCCCGTTTCGATTGTCCTTTAATTGGAAAAAACTCCCATGCGCCCCGCGGGCGCGGAAAAAGGAGGTGTGACAATCACATTCTCCACCTCTCCCACTTGATCAAGAATCTCAAATGGGCCAATGAACCTATGGCTAAGCTTGCCCTTCTTCCCAAATCTCATCACGCCCTTCATAGGCGACACTCGAAGCAATACTCGCTCACCGACCATGAATGCCAAATCACGAACCTTACGGTCGGCATAACTCTTTTGCCTGGACTGAGCTGTACAAAGCCTATCCTGAATGATCTGGACCTTATCCAAGGCATCCTGTACTAGATCCGTACCCAACAACCGAGCCTCCCCGGCTCAAACCATCCAACCGGCGACCGACACCGCCTACCATACAAAGCCTCATAAGGAGCCATCTGGATACTCGACTGGTAGCTGTTGTTGTAGGCAAACTCTACTAAAGGCAAAAACTGATCCCACGAGCCTCTAAAGTCAATGACACAAGCTCGGAGCATATCCTCCAAAATCTGAATGGTCCGCTCAGATTGCCCGTCCATCTGAGGATGAAATGCTATGCTCAACTCAACCTGTGTGCCCAACCCTCGCTGAACTGCTCTCCAAAAATGGGAGGTAAACTGCGTACCTCGATCCGAAATGATAGACTCAGGCACACCATGAAGACGAACAATCTCCCGGATATAGATCTCAACTAACCTCTCGGAAGAGTAGGAGACTGCCACATGAATGAAATGTGCTGACTTGGTCAGCCTATCAACAATAACCCACATTGCATCAAACTTCCTCTGAGTCTGTGAGACTCCAACAACAAAGTCAATAATGATATGCTCCCACTTCCACTCAGGAATCTCAATCTACTGGAACAAATCACCAGGTCTCTGATGCTCGTACTTAAACTGCTGACAATTCAAACACCGAGCCACATATGCAACGATATCCTTCTTCATTCTTCTCCACCAATAATACTGCCGCAAATCCTAATACATCTTCGCGACGCCCGGATGAATAAAGTATCGGGAACTATGGGCCTCCTCTAAAATCAACTCTCGAAGCCCATCCACATTAGGCACACAAACTTAACTCAGCAATCTCAAAACTCCATCATCTCCTAAGGTAACCTGCTTGGAACCTCCGTGCTGCACCGTGTCTCTAAGGACACACAAATGAGGATCATCATACTGCCGATCTAAATACGCTCCAATAAAGAAGAACAAGCGACTATGAAAACTAACACACAGCTAGGCTCAGAAACATCCAACCTCACAAACTGATTGGCCAAAACCTGAACATCCAAAGCAAGCGGTCTCTCACCGACTGGAATATAAGCAAGACTGCCCATACTGGCTGACTTCCTACTCAAAGCATCGGCCACCACATTTGCCTTTCTCGGATGATATAAGATGGTGATGTCATAGTTCTTTAATAGCTCCAACCACCTTCTCTACCTCAAATTTAGCTCCTTCTACTTGAACAAATACTGCAGACTCTTATGATCTGTGAACACCTCACATGCCACACCATACACATAATGCCTCCAAATCTTCAACACGTGAACAATGGTTGATAACTCCAAATCATGAACCAGATAGTTCTTCTCATGAATCTTCAACTACCGCGAAGCATAGGCAATGACCTTGCCATCCTGCATCAACACCGCACCAAGTCCAATACGAGATGCATCACAATAAATTGTATAAGGCCCTGAACCTGTGGGCAAAACCAACATCGGTGTCGTAGTCAGAGCTGTCTTGAGCTTCTAAAAACTCGCCTCACACTCGTTCGACCATCTGAACAGGGCACCCTTTTGGGTCAACCTGGTCATCGGGCTGTGATAGATGAAAACCCCTCCACAAATTGACGATAGTAGCTTGCCAATCCCAAGAAACTCCGGATCTCTGTAGCTGATGTTAGTCTAGGCAAGTTCTTGACTGCCTCAATCTTCTTCGGATCAACCTGAATACCCTCTACTGATATAACATGACCCAGGAATGCAACTGAACTCAGCCAGAACTCACACTTCGAAAACTTAGCATACAACTGACTATCCCTCAAAGTCTGAAGAACCACTCTAAGATGCTGCTCGTGCTCCTCCCGGCTACGGGAATAGATCAAAATATTATCAATGAAGACTATCACGAATGAATCCAAGTAAGGCCTGAACACTCGGTTTATCAAATCCATAAAAGATGCTGGGGCATTTGTCAACCCGAATGACATCACCAAGAACTCATAATGCCTGTACCGAGTGTGGAAAGCTGTCTTAGGGACATTGAATGCCCTAATCCTCAACTGATGGTAGCCATATCTCAAGTCAATCTTCGAAAATCCTTGGCACCCTGAAACTATCAACCAAATCATCAATCCTCGGTAGTGGATACTTATTCTTGATTGTAACCTTGTTCAATTGCCAGTAATCAATACACATTCTCATCGATCCGTCCTTCTTCTTAACAAACAACACTGGCGCACCCTAAGGTGAAACACTCGGTCTAATGAAACCTTTCTCAAGCAAGTCTTGCAACTGCTGCTTCAACTCTTTCAACTCAGGCGGGGCCATACGATACGGCGGGATAGAAATGGGCTGAGTGCCCGGTGCCAAATCAGTGCAGAAGTCAATATCCCTATCGGGTGGCATACCCGAAAGGTTTGAAGGGAATACCTCAGGAAACTCACGAACAACGGGCATAGAATCAATAGAAGGAACCTCAACACTAGAATCACGAACATAGGCCAAATAGGCCAAACACCCCTTCTCAACCATACACCGAGACTTCATATATGAGATAACACTACGGGTAGAATGACCAGGAGTCCCTCTTCACTCTAAAAAAGGTAAACCCGGCAAGGCTAAGGTCACAGTCTTGGCATGACAGTCCAAGATAGCATGATAAGGTGATAACCAATCCACCCCCAATATGACATCGAAATCAACCATGTCCAGAAGAAGCAAATCTACATGGGTCTCAAGACCTCCAATCACAACTATACATTAACGATGGACTCGATCTACCACAATAGAATCACCCACCGGTGTAGACACATAAACATGAGTACTCAAAGAATCACTAGGCATGACCAGATACGGTGCAAAATAAGATGACACGTAAGAGTACGTAGACCCTGGATCAAATAAAATTGAAGCATCTCTGCCACAAACTAGAACAATACCTATGATAACTGCATCGGAAGCCTCAGCTCGGGCCTGGCTGGAAGAGAATAACATTGGGGCTGGGCCCCACCACCCTGAACTACATCTCTAGGACAACCTGCTGCTGGCTGGCCTCCACTTCTAGCGGCCTGAGCCCCACCTCTAATACCTCTACCTCTACCTTTAGCACCTCTACCCCTACCTCTATCTGGCTAGGCAGGCTGTGGAACACTCGGTGCCTAAACTATGGCACGAGAACCTTGATGCTGAGAGCTACTCGGTGCTTGAGGGCAAAACCTAGCAATGTGACCCATATCACCACAAGTGTAACAAGCCCTCGGTTGTTGAGACTGCTGACCTTGACAACCTGAATGACCACCCCAAAAACTCTGAAGCAGTGGTGCACTGATAGGAGCTAATGGTGCACTGTAAGACTGCTGATCAAAATACTGCATATGGGAACCACGACCACCTAAAGCACCATGAGAAACCTGAAGTACTGACTGAAAAGGCCTAGAAAGATGGCCTCTACCATATGAATCTCTACCTCCAGATGAGTTACCACTGAATCAGCCTGAATGGCGAGGCCTCTTGTCAGACCCCCGACCACCTCCCTGCGATAGAACCATCTCAACTCTCCTGGCCACATTGGCCGCCTCCTGGAAATAAATCTCACTCCCTGTCTCCTTGGCCATCTGAATCCGAATAGGCTGGATAAGTCCCTCAATTAACCTCCTCACCCTCTCTCTCTTGGTGGGAAGTATGATAAGAGCATGACGAGCCAAGTCGATGAATCTGGTCTCATACTGAGTAACGGTCATAGAACCCTGCTGGAGATGCTCAAAATGCCTCTGATAGAGCTCTCTCTAAGTAATGGGGAGAAACTTCTCCAGAAATAGCTGAGTAAACTGCTCCCAAGTCAAAGATAGTGATCCGGCTGGTCTAGCCAAGCAATAATCTCTCCACCAAGTCTTGGCAGATCCAGACAAGTGAAAAGTAGCAAAATCGACGCCATTGGTCTCCACTATCCCCATGTTCCTAAGAACCTCATGACAGTTGTCTAGATAATCCTGGGTATCCTCAGAAGATGCACCGCTGAAAGTAGTAGTGAAGACCTTGGTGAACCTGTCCAATCTCCACAAAGCATCGGCATACATAGCTGCTCCATCACCGGTCTGAGCTACCACACCCGGCTGAACTGCTCCAACTGGCTGAACTGCTAGAGTCTGGAACTGAGGAGCTACCTGCTCCGGAGTGTGAGTAGCAGGAGTCTGGGATCTTCCTCCAACCTAAGAGACAGCTGGTGCTACAGGAAGCAAGCCTACCCGAGTGACACTCTCCATTAGGCCTACTAGATAGACCAGAGCATCCTGGAGTACTGGGGTAGCAATAAACCCCTCTGGGACTTGAGCTGGGCCCACCGGAACTGCCGGGGCCGAAACCTCATCATCAAAGTCAATGTGAGGCTCCACCGCTGGTGCTGCTACTCTAGGCTGAGCTCTGCCCCTACCTCAGCCTCTAGCACGGCCTTGGCCTCGCCCTTGCCCTCTGCCCCTCGTGGGAGGTGCTACTAGGGGCTCGGGCTGCTGGTTAGTGGATGAGAAAGCGCGTGTTCGCTCCATCTGTGAAATAACAAAGTAGAAATCCAATTAGAATTGAGAAACCAAACCGCACGACAGGAAAGAATAAATGTGAAGTTTTTCCTAACTCTGTAGCCTCTAGGGGATAAATACAGACGTCTCTGTACCGATCCCTCAGACTCTACTAAGCTTATATGTGAACTGTGAGACTCATGTAACCTAGAGCTCTGATACCAACTTATCACGACCCGGATTTCCCACCCTCGGGAGTCGTGATAGCGTCTACCAATGTGAGCTAGGCAAGCCGACTGTTTTAAAAAATTACCTTTTTATCAATTTATATTCTTTAACAATTATAAAGCAATAACATGTAGACAACGAAATTTACAATATGCGGAAGAAATGCAGTAAACTATCTGAAATATGTATCTAATACAACTATATGAGCCTCGACCACCCAGAACTGGTGTCACAGTTTCACAGACGATTTAAGAATGCTACATACAAAGTTTGAAAGATAAAAGATACACTGTTTCTGTACTGAGTAAATGAAACAGGAGTAAAGGGATAGAGTGAGACGCCAGGGCCTGCGGATGCCTGAAGGACTACCTTGGATCTCCGTGTGGACTGAAGGCAGCCACCCAATCTATGGTCCAAAAGCTACTGCTCCAGGATCTACACACAGTGTAGAGTGTAGTATCAGCACAACCGACCCCATGTGCTGGTAAGTGCCTAGCCTAACCTCGGCGAAGTAGTGACGAGGCTAGGACCATATTACCAAATAAACCCGTGCAATTCAACTATATACAACAGAAAAGAAGAACAGTAATATACAGTCAAGTGTGGGAGGGGTAACATGCTGCGGGGGAGCTATATATTTAGAATAGAAAGACAACAGGTAATTGAAAGAAACAACATATCTCAGACGTCAACAAAGAACCAAAAATCAATAAGTGCACGACATCACCCTTCATGCTTTTACTCTCATCCTCACCAAAGAAATCAAGTAATGAAAATGTGCACAACATCACCCTTCGTGCTTTTACACTCTTCCTCACCCAAACAACAATCACAAACAATATGGTAAGGGAATAAATGAAATTATAATAAGAATCCCGGCAAGGGAACAATAGTTCAACAATCAAGTCCCGGCAAGGGAAACAACATCATAAGAAGCATCAACATCCCGGCTAGGGAGATAACATTAAAAGCAACAAATTCCCGACAAGGGAGATAATATAATGATTCTATTCCCTTTTTCACTTTCATTTCTCACCTCACTTCACAACTTGAGCCAATGCTCTAAAAGGTTCAATTACCACTTATACTCTCACATTTCATTATACAACTTGAGCCAATGCTCCTCAATGTTCAAATGTCACAATTACTTTCACAAACTTTGCCCAACAATAGAAATCATCACCAAAGCATGAATAATACAATGAAGTCATAGTAATCACAATATAAGACTCACGGGCATGCTTTACACTAATGTATATATACTTGTCACCATGCCTATACGTCATACTCAACAAATGCCACATAGCAAGTAGGACTCGACTCCTAATCCATCAAGCTAAGGTTAGACCAAACACTTACCTCGATGCCACGAACACAATTCAAGTCTCAACTATCGCTTTACCTCTTGATTCCACTACCAATTCGGTCGTATCTAGCCACAAGTTATTTAATTACGTCAATAAATGCTAAATGCATCAATTCTAATGCATGAAAATGAGTTTTCCAAAGTTTTACCTAAAAATTCAAAAATCTCCCCCGATCCACATGGTCAAAATCCGAGGTTCAAACCAAAACCCGAGTATCCATTCCCCCACGAACTCAAATATATAATCTGTTTTGAAATCGAACCTCAAATCGAGGTCCAAATCCCTAATTTTTGAAAAACCTAGGTTCTACCCAAAACACCCAATTTCCCCTAAGAAAATCATTGATTTTGAGTTGAAATAATGTGAAAAGATGTTAAGGATTGAAGAAAACTAGTTAGAAATCACTTACAATTGATTTGGAGAAGAAGTTGCCTTTGAAAAATCGCCCTAGGGAGTTTGTGTTTTGAGAAGATATGAAAAATGGTTGAAAATACGTCTAAGTGCGAATTTACAGGTCTCTGATTTTGTAATTGCAACCAGGGTTCGCAATTGCGAACCCTTCAGAAAATTGGGACTTTCGCATTTGCGACCCACTCAGCTTTCCGGTCATCATCGCATTTGTGAGAAAACAGTCGCATTTGCGACTCAGGTTGCCAGGTCCATTCCTCGCATTTGCGAAGGTTTGTCGCATTTGTTAGCTCGCATTTGCGAGCCAGGCTTCGCATTTGCGAGGCCTGCAGACCTGATCATACCAGCTGAAAACCTACAATATTTCAAGTCTAAAATCCACCCCGTGGCCTATCCAAAACTCAACCGAGCCCTCGGGGCTCCAAACCAAACATGCACACCAACCTAAAAACATCATACGGACTCGGTTGTGCATTCAAATCACTAAAATAACATCAACAACTATAAATTTAGCATCAAAATCATGAAATTTCTTAAGAACTTTAAATTTTCCAATTTCCTCAAATAAGGTCCGATTTATATCATCTCAAGTCCGTTTCTTACCAAATTTCACAGGTTTGACTCAAAATATATATAAGACCTGTACCAGGCTCCGGAACCAAAATACGGGCCTGATACCATCAAAATTTAAATACATTTCACTTTCAAAAACTCATAAATATTCCAGAAAATAATTTTCTTCAAAAATTCATTTCTCGGGCTTGGGACCTCGAAATTCGATTCTGGGCATTCGTCCCAGTCCCATATTTTCCTACGGACCCTCCGGGACCTTCGAATCACGGGTCCGGGTCCGTTTACCCAAAATGTAGATCGAAGTCAACCTAAATTCATTTTAAAGTCAAAATTCATCATTTTCCCCCAGATTTTCACATAATGGCTTTCCGGCTACGCGCCCGTAGTGCGCACATAAATCAAGGTGATATCGAAAGAGGTTTTTAAGTCTCAAAACGCAAAATTTACTTTTAAAAGGTCATCACATCCGGTCCGTCCTGATGCTACCGATTCTTCCAGTTCCGGTTCTGAGTTATCGGGAACTGAAGAAGAAGTAGAAAGTGATGATGCCGAAGGCCAAAATGATGAGTCGACGGTGGATCCATCCGCTTCTGCTGGGGGTGCAGATGGTTCTCTTTCTCCGGGTTCCGGAGATGCAGTAGCTTAATTTTTGT
The DNA here is from genome assembly GCF_000393655.2 of Nicotiana sylvestris. Taxonomy (NCBI): domain Eukaryota; kingdom Viridiplantae; phylum Streptophyta; class Magnoliopsida; order Solanales; family Solanaceae; genus Nicotiana; species Nicotiana sylvestris. Next base: position 77,952,171 of record NC_091065.1, on the reverse strand, counting down.
TTTCTTTTCTTTTCATACTTTATTATTTGTGCTACTTTTGCTGAGAATAGAAGCACTTTTTTGTTTAAGTATTGTGCAAATTTTTTCTCTTTGCATACTTTCTACTTGAGTATTTGCGCAAGTCTCTGCGTACTTTTCATTTAAGTATTTGTGCAAGTTTTATTCTTTGCGTCGAATTGTGCAAGGCTTTGGGTGAATTTTTCCCCGAGAGCGTTTGGATTTCGGGCACAAGTTCCTCCGAAATCAACCCTTTGATATGAGGGTCTTATAAGAGAGGACCCTCTTATGCTTATGGTGCTCTTGAAGATGACGTCTCCTGTTCATTACAACACTAACATTTGAAGTACTTGTTTAACTTTCAAATGATAAAATTAATTCGTCGTTCAGATAAGAAACAAGATAGAAATTAAAGGACTTTACTTTATTCCTTTCACTTTCAAAAGTATATAAGCATTCATTATGCTAAAAAGAAACTGCCATTACTTGTGGCTAACTTGTACAACTTGTTTCTACGGGGCTGGCCGTGTAGTCCCCGGTCCCGATGATACAACTTTATTTCCGGGTTTCATATTTAGGTCGATGTGGCAGTCATTGTTGTCATATCCTCATATTATTCCCCCAGTGTTCAAATGCGAATTTGAACACTGGAAGTTTTAAACCTTCGAGAATTCCACTAATGAATTGTTAGATAATCTTTAGTTTGATAGTAAACTTTACTTCCCCTTAGGAATTTATAATATCGAGCCAAAGATTATCTAACAATCCACTAGTGTCTTGCACTTGTGAATGGTCGGGTAATCTCAGTTCGACAACAAACTTTACTTCCCAGTAGGAATTTTGCTATCAAGCAAAAGACTATTTAACCACTCCGTAGTGGTTCTTTGCTTATATGCCTTGTCATTTAAAGGTCTTATTGCTGCTTCCAAAGCTTCCTCCATAGTATGCTTTCCGTTGCTTCCTCGTTAAAAACCTTGCCAGAGAAACCCAATTGGGACAAAAAATGGACGAAGGAAAAAAGAGTGCAACACAAACATTCAGTACATGTGATGTTTATCAGCAATAGTGTATCTTGAGGTGTGTCACGTTCCAGTTGCTTGGAAACTTTTCTCCATTTTAATTTTCTAACTCGTATGACCCTTTCCCGATGACAACTGAAATCCGGTAGGGGCCTTCCTATGTTGGACCTAGCTTCCCGGTTGTTGCTTTAAATCACACACGCAAGTATACACGGTCAATTAAGTAATAAAGAGTGAGTAGAGTATCGTTCCCACGAGGACTTGTGATCAATTATCAACTCAATCAAGCAATTTATAATTTATCGAGTCAAGAACAAGTTCAAGGTGATTTTTGATTAATGATTCTACTAACTAAAGCTGCAAGTAAAAGAAGAAGCAATTAACTAGCACACTTAGCACGAAGAATTTAATTCAATGGGAAACAATATTCTAGGGTTATGGCTGGCTAACAATCCTGTTGAATTCTTCAATTGACTCGACTTATTATTTTATCTGGGTTATTAACCTACAAGGATAATAATACTCATACAAATTTGACAATTTCTACTCGCCTATTCAATTTTTTATAAACCCTATATTTCTATAAGATTAGAGATAAAAAGAATGCATTAATAATTTCTTGCACAGTTGGTTAAGCACGACGAATAGGTATATTTTTATCCGTATTCGCAATTCAATTACCCAATGATTAGGTTCACGATCGCGCTCTATTCAATCCTATTTCAATCAAGAATTACCTCTTTCAAGTTCAACTCAAGATTCATATATAATATTTCATTGTTATCTAGGCAGTAAAATGATTAGACTCAGTATATGAATAAACAACCCAATATGATAAATTAACTCGTCGAATCAATATTCTAATATTAACATTCATGTAAAATCATTACCCCAGAACGAATGAGTTTAGCCATGCATAGTCATGGTAGCAATCTCAAATAATTCCCAAGAATACATAAAACCCAATAAAAGAAGGGAAAATAAGAACTCAAGATGAATTCCACGGTCTCCTGGCTTTGTGATGGATTTTCTCTGCTTCCAAGTGTGTTAGGTGACCTAAGAGAGACATTTTTGGCTTATATATTGCGTACACATGTCGTGGGCCAAAGTTCTCCTTTTCCTAATCCGACTCAGCTTCAGGGATTGATGATGTGTTGGATGCTTCGCGTCTGCCTCAACTTCAACTTCTCAGCACCACATGCTGGGGTGGATGCTTCTGTTATATCCCATACTTTAATGTTAGTAATTGAAGAAAACCGAGATTTAAATTAAGAATAGATAATAATAGCACTTTTTATGGAATAACAAATAGTACATTTGGTTTTCTAATATTTCTTTGTTAAGAAATTTTTAGAATTAAACTAATGGCTATGGAATGTTCTTCAAATGTAAATTTTAGTTAATTAGAGCCAAATAAAAATGATGATATTAGTAATAATAAGAATAATAATCAAGACTATAAACGATCAGGCCTTTTATCACTCGCTCTAGCTTACATTTGATTGCCACTTCTAAGTAGTTAAAACAATGCATCTGTGACGAGAAAACTCTAGGATATCTAGGAATTACAGGCTCCAAAATTTAAGTAGATAAACAAAGAAATTCACAGGACAATGAAGAGCCCATAAGTTTAACAATATTGACACCGTTATATACATTTGATATGGTATTTTGAGTGGAATATTATTGTAAAATAGTTTGAAAAACATGATTTTATATAGTTATTAATATTACTACTTTCGAATATGCTTTAAATTATACACATAATATAAAAAAGTTTATGACATTTTCTTTATTATAAAGATAGAAATTATTTTGTCACAAGAAAAGAATGTTATCTTTTAACCATTTTAAGAATTAAGCGTACGAAATATTTTACTCTTTAAATGAGATTAAGAAAATTATAAATTGAGAATATATATATATGTATATATATATATATATATATATATATATTTACAGGGATGTTTTAATGAAATAATAATGTATGTATTTATTTTATATGGTATCACATGACCGTGATAGTAAGTTATATAAAATATATTAAAAACTGAGTAATATTTTAAGTAATTCGAGATAATTCTTAATTATGTGGGTAATTGGTTAATTACCGGGTAACGGGACATTGTGATGACCCGTCCAGTCGTCTCATGAGTTACCACTCTATTCCCCCAATTTTTGCTTCTTATTGCTTTGCCTATCGGTTATATATGTGATCGGGTTGGTTGGCTCTTCGGAAAGGATTTGGTAAGATTTGATACACTTCGTCTTTTTTGAGAAAGCTTAAGTTGGAAAAGTCAACCGGATGTTGACTTATGTGTTAGAGGGCTCAGATGTGAGTTCTGATGGGTTGGATAGCTTCGGGAGGTGATTTGGGACTTAGGAGCATGATCGGAATGAGTTTTGGAGGTTCAGAGTAGATTTAGGCTTGAATTGGCGAAGTTGATATTTTGGCAATTTCCGGTTGATAGGTGAGATTTTGATATAGGGTCAGAATAGAATTTCGAGAGTTGTAGTGTTTCCGTGGTGTCATTTGGGAGGTGTGTGCAAATTTCAGGTCATTCGGACGTGGTTTGGTTGGATTTTGATCAAAAACGTAATTTTGAAGATTGGAAACCGATGTATTTTGGTTGATTCAGTGTTGTTTGAGGTGTTTTGAAAATTGGTATAAGTTTGAATAAGGTTTTGGGTTATGTTTGAGTTTTTGGTTGAGGTCCCGGGGGCCTCGGGGTAATTTCAGACGGTTGACGGAGAGTTTGAGATTTTGTTGAAGGTGTAGATTTTTCTGCTTCTGGTATTTCCGCACCTGCGGATTGGGGACCGCAAGTGCGAGAAAGGGAGCCACATAAGCGAGAAGGAGCTAGGGAGGCAGAAACCACAGAAGCGGTTAGGAGGACCGTACCTGCGATGGCGCAGGTGCAGATATTGTATCGCAGATGCGGAAAATGGAAACTTAAGTGAGGACCGCAGATGCGGTGGTCTTGACCGCAGAAGCGAGAAATTGGCCGCAGATACGAAAATGCCTATGCCAGAATGTATATATTTCTTCCTTCATGATTTTCAGAGGGTTTCATCATTTTAAAAGCGAATTTCTGGAGTTTTGGGCGATTTTGAGGAGAGAATTCAAGGGAACTTCATTGAGGTAAGGATTTTGGACCTAAAAACTCGTTTCTATGGTATTATTTCACGGCTTAGACTTGTAATTAATGGAAAGGATCAAAGTTTGGGGAAACTAGGGCTCGGAAACTTAGACCTTTGATTGAGGATTTGAAGGACCATTTGAGGTCGGATTTCAGAACTTTTGATATGTATGAACTCACGGGGAGATATCGAATCTATTGATATAAAAATTATCGAATTCCGAGATGTGGGCCCGGGGGTCGGGTTTTGAAAATTTTGGGATTTGTGTTGTTTATTGATTATTTTCGCTTGGGCTTCGTTCTCTTAGCATATTTTGACGCCATGATTCTGATTTTGGATAGATTAAACGCGAGTGGAGGCCGATTCGAGGGGCAAAGGCGTCACAGGCTAGAGATTTGACCGGATTGAGGTGAGTAATGATTATAAATGATGTCCTGAGGGTATGAAACCCCAAATTGCACATTGTTGTACTATATTGACGCACACGCTAGATGACGAGCGTGGGGTCGTGCACTGTTGGGGATTGTGACTTAGTCCGTTCTGAATGACTATTTTACCGCGTATTTGACTGAAAACTATTTGCTATCATCATGTTTTGGGCTGAATGCCATATCTGGGCTTTGTGCCAACTATTTGAACCCTTAGAAGATTTTTATTGATATTTCCTCACTGTTTTAACCTTATACTTGAACTCTGTCATGCTATATTCCACTGTTTTCATAACTCAAGCATGTTTACTATGTTTTAACACTTAAATAATTTTTTAAATGATATTTTGGGCTGAGAATCTTGTTTTAATATTGCCCGAGTGGCTTGTGAGGATTTTTGACTGAGTAAGGCTGAGGGCCTATGTTGTGAGGAAACATTGACTATGATTATGAGGCCGAGGGCCTGAGATTTATACGCCACAAGATGACTTGTTGATATGAGGCCGAGAGCCTAGTGATGATGCCACGAGATGACTTGATATTGAGCTTGGGCCGTAAGGGGCCCCTCCAGGAGTCTGTACACCCCCAGCGAGCGCGGGTACCCATTGTGATGTGAGATATAACCCGAGGGGCTGATATTGTTGACATTGTGCCCGAGGGATAATCCTTTATGTGCTTATCTGTTTTATTTGTCTGTCATTTACCTGTTTAATTGTTGAATAGACATTTCTTGAAGTTTAAACTGAACTTATATGATTTTACATATCTTTGCTGAATTATTGTTCTTACCTGTTTTACTGCTTCATTATAGCCTATAATATGCCTTACGTGATTTTATGCTTTCAGTCTTTATTTATGATTATTACTCACTGAGTTGGAGTACTCACTTTACTCCCTACACCTTGTGTGCAGACTCAGGCGCATCTGGTCCCGCTACCGAGTGTTGATTTTTCCAGCTCAGATGGATTCGAAGATTCTCTAGGTAGCTGCCGCCGTTCGCAGCCTAGAGCTTCTACCCTATCTGATTTCTCCTTGTTTTAGTTTTGTATTGAACTCTGTAGACTTTCTTGTCTTATTACGAATTTTTAGATGCTCATGACTAGTGACACCCCGGTATTGGGCTGTGTTGGGTTGTTCTTCCGCATATTGTACGGTTGACTACTTAAATGTTTGGTTATTTATCATGTTTTAGACTTAATTCTCATTGTTAACTGCTTAAAACTGAAATGGGTAAGTGTCGACTGACCTTTTCTTCATGAGAGGCGCCATCACGATCGAGTCCGGGTTTAGGATCGTGACAGACATTAACTAATTAACTAATAAGTTGAATAAAGATTTAAAAATTTCCCCACCAATAATGTGGCAGCCCATAAAGTGGTCAAAAGGTCACTAAGTGACTCATATAGTACATGGAAAGGTGTCACTTTGTCAGCGAATAAAACAAGAATGGCTGCCTTCTCTTCCGACAAGACTAAACTGCTATGTTCATGTGGTTTAATTGCACTTGTCTTGCTTTTGCAATTGAATATGTCAAGATCACAAAAGGTCACGGCCATGTATGTGTTTGGTGACTCTCAAGTAGATGTAGGGAACAACGATTATTTTCAGACCATATTTAGGGCTAATTTTCCTTTCAATGGCATTGATTATCCTGGTGGCAAACCAACAGGAAGATTCAGTAATGTGAAAAATGCTGCTGATTTTCTTGCTGAAAACGTTGGTTTACCAACACCTACACCGTATTTTTCGAACAAGGATAGCCTCTTTATGGAAGGTGTAAGCTTTACCTCGGGAGGAGCTGGAATTTTAAACAGCACCAATGGAACTCCTTTTGATATTTGCAAGTGGACGGAAAGTTCAAAAAGAGAAAAAAAAAGAAAGATAAAATTTAAGAGAAACAGTCACGTTACTGTTCAAGTCCTATGGAGAAGAAGGCTCATTTTATGTCTAATGGCTAGGGGTGAGGGATTGTCAACAGAATCGACTCAGATATGTTAAGTCCCTCACTTCTTTCTTTTGGCATGGTCTAAATTATACGGAAGAAAAGAGCAAACACACAGTTTTCATAAATTACTCTATTCATAAAAATAGTAGAGGTGTCTATATTCTTGATTCCCCCTTAAAAATATTATTATCTTCTGTTCGTGGGTCTCAGAATAATACACAGTTGAAAAAGTTTATCCGGAAGGAATATTGAGATTATTATGTATTTTTCATGCATTTCACTCATTTATACATGTGCATTGACCCATGACCAGATGACGTTATATACGCGTATATATGTAAATATATGTATATGGGATATGAGAAAAGGTTACGGCGTTATATACGCGCCACCACCTGATCAGCTGGTATACATTGATGATTTTGCCCACAGTGGCACCAGATGACGTTATATACGCGTATATATGTAAATATATGTATATGGGATATGGAAAAAGGTTACGACGTTATATACACACCACCACTTGATCAGCTGGAATACGTTGATAATTTGCCCACAGTGGCCGAGATGATATGATGGGATGCCCTCACAGGCTTGATAATGTTATGAATACATGTACCTATGCACGACATGACATACATATGCATATGCATGATACTATGAATATTTCATTATTTACAAAGTTATTCTAGTTCTAAAAATGAAGTTTGTTCTTAGGCAAGTTCTTTTATTTCTTTGTTTTTCCAGTTGATGTGATTTCAGATATATGAATTTCCTTGTTGCAAGATAACAGAAAATACATGGCTAATAAAGAGAAGAAATTTACATGTGCATTATAGTATTGGTAAATTTTCTAAAGAAAATGAAAGTAGTAATTGTTGAACAGTTGTATAGGAGATATAACTTCCAAAAGTGCAAGTGTTGATTTTAAAATTTCAGTCTTTCCTTTTGTGGGATAAGGCCTTTAATAAATCACTATGATAACATTTCAGACCGAATTAATAATTTAGGTCTTACGTGTTAGCCAAAATTATTCGAAGCTTTATTCTGTTGTCAATAGTTTCATTTCTAATACTCTAGATTATTTTGCATAGGCCTGAATTTTTGTCACAATATGTCTTTAATTAATGTTGAATTATGGTTATATTTCAGTTCTACCTTACATACTCGGTACATTATTTCTACTGACGTCCTTTTGTTGGGGACACTACATTCATGCCTATAGGTATAGATAATCAGTTTGACGAGCCCTTACAGTAAACGAAATTGGTATTCAGCGAGGGATCGATAAGACTCCACCTCATTTGGAGTGCAACCGAGTTTTATGAGTCATCGTGTCAGGATATTGCTACACACTTATGGGTAGGTTGGTACCCTGTCCCATTTGATGTCAAATAATCTTAGAGGCTTTGTAGACAAAGGTTCAGTTTGTACAGTATGTTAGAGGCCTAAACGGCCCATATGTATTCATATTTTTACGAATGATAATTTATTGATACAGTGTTTCCCACTTACAGTTATACATTACAAGTTATGGCCATGTTGGCCCATGATAATTACAAGAAAATAAAAAGAGTTGCAGAGTGGTTCGCTCGGGCCAGTGCGGCACCGGGTGCCAGCCACGCCTCCTTAGGTTTGGGGCGTGAAAACTTCGCATCCACCCTCTGTTCCCTTATCTTTGCTGTGTCCAGGTGCAGATGCTAAGGTGGATGCCTTCTTCCGACTTCACTGCTAAGGGTGCGCCAAATAGCCTTTTTTCCAAGGTTGGATGCAACGCATCTGTAACGACCTGACCAATCGTTTTAAACTCTAGCGCATCGTTCAGCAGTTGGGAGCCATGAGCAGCTTCACTTCAGGTATTATGACTTGTACGCATGGTCGGAATTGAATTCTGGGGAATTCGGAGTTAATTTGGAAAGGTAATTCTCATTTCGAAAGCTTTAAGTTGAAAGAATTGACTAAGATTGGATTTCAGAGTAAACGACCTCTGAATCGGGATCTGAAGGTTCCAATAGGTTCGTATGATGATTTTTGACTTGGGCGCATGCCCGGATCGGGTTTTGGATGACCCGGGAGCGTTTTGGCGCCTATTGTGGAAGTTAGTATTTTGGAAGAAATTTCATCAGTTTGGGTTGAAGTGTATTTCAGTGTTATCAATGTCCGTTTGGGATTCCGAGTTTGGGAATAGCTCCGTATGGTGATTCTGGAGTTGGGAGCACGATCAGAAGTAAATTCGGAGGTCCGTAGGTCATTTTGAAGTCATTTGGCTAAAGATAGAAATTTGAAGGTTTTTGAGAAGTTTGACTGAGAGTTTGACTTTTTGATATCGGGGTCGGATTCCAATTCCGAAAGTTGGAGCAAGCCCATAATGTCGAATATGAGTTGTGTGCAAAATTTGAGGTCAATCGAACGTGATTTGATGGGTTTCAGCATCGAATGTAGAAGTTTGAAATTTCAAAGTTCATAAAGTTTGGATTGGAGTATAATTCATGATTTCGACGTTGTTTGATGTGATTTGAGGCCTCGAGCGAGTTCGTATCATGTTTTGGGACATGTTGGTATAATTGGTTAAGGTCCCGAGGGCCTCGGGTGTATTTCGGAAGGTTAACGGAATGAAAAGTTGCTGAAATTTTCTGCAGAAAGCTGTTTTGACAGCAACTAGTGCAATCGCGGAGCTGAATTTGGAAGCTTATATCTCAAAATCTATAAGGAATATGAAAATTTGTAAAACATAAAAGTTGTTTCTCTTGCATTCATGTTTCCAGAAAATTAAACCATTCATGATTTAGACATTTTATCAGAAAGCTATGATCGATTGAATATGGCTGGTGGAGCAGTTTCGACATAATTTTCTGATCCATGAAGCCGACTTTAGAAGCTCATATCTCGGAATATATAAAGAGTTATATGGTGTGCAACCTTCAAATGAAAGATCTTCGAGTCTAGTTTCTAAATCTTCAAACCGTTTGTCATTTGGATATTTTCACAAGGAGTTATGGGCGTTTTAACAGAAGGTGTACTTCAGGGGAAAATTGTAATAGGATGTACAACCTGCATAACGCAAGGTACAACTCAATGAAGCCTGGGCAGATTGTTTTAAACACGAGTTTTGGCCCATTTCTTCATTTGGCTTGGACGATTTTGGAGAGCTCAAGGAGGGATTTTCACCAAGCAACACTAAGTAAGTGATTTCTTCCTATTTTTGAGTTAAATATGTGATCTTACATGGATTTAGACATGGAAAATTACTATAAATTTAGAATTTTGGGGAAGACTTAGAATTTGAAATTTTGGACTTTTACCTTGAATTTGAGCATGAAAATTAGAGCAAATTGTATATTTGAGTTAGTAAAGCTATGAGTAGAATTTATCTTTGAGAAATTTCGGAATCCGGGCACGTGGGCCCGAGGGCATTTTGGTCAACTTTTCGAGCGGAGTTGGGAACTTATATAATTTGTATTGTTACAAGTATTAGAGTGAATTTTTATTGGTTTGCCCGTTGTTTGAATAGTTTTGGGGCATTGTGCATCAATTGAAGTCGTTGGAAGGGCTTGGAAGCCGGTTATGGAAATTTCGGAGCGAGGTGAGTCTCCTTTCTAACATTGTAAAAGGGAATTATCCCCATAGGTGAAATAATTGGTTATGTGCTCCTATTTGTGGGGGCTACGTACGCACGAGGTGACGAGAGTCCGTGCGTAGCTACTATTATGTGTAAGTCCGGGTAGTCTAGAAACTAAAAGCATGCTATACTTGGAATATTTGTAATCTTATTGACAGATGAATTACTTAAATCCTATCGAATTGGTGAATGAGTTTCTTAAAGGATTAAACTTCATTTTTCTTAAACCGCTAAAAGGGAATTGGCTTTTATTTGGATAAACGTTCCCGATAAATTCTTAATTGACTGTTTGAGCATGTATTTCTATGTCTACATGCGTCGCATGAATGATTCGCGAGCAGGGCTATTGTTTATTTAAATTTGACCGCGTCGCATGTATGATTCGCGAGCAGGCTAATAGATGCATCTATGGTTCGCGCACCCTCGGCAGTGCACATTTTACATTTATGTTGGATCGGGTTGTAATGATCCGACTGGTCGTTTTGCCTATTAGAACCCTGCTTTCTTAAATAAAACTTCCCACGCTTGCTTTAATTAATTTATGACTTGCGGGGATGGTTGGTTCGGGATTTGGAAGAGTTTGGAGTGAAATATGCATATTTGATTCCTTAGGATTTTATTAAAAGGCTAAGTTTGACTTTGGTCAACATCTTGAGCAAACAGACCCAGATTCATGATTTGATGGTCCCGAAGGATCCGTAGGAAAATATGGGACCTGGGCGTATGCCCAGAATCGAATTCCGAGGTCCCTAGCCCGAGTAATGAATTTTTATCCGAAATTGTTAATCTAAAATTCTAAGGATTTAAAAAAAACTAATTAATGAGTGATTCCGTGGGTATCAGGCTCGTATGTTGGTTTCGGAGCCTGGTACAGGTCCGATATATCATTTAAGACTTGCCCGCAAAATTTGGTGTCAATCCGAGTAGTGTTAAGGAGTGTCGGCTCGTTAGAGGAAAATTAAGAACTTGAAGTTCATAAGTTTGATTTATTTGGTTTTAGGGGGTGATTCTTAGATTTAGCGTAGTTTCGGGCATTTCGAAGGTTCGAGTAGGTCCATCTCGTGATTTCAGACTTGTCGGTATGTTCGGGCGGGACTCGGGAGCCCCGAGCGTCAAACAGATGAGGCTCGAGTGAAGTTGGGAATTTGGAGAAGAGCTGAAGCATCTGCTTCTGTCATAACCGCACCTGCGGTCGGTCGACCGCAGGTGTGAGACCACAAAAGTGGTCGTAGCCTCGCAAATGCGGCTTAGAGCTGGCCAGGCCAAACCGCAGAAGCGGCTCCCCTAGCCGCAGATGCGGCTTCCAGACCGCAGAAGCGGTCCCAGCCCTTTTAGCCAATTCCGCAGATGTGGCATCCTCTCGCAGATGCGGGACCGCAAATTGGGTCCCCTGACCGCAGATGCGGAAACTGCTGAAGCAGTAAGCTTCATTTACGTCGAGCTCCAGCTATTTTTGACCATTTGACACACGGGTATTGAGCGATTTTGGAGCTCTTGAGAATGGATTTCCATATAGCATTGTGAGGTAAGTTCATCCCCCTTATTTCTAAGTTTAACACTCGAGTTTTGGGTAGATTAACACCTAAAGATTTGGAGAAATCAAGGGGTTAGAGCTAGACCTAGGGTTTTAATAAAAATTAGTTTTTTCCACGAAATTGGTTATGAAATGGATTAGAAATCATATATTACTGATCCTTAGGTTGTAGAGAACAACTTCCTTCGGAAAATTTCGGAATCCGAGCACGTGGGCCTGGGGTCGGATTTTAGGAAACTTGTATTAATGGTTGGGAAATGGCTTAAATAGCTAGAATTCGCTTGTGAGCATATATATATATATATATATATGTGTGTGTGTGTGTGTGTGTGTGAGAGATCTTATTCATGACTTGTTCTGCTGAATACTTGAAATTAATACGGTTAACTGTAAAATTGTTAAGAATATGACTTATTACCTCTTGCTATAAACTGTGGATTATTTGTGACTACTATGCCTAGCAGAACACTTTGTTATATTACTTGACCCTAGTAAGTGTCACGTCGACCTCTCATCTCTACTTCTTCGAGATTAGACGGGATACTTACCGGGTACATATTGTTTATGTACTCATACTACACTTCTGTACTTAATTGTATAGGATCTGAGACAGGTATATCTGGCTATCAGTCTGGTGCGCGCCCCTGATTCATAGACCGAGACTTCCATGGTGAGCTGCTCCTTTCCCGTGCCGTTCAATAGCTTGATGGGGTCTTTCTTTACTTTTGCTGTCTATTCTATCCCGGGCAGTAGGATAGTTTTATTCTTTTGTACATTCTACTAGTTGTCCACTACTTGTGACACCAGGTCTTAGCACACACATTAGTAGACAGTTCTTTTGGGTTGTATACTTATTATTAAATATTGCTCATTGTCACCTGTTTTAAATTGTTAAATTAAGAAAAGTGTTATAACCGCTTTTGGTAAGTAAAATAAGAATTCACTAATATTTCCGCGTTGGATGGACTGACAACGGTGTTGGGCGCCGTCATGACCTATTATGGAAATGGGTCGTGGCAACATGGTATTAGAGCACTAGGTTCGCGTAGGTCTCACAAGTCATGGGCAAACCTAATAGAGTCTTGCGGATCGGTACGGAGACGTTTGTATTTATCTTTGAGAGGCTATAGGGTGTGAGGAAAAACTACTCTTTATTAATTTCCTATCGTGCAGTGGTTGGTATACTAAATTTCCCTCTTCTATTCTCTCACAGATGGTGAGGACATGTACGGCTGATGTTCTAGACCCGGGATGAGCTGCTCTCCCCATTGCTAGAGGCTGGGGGAGGGCACCGGCCTGAGGTAGGGGACAAGGGCATCCAAGAGTTATCCCAGTGGTACCACCGGTAGATCCTGCGAGAGATCCTATTATTGAGGAGTAAGGTGAGGTGCCCGCAGCTGAGCCTACCCAGACATACTTTATGACAGCACCGGGATTCCAGGAGATCATGGGCTGTATGCTGCGGTTCATGGATTCTATGACTCAGACTGGTTTATTTCTAGTGGATCCAGCTACATCACAGGCAGGAGAGGGAGCATAGACCCCTACTACTCAGACTTTTGGTCATGCAGCTGCAGTGTATCTGACTCCAGGTGCACGACCCGCAGATGGGGCTTAGCTAGTTGCTACAGTGGCACCCCAGCCCAGACCAGCTGCGGATGGCGATCCGCAGAAGTTATTGGATAGATGGACTAGGCTTCACCCTCCGGTCTTCGGGGGCGAGCGTCATGAGGATGCCCATGACTTCATAGATAGGTGCTGGGACAGACTGCACAAAATAAGGATATTGGAGTCGCATGGAGTTGACTTCACTACTTTTCAGCTTGAGGGCAGGGCCCGTAGATGGTGGCAGTCCTATGTTCTAGGCAGGCCAGCAGGTTTTCCTCCCATCACTTGGGGTCAGTTCGCACAGTTATTCTTGGATAGGTACATTCCACCCCCTGAGAAGGAAGAGCTATGGTATCAGTTTGAGCGTCTTGAGCAAGGTCAGATGTCTGTGACCGATTATGAGGCGAGGATTTTTGAGTTGTTTCGCTATGGCCTCATGATACTTCCCACGGATATAGAGAGAGTGCAGAGATTTGTTGTGGGGTTGCACACCGGTATTCGATCTGGCATGGCTCGATAGGTGGAGTTGGGTACAGAGTATCAACTAGTGGTAGAGATTGCTCGCATGATTTAGGGATATTGCCAGATGGGTAGAGAACAAATGCAGTAGAATAAGAGGGATAGATTCTCCGGAGAGTTCAGAGGTGCCCTGGCTAGGGGTAAAGGTCAGTTTGGGAGGGGTCAGCCCAATAGACCCCCAAATTCAGCACCACCACCTGCTTGGGGTGCTCCAGCGCGTCCTTATTTCAGCGTCATGCCAGATAGCTCGTATCGCCCGCTAGCTATTCAATGTTCCTCCGGGGGTATTCAGGTCCTCAGGGCTCTTCTGATTCTTATTTCACTGCTATGCCAGAGAGTTCCTACCTTCCACCAGCTATTCAGGCTTCTTCCAGTGGGTCTACAGGCCATCAGGGTCAGCAATCAGGGCAGTAGGCCGCCACACTGCAGGGTTCTTTCGAGTGCAGAGACCTTGGCCATATGAGGAGGTATTACACCAGGCTTTGGGGCAAGGCAGTACAACAGGGTCAGCAGCCTATGATTTTAGCACCGGCTACCCCACCACCTAGAGGAGGAGGGCAGGGAGAGGTCAGCCGGCTACTGCTTAGTCCGGTGGAGGCCAGCCAGCCGGCGCCCCAGCTAGATTCTATGCCCTTCCGACTAGGCCAAATGCATTGGTCTCAGATGCTGTCATCACAGGTATTATTTTTGTCGGTGGTAGAGATGCTTCGGTATTATTTGATCCAGGGTCTACTTATTCATATGTATCATCTCTATTTGCTCGTTTCCCGGTTATTTCTCCTGAGCCTTTGGGCATTCCTGTTCATATGTCCACCCCTGTGGGTGATTATGTGGTTGTGGATCAGATCTACCGGTCCTGTGTAGTCACATTATGTGGTTTTGAGACTAGTGCTTATCTCCTATTGCTTGATATGATCGACTTTGAGATCATCCTGGGCATGGATTGGTTATCCTCATATCACGCCGTCCTAGATTACCATGCCAAGACTGTTACTTTAGCGATGCCAGGGTTGCCGAGGTTGGAGTGGAAGGGTTCCACGGTTGATACATCTAGTCGGGTTATCACTTTCCTGAAGGCTCGGAAAATGGTCGAGAAGGGGTGTTTGGCTTATTTGGCTTATGTTCGAGACACCACTGCAGAGTCTCCGACGATTGATTTAGTTCCAGTAGTTCGAGAGTTCACCGATGTGTTTCCCTTCTGACCTTCCTGGCATGCCACCGGATCATGATATTGATTTCTGCATTGATTTGGCTCCAGACACCCAGCCCGTATCTATCCCACCGTACTGTATAGCTCCGAAGGAGTTTAAGGAGCAGCCCGAGGAGTTGTTAGCAAAGGGGTTTGTTAGACCCAGTGTATCGCCTTGGGGTGCACCAGTGTTAGTTGTGAAGAAGAAGGACAGAACTATGCGGATGTGCATTGATTACCACCAGTTGAACAAAGTCACCATCAAGAACAAGTATCAGTTGCCTCATATCAATGATTTGTTCGACCAGTTGCAGGGTGCTAGGGTGTTCTCCAAGATTGACTTGAGGTCAGGGTATCATCAGCTGAAGATTCGGGACTCGAATGTTCCGAAGACTGCATTTCGGACTAGATATGGCCATTATGGGTTCCTGGTGATGTCCTTTGGCTTGACTAATGCCCCAATAACATTCATGGACTTGATGAACAGTATATTCAGGCCTTACATTGATTCATTTGTTGTCGTCTTCATTGACGACATCTTGATATACTCCCAAAGCCTGGGGGAGCACGAGCAACATTTGAGGGTAGTGCTTCAAGCCTTGCGAGAGCAGAAGCTATATGCTAAGTTCTCCAAGTGTGAGTTCTGGCTAGAGTCAGTGGCATTCTTGGGGCATATTGTGTCAGGAGAGGGTATTAAGGTGAACCCCAAGAAGATTGAGGCAGTTCAGAGTTGTCCATGTCCTACTTCGGTGACCGAGATTAGGAGTTTCCTAGGGTTAGCAGGTTACTACAGATGATTTGTGCAGGGCTTTTTCATCTATTGCATCACATCTGACTAGATTGACCCAGAAGGGTGCTCCTTTCCATTGGTCCGATGATTGTGAGGCGAGCTTTCAGAAGCTCAAGATAGCCTTGACTACAACACCAGTCCTTGTGTTTCCTTCCGGTTCAGGGATGTATACGGTATATTGTGACGCTTTGCACATTGGATTGGGATGTGTATTGATGTAGGAGGGGAGAGTTATTGCCTATGCTTCGCACCAGCTGAAGGTTCATGAGAAGAATTATCTTGTGCACGATCTAGAGTTGGCCACGATCGTTCATGCTCTTAAGATATATAGGCATTATCTATATGGGGTGCCATGTGAGATTTATACGGATCATCGCAGCTTACAACATTTGTTCAAACAGAGGGATCTTAATTTGAGGCAGTGCAGGTGGTTTGAGTTACAAAAGGATTATGACATCACCATTTTTTATAATCCGGGCAAGGCAAATGTGGTCGCGAATGCCTTAAGCAGAAAGGTAGAGAGTATGGGTAGCTTGGCATTCATTGCAGTAGAGGAGAGACCACTAGCTTTGGACATTCAGTCCTTGGCTAACAGACTTGTGAGGTTGGACATTTCGGAGCCCAGCTGATTCCTTGCGTGTATTGTTGCTCAGTCTTCATTATTGGGGCAGATCAAGGCCCGACAGTTTAATGATCCACATTTGGCAGTTCTCAGAGAGACGGTGCTTCAGGGAGGTGTCAAGGAGGTTTCTATGGGCGAGGATGGTGTTTTGCGACTCTAGGGTCGTCTATGTATTCCTAATGTTGATGGTCTAAGGGAGAGGATTCTAGAAGAGGCACACAGTTCACGATATTCCATTCATCCGGGAGCTACGAATATGTATCGTGACTTGAGACAACAGTATTGGTGGCGGAGGATGAAGAAGGACATAATGGAGTATATGGCTAGGTGTTTGAATTGCCAGCAGGTCAAGTATGAACACCAGAGGCCGGGTGGCCTACTTCAGCAGATGCCTATACCAGAGTGGAAGTGGGAGCGCATTACCATGGATTTCGTAGTTGGGTTGCCGCGGACTTTGTGGAAGTTTGATTTGGTGTGGGTCATTTTTGACAGATTGACCAAGTCGGCACACTTTATACCGGTGGTGACTACTTATACTTTGGAGAGACTGGCTCAGATTTACATTAGGGAGATAGTCTGGTTGCACGGTGTGCATGTTTCCATCATATCAGATAGAGGCCCTCCGTTCACTTCACATTTCTGGAGAGTTGTTCAGGGTGAGTTGGGGACCCGCGTGGAGCTTAACACGACATTTCATCTACAGACCGACAGGCAGTCGGAGAGGATAGTTTAGATTTTGGAGGACATGATCAGAGCATGTGTGATTGACTTTGGAGGGCAGTGGGATCAGTTCTTGCCCTTGGCGGAGTTTGTATACAACAACAACTATCAGTCTAGCATAGGGATGGCTCCATACGATGCTTTATATGGTCGACGTTGTCGTTCTCCTATCGGGTGGTTTGAGCCTGGTGAGGCTAAGTTATACGGTACAGATTTGGTACAGGATGCCTTGGACAAGGTAAAGTTGATTCAGGAAAGGCTTCGCACAGCTCAGTCCAGACAAAAGAGCTACGCGGATCAGAAGGCGCGTGATGTATCATTCATGGTTGGCGAGAAGGTCCTCTCGAAAGTCTCGCCAATGAAGGGCGTTATGAGATTCAGGAAGAAAGGCAAGCTGAGCCCAAGGTTTATTGGCCCATTTGAGGTGTTGAGGCGAGTTGGGAAGGTTGCTTACGAGCTTGCTTTACCCTCTAGCTTATTGGGAGTTCATCCGATTTTTCATGTATCGATGCTTCAGAAGTATCATGTCGACCTGTCCCATGTGTTAGACTTCAGTACTATTCAGTTGGATGAGAGTTTGGGTTATGAGGAGGAACCAGTTGCCATTATTGATAGACAGGATCGCCAGCTGAAGTCCAAGAGGATTTCTGCGGTAAGGGTCTAGTGGAGGGGCCAACCAGTCAAGGAGGCGACCTGGGAGTCCGAGGAGGACATGCAGAGCAGATATCCACATTTATTCAGCAGCCCAGGTACTTTTCTATGTCCGTTCGAGGACGAACATTTGTTTATGAGGTGGAGAATGTAACGACCCAACTGGTCGTTTTGCCTTTTAGAACCCCGTTCCCTTAAATAAAACTTCACGCGCTTGCTTTAACTAATTTACAACTTGCGGGGATGGTTGTTTCGGGATTTGGAGGAGTTTGGAGTGAAATATGCCCATTTTATTCCTTAGGATTTTCTTAAAAGGCTAAGTTTGACTTTGGTCAACATCTTTAGCAAACGGACCCGGATTCGTGATTTTACGGTCTGGGAGGGTCCATAGGAAAATATGGGACCTGGGCGTATGCCCGAAATCGAATTTCGAGGTCCCTATCCCGAGTAATGAATTTTTATCAGAAATTCTAAGGATATAAAGAAAACTAATTAATGAGCAATTCTGTAGGTATCGGGCTCGTATGTTGGTTTCGGAGCCCAGTACAGTTCTGATATATCATTTAAGACTTGCCCGTAAAATTTGGTGTCAATCCGACTAGTTTTAGGATGTTTCAGCTAAAATTAAGAACTTGAAGTTCATAAGTTTGGTTCATTTGGTTTTAGGGGTGACTCTTAGATTTAGCATAGTTTCAGGTGTTCCGAAGGTTCGAGTAGGTCCATCCCGTGATTTCAGACTTGTCGGCATGTTCGGGCGGGACCCGGGAGCCCCGAGCGTCAAACGGACGAGGCTCGAGTGAAGTTGGGAATTTGGAGAAGTGCTGAAGCATCTGCTTCTGTCATAACCACACCTGCGGTTCATCGACCACAGGTGCGAAACCGCAGTAGCGGTCGTACCCTCGCGGATGCAGCCCAGAGCTGGCCAAGCCAAACCGCAGAAGCGGCTCCACTAGCCGCAGAAGTAGCTACGCAGATGCGGCTTCCAGATTGCAGAAGCGGTCCCAACCCTTTTAGCCAATTCCTCAGATGCGGCCTCCTCTCGTAGATGTAGGACCGTAGATGTGGAAACTGCTGAAGCAGTAAGCTTCATTTAAGTTGATCTCCAGCCATTTTTGACTATTTGACACACAGGTATTGAGCGATTTTGGAGCTCTTGAGAAGGGATTTCCACATAGCATCGTGAGGTAAGTTCATCCCCCTTATTTCTAAGTTTAACACTCGAGTTTTGGGTAGATTAACACCTAAAGATTTGGAGAAATCAAGGGGTTAGAGCTAGATCTAGGGTTTTAATAAAACTTAGATTTTACCACGAAATTGGTTATTAAATGGATTAGAAATCATATATTACTGATCCTTAGGTTATAGAGAACAACTTCCTTTGGAAAATTTTGGAATCCGGGCACGTGGGCCCGGGGTCGAATTTTAGGAAACTTGTATTAATGGTTGGGAAATGGCTTAAATAGCTAGAATTCGATCTTGTGAGCTTATTTTGACTAGTTCCTATCTCACTTAACTAGTTTTGGATCACTCGGCTCTGAATTGAGGGTTTGGGCTCGTTCTTGGTATTGGAAGTGCACTTTGGAGCGAGGTGAGTCTCCTTTCTAACGTTGTAAGAGGGAATTGTCCCCATAGGTGTAATAATTGAGTAATTTGCTGCTAAATGCGGGAGCTACATACACACTAGGTGATGAGAGTACGTGCGTAACTACTGTTATGTTAATTGTTCGGGTAGTCTAGGACTCATATCATGTTATATTTGTGAATATCTCTATATTTTCGTGCTAATGTGATCACTTAGGGCATGCTAGAGACTTGGAAAGGAATATAAGCGAATGTATACACTTGTTGGACACTTGTATGAATTTACTTAGAATTAAATGCATATTCATGTGTTTTCTTGATATTAATTGATATTTGTGGATCGGTCCGATCGCCTCGGTAGAAATAGATGTATCTATGGTTTGCGCCATTCAACCCTCTGGCAGTGCACAATAATTTTTCTGTTGGATCGGGCCGTTGACCTCAGCATAATGTGCGCATGATATATATATATATATATGTGTGTGTGTGTGTGTGTGTGTGTGTGTGTGTGTGTGTGAAATCTTATCCATGACTTGTTCTGCTGAATACTTGAAATTAGTATGGTTAACTGTAAAATTGTTAAGAATATGACTTATTACCTCTTGCTATAAACTGTAGATTATTTGTGACTACCTTGCCTAGGAGAACACTTTGTTATATTACTTGACCCTAGTAAGTGTCACGTCGACCTCTCGTCTCTACTTCTTCCAGATTAGACGGGATACTTACTGGGTACATATTGTTTATGTACTTAGACTGCACTTCTGTACTTAATTGTATAGGATCTGAGGCAGGTATATCTGGCTATCAGACTGGTGCGTGACCCTGATTCATAGACCGAGATTTCCACGGTGAGCTGCTCCCTTCCCGTGCCATTCAGCAGCTTGATGGGGTCTATTCTATCCCGGACAGTAGGATAATTTTATTCTTTTGTATATTCTACTAGTTGCTCACTACTTGTGACACCAGATTTTGGCACACACATTAGTAGATAGTTCTTTTGGGTTGTATAGTTATTATTAAATTTTGCTCATCATCACCTGTTTTAAATTGTTAAATTAAGAAAAGTGTTATAACCGATTTTGGTAAGTAAAATAAGAATTCACTAATATTTCCGTGTTGGTTGGCCTGACAATGGTGTTGGGCGCCATCATAACCTATTATGGAAATGGGTCGTGACAGCCGTACGACCTCGGCATGATATGCGCATGCTTGTATTTTTTGCCTGAGAACTTTTAAATGTTGATAATTTCCTTTTCTGGCCAGAGATAAATTGATAAAGATAATGAAAAGTAAATCTTTGGAAATCCTTTATTATTTGAAAAGTTGTTAACCCGCTTTCCGGTTTTATGAGTTTAATTTTGCTTTATGAAATCTATGAATTTCTCACATTTGTACTATATTCATTGGACCACTAGTAAGTGTCGAAGTCGACCTCTCGTCTCTACTTCTTCAAGATTAGATGGGATACTCATTGGGTACACATTGTTTTCGTACTCATACTACACTTGCTGTACATTTTTGTTGCACAGGTTCATATGTGGCTAGTGGCATAGTGGCAGGGTTGATACAAAGACTTAGGTGAGTTACATTTATCGAGACGACCCGCAACCAGCAGAGTCCCCTTCAGAGTATTTTACTGTGTTATCATTTCTGTCTACTTTGTATTCCAGACAGTTACTGTATTTTATTTCATTCCCTAGTAAATGCTCATGCCCTTGTGACACCGGGTTCTGGGATGATTATGGGGTATCTTGTATTAAATTCTTAACATTCATATTTTATCTGAAACGATTATCTTTTACTGGTAAAATTGAAGGAAAATCATAGTTTTCAAAAATTATTAAAACAAAAATTAATTAAGTATTTTGGTTGGCTTGCCTAACAGCGGTGTCCGGCGCCATCACAACCCTTAGTGGAATTTGGGTCGTAACAACATGGTATCAGAGCTAGGTTCCCTTAGGTCTCATGAGTCATGAGCGAGTCTAGTAGAGTATTGCGGATCGGTACGGAGACACCTGTACTTATCTTCGAGAGGTTATGGGGCTGTTAGGAGAACTTCCCTTCTTGATTCCTCATCGTACAGTTTGATTCCTTTGAGGCTTATGCCTTTATTCCTTCCTATTCGATCTTATGCGATGCAAACCACTTGCTATAAATTGAGAATTGAAGAATTGTAATGGTACTACCGATGTGGTGCGGGATGTTTCTCCCTGAATAGTTGATTGGGCTATTGTCGTTGCCTTGCGGACGGATATCTTGTCATTTTGGCTCAGTAACAGTATTCCTGAGAGCTTTAAGGCTATGCACAGATTGCTATGATGCTCATGATTGGTTATTGCACAGTATTGACTTGGTGGTAGGATACTTGCCTATGTGTTGGGGCAGTGAATGATTTGAAAGGAAGT
The DNA here is from genome assembly GCF_000393655.2 of Nicotiana sylvestris. NCBI lineage: Eukaryota > Viridiplantae > Streptophyta > Magnoliopsida > Solanales > Solanaceae > Nicotiana > Nicotiana sylvestris. Next base: position 77,930,400 of record NC_091065.1, on the reverse strand, counting down.
CTACTCAGTGCACGATTCAGAGATCAGATATCTCATTTCCGACGGAGGAAAAGCAATTGGCCTATGAATGTCCAGATTTGGGGTGATGGAGAAACGAGACTTGGTATTTTCGAGTGTAGTGGAATTTTCATTTGCGGTGTAGTGTCGTCGTCCTCAATTGTATATGTTAAGTTCGTTGGTGTTATGGTCTTCTGCAATATTCCCTTGGGGGTAGGATATTGTGAAATAATATTGGAGAAACGACTGTTGGATATCGCGGGGTGAGGTGGTTCAGGATTGAATCGGTGTTTCTAATGTCGACGACTCGAGAAAGATGATCTCCGAAATGGTTTAAAGTTAGTAGCGATTTGTGGTTCAAGTGCTAAGAAGATAGATTTTACTAAGGAAACAACTGAGCAGCAAAGGATGAGGAAGGACATGTAGGGAGTGTCAGGCGGTGGTTAAAATTTCTAGAAGGACAGGTATAAGAAGCAAAGGTCGAGTGGTCGATTAGAGGGGTGAGTTCCTCCAAAGTGGGGGAGTGGCGGAGTTGCATATGGAATTTGTGTTAGGATGACTATGCACCTTAAGGAGAGTTTGGAACGACTTGGTAATTTTAGTGATTGATGATTGGGGTCTACGGATCTAATTTGAAGTATGGGCTATTATGCGACAGGAGATTTGATATAACGGAAAGGTGCTACTAGAAATGAAGAAGGATACAACGTAACTTTGAATTGGAAGGATGTTGCCGCACATTTAATTGATGTCCACGAGGGGTGAATGGACTTGTGCAGCTAGAGAGTAAGCTCAGACTCAGGATGGGTTATTGATGTCGTAGTGATTGTATCCCATGTAGCAACGTTGAAAGACATTGGCACGTAAATTCCATAGGTGGGTTATCTCCAGTAAGCAGCTCGGTAGTCGCATGGATTGGCGAAGCTTCTGTGAAGAATTCTATTGGTTATACAGCAAAGAGATCGGTCGTGCGAATGTGGTTAATGATTTAGAGTATGAAAAGGGGGTTTTACAGAAAGATTTCGAGAGTTTTTGCGGTTGATTGCGCAAGGTTATGTCAATAGGAGATAAAGAATTCTGGTGAATTCCAAAGTTGTGTAATAGTGGATTCAAGCTAAGTGGGAGAGTCCCACCGCTTAGGATTGGGTTGCATGGCTAACTACTTGCGAGGTTTCTCATTATTAGCATATTGATGGGTTATTTCAGTTGCGGGAAAAGAACATAAGTGGTAATTTGAGCAAAGGAATTGTTAAAGGTGTGATGTAGTTGGTCTTATTGGCTCATTTTCAGACTCGGGGAAGGATTTAGGATTTATGACTTGTATGGATGCGGGTTTCAAGGGAAGTGATTCTGCCGGGTGCTTCGTCGTGAGGGTATTCATGTGCTAGAAGGTTCGTAGAGTTGATTATATTCGGGGCCAAGTCAGAGCGGGTGGCTCTCAACAACGGTCCTAGTGAATTCAAAAGTTAAAATGTGGTACCTAATGATTTCGAGCCTACAAGTACGGTTAAGAATTAAGCTTTTGTAGCAGCTTATGAGAAGAGGCCCAGAATATTCTATGATGTTTTGACTCGCAGTGTAACATTTGGGAGGAAAATGAGAAAAGACTTCAGATTTGTAGGGGGATTATCAGAATGGGCATACTGGTTGAGGATGTGAATATGCGCACAAGGGAGGTATGAAACGGTTCGTGGGATTGGGGACAGCGTGGTCTCGTGATTAAAGGTCACTCGAGATGAGTGCGGATAGGGTATGTCATGTGTTGAATGGAGTTATTATTATTTCTAAGGCAATCAAGGATAAATTGGAAGAAGATAGATTGATTAGCCATAGTTGAATTGGCATATTGGTAGTGGTGATCAGTTCCTGTAGCGAGACCAAGTTATGCAAGTGATTTGTGACGGTACGTATGAGGCCGGTCGGCCGCCGTAATTGATGTTATTCAGAAGTATTCTACTGTTATGGCCTATTATGTGTAGGCAGATCCTGGAAGGGCTATTGTAGCTTATACCACTACTTAGAGATTTGCATATTCCACGATTATAAGAATTCACCTGTGTGTTACTATGGTTCTCCTGAAGTGAGTTAAGTGAAGAGTTTTTATATGATGAAGTGTTAATCTATTAGTGGTTCCGAAGTTATGATGAAAAACATGTTCTATCGTATATTGGCATGTTAGGTGCAGTGAGTGGTATGGAATTTGAAGTGAGGATCAAGGTTGCAGTTCGGTGTTGACAAGGATGTCACGAGCTCAGATGAGCAAGAAAGGAGTTTCAATATTTAAGGTAAGTTGGTATTGTCTTCAGCGTCACCTGAGATCGGTGTTTTGTAAAAAAGGATTTGCATCCTGGTTAAGGATTCTTGATCGCTTTTCAGCGTTAGTGCGGGCGGTGGTTTGGATGTACAGACCTGTTATCTATTATGGAAGGTTGTGGGAGCGTGCCCCACGAGAAGGTTGTATTAGTGTGGCATGTAGCCACTTGATTTATTGAAGAGTTAAATCAAGTATAAAGATTGTAATGATGTCGTTAGATTGAGAATTGATGCCTAGAGGGCACATAATTTATTGGGTTACGGACTGTGGAGGATTACTCCAATTATGATGATTGTTCTTGTGTGTTATGAGAAAAAAGGGGGTGATTATGGACTTTTGAAAGGTTATTAGCCTGGTTCAGTGCGATCAGAATCAGTTTGAGGTTTGTGGATGGATTTAAATGTGAATGGGCTCTATATCAGACCAGATGTGTTCATTTCAGCCATGCGCTCCTTATGGAAGAGTAGTCGGGGTGTTAGTTCGTCGTCAGCTATTTCATGTAATGATGTATTGCACCGTGTGAGTCGTGAGACAACTTGGTGAATTTCTTATATGTTGAGGTTCTGCGTAGAGATGATGTTATATGAGCAAAATGGCTCTTGAGATTCAGATCATATATCACACCTCAGTTGTGCTTGAGTTTGTAGCTTATAGCGCTATATGTCTCCCCAGGGATGGTATTATACACTTGACGTGCTGGTGACCAACATTCGGTATTTTGATGTAATGAGCAATCTAGCTCGGTGTGTATCTCCTTATGTGAATTTTATGTGTGGATCGGGTGGCACGCCGCTATGGGTATGTTGTTTGGATCAGGTTGCGCGCCACAACAATGTGATATTGAATACAGTTTCCTATATCTATTTTTATGTGTCTTGTTTTCTACTTTTCTGAGGAAAACTCATATTAGTTGTGTGCCCGCGTCGCATGTATGATTCGCGAGCGGGGTAATTGGATTTCCTTTTCAGAGTTCGTTTTCCATTTGTGTCGCATTCGAGTTGGTAGCCCATTGGCACATTGTGGCATCATATGAGACTTTTTGTCATGTCTGGGTGGCTTATTTCTTGAGCAGTTCGTACTGGGTGAGAGGAAATTATTGGATCTAGGATCAGTGCAGTTGGATTATATGAAGTAAATTAAAGAGTAAAGATAATTATTGATTCAAAATGAGGTAATGTTTCTTGTCAGAAGTATAGACTCGATGATTTGTTAACTCGGCAGTTGGTTATGAATTTCTACACATCTCTTCCGACGTGGAAGTATTGCGAGAGTTGGAACAAGACTTATATCTATCATGAGGTGCATTATGAGCATTAGATTCAGGGAATGTCGGTTATTATGATTAGAGAATGTTATTACGGTCCCGTGAATGATGTGGTGCATGGTGAGAATTCAGCAAAGGCATGCAGTCATGTTCTGGTACCTCGTGTAGTGATTAATGCGGTGTTCATATATTGTAAACAGGCCTGGTGGAGAATTCCGGATGTTGGAATTGGGCTCTAAGCTTATTTACTTGAATGAAAGAGGATATCTTTAGATTTGCTCGAGCTAATGTGCTCAACGGAGTTGTGGTAGCACGGGTAGGTGCTCGAGGTGGTAAACAGTGATTTCGGACAACTCTAGCGCAGTTCTCAACACGTTCGAGGACGAACTATTTTTAAGTGGGAGAGAGTGTAATGACACTGTCACGACCCCAGCTCGCCCTCCGTGAACTGTCGTGACGGCACCTAGTCTCTACGACTAGGTAAGCCTAACAAATGCGGAACATAAACGAAAATTGCGGAAGAAATAATCAAAAGCCAAAATAACCGAATGAAAACAATAGATAAAATGCCGCTCGGCATATACAATACAACATTCTTAGAATCAAGTACACTATTCCAAAACCAGGAAACTCATGGAACCACAAGCCTTTAGATATCTACAATGTCTAACTCCAGAATATCTAACAAGGGAAAAAATATAGAAGGGCAAATGTTTAAAAGCTAGAATAGAAAGGGACTCCTCGGTCTTCGGACGCAGCAGATGTACCTCGAAGTCTCTAGAGCAGTCGCCTCGCCTTACGGGTGATAGGACTGAGCAGCAGGACCTGGATCTGCACATGAAAAACATGCGCAGAAGGGGCATGAGTACGCCACAGTGGTACTCAGTAAGTGCCAAGCCTAACCTCGGTCGGGTAGTGACGAGGAAAGTCAGGGTCCTACTGAGATTGAATAAAATATAATGATCAATAGTATAGAACATAACAGTATAAATAAGTACAATAGTAAAATAACACAGAATGTACAGGACATCAACAACTATACAGAAACAAGGTAAACACGAAAAAGAAATACAGCTTAGCACCAATAATAACAATCGTGGATCTCCTAGGATACCATCCTGTAGTCCCATACGTACATATCCAATGAATCTCCCGGGATCCCGTCCCGTAGTCCAACTCATACTGCACGTGGATCTACCCGAATCCCATTCCATAGTCCCAAATGTAAATACCCAGTACTGGAGAATCTACCAGGAGCATTCCCGTAGTTCCATATAACTGTGCAGGGAGATCTACCGGAATCCCACATCCGTAGTCCCAAAATAAACAGACAAGGGGGAGCTGCCAGAATCCCACATCCATAGTCCCAAAATAAATACACAGCAGCAACAAGAAAATATACAGAAATGGCAAAATTTCATATTAAGGTAACAAGTGATTCTAGCCTAGCATGCTGCACAGAATTCAGGTAAGGCAGGTTGAGCAAACAAAGCAATTAAGTCACTTAGACATGTTTTCCTAAGCTAACAACAGGCTTAATAGTGCAAGTAATAAAAACAAGAAAGGAAACATACTAGTGATTACTTAATGAAAACCGGATTTCCAACAATTAGCACAAGTACACACTCGTCACCTCATGTACAAGGCATTTCAATTACCAAATATACCAATCCTAAGGGGAAGGTCCACCACACAAGGTTAGACAAGCCACTTACCTCGAATCGGCTTAATAATCAATCTGAATCCACGCTCTTGCCACGAGTACTCGACTCCAAATGGCCCAAATCTATTCAATTCAATCTCATAATGTAAATAACACTTCAAGTAATTGATTCTACAAAAACATTCTAATCTAATACGCGAAATTAGGTAAAATGACCAAAATGTCCCTCGGGCCCACGTCTCGGAATTGGGTAAAATTTGTATTTTCAGAATCCTCACGCTCTCACGAGTTCATGCATACCAGAATTATCCAAATCTAAGGTCAAATTCCCAATCAAAAGTTGAATTCTAAGTCTAAGAACTTTCTTCCAACTTTTCCCCAATTTTCATCTCCAATCCGAAATTAAATGATGAAACTAACTATAGATTGATGGAATATAACTAGAAAGGGTTAAAGAATCGTTACCCAATGGCCTCCTCTTCAATTTCCTCTCAAAATTGCCCTCTCCCGAGCTCCAAATCAAATTTCCAACTTTTGAAACTAAACCTTTGAAATTTCATATTTCTGCCTAGCTATTTCCGCATCTGCGGTCAAGGGACCGCATCTGTAGTCCCGCTTTTGCCGACCAAAGGTCGCATCTGCGACTTCTCACTTAAGGGCCAGCTTCCGCATCTGTAACTCCCAATCCGCAGATGCGGTACCGCTCCTGCGGAATTACCACCGCTTCTGCGGTTCCTGAAGAAATTCCCCAATTTTGCTTTTGCGGCCACTGAGTCGCTTCTGCGACGCCGCACCTGCGGAACCCAAACTGCAGGCACGGTTATGACAGAACCAGCAGCTTCAGCTGCAACTCTAACTCCAAAAATCCTTCCTTCATCCACCCGAATTCATCCCGAGGGCCCGGGACCTCAACCAAAGGCACCAACAAGTCACAAACCTCTACCTAAACTTGTAAGAATCCTTGCAACACTTAAAAAATCGTCGAAACCTCGAATTAACCATGGATTTAAGCCTAAGAACTCCAATATTCTCAAAATTATGCTTTCGATCAAAAAGTCTATCAAACCTCGTCCGAATGACCTGAAATTTTGCACGCACGTCAAATTCAACACTACGGAGCTACTCCAACTTTCGGAATTCCATTCCAACCCTCGGATGAAAATCTCACTATCGGACCGGAAACTTTAAAAATTCAACTTTTGGCATTTCAAGCTTAAATTAGCTACGGACCTCCAAAACACAATGCGAACACGACCCTAAGCCCGAAATCACCCAACGAAGCTAATGGAATCATTAGATTTCCATTCCGAGGTCATCTTCACACTATTCCGACTACGTTCAACTTTCCAACACTTAAGCTCTCATTTAGGGACTAAGTGTCCCAAAACTCTCCGAAACTCAAAACTGAACATCTGGCAAATCAAAATAGCAGAAATAAACTCGGGGAAAACAGTTAATAGGAGATCGTGGCATAATTCTTAAGACGATCGGCCGGATCGACACATCCTCCTACACTTAAACATTCGTTCGTCCGCGAATGACTATAGAGACATAACTTAAGTAGTGAAAAGATGAGGGTAATGGCTGCACATATCCTGCTCGGTCTCCCAGGTCGCCTCCTCGACCGGCTAGCCCCACCACTAAACTTTACTGATGCAATGTTCTTTGACCTCAGCTTTCTAACCTGCCTGTCTAATATTGCCACTGGCTCCTTAACATAGGATAGATCCTTGTCCAACTGGACTGAACTGAAATCCAACACATGCGATGGATCACCGTGATACCTCCGGAGAATCAAAACATGAAATACCAGATGAACTCCGGCCAAGCTGATAGGTAAGGCAAACTCATAAGCAACCTCCCCAACACGCCTCAATATCTAAAAAGGACCAATAAACCTCGGACTCAAATTCCCTTTCTTCCCAAATCTCATAACGCCCTTCATAGGTGAAACCCGAAGAAGAACCCGCTCTCCAACCATATAGGAAACATCACGAACCTTCCAGTCCGCGTAACTCTTCTATCTGGACTGGGCTGTACGGAGTCTATCCTGAATCACCTTAACCTTCTCCAAAGCATCCTAAACTAAGAATGTTCCCAATAATCTGGCCTCACCCGGCTCAAACCAACCCACGGGGGATCTACACCGTCTACCATATAAAGCCTCATACGATGCCATCTTAATGCTGGACTGATAGTTGTTGTTGTAAGCGAACTCCATCAATGGCAAGAACTGATCCCAAAACCCGACAAACTCCATCACACATGCATGGAGCATATCCTCAAGAATCTGAATAGTACGCTTGGACTGTCCGTTTGCGGGTGAAATGCTGTACTCAACTCCACCCGAGTACCCAACTCATGCTGAATGGCTCTCCAGAACCGTGATGTGAACTGAGTACCTCTATCTGAAATGATGGAAACTGGAATACCATGCAGACAAATAATCTCCCGGATATAGATCTCCACCAGCCGCTCCGAGGAATAAGTAGTGCACACAAGAACAAAATGAGTGAACTTGGTCAGCCGATCCACAATCACCCAAATGGCATCAAACTTCCTCAACGTCCGTGGGAGCCCAACTACAAGTCCATGGTGATCCGCTCCCACTTCCACTCTGGAATCTCTATCTGCTGAAGCAACCTACCCGGTCTCTGGTGCTCATACTTCACCTGTTGACAGTTGAGGCACCGAGCTACAAATCCAACTATATCCTTCTTCATTCGCCTCCACCAGTAGTGCTTCCTCAAGTCCTGATACATCTTCGCGGCACCCGGATGAATGGAATACCGCAAGCTATGGGCCTCCTCTAGAATCAACTCTCGAAGTCCATCAACATTGGGTACACAAATCCGACCATGCATCCTCAATACCGCATTATCACTAATAGTCACATCTCTAGCATCACCGTGCTGGACCTTGTCCTTGAGGACAAGCAAATGAGGGTCGTCATAATATCGCTCCCTAATACGATCAAATAAGGAAGACCGAGAAACCACGCAAGCTAGAAACCGACTAGGCTCCGAAAGATCCAATCTCACAAACTGGCTGGCTAAGGCCTGAATATCCATCGCCATAGGCCTCTCCGATGCTGGTAAATAAGCCAAATTCACCAAACTCTCTGCCCGGTGACTCAAAGCATCGCCACCACATTGGCCTTTCCTGGGTGATACAGAATAGTGATGTCATAGTCCTTCAGCAACTCTAACCACCTCCTCTGGCGCAAATTTAGATCCTTTTGTTTGAACAAGTGCTGTAAGCTCCGATGGTCAGTATAAATCTCGCAAGGAACCCCGTATAAATAATGGCGCCAAATCTTCAAGGCATGAACAATGGTAGCTAACTCAAGGTCATAAACAGGGTAGTTCTTCTCATGTATCTTCAACTGTCTAGACACGTAGGCAATCACCCTATCGTCCTGCATCAGCACCACTCCGACGCCAATCCTCAAGGCATCACAATAGACCGTATAAGACCACGAACCTATAGGCAATATCAAAACTGGGGCTGTAGTCAAAGCTATCTTGAGCTTCAGAAAGCTCGCCTCACACTCCTCCATCCACTGAAATGGAGCACCCTTCTGGGTCAACCTGGTCATAGGGGCTGCAATCGATGAAAACCTCTCCAAAAAATGATGGTAGTAACTCGCCAGGCCAAGGAAATTGCGGATCTTGGTAGCTGAGGATGGTCTGGGCCAACTCTGCACGTCCTCTATCTTCTTCGAATCCACCTGAGTACCCTCACTCGATACCACGTGGCCTAAGAATGCCACTGAATCCAACCAAAACTCACATTTCGAGAACTTAGCATATAACTTCTTCTCTCTCAGAGTTTGAAGCACAGTCCTCAGGTGCTGCTCATGATCTTCCCGACTCCGGGAATACACCAGAATATCATCAATATAGACAATGTCGAACGAGTCAGGATACGGCCGGAACACACTGTGCATCAAATGCATAAAGGCTATTGGGGCATTGGTCAGCCCAAATGACATAACAAGGAACTTGTAATGACCATACCGAGTCCTGAAAGCAGTCTTCGGGATGTCTGGCTCCCGAATCTTTAACTGATGGTAACCTGAGCGCAAATAAATCTTAGAAAACACTCGTGCGCCCTGAAGCTGGTCAAACAGATCATCAGTACGAGGCAAGGGATAACGGTTCTTCACTATAACCTTGTTCAACTGGCGATAATCAATACACATACGCATAAAACTATCCTTTTTCTTCACAAACAAGACAGGAGCACCCCAAAGTGATTCACTAGGCCGAATAAAACCCTTATCAAGCAATTCCTGTAACTGATCCTTCAACTCCTTCAACTCAAGAGGAGCCATACAATACGGAGGAATAGAAATGGGTCGAGTGCCCGGCAACAGATCAATGCCAAAATCAATATTTCTATTAGGCAGTATGCCTGGAAGATCAGCTGGAAACACATCGGGAAAATCTCGTACTACTGGAACTGAATCAACTGAAGGTGTATCAATACTGACATCTCTCACATAAGCTAAATATGCGTCACACCCCTTCTCAAACATACGCTAAGCTTTAAGAAAAGAAATAACTCTACTGCGAGTGTGGTCTAAAGTACCCCTCCACTCAATACGAGGTACACCTGGTGTCACACCTTTACACCCCCGGAAGGGTATAAGGGAGTTTTTTCCAAATTAAAGTGACAAAGGAAACAAAATTATTTTATGAAAAAATTCAGAGTCGCCACTTGGGATGATTTATGGTGTCCCAAGTCAGTGGTTCAAATCCCGAATCGAGGAAAAGATTGACTTTGTATACAGTCCGCGAACACAGAAATTCGAGCAAGGAATTCTGTTAACATGGGATAAGGTATTAGGTACTCCCGAGTTCCGTGGTTCTAGCACAGTCACTCAACTGTTATAATTGGCCTATTTACTTGATTTTAGTACATGTTTTAGCCTATGGTGTAATTGTAACTTTAAAACCGCTTTTATTTATTATTTAGGAAGATTGCAATATCATTTAAAACATGTCTTGAACCACATCACATAAATGCACCCGCAGTCCACAACATATTTTATCTAACGTTGTTGAGATTTGGATTTGGGTCACATAAATGCGCACCTGAGTTTAGGAAGGTAAATTATTAAAATAATGCGCCTAAAGCAACTCCGTACTTTCAAGTTTGCGAGGGCCATGAAAATTCAACTAAATGGCATGCCTCGAGTTCTAAGGATTAAAAAGAAATTAAGCGAGGGCCATGGATTATCGTTATTGGGCTAACGGTGAGTCAATTGGTCCATAAATATTAGAAACTAAATTTTGATTGTTCAATTAACCTAAACATCTTATTAGAGAATCATATGGAGAAGAGCACTACAATAATGAAATCAAAACACTAAAAATAAACACCAAGGAAAGGGAAATAATTTTACGGTTAGACTTCAATGTCATACAAATCCAACAAGAAATAGCAACTTGTGAATACCATATAAATTTCACTAAAAGACATACACCCCTTTTTACTGTTTTGAGTCTCAAATTTTAAAAATTATTTTGTAGTAGGTTAAACCATGATAAGTATTATAAGCAGCACAAAAAAAAGAATTATGAAACTAAAGAGAGAAAAAAATGCATCCAAACACGTAAGACTTTAAAGTCATGAATCAACTAGCAATCAAACAAATCAAAAGTGGAGCTTTCAATTTGTTATTATTTTCATAGACTAATCACTTTCTTAGACTAAAAAACAAATCAACACCCACTACATAAGTCAATGGAAAAATGTATTAAGAAAAATGCCAAAAGAGAATCAATCAAATATGACGAAACCAAAGATCAAGTAGAGTTAGAACAGAGACCTCGCGCAGTCGCAATAGTCAAATTGATCGACTAAAACTCAACCAAACGACCACGACCGCGAAACTATGCCGACGACTTCGACGGAACTCAAACTTGAAAATGGTGTTGCGCTATTTAAAAGAAATGGACTGTTCTAAGGTGCAATGGAGTTTTTGGCTTGATTGAGTGCTGCATTTTTTGTTCTATTTTGCCATATTATTGGGCTGATTTTGTAGCAGGGTCTTGGTTGAGTTTTTAGCTCGTTTTTGAGAAGCTTTTCAGCTTATTTCCATGCTAGAAATAGAGTTTTTCATGCAATTTTGAGCTGGTGTTCTACATCTGATTTATGGGTATTTGGAAGGTTTAATGGAGGTTGAAGAAGGTAAGATGCATTGAAGAAGAAGAGCAGTGCAGCTGCTGCTCCGTTTTTCTTCTTTTTTTGGTCTGTCTGTGTTTTTTGTTGTCTAGGTCTTAAGTTTTCTTCTTGGAGAATAAACATTTCATGGGTCTCTAGCAAAGGAACGAAAATCTGATGGGGATCCTCTTTTCTTCAAAACGGCGGATTGTGTCCAATAGAGTCTAGGTCTCTGTAGGGATTAGGTAATATTATATAGGGGTAGAGATTAAGTTAGGGGTATGGACCTAGGAATTATGGGCTTTGAAAATTATGGGTTTGATCCAAAATTAGGCCTAAAAATGGGTTGTTTGAGCCCAAGTTTTATTCTTTCTCCGCGAACGGGACTAAAATACGACCTTATTTATTAATTAGTCCTACTTAAATAAAATAACAATTAAAATAAGATTGTCAATTAAAACGAACTATTTTTTTTGTATTTTCAAGGTTAAAAAAGACTAACAAAACATCAATGGAATAATTTTTGTAATTTTCATTTTTCTTGTAATAAAAAAAAGTAAAAGAGTAAAAATTAGTTGAAATAGCTATATTAGGCCTAAATTAAATATTTACGTGCTAAAATATGAAAAGTCTTGGGGAGGGTAAAAAATCACATGTCTACAGCTGCCCCTCTTTGACTGGAAAGATGAAATATTTTCAGACAAAGAACGACTAGACAGGTTTTTTGACCTGACACTTATTTGGAGAGACTAAAACTAAGAGAGAGGGGAATGTGACCGAGCCCTGGTATTTGAGCTGCCTACATATCCTTGGCTATAAAGGAATCAGGCCACGTGTAGTTCAGAGATAAGTGAGATGATGGAGTATGCCAAAGAGGAGAGCCGGTCGAGGTGCCGTTCCGCCGAGGTTCTGGTCCGCGGTCCTGTTATTACATAAAAAAAATCAAAAAATGAAAAAGACTAACTAAGCCTGTCAACTACGAGTTACAAGATTCCTATCTATAAGTCTTCTGAAGCTTGATCCTGAGTCTTGAATGGTTCTTCATGTAGACTTTAGATTTGAACCTTGACGCTTGCTAGCTGCAGGTGCTACTGCTTACTGACTTCCTTATTACACCATGATAAAATAAAAGAAGCTAGACTAAACTATGATCTATGCATTACAAGAATTCTATCTATATCTTCAAACTTGATCTTGTAATTCCTGTTGCCTTGTTGACTTGTATTTTCTAGATGAAGTCCCTTTGTTGCCGACTTGAATTGTGATCTGAGACACTTTCCCTTTTCTTCAGGTGGATGCCTGATTACTGAACTCGAATTATAATATGAGATGCTTTCCTTTTCTCCAGGTGGATGCCTGATTGCCAAAACTTGAACTGTATTCCCGTGCTCTCCAGGTGGACGCTTGATTGCTGAACTTGAATTGTATTCCTGTGCTCTCCAGGTGGGCGCCTGATTGCTGAACTTGAGCTGTATTCCCGTGCTCTCCAGGTGGGCGCCTGATTTCTAAACTTCAACTGTATTCCCGTGCTCTCCAGGTGGGCGCCTGACTGCTGAACTTGAATTGTATTCCCGTGCTCTCCAGGTGGGCGCCTGACTGCTGAACTTGAATTGTATTCCCGTGCTCTCCAGGTGGGCGCCTGACTGCTGAACTTGAATTGTATTCCCGTGCTCTCCAGGTGGGCTCCTGACTGCTGAACTTGAATTGTTTTCCCGTGCTGTCCAGGTGGGCTTCTGACTACTGAACTTGAACTACTTCTCCCTGTTCTCCAAGTGGGTACCTGATTTCAACAAAAATAGATAAAATAAAGAATTTTTTTCTGCCCCAGTTTGGTAGCTGGGCACATATGTGAGTGTTAAAGTGAATCATATACCAAATATTACTAAGAATTTGAAAGCTAGGTCCCATTATCCGGGGGGTCCTGACAATTCTTAACTAAACGACAATTTTAAATCTAGGTTATATCTTCTAAAGGTGTGACTTCCGCTAAATCTTGTTATCTAAGAGGGTCATAAACTACACCCCATTATCCAGGAGGGTCCTGAAAATGAAAAATCAAGTATTATCTTAAAAAGTGACAATTTTTACGGCTGAATTACACTACCCTACAACAGAGCTTACACCAAATCTTGTTATCTAATGGAAGTCTTAAAGCTAAGTCCCATTATCCAGGAGGATCCTGAAAATCAAAAATCAAGAATTATCTTAAAAGTGACAATTTACGGCTAAATTATATTACCCTACAACAGAACTTACTCTAAACCTTGTTATCCAATGGAAATCCTAAAGCTAGGTCCCGTTATTCAGGAGGGTCCTGAAAACTCCTAATTAAATCCCATCTCAAACATGCAAACTTTGAAGCCAACTTATATTCCTTTGGGGTACATTTATGCTAGATTATGCCACTCATGATTGTTTTGAATCTTAAACTAGGTCCCATTTTCCAAGGGGGTCCTGAAATTTACGGTCAAACCTGTATGGTGCTTGCTTTTCCTTACGGAGGGTTTCTCCGAAACAAACAAAATTTTCTGTCCCTGTTTCAATCAAACAAAATTTTGTCAGTTTAAGATGCGGTGGTTGATTTGTGGCCTTGATTTTGAGGGTGATTGCTCCTCCACTTCCCATGATAACTTTGACTTCCACTCGAAGACCTTGCTAACCACTTTCTCTATCATCCTTATCACAGAAAATACCTCTTCTTCGTTCAGACCCAATACCCTCTATATGTTGCATTGCTCATGAACTGACATTTACCAAACCTTTGTGTATCACATGAATCCCAAAGCGCATCAATTTCCACCCACTTAGTGCGTATGCTGTTCTTTCTTGACTTAAACCACTGGCCTTGGCCTTAAGGTCTATTGCTCTTTCACTTACCATGATAACTTTGATTTCTGCCTGGAAGACCTTGCTTATCACTGGTTAACCACTTTCTTTGTCAATCTTATCACAGAAAATACCTTTGATCCGTTCACCCTACACCCTCCATCTGTTGCATTGTTCATAAGTTGATATATACCAAACCTTTGTAATTCACATGAATCTCAAAAGCATATTGATTGTTACCAACTCAGTGCACACATTATTCTTTCCTAACTTATGCCACTTTGATGTGCTGGCCAGATCCGGTTTTGTGCAATTGGAAAGCTGGTGGTAAATTTTGAAGTCATTTCTCACTTATTTTGACCAAACAGACTCAGGAAGAGGAAGTAAACAAGACAAAAGGAACAGAGTAAAGAACAAAGGAAAGAGATGATTCCTAACAAGAAAACTACAAAGTAGAAACCTATCAAATGTGGATACCAACTCTAATGACCATGACATGCACCTGTGGCCTATTCTATTGAGCAAGTCTGATGTTCAACTCCTATTATACCCCTAAATCGTGAAACTGGACTTCAATGCTCCGATTATCCAATCTGATTCACAATCCTTATTCGACTTGTAGTGCCCGAAGGGTTTTCACCATCAAGTCTCTCTCATTTTGTTCTTTCTCTCAACTTATCGTCGCCTTACGGTGCCCGCGAGGGTTTTCACCAATAAGACTCTCTCATTTTTGATTTCTCTTAGCTCCCGTCGCCTTACGGTTCCCGTGAGGGTTTTCACCAATAAGACTCTCTCATCTTCATTATTTTTCTGCTTGGACCAGAGTGTTTCCCTTATATGAATTACCTCTCCTTGCTTGACTTGGCATCTCTCGAAGACTGATCGGAAGGTCTTTCTTTGGACCGTAACATGGGCTTTTGAATAGGTTTAAAAAAGAAAGGATATCAAAGGCTCAAAACAATTCACATAGGTTCAAAATTACAACTTTCGGAACCAGATTTCTTACAACAACCACAATTTCTGCCCTAGTTTCTTGCTTGGGGACTTTTGGATTTTTATTTTGATGGGACCGAACCGTGAGGCTACCTACGTATCCTTAAAAGGAATCAGGTCGAACATAGTTCATGACATAGGAATTGCTTCGTTTTTGTACTTTTCTCTCTTTTTTTCCTTTTCTCTTTTTTCTTTACTCTTTTCCCATTTTTCTTTCTCTTTTTCTCTTCTCTTTTCCTCTTTTCTCTTTTTTTTAATTCTATATCTGTATTTCTAAACTCTGCTTCTGATTCCGAAAGAGGGATATGAAAAAAAAATAAGGCTCAAAGTGGTAACAAAGGATAAAGTGTTTAGATAGCAGAATAAAATGCCTTCGTCATTCCAATCTTCAAAGCATGCCAAACACAAACAACACAATTAAACAAAACAAAGAAATCCTACATAATATCTTTTAACTACATCAGAATTGATAACCATATCCACACATTTGCCTTCTACATCTGTTAAATACAAAGCACCATTGGACAACACTCTCGTTACTACGAACAACCCCTGCCAATTTGGGGCAAACTTGCCTTTAGCTTCAACCTGATACGGCAGGATGCGTTTCAATAGTGTTTCTTTATGTTCTATCTGCCCCAATTTCACACAATTCGGGCTTGAAGTGATCTCAAAATGCCTTTACTTATTTCCCTCAAATGTCCCTACATCTTCAACATTGTTTCATTGTTTCGTGATTAAACTGACTTTTAAAAACCAGGCTGAAAATTACGCGTTCATGTCATGTCACTAGAGTAAACAGGAAAAGAACTATAAAAAGAAAAGAGAACTAAACGAAAATGACTAGAAATCACAGAAAATAGAAAATTGCATTAGACAGATGGTGAAAGGGTTTGGAAAACAAAACAAACTAACTAAACTGGGGTTACAAACCTAGAACAAACCTAGACAACACTAAATGGGCTACTATGACTAAACAAACTAGGCAAAATAAAAGGATACAAGGGTTTAAGTCACAAGACAATATTCGGATTACAACCCTGAAATAACCCAGACAGCAAAAATGACAACAATATAAACCACCAAAACTCCTCCCTGGCTAATCATGAAAAGAGCGTCTTTTCAATCATCAAACTCAACATCTTAGCCACTGACTTCTGCATCAACAATACTATGGCCTTCACAAGTCTCCATCACATTGTTCTTAACAGATTGCCTTTGGGTTCCCTTTGCCTGCTCGTTCTTAGGATCAACCTCTGATAGCGGTAAAAGCTTCGTAGCACGTGGACCTCCGAGGATCCCAGAAAAATTCTCACATTCCTTTTCAAAATAAATCATACCCACCATATGCGTCTCATTATGCACAGGTGACGGACTTTGGCTAGTGTCTGCTGCATCCGGATTTTGTACGACAATGTCGCCTACATCAATAAGCTTCTGAATCGCGTTCTTCATATTCCAACACTTCTCTATGTCATGCCCCGAGGCATCTGAGCAATATGTGCACATTTGATAAAAATCAAACTTCTTTGGAAGAGGGTTTAACATTTTTATCTGGATCGGATTCAACATGTCCAATTTCCTTAGCCTGTGGAACAGACTGGCATATGACTCTCCCAATGGATTGAAGGTTTTCTTCTTCCGCAACCTCTCATTCTTAAATGCTTGATTGGGCTGGAAACCTGATCCAAGGGGGTTTCGGTAGGCTCGTTTGGGTGGATAGGCATTTTGTGGAGCTGGGTATTGGGAAAGTGATGTACGACTTTGGGAGTTCTGTGGAGAGAAGTAGCATTGGGGAGGGTCATCTGGTGCTCAAGGATATCCACGGGGACGATGTCGAGGCTGGAAGTGTTGAGCAGGAAGGCCCATCAGATCATCTTTTCTGTTTCTCTTTCTTCCACCCAAGCTTACTGGGATGTTCTGAATGTCTTTCGAACAACTCATGATTTTGCGTGACTTGATTCCCTCTTCTACTAGCTCCCCTATTTTTAACACATCATTGAAAGGCTTTCCCAAGGCCGGGATTAAATGACTAAAGTAGGTGGGCCCCTGGGCTTGTAGAAAAATCTCAACCATTTCTTCTTCACCAATCGGGGTATTGACTCGAGCATCTTGCTCCCTCCATCTGAGCCCAAACTCCCTAAAGCTTTCCACCGGCTTCTTTTCCATTTTAGATAGGGAGGAGCGGTCTGGGTAACACCTGACCTGTATTGAAAACACCGAACAAAATCTTGAGCCATGTCACCCAATGTAGGCCACTTACCAACATTTTGACGATTATGCCATTCGAAAGCTACCCCAGTCAGGCTCTTACTGAAATACACCATCAACAAATCATCTTTCTCGCTAACATTTCTTATTTCAGTGCAATAATCCATCAAATGGGCTACCAGATCTCCACACCCATCATACAAGTTAAACTTTGTCACTTTAAACCCAGCAGGCAGACGAACATCGGGGAACATAGACAATTCTTTGTAAGACATGCTACCCTGGTCTCCCATTCCTTGCTTGTTCTTTAAGGACTGTTCTATGCCTTTCAGCCTCCTAGGTGTCCCATCTCGCCCTTTTCTTCCTGTGAACTTTTCATTTTCAACATTAGGCTCATCTCGCGGGCCCTACTTGTATGAGTTGGGAGCCTTATGGGCAACCTCTGAGGGGTAATATTGGGCATCGTGAGCTTTTAGTGGGTGTTCATTGTTGGGGATGGTGGATAAGATAGGAGGGCAATTTTTAGGAAAGGTAATTGGAAGATGAGTGATGGAGCTACTAGGGTGGTTAGGAAAGCCATGATAAGCGGGTGAATTTGGAGAGTATGGGGGATCATCTGGCACTGTGACCGGTGTTTGGGTAAGGGTAGCATTTAAGAAGCTAGGAGGCGGCAGGGGTGGTGCTTTCCCAGTCATCCAAGCATGATACATGTCTGTCATGTGTTGTCTTAACATCCTTACCTCATCAGCCAAACTAGTGTCCCATTTAGCCAACAGCTTTCGGGCACCGGTATCAACCAACCCAATTTTTATGTTGTCCGCCATTGCCTTTTGAATTTATGTTGCGGAGAGGAGTTACTACTTCGGGAACTACAAACCAACCACCTTTCTGTGCTGAATTGTCAACAACAAACTTGTTAGTGATTAAAGCTTAACAGATAGGCAATCGCACATTTGGGGAATGAATGCACCTAAGCAGTTAACCGTTTCTATTATGTATTTGATCGGTTGCTTGCGTCATCCCGACTTTTCCTTATTTCCATTTGCAACTTCTTCTTTCTTTTCACTCATGCCTTTCTATGCTTGATATCTCTTTGTTTTTATCCTCTCATTTCTCTCTCTTGTTTTGCCATTGTTTCCTCCCCATGGTTTCTTATTTTTCTCTCTTTTCTTTTCTTTTCTTGTTTTTTTTTCTTGGTCTTTCCTCTCTTTTTCTCTTTTTTTCTCTCTTTTTTTTGGTTATGGTCGAATCCTATGGAGATTGCCTACGTATCATGACCCCGCATGAATCAGGCCAAGCGTAGTTCTGGGGGATAAGTGTAAAAATAAAATATTTTGGGATTTTCAAATTTTCATAAAAAGAAAATGCTTTGATTACAATGACTCAAAAACTAACAGACTTAAAAAGACACTAACAGACTTTGATGAAAAGATGAAAATACAGACTCAAAAAAAAAGACGAAAACACAGACTCGAAAATGGACTAATAGACTCCAATGAAAATTATGAATACATCAACGCCTCAACTGCTCCTGGGGCCCGCGAGACATCATTCGGTCTCGCCGCGGGCCTATGCGTTAAATCCCCTTGGAGGTGGTAGAGATCTTCCATTATCTGGCGGACAAAGGTCATCACAGTGGCAAAGAACATGGATCTAGTCATATCCTCACAACTACTGCACTTCATCGCGATATAGTTGGCGATCCTTCTGACTCTCTCTCTTATGACACCCTTTTCTTGCAACAAACGCCCAATCTACTGGGCCCTAGCTTCTAAAGTTTGTTCGGCTACTTGATTCTATTCTTGGAGTGGTTGCAGGTCTCTTTCTAACTGTGCCATTGCTGTATAACAGTGTTTTCTTTCAGCCTTAAACTCTTTCGCCTGCTTGATCATTTTGTTCTCAACGGTGATGACCTTTTTCGTCAACCCCTCAACCTCATTGTCATATTTCTCTTTTAACTGTTTAACCAGGCGCGCTCGTTCTTTCGCATTCTTAGCCAATTTTGTTCGAGCCATAGCTAGTTCACCCTCTGCTTTGTTCAAATCAAAACCATACTCATCCACCTTCTGCCTAAGGTTCTTTATAAGCTTTTCATCCTTTATACTTATGGCGAGATTTTCAGCTGCTGTTTTCATTTATAGAATCTGGGTTTGAAGGGCCTCAGGTTCAGCCCTTGTGGTGTTCTTCTTTCTATACCTGGCAAGATAGGCGGGTGAGACCTCGCCTCTAGATTGGTCATACACTCAACTGTTCGCTGTCAAATACTGGCAATCGTTCCAAAAAGAACGAACTGTTTCTTCATGAAATTGGCCGTCGGAGCTAACCTCGACCGCACAAACACTAAGATCTTCATTTGGGTGCATCACCTGATACCTTCCCAACTGTGTCATCACCCAGTATGGAGCATAAGGTTGAATGCCTCGAAGACCCATTAGGAGGAAATAAGGACCATCGGCAGGCATATACACAATTTTTTCAACAGGAAGCCAACCTAGTGTCCATTCTATTTGCCCCACAGTGATGGAGCGCAGGCGGGATACCCAATCTCCAAACCCTTATGGTAACTTGAACCCTGAAATCCTTGCGTCGAACTCTTCAATGCAACTTTTCTCTGCGGACCCATAACTCATATATTGAGGGCGGTGACACAGGTGTTCGATCATCGACATCTGTAATAGCAAATTGCATCCCTCGAAGACATCTGCCCCAGCTTTACAAGTTGTGAGAGCTCGGTATATCTCAGATACTATCATAGGGGCAAGGGTGCTCTTGGCGTTGGTAATCAAGACTTTGACGGCTCCAGCCACTCGCAGATCGATATTCCCATCTTTCCGAGGAAACACCATGAGGCCTAAGAAAGCTACCATGAAAGCGAAACGCCTATGCTCATCCCATTTTGCTCGGTTCCCTTTGCTACAAACCCCACTTTCTGGGTTGTTGAATCCTCCTACATGCCCGAACCTCTGGTATATAAAACGTAGAGTGGAAAAACCGTCATCCAACTTGGAGTACGAGACTCCCTTACTTATTTTTAGCAAATCCATGAATTTGTGAGAGTTAACTGCTCTTGGAGCGATCAGATACTTATGCCTCAGACCTTCAGTACTTCCCATATAACCTGCTATCTCTTCTAAGGTGGGTGTGAGTGCAAAATCTGAGAACTGCAAGACATTGTGAGCTGGGTCCCAAAACGTAACCAACGCCTTTATGATGTCTCCTCTAGGCCTGATCTTCAACAACCCGGTGAGGCCTCCCAAATGTAGATTGACCTTATCTTGCTCTGATTTACCCAGATCCTCCCACCACATATGCAACTCCAAAGGGATTTTGTTCATGACTGTTATTGGCAAACTTTGACTCGTGCTCATCCTGCACATTTATTAGGGTGATTTTCATTAAAAGAAAATTATGACTCAAGAAAAATGACCATTGTTTTTCAAAATTTTCACAAAAATATCCGGCTTTGACAATACGGCCTTTCAGCACTTCGAAAGCGAAGATTTTAAGGCTGTGTCGGCTAACTAGCCAAAACCTTTAAAAGTGACTGTTCTTGCAAAAACAGCCTTCCGGCGCCCTTTTAAGGGACACTCGACTATTTTTTATAAGAATGACATCACCTTACTTATTTACAATAAACATAAATATTTTTGTTCTTTTTGGGTATTTTTGCAAAAAAAGAAGTTAGACCCGATGGGGGTTGCCTACGTATCTCACATCCGGTGAGAATCAAACTGGCGTAGTTCGGGCAATTTTTACAAAACAAAAACCAACTTTTTTTTTTCAAAATAAAACAAAAATTTCTCTCTTTTGTTTTTCAAAATTTTGGCAGAGTTTCAGTATATTTTGGGACATCATTTTTTTCAAAAACAAGCAATTATCTCTCTTAGCCCTCGCATTGACTTTCCTTCTCTCAACCTTTTCCCTATAAGCCGGTCAACATGCAAATCCGAAGCAAATAAATGCACAAGTAGCAAGTAGGATGCATTAGGATGGTTTTTTCATTTCAGGTACACTTGTCCTAGACAGACCCAACCCCTGTGTTGAGTCTCAAAAGTCGAATGTACATGATGCAGAAAAGCGTTCCTACTAGGGATCCGGCATGAGGCTGAGTTATTCTAGGTTTAAAACCTGAGTGTATTGTTCTAGACCTAGCTTACCCGAACGGACAACTCGAGCCGAGGGGGGGCTGCGTACCGGTAACCAAAAGATCATCCGACTTTGCAACTTGTCCGAACCTCGTTCTATTTGGGATATGAAACTAACAGAAAGAAGTCACGACCAGCGTGCACTCCCCGGGAGAGAGAAGAGAGGGGTTTCGTAGTAGTTTATATACAGTTCACAGAATATCAAAGCGGTAAAAGCGGCATTTAGCACATTAGGCCTAAACATGTGAATAAAACCAAATAATAAATAAAGCCCAATATAACAATTCCTCTAAGCTCGAATTCTGAACCCTGAACCAGAGATTCTGGGTTTGTTCCCCAGCAGAGTCGCCAGAGCTGTCACACCTCCTTTTTACACCCCCAAAAGGGCATAAGGGAGTTTTTTCCAACTTAAAGTGACAATCAAAAAGGGATTATTTTATGAAAAATTTTAAAGTCGCCACTTGGGATGATTTATGGTGTCCCAAGTCACCGGTTCAAATCCCAAATTGAGGAAAAGATTGACTCAGTATTACAGTCCGGGAACACAGAAATCCGGGTAAGGAATTCTGTTAAGCCGGGAGAAAGTATTAGGCATTCTCGAGTTTCGTGGTTCTAGCACGGTCTCTCAACTGTTATAATTGGCCTATTTACTTGATTTTAGTACATGTTTTAGCCTATGGTATAATTTTAACTTTAAAACCGCTTTTATTTATTATTTAGGAAGATTGCAATGTCATTTAAAATATGTCTTGAACCACGTCACGTAAATGCACCCGCAGTCCGCAACATATTTTATCTAACGTTGTTGAGATTTGGATTTGGGTCACATAAATGCGCACCTGAGTTTAGGAAGGTAAATTATTAAAATAACGTGCCTAAAGTAACTTCGCACTTTCATGTTTGTGAGGGTCATGAAAATTCAACAAAATGGCACGCCTCGAGTTCTAAGGGTTAAAAAGAAATTAAGCGAGGGCCATGGATTATCATTTTTGGGCTAACGGTGAGTCAATTGGTCCATAAATATTAGAAACTAAATTTGATTGTTCAATTAACCTAAACATCTTATTAGAGAATCATCTGGAGAAGAGCACTACAATCAAATGAAATCAAAATACTAAAAATAAACACAAAGCAAAGGGAAACAATTTTACGGTTAGACTTCAATGTCATACAAATCCAACAAGAAATAGAAACTTATGAATACCATATAAATTTCACTCAAAGACATACATCCCTTTTACTGTTTTGAGTCTCAAATTTTAACAATTATTTTGTAGTAGGTTAAACCATTATAAGTATAATAAGCAGCACAAAAAAAAAAGAATTATGAAACCAAAGAGAGAAGAAAATGCATCCAAACACGTAAGACTTTGTCATGAATCAACTAGCAATCAGACAAATCAAAAGTGGACCTTTCAATTTGTTATTATTTCCATAGACTAATCACTTTCTTAGACTAAAAAACAAATCAACACCCACTACATAAGACAATGGAAAAATTTATTAAGAAAAATGCCAAAAGAGAATCAATCAAATATAAAGAAACCAAAGATCAGATAGAGTTAGAATAGAGACCTCGCGCAGCCGCAATAGTCAAATTGATCGACTGAAACTCAACCAAACGACCATGACTGTGAAACTACACCGACGACTTCAACGAAACTCAAACTTGAAAATGGTGCTGCGCTATGTAAAAGAAATGGACTGTTTTAAGGTGCTTTCAATGGAGTTTTTGGCTTGATTGAGAGCTGTGTTTTTGTTCTATTTTGCCATATTATTGGGCTGATTTTGTAGCAGGGTCTTGGTTGAGTTTTTAGCTCGTTTTTGAGAAGCTTTTCAGCTTATTTCCATGGCTAGAAATAAAGTTTTTCATGCAATTTTGAGCTGGTGTTCTACATCTGATTTATGGGTATTTGGAGGGTTTAATGGAGGTTGAAGAAGGTAAGATGCATTGAAGAAGAAGAGCAGTGCAGCTGCTGCTCCGTTTTTCTTCTTTTTTTGGTCTGTCCGTGTTTTTTGTTGTCTAGGTCTTAAGTTTTCTTCTTGGAGAAGAAACATTTCATGGGTCTCTAGTAAAGGAACGAAAATCTGATGGGGATCCTCTCTTCTTCAAAACGGCGGATTGTGTCCAATAGAGTCTAGGTCTCTGTAGGGAATAAGTACTATTATATAGGGGTATACATTAAGTTAGGGGTATGGGCCTAGGAATCATGGGCTTTGAAAATTATGGGTTAGGTCTAAAATTAGGCCTAAAAATGGGTTGCTCGAGCCCAAGTTTTATTCTTTCTCCGTGAACGGGACTAAAATACGACCTTATTTATTAATTAGTCCTACTTAAATAAAATAACTATTAAAATAAGACTGACCATTAAAACGAACTATTTTTTTGTATTTTTCAAGGTTAAAAATGACTAACAAAACATTAATGGAACAATTTTTGTAATTTTTATTTTTCTTACAATAAAATAAAGTAAAAGAGTAAAAATTAGTTGAAATAACTATATTAGGCCTAAATTAAATATTTACGTGCTAAAATATGAAAAGCCTTGGGAGGGTCAAAAATCACATGTCTACACCTGGCATAGCCAACGTCACGGTTTCGGCGTGACAATCAAGAATAGCATAATGGGCGACAGCCAGTTCATGCCTAAGATAATATCAAAATCTGCCATGCTGAGCAACAATAAATCGGATCTGGTCTCAAAACCACTAAGAGCAACCAAACACGACCGATAGATGCGGTCCACAACAAAAGAATCTCCCACAAGAGTAGAAACATAAACAGGTGAACTCAAAGAACCCCGAGATACACCCAAATGCGAAGCAAAATAAGAAGACACATAAGAGTAAGTGGAGCCTGGATCGAATAGAACCGATGCATCTCTGTGACAAACCAGTATAATACCTGTGATGACAGAATCGGAGGCAACGACGTCGATACGGGCAGGAAGGGCATAGTATCTGGCCTGGCTTCCCCCTCTAGGAGGACATGGTGGCTGTGACTAGCTCGGACTAGGTCTGCTGGACTAATCTCTGAAAGCACCCCGTGTAGGAGGCGCGCTTGATACCGGTGGTTCATAATAAGGTCCTGAGGTCTAGGATGAGCTGGAATACCACTGGCTGCTGGAAGAGCTGAATGAATAAGGCGACTCATATAACTCCTACCATGACGACCGACTACTAGGGCACGGGCACCAGAGAAATGGCCCGACTCTCGAGACCTCTTGGCCTCCCTCCCCTCTCTCTCCCTAGCATGCATACCCTCAATCCTCCAAGCAATGCTCACCACCTGCTGATAACAAATACATCTCCAACTCACGAGCCATGCTACACTTGATAATGGGAATAAGGCCCTCAATAAACCGGCAAACCCTCTCGCGAACAGTAGAAACCAAGGCTGGTGCATGCATAGCCAAATTGGTGTAACAGATAGCATACTCTACGACAGTTATAACACCATGGTGCAAATGCTCAAACTCGGCGAGCCATACATCCCTGAGGCTCTGAGGAACATACTCTCTCAGGAACAGATCTGAAAACAAAGTCCAAGTCAGTGAAGCAGCCTCATCCGGACTGTCTAACTCATAGGTGCGCCACCACTCATAGGCGGCTCCTCGAAGCTGGAAGGTAGTGAAGGAAACCCCGCTCGATCTTGATATACCCATGGTACGGAGAATGCAGTAACTCTCATCTAGAAATCCCAGAGCATCCTCCGATGCTAGACCGCTAAATACAGGAGGCTTGTACCTCTTGAACCTCTCAAGCCTCAGCTCTTCTCCTCGGAGGCTACTGCCATGTCCTCGGGCTGAATTGGCACTGTAGGAGGTACAAGAATAATCTTAGGGACCTGCTCAACATGCACTCGCTGCTCAAGAGTGTAGGCGGGGGGAGTTTGTGCTCCTCCCCCAGCCTGAGATATAGCTGCAACAAGGGGAAGCAACCCTGCCGGAGCCAGAGTGGTGTACATGCTCATGAACTGTGCCAGTCTCCTGAAGAGCTGGAGTAGTAGTAGCAGTAGGCGTGTCAGGTGCTTGGACTCCAGTTGGAACTGCTGGTGGTACCTCGGTGGCAGTTCGCGCAGGTGCTCTGGTAGTACCACATGCTCTTCCTCGATCTCTACCCCGGCCCCGGCCTCTGACGGCTGCAGTAGGGGGCGCAAGTGCCTGATCATCTCGGGTAGCACGTGTCCTCACCATTAGTGAGAGAATAGAAGATAGAAGTTTAGAATTATGATGTAAAAATATCGCACGATAAGGAAATCAAATGAAGTGAAATTTTTCCTAACAGTTACATTGCCTCTCGTAGATAAGTACGGACGTCTCCGTACTGATCACCGAGACTCTAATAAACCGGCTTGTGATCTATGACTCCTATGAACCTAGAGCTATGATACCAACTTGTCATGATCCCAGTTCTCTCTCCGTGAACTATCGTGACGGCACCTAGTTTCTACGACTAGGTAAGCCTAACAAATGCGGAACATAAACAAAACTTGCGGAAGAAATAATCAAAAGTCAAAATAACCGAATGAAAACAATAGTTAAAATGCCGCTCGGCATATACAACACAACATTCTCAGAATCAAGTACACTATCCCAAAACCCGAAAACTCACAGAACCACAAGCCTTTGGATATCTACAATGTCTAACTCCAAAATATCTAACAAGGGAAAGAAATATAGAAGGGCAAATGTTTAAAAGCTAGAATAGAAAGGGACTCCTCGGTCTGCGAATGCGGCAGATGTACTTCGAAGTCTCTAGAGAAGTCGCCTTGCCTCACGGGTGATAGGACTAAGTCGTAGTACCTGGATCTTCACATGAAAAACATGCACAGAAGGGGCATGAGTACACCACAACGGTACTCACTAAGTGTCAAGCCTAACCTCGGTCGGGTAGTGACGAGGAAGGTCAGGGCCCTACTGAGGTTAAATAAAATATAAAGATCAACAGTATAGAACAGAACAACATAAATAAGTACAGCACTAAAATAACACAGAATGTACATGACAACAACAACTATGCAGAAGCAAGGTAAACGCGGAAAAGAAATACAGCTCAGCACCAATAATAACAATTGGGGATCTCCCAGGATACCGCCCTGTAGTCCCATACGTACATATCCAATGGATCTCCCGGATCCCGTCCCGTAGTCTAACTCATAGTGCACGGGGATCTACCGAAATCCCGTTCTGTAGTCCAAAATGTAAATACCCAGTACTGGGGGAATCTACCGGGTGCATTCCCGTAGTTCCAAAAAATTGTGCAGGGGGATCTACTGGAATCCCACATCCGTAGTCCCAAAATAAATAGACAAGGGGGAGCTACCGGAATCCCACATCCGTAGTCCCAAATAAGTACATAACAACAGTAGGAAAATATACAGAAATGACAAAATTTCATATTAAGGCAACAAGTGATTCTATCCTAGAATGCTGCACAGAATTCAGGTAATGCAGGTTGAGCAAACAAAGCAATTAAGTCACTTAGACATGTTTTCCTAAGCTAACAACTGGCTTAATAGTGCAAGTAATAAAAACAGGAAAGGAAACATGCTACTGATTACTTAATGAAAACCTGATTTCCAACAATTAGCACAAGTACTCACTCATCAACTCACGTACAAGCCATTTCAATTACCAAATATACCAATCCTATGGGGAAGGTCCCCCACACAAGGTTAGACAAGCCACTTACCTCGATCCGGCTCAATAATCAATCTGAAACCATGCTCTTGCCACGAGTACTTGACTCCAAATGGCCCAAATCTATTCAATTCAATCACATAATGTAAATAACACTTTAAGTAATTGATTCTACAAAAGAATTCTAAGCTAATACGCAAAATTAGTTAAAATGACCAAAACGACCCTCGGGCCCACAACTCAGAATCGGGTAAAAATTTTATTTTCAGAATCCTCATGCTCTCATGAGTTCATGTATACCAAAATTATCCAAATCTAAGGTCAAATTCCCAATCAAAAGTCGAATTCTAAGAACTTTCTTCCAACTTTTCCCCAATTTTCATCTCCAATCCGAAATTAAATGATGATACTAACTATATATTAATAGAATATTACTAGAAAGGGTTAAAGAATCGTTACCCAATGACATCATCTTCAATTTTCTCTCAAAATTTCCCTCTCCCGAGCTCCAAACCGAATTTCCAACTTTTGAAACTAAACCTTCGAAATTTCATATTTCTGCCCAGCTGTTTCCGCATCTGCGGTCAAGGGACTGCATCTGCGGTCCTGCTTTTGCAGACCAAAGGTCACATCTGCGCTCCCACTTTTGCGGACCAAAGGTCGCATCTACGACTTCTCACTTAAGGGCCAGCTTCCGCATCTGCGACTCCCAATCCGCAGATGTGGTACCGCTCCTGCGGAATTACCACCGCTTCTGCGGTTCCTGAAGAAATTCCCCAATTCTACTTCTGCAGCCACTGAGCCTCTTCTACGGCGCCGCACCTACGTAACCCAAACCGCAAGTGCGGTTATGACAGAACCAGCAGCTTCAGCTGCAACTCTAACTCCAAAAATCCTTCCATCAACCACCCGAATTCATCCCGAGGCCCCCGGGGCCTCAACCAAAGGCACCAACAAGTCACAAACCTCTACCCAAACTTGTACCAGTCTTTAAAACACTTAAAACAACGTCGAAACCTCAAATTAACCATGGATTTAAGCCTAAGATCTCCAAAATTCTCAAAAATATGCTTTTGATCAAAAAGTCTATCAAACCTCGTGCAAATGACCTAAATTTTTCACACACATCACATTCAATACTACGGAGCTACTCCAACTTCCGGAATTCCATGAGCTACTCCGACCCTCGGATCAAAATCTCACTATCAGATCGGAGACTTCAAAAATTCAACTTTCGGCATTTCAAGCCTAAATTAGCTACAGACCTCCAAAACACAATAGGAACACGTCCCTAAGCCCGAAATCACCCAACAAAGCTAACAGAACCTTCAGATTTCCATTCCGAGGTCGTCTTCACAGTGTTCGACTACGATCAACTTTCCAATACTTAAGTTCTCATTTAGGGATTAAGTGTCCCAAAACTCTCCAAAAATCAAAACCGAACATCCGGAAAATCAAAATAGCAGAAATAGACTTGGGAAAAGCATTTAATAGGGTATCGGGGCATTAATTCTTAAGACGACCGGCCGGGTCGTCACAGACCCGACCGGTCGTTTTGAGCTCTAGTGTGTCGTTCAGTAGTTTGGAGCCATGTGCAGCTTCATTTCAGGTATTATGACTTGTAAGCATGGTTGGAATTGAATTTCAGGGAATCCGGAGTTGATTTGGAAAGGGAATTCTCATTTCGGAAGCTTTAAGTTGAAAGAATTGACTAAGATTGGATTTCAGAGTAAACGACCTTGGAATCGGGATCTGAAGGTTCCAGTAGGTTCGTATGATGATTTCATACTTGGGCGTATGTCCGGATCGGGTTTTGGATGGCCTGGGAGCGTTTTGGCGACCATTGTGGAAGTTATCATTTTGGAAGAAATTTCATAAGTTTAGGTTGAAGTGCATTTCAGTGTTATTGATATTCGTTTGGGATTCCGAGTCTAGGAGTAGCTCCGTATGGTGATTTTGGAGTTGGGAGCGCGATCGGACGTGAATTCGGAGGTCCGTAGGTCATTTTGAAGTCATTTGGCTAAAGATAGAAATTTGAAGGTTTTTGAGAAGTTTGACCGAGAGTTTGACTTTTTGATATCGGGGTTGGATTCCAATTCCGAAAGTTGGAGAAGGTCCGTAATGTCGAATATGACTTGTGTGTAAAATTTGAGGTCAATCGGACGTGATTTGACGGGTTTCGACATCGAATGTAGAAGTTTGAAATTTCAAAGTTCATAAAGTTGGGATTAGAGTACGATTCATGATTTCGACGTTGTTTGATGTGATTTGAGGCCTCGAGCGAGTTCGTATCATGTTTTGGGACATGTTGGTATAATTGGTTAAGGTCCCGAGGACCTCAGGGGGATTTCGGAAGGTTAACTGAATGAATTTCAGACGAAAGAGTTGCTGAAATTTTCTGCAGAAAGTTGTTTTGACATCAACTAGTGCAATCGCCAAGCTGAATTTGAAAGCTTATATCTCGAAATCTATGCGAAATATGAAAATTTGAAAAACATAAAAGTTGTTTCCCTTGCATTCTAGTTTCCCGAAAGTTAAACCATTCATGATTTAGACAATTTATCAGAAAGTTATGATCGATTGAAGATGGCTGGTGGAGCAGTTTCGACAGAATTTTTTGATGCATGGAGCGGACTTTAGAAGTTCATATCTCGGAATATATAAAGAGCTATATGGTGTGCAACCTTCAAATGAAAGATCTTGGAGTCTAGTTTCTAAATCTTCAAACTGTTTGTCATTTGGATATTTCCACAAGGAGTTATGGGCGTTTTAACAAAAGGTGTACATTAGGGGGAAATTGTAATAGGATGTACAACCTGCACTAGGTAAGTGATTTCTTCCTATTTTTGAGTTAAATATGTGATCTTGCATGGATTTAGACATGAAAAATTAGTATAAATTTAGAATTTTTTGGGACGACGTAGAATTTGGAATTTTGAACTTTTACCTTGAATTTGAGCATGAAAATTAGAGCAAATTGTATATTTGAGTTAGTAAAGCTATGGGTAGAATTTATCTTCGAGAAATTTCGGAATCCGAGCCCGAGGGTATTTTGGTCAACTTTTCGAGCGGAGTTGGGAACCTATATAATTTGAATTGTTACAAGTATTAGAGTGAATTTTTATTGGTTTGCCCGTTGTTTGAACAGTTTTGGGGCATTGTGCATCAATTGGAGTCGTTGGAAGGGAATGGAAGCCGGTTATGGAAATTTCGGAGCGAGGTGAGTCTCCTTTCTAACCTTGTAAGAGAAAATTGTCCCATAGGTGAAATAATTGGTTATGTGCTCCTTTGTGGGGGCTACGTACGCACGAGGTGACGAAAGTCCGTGCGTAGCTACTATTATGTGTAAGTCAGGGTAGTCTAGGACCCAAAAGCATGATATACTTGAAATATTTGTAATCTTATTGACAGATGAATTGCTTAAATCCTATCAAATTGGTGAATGAGTTTCTAAAAGGATTAAACTTCTTTTTTCTTAAACTGCTAAAAGAGAATTGGCTTTTACTTGCATAAACGTTCCCCGATAAATTCTTAATTGGTTGTTTGAGCATGTATTTCTATGTGTACCTGCGTCGCATGAATGATTCGTGAGCAGGGCGATTGTTTATTTAAATTTGACCGTGTCGCATGCATGATTCGCGAGCGGGGTAATAGATGCATCTATGGTTCACGACATTCGACCCTCGACAGTGCACATTATACATTTATATTAGATTGGGCCCTACGACCTCAGCATGATATGCGCATGCTTGTATTGTTTTCCTGAGAACTTTTAAATGTTGATAATTGCCTTTCCTGTCCAGAGATAAATTGATAAAGATAATGAAAAGTAAATCTTTAGAAATCCTTTGTTATTTGAAAAGTTGTTTACATGCTTTTCGGCTTTATGATTATCTTTTGCTTTAAAAAATCCATGAATTTCTCACACTTGTACTATATTATTATTATTGGACCACTAGTAAGTGTCGAAGTCGACCTCTCGTCTCTACTTTTTTGAGATTAGACGGGATACTCATTGGGTACACGTTGTTTTCGTACTCATACTACACTTGCTGTGCATTTTTATTGCACAGGTTCATATGTGGCTAGTGGCTTAGTGGCATAGCGGCTGGGTTGAAACAGAGATTTAGGCGAGCTGCATTTATCGAGATGACCCGCAGCCAGTAGAGTCCCCTTCAGAGTATTTTACTGTGTTTTCATTTCTGTCCACTTTGTATTCCGGAGAGTTACTGCATTTTATTTCATTCCCTAGTAAATGCTCATGCCCTTGTGACATCGAGTTCTGGGATGATTATGGGGTATCTTGTATTAACTTCTTAACATTCATATTTGATTTGAAATGATTTTCTTTTACTGGTAAAATTGAAAGAAAATCATAGTTTTCAAAAATTATTAAAACGAGAATTTAATTAAGTATTTTGGTTGGATTGCCTGACAGCGGTGTCCGGCGCCATCACGAACCTTAGTGGAATTTAAGTCGTGACAACATCCACCCTCTTCTCCTATAGCTGGAGCATTTTTGTCTTCATATTTTTGCACTCCAAACATCCTAAATCATCACACACAACTCAATTAGTTATAAAACCAATAATTAACGAATGTTGGGTATTTTAAAGATCAAATAGCACCAAAAAGCAATTAAAACATGAGTAAAGTAACATTAAAACATATAGAAATATGGCTAACATCACTATCCTACACTTAAACCTTTGTTCGTCCTCGAGCAAAGTAGAATCAACCTATAATAGATCGAACAAAATTAAGCTTATCGCTATCAAGCCACCCTTTTCAATTAAGCTCAAGCACCTATGACTTTGGTTGATACCAACAATTAGCCCTTTGCATATGCATTCTTGGACTTTTATCCCCATTTTAAAACCATGCCTAGCGCGCTATTGAACAATTCAAAAAAATCAAATAGCAAATTCGGGAAATCTCAACCTCAGAAACTGACTCCCTAGCATAACTACTTTCAGGCCTACTTATTTACTCTGACTGAAGAGCCTAATAAAGTTACCTATCTATAATGAAACTTGTGCCCTCATTACAACTCGAAGAGAGATAGTCCACACATTCAAATAAAATTCGAACATCTTATAAGGACTTCAAAGCATGGAAGAAATCACTCACTTTCACATGCACATAAAAGGTACCATAGGCTTGATCGTTATGTAAATATCTACTAATGTAGGCTTGCTCAGTCTAAAATCAATTAGGACTTTATCGTGATTGTAACGTGGCTTAAGAGACGGGTATGATAGATATAAGAAATAGTGGTTAAACCTCCTAAGCACTTTAACACATCACATAATAAACTTTAAGTGCAATCCTTCAATCCAACTTCAAACATCAGAAACAACATGATCCCTAAAACATTCTATTTTTCTTTAAGCACTACTTTGACTCACACTCACTAGCAAGGACAAGATGTATTTTTCTTTTGTTAAATTTTTTTCTACAATTTCTGCTAGTGGTGTATTTCTTACAAACAAGTGCATCTTTCTTCCTTTTATTGGTTCTACTTGTCACAGCTCCGTTTTTCGAGGGGAGATATGGGAGTTTTTGCAATTTAAGTGACATAATCGAAATGGGATTATTTATTTTATTTCAGAGTCGCCACTTGAAATAATTTATGGTGTCCCAAGTTACCGGTTTATTTTTAAATCCTAAATTGAGGAAAATTTGACTTCGTTTAAAGTCTGCGAAACCAGAAAGACTAGGTAAGGAATTTTGTTAACCCGGGAGAAGGCGTGAGACACTCCCGAGTTCTGTGGTTTTAACACGGTCGCTCAACTATTAATAATTGGCCTAATTATCTGATTAATTACATGTTTTAAACCTATTGTGCATTTTTAACTTTCTAACCATTTTTAAATATTTTAAACCGCTTTTAAGATTTATGGAATTATTTCTTGAACACGTTACGATTGTCATACACTTGCTGTTTTGGAACATATTGCAAACCACGCTACATGAAATGCACCCACAATTTGCGACATGTTTATTTTATTATTATTCACAGTTATTATGGTCAGTTCACGTGAAAAGCACATCCGAATTCGGGAATTATGTATTATGACTATGTCGCGAGAGTCGTACCCATAGTCACGATGATTTATTAATTGCGCCTAAAATAAACTACGGTGTTCAAATTTTCCTAAGCTAATTTTACTGCTATAAAAAGTCCACAACAGCGTAGGAGGATATAAGAAATTCAACTACTTTGGGATAATCTAGTATTAATTGTTATAGGCCTATTTGTAAATGGGCCCAATTGTCTATTTGTAAAACTGGCCCAGTCACGACTCTAATTTGACTGGGCCTTTCGTGGTTCTATTTTTAACAACGCAAAATCGCCAAAATATACATTCTCCATGTCCAGATTTGGTTCACAAGGGTAAGATCAGAAAATTATTGCATTCAAGTTTTGAAATTAACTATACTAATATAATTTCTAACACCCTAAGTAAAATTAGAATCATGTGAATTTCAGAAGATAAGTTTATAGTTGGGGCTAAGCTATTGAGCTTAGTACCCGGCCCAATTGCCTAAAATCCAGAATTCCATTCTCCATAAGGGAACTAAAACTGGGCCTGTTGAAGTGCCTAGCCCAGTTCATTTTTGGTCAGCTAAACAGTTAAGATTTTTTTTTTAAAGAAAAACAGAATGTCCAACAAACTCATATCAGTATCAAATTAAAACAGCCTTATACTCAATGAACTGATCAGAACATTCAAATTCCAGTTTTCTGAACTAATTTGAAATACGTTAATAGGCTATCCTATCAATTACAACCGTCATTTACAAACTTGTATACAAATAAGATTCAAAACTAACTCATATACATTTGCGTTGGTAATGAACAACAGTAGAACTACACATTCAAGTTCTTCCATTTATGCGCATGTGAAGTGTCACTTCACAAGGATGGATTTGACCAACTGATGATCAGATTCATCCTTTAGCCATTCTTTAACCCTCCTTTAAGTGTGAATCAACAATGACACCAAAAAAAAGAAAGGAAAACACAACAAGAATTCAGTCCACTTAAGCGGAAACAGGACATATATATTTCTCATAATAAATAAGTTGAAAACTTGAAGTTCATAAAGAGAAATGGAAGCATCACAAATACTCTTAGCATTATTTTTAGAAAATTTGCAAAGAATAGGCAGTAATTCAAATGGTTAACCACATTTGCAAACATAAACCAATCAAATGCCAATAATGGAAATCTACTAACGAATGGACTGATTCTTCAACATAATAACTGTTATCTCCTCATAAAAGTTGTCATACACCTAAAACCATCAAAGAGCTGGTAGTAGATTACCTCAAGACAGCTTAAAGGGAGGGATTTATGACCAAATGAAATCCAGTAAACTCAGAACAACAACAACAAAACCCCCAGAATATTTGACTAAAACCAACTTTAAATAGCAGGGATCATGAACTAGGGAAGCATAGAGCCATTTCTATTTTCAGATTCACTTGGAAAAACTCATAAAAAAGGAAGAAAAATCAATGTGAAAATCCAACTCTTTTCTAGAATTCCTTGTGTTTTAAAGATGCCTTTTAAAATTGCCTAATACTGATGATAGTGTGTGTGTGTGTGAGTGAGTGATGGTCTATTCCTTTTATAGGCTGTACAAAGATAGCATAAAAAGGAATATTCTACCCTAGAATTCTGAAATGTCAGATAGTACAACATCTTTTAACAACTGTCTGTTCTTTTTCAACCCAATTTTAGCATTTTCATGCTAAAAATGGGGACAACTGTCCAATGCTAAAATATTCTAATATTTTCCTCATTTTAAACTCCCAATTTTACCCAAGTTCTGCTTATTGCAACTTTAACCAATTTGACCTAATTTCTGATTTCAAACCCCTTATGGAACCTCCTAGAACCATCTAAGTGGTTCCAACATTAAATTCCCTAAATTGTTTTCAATTGTACCCCTGAAAACGTTGTTACTATCTTTATTCTTTAAACTATTCAAACAACTGAATTATGGCACCCTAGCTAAAACAATCCTAATTTATGACCTAAACAAATAATTGAACATGACGTTTTGTCACGACCCCGGTTCGCCCTCCGTGAACCATCGTAACGGCACCTAGTCTCTATGACTAGATAAGCCTAATTTACGTAAGAAAAACCAAAATTTGCGGAAGTAAACAATTTAAAATAGAAATAAAGCAGTAACAGTGTTTAAATGTGCCGCTCGGCATACACCATGTTTAACTCTCAATACTGAACATAAATCCAAGACCTGAAAACCCATGAATCACAAGATAAGAAAAAGAAATACTACATAGCTCTAACTCCTGAATTTGTCTAATAAGAACAGAAAGTATAGAAGGGCTAAATACTAAAAGGCAAGAATAGAAAGGGACTCATCGGTCTGCGAATGTGGCAGATGTACCTTGAAGTCTTTAAGTAGTCGCCTCCCTCAAGGATGGTAGTCCTTAGTAGAAGTACCTGGATCTGCACATGAGAAAAAATGCGTAGAAAGGGCATGAGTACACCACAGTGATACTCAGTAAGAGCCAAGCTTAACCTCGGTCGGGTAGTGACGAGGAAGGTCAAGGCCCTACTGAGGTTAAATACAATATAAGGGTTAACAATGTGGTATAAAACAATATAAATAAGTGCAACAGTAAGAAATAACATAGAATTGACAGAACAGCAACAACTAGAACAGAGACAAAACAAGCCACGAAAAGAAATACAGCTCAACACAGAGATAACAACTAGGGCACCTTCCAGGATGTCGTCCTGTAATCCCAATTACAACTGTCCAGTGGATCTCCCGTGATACCATCCCGTAGTCCATCATATATTTGTCCGAATGATCTCTCGGGATCCCGTCCCGTAGTCCAACTATCAATGCGCGAGGATCTACCAGAATCCCGATCCGTAGTCCCAAATGTAAATACCCAGTACTGGGGGAATCTACCGGGTGCATTCTCATAGTTCCATATAACTGTGCAGGGGGGGTCTATCGGGAAACTAACCCGCAGTCCCAAAGTAAATGTGTTGGGGGATCTATCGGGAATCTAACCCACAGTCCCAAAGTAAACAAACAAGGGGGAGCTACCAGAATCCCACATACGTAGTCCCAATGTAAATACACAGCAGCAGCCAGAAAATATTTAAAGAAGGGAAATTTCATATTAAGGCAACAAATAACTTTAGCCTAGCATGCTGCACAGAGTTCAAGTAAACAGATTGAACAATTAAAGCAATTAAATCACTTAGACATGCTTTCCTAAGCTAATAACGGGCTTAATAGTACAAGTAATAAAAGCAGGAAAGGAAACATACTAGTAATTACTTTAAGAAAATCGGATTTCCAATAATTAGCACAAGTACGCACTCGTCACCTCACGTACAAGGCATTTCAATTACCAAATACACCAATCCTAAGGGGAAGGTCCCCCACACAAGGTTAGACAAGCTACTTACCTCGAACCGGCTCAAAATCAACCCGACACCATGTCTTTGCCACGAGTACTCGACTCCAA
The DNA here is from genome assembly GCF_000393655.2 of Nicotiana sylvestris. Lineage (NCBI taxonomy): Eukaryota > Viridiplantae > Streptophyta > Magnoliopsida > Solanales > Solanaceae > Nicotiana > Nicotiana sylvestris. Next base: position 77,893,646 of record NC_091065.1, on the reverse strand, counting down.
ATGGCGCAAATCTATTCAATTCATTTGAATAAAGTAAATAACACTTCAAGTAACTGATTCTACAATTACATTCTAAGCTAATACGCGAAATTGTGTAAAATGACCAAAATGCCCCTCGGGCCCACGTCTCGGAATCGGGTGAAATTTACATTTTCAGAAACGTCGTACTCTCACGAATCTATACATAACAAGAAAACTAAAATCGGAGTCTAAATGACCCCTGAAATCCTCATTTAAAGGGCTCTTAAACTCAATCCCTAATTACCCATTTTTCCCAAATTTCTCACCACTAATTAGGTCTTTAATCACATAAAAACGAGTTATGAAGTCAAGGATGTTACCTCAAAGCGATTCCCCTTTGTTTTCATCAAAAATATATCTCAAAAGCTTCAAATCCGGAAGAAAATGGTGAAAGAATCCCTCAAATTCGCGAAGGCAACTATTTATATGTTTTGCCCAGCGATTTCCACATTTACGGCCCTGGAACCGCATCTGCGGTCCCACTTCTACGGAAACTATGTCGCATCTGCGACTTTCATTACATGACTAGAAACCGCATCTGTGATCACCCTTTCGCAGATGCGCTACCGCTTCTGCGGTCCTAAAGAAAGGACCAAAATTCACTTCTGCGATCTCTTCAGCCGCTTCTGCGGCGGTGCATCTGCGGTCCCCAAACCGCAGATGCGAAAATACCAGAAGCAGCAAAAATACAGCAGCTGCAACATTTCCTCAACTTCTTGTTAACCATCCAAATTCATCCCGAGGTTCCCGGGACCTCAACCAAAGGCTTCAACATATCCTAAAACCTTATTCAAACTTGTACAAATCTTCAAAACACCTCAAACAACATCAAAACAACCAAAACACATCGGATTCAAGCCTAAGTTTCTAAAATCTTTCGAATTCTGCTTGTGATAAAAAACCCAACCAAAACACGTCCGAATGACCTAAAATTTTGCGCACACATCCCAAATAACATAACGGAGCTACTACAACTCTCAGAATTCCATTCCGACCCTCGGATCAAAATCTCGCTGCCAAACCGGAAACTTCCAAAATTCAACTTTCGACATTTTAAGCCTAAATTAGCTACGGACCTCCAAAACACAATCCGAACACGCTCCTAACCCATAATCACGCAACGGAGCTAACAGAACCATCAGATTTCCATTTCAAGGCCATCTTCACACTGTTTCCACTACGGTCAACTTTCTAACACTTAAGCTCTTATTTAGGGACTAAGTGTCCCAAAACTCTCCGAAACTTAATACCGAACATCCCGGCAAATCAAAATAGTAGAAATAAACTTGGGGAAAGCAGTTAATAGGGGATCGGGGCATTAATTCTTAAGACGACCGGCCGGGTCGTCACATCCTCCTACACTTAAACACGTTCGTCCTCAAATAAGCATAGAGACATGCCTGAAGTAGTGAAAAAATGAGGGTAACAGCTGCGCATATCCTGCTCGGTCTCCCAGATCGCCTCCTTGACCGGCTAGTCCCACCACTGAACCTTTACTGATGCAGTGTTCTTTGACCTCAGCTTTCTAACTTGCCTGTCCAATATCGCCACCGGCTCCTCAACATAGGATAGATCCTTGTCCAACTGGACTGAACTGAAATCCAACACGTGTGACGGATCACCGTGATACCTCCGGAGCATCGAAACATGAAATATCGGATAAACTCCTACCAAGCTGGGAGGTAAGGCAAGCTCATAAGCAACCTCCCCAACACGCCTCAATATCTCAAAAGGGCCAATAAACCTCAGACTCAACCTCCCTTTCTTCCCAAATCTCATAACGCCTTCATAGGCGAAACCCGAAGCGGAACCCGCTCTCCAACCATATAGGAAACATCGTGAACCTTCCGGTCCGCGTAATTCTTCTGTCTGGACTGGGCTATGCGGAGTCTATCTTGAATCACCTTAACTTTCTCCAAAGCATCCTGAACCTGGTCTGTGCCCAATAATCTGGCCTCACCCGGCTCAAACCAACCCACCGTAGATATGCACTGCCTACCATATAATGCCTTATACGGTGCCATCTGAATGCTAGACTGATAGTTGTTATTGTAAGAAAACTCTGCCAATGGCAAAAACTGATCGCAAGACCCTCCAAACTCAATCACACATGCACGAAGCATATCCTCAAGAATCTAAATAGTGCGCTCGGACTATCCGTCCGTCTGAGGGTGAAATACTGTACTCAACTCTACCGAGTACCTAACTGATGCTGAATGGCTCTCCAAAACCGTGATGTGAACTAGGTACCTCTATCTGAAATGATGGAAACCAAAATACCATGCAGACGAACAAACTCCCGCATATAGATCTCCACCAGCCGCTCCGAGTAATAAGTAGTGCACACAGGAACAAAATGAGTGAACTTGGTCAGTCGATCCACAATCACCCAAATGGCATCAAACTTCCTCAACGTCCGTGGGAGCCCAACTACAAGTCCATGGTGATCCGCTCCCACTTCCACTCCGGAATCTCTATCTGCTGGAGCAACCCACCTGGTCTCTGGTGCTCATACTTCACCTACTGACAGTTGAGGCACCGAGCTACAAATCCAACTATATCCTTCTTCATCCGCCTCCACCAGTAGTACTACCTCAAATCCTGATATATCTTTGCGGCACCCGGATGAATGGAATACCGCGAGCTATGGGCCTCCTCCAGAATCAACTCCCGAAGCCCATCAACATTGGGTACACAAATCCGACCCTGCATCCTCAATACCCCATCATCACCAATACTCACATCCCTAGCATCACCGTGCTGAACTTTGTCCTTGAGGAAAAGCAAATGAGGGTCATCATACTGCCGCTCCCTGATACGATCAAATAAGGAAGACCAAGAAACCACGCAAGCTAGAACCCGACTAAGCTCCAAAAGATCCAATCTTACAAACTGGCTGGCTAAAGCCTGAATGTCCATCGCCATAGGCCTCTCTAATGCTAGTAAATAAGCCAAACTCCCCAAACTCTCTGCCCGGCGTCTCAAAGCATCGGCCACCACATTGGCCTTGCCCGGGTGATACAAAATAGTGATATCATAGTCCTTTAGCAACTCCAACCACCTCCTCTGGTGCAAAAGTTAGACCCCTTTGCTTGAACGAGTGCTGCAAGCTCCGATGGTTAGTATAAATCTCACAGGGAACCCCATATAAATAATGACGCCAAATCTTTAGGGCGTGAACAATTGTAGCTAACTCAAGGTCGTGAACATGGTAGTTCTTCTCATGTATCTTCAACTATCTGGATGCGTAGGCAATCACCCTACCCTCCTACATCAACACCGCTCCAAGGACAACCCTCGAGGCATCACAATAGACTGTATAAGATCCCGAACCTGTAGGTAGCATCAAAATTGGGGCTGTGGTCAAAGCTGTCTTGAGCTTCTGAAAGCTCGCCTCACACTCCTTCATCCACTGAAATGGAGCACCCTTCTAGGTCAACTTGGTCATAGGGGATGCAATCGATGAAAATCCCTCCACAAAACGATGATAGTAGCCCGCAAAACCAAGTAAACTACGGATCTCGGTTGCTGAGGATGGTCTGGGCCAACTCTGCACGGCCTCTATCTTCTTCGGATCCACCTGAATACCCTCACTCGATACCACGTGGCCTAAGAATGCCACTGAATCCAACCAAAACTCACATTTCGAGAACTTAGCATATAACTTCTTCTCTCTTAGAGTCTGAAGCACAGTCCTCAAGTGCTGCTCATAATCTTCCTGACTCTGGGAATACACCAGAATATCATCAATAAAGACAATGACGAACGAGTCAAGATATGGCTGGAACGCATTGTGCATCAAATGCATAAAGGTTGCTGGGGAATTGGTCAGCCCAAATGACATAACAAGAAACTCGTAATGACTATACCGAGTCCTGAAAGAAGTCTTCGGGATATCTGGCTCCCGAATCTTCAACTAATGGTAACCTGAACGTAAATAAATCTTAGAAAACACTCGTGCACCCTAAAGCTGGTCAAACAGATCATCAATATGAGGTAAAGGGTAACGGTTCTTCACTGTAACCTTGTTCAACTGGCGATAATCAATACACATACGCATAGAACCATCCTTTTTCTTCACAAACAAGGCAGGAGCAACCCAAGGTGATACACTGGGCCGAATAAAACCCTTATCAAGCAATTCCTGTAACTGATCCTTCGACTCCTTCAAGTCAGGAGGAGCAATACGATATAGAGAAATAGAAATGGGCTGAGTGCCCGGCAATAAATCAATGCTAAAATCAATATCTCTATCAGGTGGCATGCCTAGAAGATCAGTTGGAAACACATCAGGAAAATCCCGTACTACTGAAACTGAATCAACTGAAGGGTATCAATACTGATATCTCTCACATAAGCTAAATAAGTATCACACCCCTTCTCAACCATACGCTGAGCTTTAAGAAAAGAAATAACTCTACTAGGAGTGTGATCTAAAGTACCCCTCCACTCAACATGCGGTACACTTGGCATAGCTAGTATCACGGTTTTGGCGTGACAATCAAGAATAGCATAATGGGGCGACAACCAGTCCATGCCCAAGATAATGTCAAAGTCTACCATGCTAAGCAACAATAAATTGGCTCGGGTCTCAAAACCACTAAGAGCAACCAAACACGACCTATAAATGTGGTCCACAACAAAAGAATCTCCCACAGGAGTAGAAACATAAACAGGGGAACTCAAAGAATCCCGAGATATACCCAAATGCGGAGTAAAATAAGAAGACGCATAAGAGTAAGTAGAGCCTAGTTAGAATAGAACCGATGCATCTTGGTGACAAACCAATATAATACCTGTGATGACAGAATCAGAGGCAACAACCTCAGTACGAGCAAGAAGGGCATAATATCTGGCTTGGCCTTCCCCTCTAGATGGCTGAGCAGGTGGGGTAGCAATTGGTGCTGTGATCATAGCCTGGGAACTCTACAGAGCACGTTGTGGCTGAGAAGTCTGTGAGGGTGCACTCCTCCCAAGTCTAGGGCAATACCTCACCACATGGCGTATGTCACCACACTCAAAACAGCCTCGCAACTAACATGGTAGTGGGAACTATGCAGTACAGGTACTCCAAGACCCCCGAACACCTGAAATATTGTGTAAAATCTGAGATGCAAACTGAGCTAGTTGACCCACAAAAACTCTACCATGTTGTACTCTTCCTCCAAAATAAGGACCAGTGGGTCTCCCCAGTCTACGAGGTCTACTAACTCCCCTATACTCTCCCTTCTGACCTCGTCTGCCCTCTCTCTCCTGGACCCACTTGTCCTCTACTCGGCGAGGGGTCCTCACCACCCGCTGAACTAGGACCACAGGCTGTGTCGCTATAACACCTAGAACCTGACCAATAGGAACTCACTACTCTAGAGCGGGGGCAATGGGAGTCTGGGTCCCTCCCTTGATCTGTGAAGTAGTTGGTACAACCTGAATCAACCCCGCCTGAACCAATGTGCCAAACATGCTCAGAAACTATGTTAATGTCTCCTGAAGTGCTGGAGTAGTAGTAGCAGTAGGCGTATCCAATGTCTGGGCTTTTTAACTGCTGGTGACTCTTCGATGGAAGCTCGTGCGGGTGCTCTGGCGGCACCACGTGCGCGTCCTCGGACTCTACCCCGGCCCCGACCTCTGACGGCTCTCACAGGGGACGCGAGTGTCTGATCATCTCTGGTAGCACGTGTCCTCACCATCTGGAAGAAAATAGAAGACAGAAGTTTAGGATTGTGATGTCAAAAATCTCGCACGACAGGGGAAATCAGATGAAGTGTAATTTTCCTAACGGTTATATAGACTCTCGTAGGTAAGTACAAACATCTCTATACCGATCAGCGAGACTCTAATAAATCGGCTTATGATCTATGACTCCTATGAACCTAGAGCTATGATACCAACTTGTCACGACCCCGGTTTGCCCTCTGTGAACCATCATAATGGCACCTAGTCTCTACGACTAGGTAAGCCTAATTTGCGGAAGAAAAACCAAAATTTGCAGAAGCAAACAATTTAAAACAGAAATAAAGCAGTAACAGTGTATAAATGTGCCGCTCGTCATACACCATGTTTAACTCTCAATACCGAACATAAATCCAAGATCCAAAAACTCATGAATCACAAGCTAAGTAAAAGAAATACTACATAGCTCTAACTCCGAAATTTGTCTAATAGGAAGAGAAAGTACAGAAGGGCTAAATACTAAAAGGCAGGAATAGAAAGGGACTCTTCAATCTGCGGACGCGGTAGATATACCTTGAAGTCTCTAAGTAGTCGCCTCCCTCAAAGATGTTAGGCCTGAGTAGAAGTACCTGGATCTGCACATGAAAAAAAAATGCATAGAAGGGGCATGAGTACACCATAGCGGTACTCAATAAGTGCCAAGACTAACCTCGGTTGGGTAGTGACGAAGAAGGTCAAGGCCCTACTGAGGTTAAATACAATATAAGGGTTAACAATGTGGAATAAAACAGTATAAATAAGTGCAACAGTAAGAAATAACATAGAATTAATAGAACAACAACAACTAGAACAGAGACAAAACAAGCCACCGAAAGAAATATAGCTCAATAGACAGATAACAACCAGGGCACCTTCTAGGATACCATCCTGTAGTCCCAATTACAACTGTCCAGTGGATCTCCCGAGATACGGTCCCATAGTCCATCATATATATGTCCGAAGGCTCTCTCGGGATCCCGTCCCGTAGTCCAACTATCAATGCGCGGGGATCTACCGGAATCCCGATCCGTAGTCCCAAATGTAAATACCCAGTACTGGAGAAAACTATCGGGTGCATTCCTGTAGTTCCATATAACTGTGCAGGGGGATCTATCGGGAATCTAACTCGTAGTCCCAAAGTAAATGTACAGGAGGGATCTATCGGGAATCTAACCCGCAGTCCCAAAGTAAACAGACAAGGGGGAGCTACCGGAAACCCATATCCGTAGTCCCAATGTAAATACACAACAGCAGCCAGAAAATATTCAGAAAAGGGAAATTTCATATTAAGGCAATAAATAACTCTAGCCTAGCATGTTGCACAGAGCTCAGGTAAACAGCTTGAACAATTAAAGCAATTAAATTACTTAGACGTGCTTTCCTAAGCTAATAACGGGCATAATAGTACAAGTAATAAAAGCAGGAAAGGAAACATACTAGTAATTACTTTAAGAAAACCAGATTTCCAACAATTAGCACAAGTACGCACTCGTCACCTCATGTATAAGGCATTTCAATTAACAAATACACCAATCCTAAGGGGAAGGTCTCCCACACAAGGTTAGACAAGCCACTTACCTCGAACTGGCTCAAAATCAACCCGACACCACGTCTTTGCCACGAGTACCTGACTCCAAATGGCTCAAATCTATTCAATTCATTTGCATAAAGTAAATAACACTTCAAGTAACTGATTCTACAATTAAATTCTAAGCTAATACGCAAAATTGTGTAAAATGACCAAAATGCCCCTCGGGCCCACATCTCGGAAACATGTGAAATTTACATTTTATGACACCTTGTACTCTCATGAGTCTATACATAACAAGAACACTGAAATTGGAGTCCAAATGGCCCCTCAAAATCCTCTTTTAAAGGCCTCTTAAACTCAAGCCCTAATTACTCATTTCTCACCGCTAATTAGGTCTTTAATCACATACAAACGAGTTATAAAGTCAAGGATGTTACCTCCAAGTGATTCCCCCTTGTTTTCCTCAAAAATATCTCTCAAAAGCTTCAAACCCGGATGAAAATGGTGAAAGAATCCCTCAAATTTTCGAAGGCAACTATTTATATGTTCTGCCCAGCGATTTCCGCATTTGCGGCCCTGGGACCGCATCTGCGGTCCCGATTCTGCGGAAACTATGTCGCATCTGTGACTTTCATTAAATGACCAGAAACTGCATCTGCGATCCCCCTTTTGCAGATGCGCTACCGCTTCTGCGGTATTCCTTCCGCATCTGCGGAACCTGAAGAAAGCACCAAAATTCGCTTCTACGATCTCCTCAGCCGCTTCTGCAGCACCGCATCTGCGGTCCCCAAACCATAGATGCAAAAATACCAGAAGCAGCAAAAATACAACAGCTGCAACATTTTCTCAACTTCTCGTTAACCATCCGAATTCATCCCGAGGTGTCCGGGACCTCAATCAAAGGCATCAACCAACCAAAACACGTCCGAATGACCTGAAATTTTGCACACACATTCCAAAGGACATAGCAGAACTACTGCAACTCTCGGAATTCCATTCCGACTCTCAGATCAAAATCTCGCTTCCAAATCGAAAACTTCCAAAATTCAACTTTCGGCATTTCAAGCCTAAATTAGCTACAAACCTCCAAAACACAATCCGAACACGTTCCTAACCTCAAAATCACCCAACAGAGCTAACAGAACCATCAGATTTCCATTCCGAGACCATCTTCACACTGTTTCGACTACGGTCAACTTTCCAACACTTAAGCTCTCATTTAGGGACTAAGTGTCCCAAAACTCTCCGAAACTTAAAGCTGAACATTACGGCAAATCAAAATAGCAGAAATAAACTTGGGAAAAATAGTTAATAAGGGATCGGAGAATTAATTCTTAAGATGACCGGCCGAGTCGTCACACATTTTATCTAATTAGACCTACAAACAAAAATTGAATTCAAAACAACAACAATAGCAGAAGAACAGTAACAAAATGCAGAACAAGAATAATAATGTAATAAAACCTAATAATTAATCCTAATCAATATAAACTTGACTGAGTTAAACAAAATATGCAATTAAACTAACTTACAGATAATTAAACTATTTTATTTATTCACAAAGTTTATCATGCTTGAACAATTTTAACAACAACCTAAACGGTGAACTCAAATTGTAACGACCCGACCAGTCGTTTCATGAGTTACCGCTCCGTTTCTCCTATTTTTGCTTTTTATTGTCTTGTTCAGCTGTATTATATGATATCGGGTTGGTTGGTTTGGGTTCGAAGAGGTTTTGGAAAGGAATGAGACACTTAGTTTCTTTTGAGTAAGATTAGGATGGAAACGTCAACCGGATGTTGACTAATGTGAAAGGGATCGGATGTGAATTTCGATGGTTTGGATAGCTTCGGAAGGTGATTTGGGACATAGTGACGTGATCGGAATGTGTTTTCGGAGTAGATTTAGGCTCGAATTAGCGAAATTGGAATTTTGGCGTTTTCTGGTTGATAGGGGAGATTTTGATATAGGGGTCAAAATGGAATTTCAGAAGTTGTAGTAGGTCTTTTGTATCATTTTTGATGTGTGGGAAAAATTTCAGGTCATTCGGACGAGGTTTGATAGACTTTTTGATCGAAAGCGGAATTTGGAAGTTTTTGGAATTCTTAGGCTTGAATCCGATGATGATTTGGTGTTTTGATGTTGTTTTGAGTATTCCGAGGGTTGAAACAAGTTTGAATGATGTTATGGGATATGTTGGCATGTTTGGTTGAGGTCCCGAGGGCCTCGGGTGAGTTTCGAGTGGTTGAACGGATCAAATCTTGTTGCGGGAAGTTGCCGATTTTCTGATATTGGTGTTGCAGACTTTTGGCCTTCGTGTTCGCGAGAGGGCTCTCGCATTCACGAAGGGATGAGAAATGAGGCAGTCAATTTAGCCTTCATGTTTGCGATGTTGTCCCAGCGTTCGCGAAGGGTGAGGGTCAGTGTTCTTCGTGAACGCGATGAGGTTCTCGCGTTCGCGTAGAGTAATTTGGGTCTAACTTTCACCATTTTTGAGCGATTTAGGAGCTTTTTGAGAAGAATTGAAGAGGGAATCAAAGGGGAACACGTGGAGGTAAGATTTAGGACTTAATACTCGATCCTATTGTGAATTCTACCTAATTAAACGTGAAATTTGTGGAATCTAAAGCCTAAAATTGGAGAGTTGGGCTTGGAATTTGAGACTTTGATTTCAGGATTTGAGGGGTCATTTGTGGTTGGATTTTGATGTATTTGATATGTATGAACTCGTGGGAGTGTAAGGATTCTAGTTTTGTGATTTTTATTGGAATCCGAGACGTCAGCCCGAGGGTTGGGTTTGGCCAATTTCGAGATTTTTTATGTAAATTGGTTATTTTCGAGTGGGCTTTGTTCCCTTAGCATATTTTGATGGTATAAATCTATTTTTGGTTAGATTTGGAGCATCCGAAGTTTTAGTCAAGAGGAAAAGGCATCGCGGGCTAGAGTTTGGATCGGATAGAGGTAAGTAATGATTGTAAATGCTGTCCTGAGGGTATGAAACCCCGGATTTCATATCGTTGTGCTACTTTGAGGTGACACACACGCTAGATGACAAGCGTGGGGTCGTGCACTACTGGGGATTGTGACTTAGTCCGTCCCGTATGACTGTTAAGTCACGTATTTGATTGAAAACTGTTTGATATCATTGTGTTTTGGAAAGTATTATCATGTTTTGGGTTGAATGCCATATTTGGGCCTCGTGCCAACTGTTTTGGACCCTTAGGGGATTTTTACTACTATTCCTCACTGTTTTGACTTCATATTTGTACTCAGTCATGTTGTATTCTACTGTTTTCATAACTCAGTCATATTTACTCCGTTTTCATATTTTAAATGATATTTTGGGCTGAGCATCATGTTTTACTGTTGCCCGAGTGGTTGAGAGATTTCTGACTGAGTGAGGCCGAAGGCCTGTGTTGTGAGGATATTACGGGATCGGGCTGCGTGTTGCAGCAGTGTTGTACTAATTCATGATTATGAGGCCAAGGGCCAGTTTGATTATGCCACGAGATGACTTGTTATAGCACTTGAGTTGTAGGAGCTCCTCCAGGAGTCTATACACCCCAGTGAGACCGGGTACCCAGTGTGAGATGTGATGTTGCCCGAAGGGCTATTATTGTTCCATGTTATTGCCCGAGGGGCTGATACGATTGATTGTGAGGTATCCTGAGGGGCTGGTTCTGTTGGTATTTTGCCTGAGGGCTGGTTCTGTTGGTATTTTGCCGAGGGGCTAGTTTTGTTGGTATTTTGCCCGAGGGGCGGTTATGGTACTTGTTTTGCCCGAGGGACTGATTTATATTTCTATCCTTTTTATCACTCTTTCCATCGCTCGTTTGGACTACTAAAAGATGTTTTAAAAAGGTTTTGCTGAACTGAGATGTTTTTACAAGTTTTACTGCTTTACTACATTGTTCTGGACTTATATTGTTTTGCTGTAGCGTTATGTTGTGGTTTACATATTTTCTTACTGCTCAGCTACCTTTACTTTTGTTACTTACTGAGTTGGCGTACTTATATTACTCCCTGCACCCTGTGTGCAGATCCAGGAGTCTCGGGGCACGCTATCGAGTGTTGATTTGTCTTCCAGCAGGCTTTTCGGAGTTGACTAGGTAGCTGCTTGGCATTCACAACCAAGTGCTTCTCCTTCCTATCTTTATTACCCTTTGTATTAGCTTGTTTCAGACTCTATTGTCTTTTTATATTTTCTAGACGAGTTGTAGTTTCTCATGACTGGTGACACCCCGATGTCGGACTGTGTTTTATTTCTGCACTGTTCTATTCTACCTTACATTTTGGGATTTTTAGCTTCTTAATGAATTTAGATGACTTATTATAATTGCTTTGGTTGGTTTGGGGTTTGTGTCGGCTGGCCTAGTTTCACGATAGGCACCGTCACGACCGGGTCCGTTTTAGGGTCGTGACAAGTTGGTATTAGAGCATATGTTACATAGATCTCACGAGTCATGAGCAGGTTTAGTAAAGTCTCGCAGATCAGTATGGAGATGTCTGTATTTATCTTTGGGAGGCTACAGAACCTTTAGGAAAATCTCATATTCTTGAATTCTTGTCGTGCAAATCTGTTGATCCGAGTACTAAACTTCTGTTATTCTATTCTCTCACAGATGGTGAGGACATGTGCTACTGGTCAAGATGAACGACCACCAGTACCACCAGCTGGGGCCACTAGAGGCCGAGGACGTGGTCAAGGCCGTGGTAGGGGCAGGGGTGTAACCCGCACAGCAGCTAGGGCAACATCTACAAATCCACCAGCCTCCCCAGTTCATGATCATGTCTCAGTTTTGGGTGCTCCAGCAGCACCAGCTCAGGCACCGGTCGTGCCTATTGTAATTCCAGGCCTTCAGGAGGACTTGGCCCAGATTCTATTAGTGTACACTAGCATAGCTCAGGCGGTCTCAGTTACTACAGCCGCAGCTACTTCTCAGGTCAGGAGAGAGGTACTCAGACTCCTACTGCTCGTACACCTGAGCAGGTCGTGCAGGGACTTCAGATACTGGGGGCACCTCCAGCCCAACCGGTTGTAACTGCTCAGGACTATATAGCTCCTGTTATGCAAGAGGACGAGCATCACAGATTGGAGAAGTTTGGTAGACTTCAGCGTCCGACTTTCAGTGTTACAGAGGGCGAGGATGCCCAGGGTTTCTTGGACAACTATCAGAGGATTCTTCGTACAGCGGGTTGGAGACCAGCATGGTAGCATTTACTACTTTTCAATTTTCTGGGGTTGCCTTCACTTGGTGAGAGGCTTATGAGAGGCGTAGGCCTGTTGGTGCAGCATCCTTTACCTGGCAGCAGTTCTCCGTTCTCTTTTTGGAGAAGTATGTGCCATAGTCTCGTAGAGAGGAGCTGCGGAGGCAGTTCGAGCAGTTACATCAGGGAGATATGATTGTGACGCAATATGAGATGAGGTTCTCGGAGTTAGCTCGTCATGCTGTTTGGTTGGTTCCTACAGATAGAGAGAGGATCAGGAGATTCATTGATGGCGTCACATAACAGCTTCAAATTCTCATGACCAGGGAGAGGGTGTCTGGTGCTACTTTTGAGGAGACTGTTGACATTGCTCGCGAGATTGAGTCAGTTTGTTGCCAGGAGCGAAATGAGAGGGAGGCCAAGAGGCCTTGGGGATCTGGTAGTTTTGGTGGTGCCCCTTCAAGAGGTACATTTCAGCACGGTAGAGGCCGTCCATCCAGGCATGCTCAGTCAGCTCGCCCAGGTTATCGTGGGGCATCATCGGTTCATGGTTCTCATAGTTCTCATCATGGCCATTCATCACTCAGTGCCTTTCTAGCCCAGAGTTCGTCCTATGCTCCATCAATTCAGGGCTGTTCTATGCCAGGTGCATCTGCTAGTCATCCCAGTGCTAGGGGTTCCCTTCAGTCCCTGTCTCCAGCACCAGGGAGTTGTTATGAGAGTGGAGAGGTGGGTCACATGTGGAGGCAGTGTCCTCATCGTCTTGGGGGTTCATCTCAGCAGAGGAGTCAGCCATCGACTTTAGCACCAGTTACTTCACCACCTACCACCCAGCCAACTAGGGGTCGCCCCAAAGGGGGATGTCGATCAGGTAGTGGTCAAGCCCGTTTCTATGCACTCCCAGCTGTTGCGCCCTTTTTTTCCTCGCGGAGTTCGGGTTTTAACATTTATGGGGGAACAATTCGTTTCCTTTTGGGAATTGGGTATTTGAATTTGAAGAGTCGCCACCTAACGGATTAAGGTGCATTAGGCACCTAGAGCGATTAACTCATGTAACTAGTTTGCATTACCAGAGATTAGGGTATGGATCCGAAATAACCTTGAGGGGAAGGTGTTAGGCACCCCTCGCGATCCACAATGATGGGTCCCGACCGAACTTAAACTATGTGAATTAGTCATTTAACAAGTAAGCAGTCTTAGCATATATTTGCAAATAAAGATGATTTTCACAGTCTAAATACATATATGATCAAGGAAATTTAGATAACAAAAGTAAAAGAGGCTTGTATAGCTTAAACACACATATATGTAAAGAAAAAGGAAGTTTAGATAATTTAAACACATATAAGAATTGGGAAAGGGAAGTCATAAGTTGATTAGCCAACAGGATCAATCTGTGCAATGCCCGGTAATCCTCCTCAACTAGAGGGGCACGTGACATTAGCGCGCAGGTCATCATATCCGTTTACTACCCATTATCCCCCCTTAATGGTTATATAAGCGAGTTTGATTAATGACCTCTAAGCGTGCTGCTACCCGTCCCTTCCTTGTGGCCTCGGAGGAATTTAGGACCTCTAAACTTAGGCAGTTCTAGACAATCATAAGGTGTTTAAAAGAAAAAAGTCTAGGCGACAACGAATAACATATAGGACTGTCAATTAAAGAAGCAGGTAAAAGGCTCATGTTTACCTCCACACATACATAGGCAAATAAACAACACGTCTGAAACAACTGATTTTGAAGTTCAGAAAGCCTAAGAACATGATATCTGGATGGATGTTACAGATACATGATATGCAGTGTTTGTTTTAAGGGAAGTGGCAGAATTCTAACCAGTTTGCCTACCGATTTTATAGCCTGTTAAGCCTTGATAATTTCACACATAAGTAGAACTGGTTTCACAATTATTTAACAGCCTAAGTGTGTATATGCAGTTACGAATCTGGGGAATGCTTAAATAGTTTGGAATTCTTTTATCATATAGGCATGCTTATCTCAGTGATACAGATTATAACAGGCGATTTAGCAATTTGTGTTTAGAGACATGATACCTATGCGTGAGTCTATTTTAATCCTTTTCATGGACAGCTATTGATTTAATCGAAATAGACGTCGTTCAAATAGATGCAAACAGAGTTCCTAAGAACACTGTGTCTAATGCATACAGGAATGATAGTTTTTATTAAGATTATTTAATAGCAGTATATCTATGTGACAGTACTTGCGAAGAACCAGGAATTAAGCATGCAACATGCTGAAGCAGTAAACGTGAAGGCCCTAAAAACCGGATATCTAATGCACAGGTTCAACACGGTTTAAATGTAAATGAACACATCAATCCTAGAACATGGATTCTAATGCAGATTTGCAGAATATAAAGCCTATAGCATGTTTTCTACCCATTTTTACCCACAATATCATACAACTACCTCCCTTTTTATTAGTTACCCCAATATTTATTTACAAATAATTATTGCAAACTAGAATTGCATAAATTACACAGACAAAATGTAAAGTAATACTATAGGGAGCCTGAAGCAGGCCCAAAATAAACCTGGGAGCACCAGGTCTTCAATGTAGTCTCAAATGCTCAGAAATCTCATAGCCAACAAGTGTCTAGGTGTGTCAGAGTTCCCTAAGGACCTCAAGGATCCCGGGCAGTGCTCACACCAAGACTTTTCTCAAGTAGGGACTGGTTATGTGCAATGTGGAAGAGCAAGCCCTGATATGCCAGAGTTCAGAGAGATCTCAAGGATCCTTAAGCAGTACACATACCATAGGGGCAGAGCTTAATAATCTAAGAGTAAGTGAGAGTGCTTGAAAAGACTTAGTGAAAACAATGTGGAGATAACTTTTTAGGAGTGAAAAAAGATTCTCTGGAATAGACCAATTTTAGGAAAATACTAGGAATGAAAGCCGGATTTTAGAAGAATACAGATAGCATTTTTGAAAATAGTTCAGAAGAGAGCAAAATTCAGTAGGCAACCAGTCAATCATAGAAGGTTCAGATTCACAAGCACTTTAGCAGGCAGGCTTGCACACAAGGGTGAAAAGGATTGGGAACATATAGAATCTCATTGAGGGTACATGAATAGGGGCAGGGAGGCATGTAGACAACATAGAACACTTAAGAGTTTCATAGACTTAATGAATTAACCAGGATAACAGGCAACTAAAAACATGGAGCAAAGATGTAGAAGACAGAATCAGACACACAAGTAGGGTCATAGCATGATCACATAGCTAAAGGATTAATCATAAATCAACATACAGGCTGGTCAAGCATCAAATAAACATGTAAAGTAAGACATACTAGTTGTACATTGGATAGGGTAGAATTTAGGCATGCTTGAACCAAGAAGTCAAATTCATAATGAACTAATGCAGGAATGAAAGACATAGAGTTTGGATTTCAATTGTAACTAGATACATACTAGTTGAGGAAAAAGAGTGCAGAATATAGAGCAAATATAGTCTCACTATATAGCCTTAGCTAGACCCACAATAGCACAATTAACACAAGTAGCCAAGAAGGAGAAGAATTTGAGTGTGTGTGTGTTATGAAATAATGTTCGTGTCTGTAGAATGAGAATGCACACATATATATAGGAGTCGAATAGTATAGGTAAGTAAGGCAAGACAGATTGTCATTGCAAAAATAAGGCAAGAAATAATCAAACAATCAATCAAGTAACGTCAGTCATGAACAAATTAGTAGTAAAATCAGGCTAGTACTACTTGATTTAAGGAAGATTGTATATGGAATCAATCAGCAATTAAGGGCTAGGTTAAATAAAATAATAACTAACTCCGAAATCAATTAGAAGTTGGTTCTAAAAATCAAAGCATAAAATCAGGCATGTAGCACCAATTATTAATCGCACATAAGGTAAGAAAAGGTAAAATCTAATAAGGAAATACCGGTATTAAAGAAAAGCCCAATTTCAAGCCCTAATTTAGGTAAGTGAATTTAATTAACAATTAGTCGATAGAGTTTAAGGTAAATGGGCAGAAATAGTAAAATGGTCGGTTAAATAATCAGAACTATAAGAGATTAGGCATAAATACACAAACATATAGTAAACAAAATAAATAAGGAAACCCTAATAGATACTCAGAGACAAAAACGTTTAAAAGTTAAATATTTTGTATAAAAATCCGTTGAAATACCCTAATTCTAGGGTAAACCAAAATCAGTCAGGAATAATAATAGGATGGAAAGATCAGAAAATATCGAGGTGGAAGTACTGAATATTTAAAGAAGAAATACCAAAATAAACATGAAATTGTTTTCGATCTGAGAAGATCTAAACAGATTCAATCAAAAATTAGCCAAATTCATAAAATAAACAGAGGTTGAACCAAATCTGGTTTGAACAGGAGATTTGAAACCCTAAAAATACGAAGATATTCGTACTCACAGGTATTGGGATGAACATAGACGAAAATAGTCAAGACATGAAAGATTTTGAACCAGATCTGGCTCGAGCTTGGCTAGATTTGCTTTTCCATATTAGGAAGAAACTAAATAGGGTCGTGGACGAGTAACCAACGGTGAAGAGAGACCGATAATATAAGGGAATCCATGGTTGATTCCATTTTGGGTTAGAATCGGAGGGGATAACAGGTGACGTCACTAGGGTTAGAGAGGGGTGAGAGACGAGAGCATTTGACGGCGGTAGGTTTGGAATGATGGGTAGGGTTAGAGGTTTTTTTGATATATTAAAAGGGGTCGGTTGATTTAGGGCCGTTGATCTTCTGAGATCAATGACCAAGATTAGATGTCTAGGTGGGGCGGGTTTAATTAGACGAGTATTTGGGTTTGGGTTTGGGTTTGGGTTGGACGGGTATGGGTAATTGGGCTAGGATAGGTTTGAAATTGGGTATTTTCTAGGGGCTAGATTTTAAATATCCAATTAATTTAGTAAAATAATTTTATAAAATAATTTATAAAAAATAAAAATGTGATTTGAGTGTGAAAATGCTTTAAAATACTTACTCAATATTGTAAAAATATGAAAAGTCATGTTCTTTATAGATAATATAATTGTTCATATATATAGGCTATTGTTGCAAAAATATGCAATTCTAGCCTAAAAATGCAAATGTGATTGTAAAAAATATAATTAAAATATTTATGTATTATATGGGCATAAATGATGAATTTAGATAATTAAATCATCATAAAAGTAATATGAGGGATAACCATTGTATACAAAACTATAGAAATAAATTGATTTAAGGCCTTTAAAATCATAGAAAATTATAAAAACACTTGTGTGTGTTTGTAAATGCGTATACAATATTTTGAAAGTATGTATGCAGATTTAAATATATATGAAGAAAAAATTGGGTATCAACAGTTGCCCCTCTTTACCCGGGAAGGATGATAGAGTTTTCGGGTAAAGAAATGATGGCTAATTTTGACCGAATGGGATGTCTTAAGAGATAGAGGACGGACTCTGATCTTTGAGCTGCCTACATATCCCTGGTTTTACAGGAATCAGGCAATGTGTAGTTCCGGATTCATCGACGGAATATGCCGATGAAGTCATCGCAATAACGGACACAAGGTTTCAGGATAGGTGAAAGAATAGTTACGGTGAGAGGTCAAGTTTGATATAACTGAGGGGATCGGAGTGGGATTGCTCACCAGGTCACTTGCAAATAAAGATACTACAAGCATATATTCGTGCGAAAATTTAGACATGATGTAGATTCCCATCGGACCATGAAAGTTCTTTTCAGATGGTTGAGCATGTCGTCCTTAGACCATGATGTCCTGGGCCATGAATTGTGAGATAAGAGATTTGCAGGCCATGAAATGATGTTCTCGGGCCATGAAAATGGTGCCTCCAAACCATGATACCTTTGAATAATTATATACAAATTTGAGAGATCCTGAGGACATGGCATGGTGTCTTCCCGCTATGAGGATGATGCCTTTAGACTATGGCGCCTTTGGACAGGTTGGTGATATTTTAGCCCATGAGATGCAACAATATGATGCTAACTGAACAAGACAAGGCTTAGTCTTCTGAGATTGAGGGCAGAGCTTAGCCTAGCAAATAGATAGTGCCGGAATAGAGCAACATTTATGCAAGGAGGGACAATGCTTAGTCCCATGAGAAGGCAATGCTTAGCCTTATGCAAAATCGGAGATAGAGCTTAGTCTCATGCAAGATGCGGGACAGGGCTTAGTCTCATGCAGATGGAAGGCAGGGCTTAGCCTCATGCAAGGTTCGGGACAGGGCTTAGTCCCATGCAAATAGAAGGCAGTGCTTAGCCTTATGCAAATATAGAGGCAGGGCTTAGCCTCATGCAAGGTTTGGGACAGGGCTTAGTCCCATGCAAATGGAAGGCATTGCTTAGCCTTATGAAATATAGAGGAAGGGCTTAGCCTCATGCAAGGTGCGGGACAGGGCTTAGTCCAATACAAATGGAAGGCAGTGTTTAGCCTTATACAAAATCGGAGACAGAGCTTAGTCTCATGCAAGATGCGGGACAGGGCTTAGTCCCATACAAATGGAAGGCAGTGCTTACCCTTATGCAAATGTGGAGGCAGGGCTTAGCCTCATACAAGGTGCGGGACAGGGCTTAGTCCCATGCAAATAGAAGGCAGTGCTTAGCCTTATACAAATGTGGAGGTAGGGCTTAGCCTCATGCAAGGTGCGCTTAGTCCCATGCAAATGTAAGGCAGTGCTTAGCCTTATGCAAATATGGAGGTAGGGCTTAGCCTGGGACAGGGCTTAGTCCTATGCAAAGAACGAATAGCAAATAAGGGTAGAATGTTTCTTAACTGAAGATACGTTCAGTGTCTGGTGGGCCCATTTGATAGTGATTTTGCTTCTTGTATATATATATTGCAAATTCTATTGCTACGTCATATGTGCCTGCCCTTAAAGAAAAATTGTAAGTTCCATAAGGGGAGGTTGGTTCGTGCCTTCGTCTGCTGGCCTTGCTCTGCTCCGTTTTGGAGGCTTTGTTTGAGTTTTCCTAGGTAACACCTGACTGTTACGGAAATAGACCTTTCGAAAATATGCAGTTATTGATAAAAATAGAGTTATTTTAGAAACATAGTGAAATATCAAGGAATTTTAGATGAACTAGTGATTGTAACACATTTCAGAGACATTGCAGCTTTCTCGTATTAGAATTTTGAGGGTCCTCCTCAAAATTCTGCCCCAGTTTCTGATCTTGGGGGGAAATGGAAATTTTATTATGATATGACCGAACCCACAGGGCTGCCTACGTATCCACTCTTAAACGGGAATCAGGTCAAGCATAGTTCAATTACATCAGATGAAGAAATATAAGTAGTCTAAACATAGTATCTCTTGACTGCGTCTGAATTGATTGGTTTTGGCCAGACTTCTCCGTCTATTTCTGCAAGTATAAGCACCCCTCCTGTTAGCATCCTGTTAACCATGTAAGGACCCTGCCAGTTGGGAGAGAATTTCCCTTTGGCTTCATCTTGATGTGGGAAGATCTTCTTCAGCACCAACTGTCCTGGTGCAAACTGTCTTGGTTTGACCCTCTTGTTGAAAGCTCTGGACATTCTGTTCTGATAAAGTTGTCTGTGACATACTGCGTTCATTCTTTTTCCATCTATAAGGTCCAATTGCTCATAGCGGCTCCTTATCCATTCTGCATTGCTGAGTTTGGCTTCCTATATGATTCTTAAAGAAAGAATCTCTACCTCAGCTAGGATGACAACTTCGGTACCATAAACCAGTAAGTAAGGAGTTGCCTTAGTTGATGTGCGAACTATAATGCAGTATCCTAACAAAGCAAAGGGTAGCTTCTAGTGCCATTGTTTGTGGTTTTTTACTATCTTTCTTAGTATCTTCTTGATGTTTTTTGTTGGCGGCTTCTACGGCTCCGTTCATCTGAGGTCTGTATGCTATGTAGTTCTTGTGCTTGATTTTGAAAGTTTCACACACGACTTTCATTAGATGACTGTTGAGATTGGCATCATTATAAGTGACAATAGACTTGGGAACTCCAAATCGGCAAACAATATGATCCTTGACAAAGTCTACGATGACTTTCTTGGTCACAGCTTTGTAGGATGCATCCTCTACCTATTTTGCGAAGTAGTCAATGGCTACTAGAATAAACCTGTGCCCGTTTGAAGCGATGGGCTCGATAGGACCGATGTCATCCATACCCCAGGCGGCGAATGGCCAAGGTGAGCTTGTTGCATTGAGCTCATTCGGCGGTACCTTTATCATATCAGCATGCACTTGAAATTGGTAGCATTTGCGGACATACTGGATGCAATCTGTCTCCATAGTCATCCAAAAGTAACTAGCCCTAATTATCTTCTTGTCCAAGACAAAACCATTCATATGTGGGCCATAGGTCCCAACGTGTATTTCCTCAAGTAGCTTAGAAGCCCCTTTTGCGTCGACACATCTTAGCAATCCCAAATTAGGAGTTCTTTTGTATAACTTTCCTCCGCTGTGGAAAAGGTGATTGGACAATTTTCGAAGTGTGCGTTTCTGAGTATGGTTCGCATGCTCTAGATATTCTCCTTTTGCCAAATACTCTTTGATGCATGGAACCAAGGTTTTCCATCTGTTTCTTCTGCAACGTAGGCACAATACACCGGTTGATTATGATTTCTCACTAGGATGGGATCAATGAAATTCTTGTCTGAATGCTGTATCATAGATGACAAAGTGGCCAATGCATCGGCAAACTCATTCCGAATTCTAGGCACATGCCGAAACTCTATCTTCGTGAATCTCTTTCTCAATTCCTATACATGGTGCAGATATGGCAATATCTTGGAATTTTTGGTGGCCCACTCTCCTTGTACCTGGTGCATAAGCAAATCTGAATCACCTATTACCAACAGCTCCTGAATATTCATGTCGATTTCCATGTTGAGCCCTAGTATGTAGGGTTCATACTCCGCCATATTGGTTGTGTAGGGAAATTTGAGTTTAGCAGATGTGGGATAATGTTGACCTGTTTTTGATACCAAAACTGCTCCAATGCCCACTACTTTGAAATTTGCGGCTCCATCAAAGAACATCCTCCAACCGTCGTATACTTCAGTAATATCTTCTCCTACGAATGACACTTCTTTATCAAGAAAATACATTTTTAAGGGTTTGTATTCTCCTCCCACCGAATTTTCAGCAAGATGGTATGCCAATGCTTGTCCTTTGACCATCGTTTGAGTTACATAGACGATACCGAACTCACTTAAAAGTATCTGCCATTTGGATAACTTCCCAGTCGGCATGAGTTTCTGAAATATGTACTTCAGAGGGTCCATCCTGGATATAAGGTATGTGGTATAGGCACAAAAGTAATGCCTCAATTTCTTGGCCATCAAGGGCAAAGCACAACAACTCCATTCCAGTAGAGAGTATCGTGCTTCCTAAGGTGTGAATTTCTTACTTAGGTAGTATATGGCTTGCTCCTTTCTCCCTATCTCATCATGTTGTCCTAGAACACAGCCGAAGGCTCCATCCAATACAGATAGATAGAGTAGCAAAGGCCCTTCTAGCTCTGGCAGGACCAAGACTGGTGGTATGGACATGTACTCCTTGATTTTGTCGAAAGCTTTCTGAAAAACCTCGATCCAACTTGTTTCGGCATCTTTCCTCAGCATCTTAAAGATGGGTTCACATATGCCTGTGGACTATGCTATGAAGTGACTGATATAGTTGAGACGTCTTAGGAAGCTCATCACATCCTTTTTTCTCCTGGGCGGCGGTAACTCCTTAATAGCCCTAACCTTGGATGGGTCTAGCTCAATCCCTCGATGACTGACAATGAATCCTAGTAACTTTTCTGCGGGAACCACAAATGTACACTTTGTGGGGTTTAGTTTTAATTTGTACCTCCTTAACCTGTCACAGAACTTCCTTAAGTCCGCTATGTGATCCGCGACCCTCTTGGATTTGATAATGAAATCGTCCACAAACATCTCTATTTCTTTCTGTATCATATCATGGAAGATGGTTGTCATGGCTCTCATGTCAGTAGCCCCAGCAATCTTTAGACAAATGGCATCATCTTGTAGCAGTATACCCCCATGGTGTAATAAAAGCTATTTTCTCTGTGTCTTCTTCATCCATCCAGATTTGGTGATAACCCGCAAAGCAATCTACAAAGGATTGGAGTTTGTGCTTGATGCAATTGTCGATCAGGATATGTATATTTGGTAGTGGAAACTCGTCCTTGGGACTTGCTCTGTTTAAGTCTCGATAGTCAACACATACTCTGACTTTCCCATCTTTCTTCGGAACTGGTACAATGTTGGCTAACCAGGTTGGGTACTCAACCACTCTGAGGTCTTTGACTTTGATCTGATTAGTAACTTCCTCCTTGATTTTCAGGCTCATAACTAGTTTAAATTTTCTGAGTTTCTGCTTCACTGGCAGACACATGGGATTAGTAAGCAACTTGTGAGCCACAATGGATGTGCTCAAACCGGTCATGTCATCATACGATCATGCAAAGATGTCCTCATATGCCTTTAAGAAATGAATGTACTCTTCTTTCTCTGCCGGTGATAAGTGAATGCTGATGCGAGTCTTCTTGAAGGTCTCGGCGTCCCCCAAATTTACTACTTCGGTTTCGTCCAAGTTGGACGTAGGATTATTCTCAAAGTTTTCAACCTCTCTGACAACTTTCTTAGGTATTTCATCTTCCGAATCACTATCCTTATATTGTGTTGCCTCTTTACATGTCACAGTCATCGGTTCAGCAGGAAAAGTAACAATAACGTTGTAGAAAGAAAAGGTGTGGAAGATAATAATGAATAAATAAAAGCAATGCATTTGATTAAAACTGAAAACATACAAACAAGTACGGCTTGATGAATTGAGCATTTATTTTGACAAGCAGGTCTTTAAAACAAAATTACTGAAAATCTTAGATGCCTAGACTATAGAAATAAAATTTGCCAAGCTACCCAGGGACTCGGCGGGCCCGGGATGGTGTGGCAGTCTAATTCCTGAGAACAACTCTCTTCTCTATAGTCTGAATAGTGAGGCCTTCTTCCTCCTCCTCCTCCTCCTCCTCAATTATTGCACTGCAATTCATGTCTTCTTCCTCCAAGAACAGATTCCTCAACCCAACTAATGCTTTTTCTTCTGCAATTGCCCATATTGTATCAGCTTGGTGAAAAGTTTGACTCAAATGTGGCACTGCTTGCTCAAGAGGGTAATAAGGTCCATGCCATGGAGGCGACCAATCATCATACTCCTGCCATGTATACTGGTATCCGATCCCGAAGGTAGTACCATGACATTTTAGCTATATCGGTTTGGTAATACCCTGGAGATTCTTCCCAAGCCCTTTGTCGATTCATACACAGACCATGCTAGTATTTTTTCTATCTTGTTACTCCACCATTTGTCTTTCTCAACGGCATTGAAACATTCGATGTGATGATAAGTTTCCCCTCCTAGCCTTCTTCTGTTCTCGATAATTGGGATGGTTTGACTGGTGTAAATGGGGTTACTCCCGTCCCATGAATGATCACCTCCTGATGGTTCCATTCGAACTTCACGACCTGGTGTAATGTGGAAGGCACTACCCCAACGACATGTATCCATGGTTGGCCCAACATAAGATTGTATGAAGTTGATATGTCAAACACTTGAAATTCAACGTCGAACCAAGTTGGCCCCATCTACAGACAAAGATTAATCTCCCCAATCGTGGCCCTTTGAGACACATCGAAGGGTTTTACATTCATGTTTCCTGCCCGTATCTCATGGAAACCTTTGCCCAATATTTTCAGAGTATCCAACGGACAAATATTGAGCTTGAACCCCCATCAATCAAGACCTTGACGATGAATTTATCTTCAAATTGCACCGTGACATGCAATGCTCAGTTATGATTCAACCCTTCAGGCGGTAGTTCATCCTCGTGGAAGATTATTTTATGACTTTCCAGCACCTGCCCTACCATGTTGGCCATCTCTCCATAGTTGATATTGTTGGGTGCATAAGCTTCACTCAACACCTTCATCAAAGCGTTCTTGTGTGCCTCTGAATTTTGCAACAATGATAGTATGGATATCTGAGCTAGGATTTTGTTCAAATGATCAATGACAGAGTATTCCCTTGCTTGTACTTTCCTCCAAAGGTCATCTGGTCATGTTTCAATGGCAGGCTACTTGGTAGTGGCATCCTTACTTGGCCCTCCCAAGTGTTCAGGTGTATAGATTCTTCTGGTCCTAGTCATTCCTTGTGCAGCATCAGACTCCTCCATCTTTTCCTATCCTTTTTGCCTAGCTTCGACAATGTAATCCCAGGGTATTGCTTTTAAATTGAAGGGAGGTGTGGTTGATACTGACACTGTGAAAGGTGTGGTCACTTCCACTTCAAAGTGGAACAGGGGTGGCCGCATGTGGAGCTATGGGGTGGCCGCAGGTGGAGCTACCTTTACCTCAAATGGAACCGATGCCGCTACCTCAACCTTGATTGGTGACTGAGTCTATACTACGATAGGAGTAAGTGTTACTGCGGGTTTAAAGTCATCGCCTTCTCCCCCCATTAAACCCTCAGGATCCCATTCCTCGTCCATCTTTATCACATGTATCCCACCATCCCTATGATCCAAGAGAGGATTGTTGCGGACATTGGGTGCAACTTCTTTTGACTGTATGACCTTGTTGTCAATCAGTGTCTGGATTTTGTCTTTCAATGTTCGGTACTCATCAATGGTGTGCCCCTTCATACCCGAATGGTATGCATAGGTTTTGTTTGGGTTGACCCATTAGGATGGGTTTTATACTGCCACAACGGGAATGGGAGTGACGTAACTAGTGGCCTTCAACTTTTCATACAACTGGTCGATGGGTTCAGTAATAGCGGTGTATTGTCTGGGTAGTTTGCGGTAAAATTGGGTCATGGTCTTGGATAATTTTGGTGAGTTGGAGGTGACTGTAAATGAGATGGTTGGGAATTATAGGTATGGTAGGTAGTGGCCGATTAAGAATATCTGGGAGATGAGGGTTGATATATAGGTGGTGGTGCTTGGTAAATGGGTGGGGGTGTTTGATATGTGGGTGGAGTTGTTTGATATATGAGTGGAGATTTCGGAACCTGAGCCACCATTACTGTCCCAATGTCTTTCTTTTTTGATATGTCGCCTGATTGTAATGCCTTGTTTGTGGCCTGTAATGCCTCAAAGTTTGTTATTATCCCGCTTTTGATGCCTTCTTCGATCCTTTCCCCAAGTTTAATAATATTAGAGAATTTATGGTTTTAAAAAACCATCAACATTTCATAGTATTGCGGATTCTGTGCTTTGACGAAAATTTGTTCATCTGTTCCTCGTCCAAAGATGGCCTGACTTTGGCTGCTTCCGACCTCCAACGAGTAGCATACTCGCAGAAAGTCTCGATGGGCTTCTTTTTAAGGTTTTGAATGTAGAAAACATCTGGCGTATTTTCTGCGTTGAACCTGAATCGGTCCCTAAAATCAGACGCCATACTCACCTAGTTGGACCATTTCTTAGGATCTTAGATGATGTACCAGGACAAAGCGTCTCCCATAAGACTCCTCATGAAAAGCTTCATCCAGATCTTATCATCCTTTTCGACCCCGACAAGGTTTTCATAATAGGTCCTTAGATGAACCCTAGGATCACTTGTACCGTCTAACATCTCAAACTTGGGAGGTTTGTAACCCTATGGCAGTTCTACATCCAGCTGTATGCACAAGTCTTCATAGTTCAAACCTTCTATCCCTTTGCCTCCTTCAACACCCTGAACTCGACTTGTCAATTTCTTAAGTTCCTCAGCCATGTTCTTGATGAGCAGGTCCTTCTCAGTGAATTCTGGTGTATAGGAGGCTAGTTGGGTAGAGTGAGGTACGATTTCCACGTATATAGGGTTGTTTTGGTGAGTGCCAGGAGCCTGGGTGTAGTGGTGGTCATTGGTTGAGTTTTGAGGATCGGGAATGTGTTGTAGTGTGTTCTGGGGAGTGTGATAAGTAGCGGTTGATGTGTACTGAATTAGTTGATGGTGGTGTTGTGGCGGAGTTGGTATTGGTAATGGATTGAGATTTTGAGGTGGAGTTGCATATTGATGCAGTGCAAGAGGGTTTGTGGATGTTGGTTCAGCATATTTTGGGGAGGTGCTGGGTTTTTGGTGTTTTGTTGGTTGACATCGGGGACATTAAGGGTGAGGGATAGGATTGACATGTTGTGGACTTGCTCAAGTTCTCCCTGTAGCTCCAGTATCTTTTGTTCTAATCTTAAAACTAAATCATTTGGTGCCGGAGTACTCCGTCCATCTGAAGTTTTTGCATTTTCCACATTTTCCTTTCGAATACCACTTAAATCGTCAATTTTAGCTTTCCTTTTGCTCTTTGTATTACTTGGAGGAAGAGGAGGTGGAGGGCCTCTAGATCTGGTGTGATACGCTGATGATGCCAGTATGTGCGATCCAACCTTAGGGGATGAGAATAAAGAATAAAGAAAAGAAAAGGTAAACAAGTCAGTAAGGGTCCTGAAATGTTTGCAATATTTAAGCACATATTGCGGGAATGTAAATTCGCGTCCTAATTTGGGAGCCTCATTATGCTCGATGTAGCCCTAGCAACAAATAAATTTGGAGAAATTCAGTGCCAATAATTGCCTCATTTTATTACTGTAAAAGTAAACGACCCAAAATGACACTAAATAAGATAATGTTGCTAACGACACTTGGCCTTATTACATTTAAAAGGAAAGCAAGTAAATCTAATCTACTTGGTCCCAAAAGGACCCTCTCTAGATCGAATGTTGTTGTCAATCAACTCTCCCAGCTCGCGCAGGTTCGGCAGTAGGAATGCCCTTGACAAATGACCTCCTTCATTCCATTCAATGTTCTGGCAGTCGGTGAGCCTCTTCCTTATCTTCCATTAAACTGTACTCTAGATATTCCAGCCTCTCACTGGATTTAACAGCTCTTTCTTTCCACTAGTTAATCATTTCCATATCGAACATATGTTGCGCCATATGCTCAGTTTTAGACTCTCAAACTCTTTTGTGCAGCTTGTTGTACTTCACCTCTACTTCGGCAAACTCATCTATGACCCTGTTTCCTGGACCAACCCTTGGCTCAAAGACTCCTGATAGATTATCATCCAACCATGAGGGTAAAAGTATGAATGGCCCGCATGATATCGGTCCGGATCGGTAGTATCCTTCTCCATAATAATCTTCAAAGTCCACATACGTTGTTCTTCATTCTTATATGGGATGGCGTCACCCTGGAAATCAGTTGTGAAGTGTCTCATTTTAGCAACTCGTGGTATGACCTGTCTCTTGCCTGCCTGTCTCATAACCCTGAGGGGAGCATAAGGGCGTATCCCTCTTAACCCAATCAACACCAAATGTAGGACGTTTCTGGATCTTATGATGAACTCGTCGATGGGGAACCACTCGAACATCCACTAAACTTGGTCCTCAGTTAACTTGTTGAAAAACTACACCCATCCTACAACATCCTTAGGTTGAGCAAACATGTCTGGAATGTAAGTCATTCTCTTAGGGTGATGGAAGGCTATGTGGTCATTCCACGGTCTTCATGTAAACTCTTGGCGGTATTGACCCCTTTGGAGATGTTCTAACAGCCAGATTTGTACCAGCAAATTGCAACCCTCAAAGAATCTGGATCCCTTCTGACAACGTTCCAAAGCCCGATACATATCCGTAATGATCATAGGGACAATAGTATATGTCTTCCCCTCGATACCATCCATCAGAGTTTTGGCCACTATGGCCAGCCTAGTATGGATTCTATCCCCTTGGATTGGGAATACCAATATGCCCAAGAAGCACACAATGAACACGAAGACACTATGATGAACCCAACCCAGAGAGGTGATTGAGAATTCATTATCAAAAATATGGTAAGAGCTACTGTGACCTTATCTTTTATAGAGGAAGTCAAAAGGTACGTAACAGTTTTTTACGCACTCCAAATCATCATTTTTCTTCAACCCTATCATCTTAAGGAACCCTCTAGTGGTGCGATTTTCAGGTGCTAAGAGATCAGGACTATCCCAAGGCAGCCCAGCAAATCCTCCTATTTCTTCTAGGATGGGAGTCATCTCTATTTCCCCCAAGTGGAACACAGCCCTTTCCTTATCCCAAAATAGAGTGGCGACCTCGATCAACATTTTGTTCGGTTGAAGATCCAATAGTGACGACGAATTCCCTAAGACTCTTTTCACATGATTTTGGTCGCTTGAGGGAAGGTCCCTCCACCAATCTATAAAAAATGGAGGTATGCTACCAACCATACCGAATTTGGGGACTTCGTGCCTCATTTTTTGCAAAATAAGAGATAGTTAGGCCCTTTCCCCCTCCAGGTTCATCTATTTATACAGTAATGATTAGCATGTTGGCACTTATTTCTCCAAATTAATGCACACAATCGTGATTACGTCCGTTGGGATTGTGGAAAACCCGATGGACTTTTGGACGAGGCTTGTCTTAAAGGGTTATTATGTGGACAACAAATTAACCCGACTATGTTTGACCATGATACATGCACAATTAATCAGAGTAAGGCTGCTATAGAGGTCTAGACTGGGACCCTCAAGCGGACAACTTGAGGGGGAAAGGCATGAAACCATCGAACGCACCGCTGATCGACTAGTTTTACCTCAAATATGCCTTTTTGAATTTAAAGGGTGATATATAGGAGGAGCGCAAACACTCATCAAGCGTTGCTATGGGATTGATTACGCACGAGTGGAATATGACGTTGAGCATGATTTATGCAACAATAAATAGCATATTTTCAAGTATTTTCACTTAAAAAAATGATGAATGCAGTATTTAAATAATTGAAAGATAGTTACGGAAAAAGAAAACAAAGAGACAAGTTAGTTTCAGGAAAATAAAGAAATCATAAATAAGCAGTTAAATCCAAATAAAGGGGAAAGGGTACTTGGGATAAACCATGCTTAGACTAATTCACAAAAATAAGTTCGTTATGGTAAGAGCCTAAAATATCCCCAGCAGAGTCGCCATGCTATCGCGCCCCCTTTTTCCTCGCGGAGTCCGGGTTTCTACATTCATGGGGGAACAACTCGTTTCCTTTTGGGAATTGGGTATTTGAATTTAAAGAGTCGCCACCTAACGGATTATGGTGTGTTAAGGAACCTAGAGCGATTAACTCATGTAACTAGTTTTCATTACCAGAGATTAGGGTAAGGGCTCGAAATAACCTTGAGGGAAGGTGTTAGGCACCCCTTGCGGTCCACAATAGTGTGTGCCGGCTGAACTTAAACTATGTGAATTAGTCATTTAACAAATAAGCAGTCTTAGCACATATTTGCAAATAAAGGTGGTTTTCACAGTCTAAATACATATATGATCAAGGAAATTTAGATAATGAAAGTAAGAGTGGTTTGGACAGCTTAAACACACATATATGTAAAAAATGGAAGTTTAGGTAATTTAAACACATATAGAAATTGGGAAAGGGAAGTCCTAAGTTGATTAGCCTATAGGATCAATCTGTTCAATGCCCGGTAATCCTCCTCAACTAGAGGGGCTACACGTGACATTAGCGCGCATGTCATCATATCTTTTTACTACCCATTACCTCCCCCCCTCCCCTTAATGGTTATATAAGCGAGTTTGATTAACGACCTCTAAGTGTGCTGCTACCCGTCCCTTCCTTGTGACCCCGGAGGAATTTAGGACCTCTAGAATTAGGCAATTCTAGACAATCCTAAGGTGTTTAAAATGGAAAAGTCTAGGCAATAACGAATAACATATAGGACTGTCAATTAAAGAAGCAGGTAAAAGGATCATGTCTACCTTCACACATACAATGCAAATAAACAGCACGTCTCAAACAGCTGATTTTAAAGAAGTTCAGAAATCCTAAGAACATGATATCTAGATGGATGTTAGAGATACATGATATGCAGTGTTTGTTTTAAGGGAAGTGGCAGAATTCTAACCAGTTTGCTTACTGGTTTTATAGCCTGTTAAACCTGGATAATTTCACACATAAGCAGAGCTGGTTTCACAATTATTTAACGGCCTAAGGCTTTCCTAAGTGTGTATATGTAGTCACGAATCTGGGGATACTTAAATAGTTTGGAATTCTTTTATCCTATAGGCATGCTTATCTAAGTGATACAGATTATAACAGGAGATTTAGCAATTTGTGTTTAGAGACATGATACCTATGCGTGAGTCTGTTTTAAACCTTTTCATGGACAGCTATTGATTTAATCGAAATAGACGTCGTTCAAACAGATGCAAATAGAGTTCCTAAGAACATGGTATCTAATGCATGCAGGAATGACAGTTTTTATTAAGATTATTTAATAGCAGGATATCTATGTGACAGTACTTGCGAAGAACCAGAAATTAAGCATGCAACATGCTAAAGCAGTAAACGTGAAGGCCCTAAAAACAGGATATCTAATGCGCATGTTCAACACGGTTTAAATGGAAAGGAACACATCAATCCTAGAACATGGATTCTAATGCAAATTTGTAGAATATAAAGCCTATAGCATGTTTTCTACACAGTTTTACCCACAATATCATACAACTACCTCCCCTTTTATTAGTTACCACAATATTTGTTTACAAATAATTATTACAGACCAGAATTGCATAAATTACACAGACGAAATGTAAATTAATACTATAGGGAGCCTAAAGCAGGCCCAAAATAAATCTGGGAGCACTAGGCCTTCAATGTAGTCTCAAATGCTCAGAAATCTCATAGCCAACAAATGTCTAGGTGTGTCAGAGTTCCCTAAGGACCTCAAGGATCTCGGGTAGTGCTCACACCAAGACTTTTCTCAAGTGGGGTCTGGTTATGTGCAGTGTGGAAAAGGCAGCCCTGATATGCCAAACTTCATAGAGATCTCAAGGATCCCTAAGCAGTACACATACTAGAGAGGGAGAACTTAATAACCTAAGAGTAAGTGAGAGTGCTTGAAAAGACTTAGTGAAAATAATATGGAGATAACTTTTTAGGAGTGAAAAAAGATTCTCTGGAAAAGACAAGTTTTAGGAAAATACTAGGAATGAATGACAGTTTTTAGAAGAATACAGATAGCATTTTTGGAAACATTTCAGAAAAGAGCAAAATTCAGTAGGCAGCCAGTCAATCATAGAAGGTTCAGATTCAAAGACACTTTAGCAGGCAGGTTTGCACACAAGGGTGAAAGGGATTAGGAACATATAGGAATCTCATTGAGGGTACATGAATAGGGTCAGTGAGGCATGTAGACAACATAGAACACTTAGGAGTTTCATAGTCTTAATGAATTAACCAGGATAGCAGGCAACTAAAAACATGGAGCAAAGATGTAGAAGACAGAATCAGACACACAAGTAGGGTCATAACATGATCACATAGCTAAAGGATTAATCATAAATCAACATACAGGTTGGTCAAGCATCAAATAAACATGTAAAGTAAGACATACTAGTTGTACATTAAATAGGTAGAATTTAGGCATGCTTGAACCAAGAAGTCAAATTCATAATGAACTAATGCAGGAATGAAAGACATAGAGTTTGGATTTCAATTGTAACTAGATACATAC
The DNA here is from genome assembly GCF_000393655.2 of Nicotiana sylvestris. Classification (NCBI taxonomy): domain Eukaryota; kingdom Viridiplantae; phylum Streptophyta; class Magnoliopsida; order Solanales; family Solanaceae; genus Nicotiana; species Nicotiana sylvestris. The sequence continues at coordinate 77,861,618 of NC_091065.1, read as the reverse complement.
CAGTTGAGGAAAAAGAGTGCAGAATATAGAGCAAATATAGTCTCACTATCTAGCCTTAGCTAGACCCACAATAGCACAATTAACACAAGTAGCCAAGAAGGAGAAGAATTTGAGTATGTGTGTGTTATGAAATAATGTTCGTGTCTGTAGAATAAGAATGCACACATATATATAGGAGTCGAATAGTATAGTTAAGTAAGGCAAGACAGATTGTCATTGCAAAAATAAGGCAAGAAATAATCAAACAATCAATCAAGTAAAGTCAGTCATGAACAAATTAGTAGTAAAATCAGGCTAGTACTACTTGATTTAAGGAAGATTGTATATGGAATCAATCAGCAATTAAGGGCTAGGTTAAATAAAATAATAACTAACTCCGAAATTAATTAGAAGTTGGTTCTAAAAATCAAAGCATAAAATCAGGCATGTAGCACCAATTATTAATCGCACATAAGGTAAGAAAAGGTAAAATCTAATAAGGAAATACTGGTATTAAAGAAAAGCCCAATTTCAAGCCCTAATTTAGGTAAGTGAATTTAATTAACAATTAGTCGATAGAGTTTAAGGTAAATGGGCAGAAATAGTAAAATGGTCGGTTAAATAATCAGAACTATAAAAGATTAGGCATAGATACACAAACATATAGTAAACAAAATAAATAAGGAAACCCTAATAGATACTCAGAGACAAAAACGTTTAAAAGTTAAATATTTTGTATAAAAATCCGTTGAAATACCCTAATTCTAGGGTAAACCAAAATCAAGACACTATGAATCAGTGAGGTACCTTAACTATGAATCAAGACACTATGAATCCGTTGAAAATACCCTAATTCTAGGGTAAACCAAAATCAGTCAGGAATAATAATAATAATAGGGAAAGATCAGAAAATAACAAGGTGGAAGTACTAAAGATTTAAAGAAGAAATACCAAAATAAAAATAAAATCCTTTCAGATTTGAGAAGATCTAAACAGATTCAACCAAAAATTAGCCAAATTCATAAAATAAACAGAGGTTGAACTAAATATGGTTTGAGCCAGAGATTTGAAACCCTAAAAAACATAGACGAAAATAATCAAGACATGGAAGATTTTGAACCAGATCTGTCTTGAGCTTGGACAGATTTGCTTTGCCATGTTAGGAAGCAACTAAATATGGTCGTAGATGAGTAACCAGCGGTGAAGAGAGACCAATAATGTAAGGGAATCCATGGCTGATTACATTTTGGGTCCGAATAAGAGGGGATAACAGGTGACGGCACTAGTGTTAGAGAGGGGTAAGAGACGAGAGCAAATGAGGGCGGCGGGTTTGGAAGAATGGGTAGGGTTAGGGGTTTTTTGATATATTAAAAAGGGTCGGTTGATTTAGGGCCGTTGATCTTCTAAGATCAACGGCCAGGATTAGATGTCTAGGTGGGGCGAGTTTGATTAGACGGGTATTTGGGTTTGGGTTTGGGTTGGACGAGGCTAGGCTAGGTGAATAAATGATGGGATTGTAAAAAATATAATTAAAATATTTAACCATTATATGGGAATAAATGATGAATTTAGATGATTAAATCATCATAAAAAATAATGAGGGATAATCATTGTACATAAAAATATAGATATAAATTGATTTAAGGCCTTTAAATTTATAGAAAAATTATAAAAACACTTGTGCATGTTTGTAAATACGTATACAATATTTTGAAAGTATGTATGCAGATTTAAATATATATATGAAGAAAAAATTGGGTATCAACACCAGCTAGACCTGATGCTATTGCTTTAGATGCTGTGATTACAGGTACTATCTCAATCTGCCACAGAGATGCCTCTGTGTTATTTGATCCCGGTTTCACTTTTTCATATGTGTCATCATATTTTACTCGTTATTTGGATACGCCCCGTGAGTTTCTTGTTTCATCTGTTCGTGTATCTACTCCCGCGGGCGATACTATTATTGTGGACCATGTGTACTGGTCGTGTGTGGTGACTATTGGGGGTCTGGAGACCCGAGTGGACCTATTATTACTTTGTATGGTGGATTTCAATGTGATATGGGGCATGGATTGGCTATCTTCGTGTATTGCTATTTTGGACTGTCATGCTAAGACAGTGACATTAGCTATGCCGGGTGTGCCACGAATTGAGTGGCGAGGTTCGACTAATTTTGTTCAGAGTAGGGTAATCTCGTTCTTGAAGTTCCAGTGGATAGTTGGGAAGGGTTGTCTTTCATACTTAGCCTTTGTGAGGGATGTCGGTGCAGAGACTTCTAGTATTAATTCTGTTCCTGTAGTGAGGGATGTTCTCGATGTGTTTTCTGCAGACCTGTCGGGCATGCCACTGGATAGGGATATTGATTTTGGTATTGATATGGTGCCGGGCACTCAGCCTATTTCTATTCCACCGTATTGTATGGCACCAACGGAGTTGAAGGAGTTGAAGCAACAACTTTAGGAACTTCTTGATAAGGGGTTCATTCGGCCTAGTGTGTCGCCTTGGGGTGTGCCTATTCTATTTGTGAAGAAGAAGGATGGCACGATGAGGATGTGCATTAATTACAAGCAGTTCAACAAAGTAACAATCAAGAACAAGTATCATTTACCTCGTATCGATGATTTGTTTGACTAGCTTTAGGGAGTAAGAGTGTTCTCCAAGATTGATCTTTGTTCAGGGTATCACCAACTGAAGATCATGGACTCAGATATTCTTAAGACAACTTTCAGGACCCGATATGGTCATTATGAGTTCCTAGTGATGTCTTTTGGGCTGACCAATGCCCCAACAACGTTCATGCATCTAATGAATAGTTTTTTTTGGCCTTATCTCAACTGGTTCGTGATTGTTTTCATTGATGATATTCTGGTATACTTGCGTAGTCAGGAGGAGCACGCAGAGCATTTGAGAGTTGTGTTGCAGAAATTGAGGGAGGAGAAGCTTTATGCAAAGTTCTCCAAGTGTGAGTTTTGGCTTAGTTCAGTGGCTTTCTTGGGGAACGTGGTGTCCAACGAGGGTATTCAGGTTGATCCGAAGAAGATAGAGGTGGTTCAGAGTTGGCCCAAACTGTCCTCAACAACAGGGATTCACAGCTTTCTTGGTTTAGTAGGTAATACTGTCGATTCATTCAGGGATTTTCATTTATAGCATCACTCTTGACCAAGTTGACTCAAAAGGGTGCTCCATTCAGGTGGTCGGATGAGTGTAAGGAGAGCTTTTAGAAGCTCAAGACTGCCTTGACCACAACTCTAGTGTTAGTTTTGCCATCAGCTTCAGGATCATATACAGTGTATTGTGATGCTTCTAGAGTTGGTATTGAGTGTGTGTTGATGCATGAGGGTAGAGTTATTGCTTATGCTTCTCGACAGTTGAAGCCCCATGAGAAGAACTACTATGTTCATGATTTGGAGTTGGTTGCCATTGTTCAAGCGTTAAAGATTTGGAGGCATTATTTGTATGGTGTGTCTTGTGAGGTGTTTACTGATCATCATAGCCTCCAGCACTTGTTCAAGCAGAAGGATCTCAATTTGAGGCAGCAGAGATGGTTGGAGCTGCTAAAGGACTATGATATCACTATTTTATACCATCTGGGGAAGGCCAATGTGGTGGTCGATGCCTTGAGTAGGAAGGCGGTAAGTATGGGGAGTTTGGCGTATATTCCTATTGGGGAGAGACCTCTTGCAGTTCATGTTCAGGCCTTGGCAAATCGATTCATGAGGTTGGATATTTTGGATCCCAGTCGGGTATTGGCTTGTGTGATTTCTCGGTCTTCTTTATTTGATCGCATCAGAGAGTACCAGTATGATGATCTTCATTTGATTGTCCTTAAGGATAGAGTTCAGCACGACGATTCTAGAGATGTGACTATTGGTGATGATGGGGTGTTGAGGATGCAAGGGCGGATATGTGTGCCCTATGTAGATGGACTTCGGTAGTTGATTCTAGAGGAGGCCCATAGCTCGCGATATTCCATTCATCCGGGTGCTGCAAAGATGTATCAGGATCTGAGACAACATTATAGGTGGAGGATAATGAAGAAGGGCATTATAGGATTTGTAGCTCGGTGTCTCAATTGTCATCAGGTGAAATATGAGCATCAGAGACCGGGTGGCTTGCTTCAGCAGATGGATATTCCAGAGTGGAAGTGGGAGCGGATCACCATGGACTTTGTAGTTGGGCTTCCATGGACTTTGAAGAAGTTCGATGTTGTTTGGGTGATTGTGGATTAGCTGACCAAGTCCGCGCACTTCATTCCTGTGTGTACTACTATTCTTTAGAGCGGTTGGCATAGATCTATATCCAGGAGATTGTTCGTTTTCATGGCGTCCTAGTTTCCATCATTTCAGCTAGAGGTACTCAGTTTACTTTGCCGTTTTAGAGGATCGTGCAGAGAGAGTTGGGTACTCAGGTTGAGTTGAGCACAACTTTTCACCGTCAGATGGACGGGCAGTCCGAGCGCACTATTCAGATATTGGAGGACATGTTGCACGCTTGTTTTATTGATTTTGGAGGGTTATGGGATCAGTTTCTACCGCTCGCAGAGTTTGCTTATAACAACAGTTATCAGTTGAGTATTCAGATGGCTCCATATGAGGCTTTGTGTGGGAGGCAGTGTAGATCTCCGATCGGTTGGTTTGAGCCAGGTGAGGCTAGGCTTTTGGGTACAGACTTGGTGTAGGATGCTTTAGACAAGGTGAAGGTGATCCAGGAGCGGCTCCGTACAGCGCAGTCGAGACAAAAGAGTCATGCTGATAGGAAGGTTTGTGATGTGTCCTACATGGTTGGTGAGAATGTTTTATTGAAGGTTTCACCCATGAAGGGTGTTGTGAGATTTGGAAAGAAGAGTAAATTGAGTCCTCGGTTCATTGGGCCTTTTGAGGTGCTTCGGAGAATTGGGGAGGCAGCTTATGAGCTTGCTTTGCCACCCAACTTATAGAGTGTGCATCTAGTATTTTATGTTTCTATGCTCCGGAAGTATATTGGCGATCCGTCTCATATTTTGGATTTCAGCACGGTTCAGTTAGAGGATGATTTGACTTATGATGTGGAGCCAGTAGCTATTTTGGAGCGTCGGGTTCGAAAGTTAAGGTCAAAAGATATAGCTTCAGTGAAAGTGCAGTGGAGAGGTCGGCATGTGGAGGAGGCTACTTGGGAGACCGAGTAGGAGATGTGGAGCAAATATCCTCACCAATTTGAGGCTTCAGGTATGTTTCTTGACTCGTTCGAGGATGAACGTTTATTTAAGAGGGGGAGGATGTAACGACCCCGCCGGTTGTTTCATGAGTTATCCCTCCATTTCCCCTATTTCTACTTCTTATTATCTTGTTCAACTGTATTATGTGATATCGGCTTGGTTGGTTCAGGTTCGGGGAGGTTTTGAAAAGGAACGAGACACTTAGTCTCTTTTGAGTAAGCTTAGGATGGAAAAGTCAACCGGATGTTTACTTATGTGAAAAATGGATCATATGTGAATTTCAATGGTTCAGATAGCTTCAGGAGTGATTTGGGACTTAGGAGCGTGATCGGAATGTATTTTGGAGGTCCGGAGTAGATTTAGGCTTGAATTGGAGAAATTTGAATTTCGGTGTTTTTCGGTTGATAGGGGAGATTTTGATATAAGGGTTGGAATGGAATTCCGGAAGTTGGAGTAGGTCTGTTGTGTCATTTGTGACGTGTGGGCAAAATTTCAGGTCATTCGGATGAGGTTGACAGACTTTTTGATCGCAAGCGGAATTTGGAAGTTTTTAGAATTCTTAGGCTTGAATCCGATGATGATTTGGTGTTTTGATGTTGTTTTGAGCATTCCGAGGGTTGGAACAAGTTTTAATGATGTTATGGGATATGTTCGCATGTTTAGTTGAGGTCTCGAGGGCCTTGGGTGAGTTTCGAGTGGTTGAACAGATCAAATCTTGGTGTGGGAAGTTGCAGATTTTCTGCTGTTGGTGTTGCAGACTTTTGGCCTTCGCGTTCGTGAAGGGATGAGAAATGAGGTAGTCCATTTGGCCTTCGCGTTCGCGATGTTGGTCCCGCGTTCGCGAAAGGTGAGCATCAGTGTGTTTCGTGAACGCGATGAGTTCCCGCGTTCGAGTAGAGTAATTAGAGCAACTGCGGTCCTAGCCTTTTGTGCTTCACGTTCGCGTTATAGGGGTAGTGTTTGTGATGGTCTAGAAAGTGGAAGATTCGTGCTCGCATTTAGGTGGCCGCATTCGGGAAGAAGGAAAGGGTCACCTAGGCAGAATTTTTAAATAGCCACTGTTCGCGATTTTGGGTCTAACTTTCACCATTTTTGAGCGATTTCGGAGCTTTGCGAGAAGAATTGAAGAGGGAATCAAAGGGGAACACTTGGAGGTAAGATTTATGGACTTAATACTTGATCTTATTGTGATTTCTACCTAATTAAACATGAAATTTGTGGAATCTAAAGTCTAAAATTGGAGAGTTAGGGCTAAGAATTTGAGACTTTGATTTGAGGATTTGAGGGGTCGTTTGTGGTCAAATTTTGATGTATTTGATATGTATGAACTCGTGGGAGTGTAAAGATTCTAGTTTTGTGCTTTTATTGGAATTCGAGACGTGGGCCCGGGGTCGGGTTTGGTCAATTTTGGGATTTTTATGTAAATTGGTTATTTTCGAGTGGGCTTTGTTACCTTAGCATATTTTAATGGTATAAATCTATTTTTGGTTAGATTTGGAGCATACGAAGGCTGAGTCAAGAGGCAAAGGCATCGCGGGCTAGAGTTTGGACCTGATAGAGGTAAGCAATGATTGTAAATACTGTCCTGAGGGTATGAAACCCCGGATTTCACATTGTTGTGCTACTTTGATGTGACGCACACGCTAGATGATGAGCGTGGGGTCATGTACCATTGGGGATTGTGACTTAGTCCATCCCGTATGACTGTTAAGTCGCGTATTTGATTGAAAACTGTTTGATATCATTGTGTTTTGGAAAGTATTATCATGTTTTGGGCTGAATGTCATATTTGGGCCTCGTGCCAACTATTTTGGTCTTTTGGACGCTTAGGGGATTTTTACTACTATTCCTCATTGTTTTGACTTCATATTTGTACCCAGTCATGTTGTATTCTACTGTTTTCATAACTCAGCCATATTTACTCCATTTTGATATTTTAAATGATATTTTGGACTGAGCATCATGTTTTACTGTTGCCCGAGTGGCTTGAGAGATTTCTAACTGAGTGAGGTCGAGGGCTTGTGTTGTGAGGATATTATGGGATCGGGATGCGCGTCGTAGCATTGTTGTACTGATTCATTATTATGAGGCCGAGGGCCTGATTTGTTACGCCACGAGGTGGCTTGTTATGAGGCCGAGGGCCAGTTTGATTATGCCACGAGATGGCTTGTTATAGCACCTGGGCTGTAGGAGCCCTTCCAGGAGTCAGTACACGCCTAGTGAGCGCGGGTACTCAGTGTGAGATGTGATATTGCCAGAGGGGGTGTTGTTGTTCCATGTTATTGCCCGAGGGGCTGATACGAGTGATTGTGAGGTAGCCCAAGGCGCTGGTTCTGTTGGTATTTTACCCGAGGGGCGGTTATGGTACTTGTTTTTCCCGAGGGATTGATTTATGTTTCTACCCTTTTTATCACTATTTTCATCACTCGTTTGAACTACTGAAAGATGTTTTAAAAAGGTTTTGCTAAACTGAGATGCTTTTATGAGTTTTACTGCTTTACTGCATTGTTTTTGACTTATATTGTTTTGTTGTAGCGTTATGCTGTGGTTTACGTATTTTCTTACTACTCAATTGCCTTTACTTTTATTACTTACTGAGTTGGCATACTCACATTACTCCCTGCACCCTGTGTGCAAATCCAGGAGTCTCGGGGCACGCTAGCGAGTGCTGATTTGTCTTCCAACAGGCTTTTCGGAGCTGACTAGGTAGCTGCTTGGCATTCGCAACCCAATGCTTCTCCTTCCTATCTTTATTTTGCTTGGTATTAGCTTTGTTTCAGACTCTGTTGCCTTTTCATATTTTCTAGATGAGTTCTAGTTGCTCATGACTGATGACACCCCGATGTCGGGCTGTGTTTTGTTTCCGTACTGTTCTATTCTACCTTACATTTTGGGATTTTTAGCTTATTAATGGCTTTAAATTACTTATTGTAATTTCTTTGGTTGGTTTGGAGTTTGTGTCGGCTGTCCTAGTTTCACGAAAGGCGCAATCACGACCGGGTCCGTTTTAGGGTCGTGACACAAATACTAATTAACCTATAAAAAATGACCTTAACTAAATATAAAACACATGCAAAATCATCAAAGCAGGAACAAAATAAAGAGACGAAAAAAGGATTAGGAAATATACCTAAAGGATCTGGCAACTCAGAAAAGCTTCGAAATAAAATCAAAAATATGTTAATCAATCGTTCTTGTTGAGAAAAATCGTTCTTGTTGAGAACAATTAATTAACGTAAGCTTTAATCTAAATCGAGTCTAAAACTCTAAGAAAAACAAAAAGAATTGGCAAAATGGGCAATCTAGGGTTTGGGTGACATCTCAGATCAGAGATGTAACGACAGGACCGGTCGTTTTAAGCTCTAGCGCGCCATTCAGCAATTTAAGGCCATGAGCAGCTTCATTTCAGGTATTAAGACTTGTACGCATGGTCAGAATTGAATTTCGGGGAGTTCGGAGTTGATTTGGAAAGAGAATTCTCATTTCGGAAGCTTTAAGTTGAAAGAATTAGCTAAGATTGGATTTTTGAGTAAACGACCTCGGAATCGGGATTCAAAGGTTCCAGCAGGTTCATATGATGATTTCAGGCTTGGGCGTATGTCCGGATCGGGTTTTGGAAGACCGGGAACGTTTTGGCGCCTATTGTGGAAGTTAGCATTTTGGAGGAATTTCATAAGTTTGGGTTGAAGTGCATTTCAGGGTAATCAATGTCCGTTTTTTATTTGAGTCTGGGAATAGCTCCGTATGGTGATTATGGAGTTGGGAGCGCGATCGGAAGTGAATTCGGAGGTCCGTAGGTCATTTTGAAATCATTTGGCTAAAGATAGAAATTTGAAGGTTTTTGAGAAGTTTAACCGAGAGTTTGACTTTTTGATATCAGGGTCGGATTCCAATTCTGAAAGTTGGAGTAGGTCCATAATGTCGAATATGACTTATGTGCAAAATTTGAGGTCAATCGGACGTGATTTGACGGGTTTCGGCATCGAATGTAGAAGTTTGAAATTTCAAAGTTCATAAAGTTTGGATTGGAGTATGATTCATGATTTTGATGTTGTTTGATGTGATTTGAGGTCTCGAGCGAGTTCGTATCATGTTTTGGGACATGTTGGTATAATTTGTTGAAGTCCCGAGGGTCTCGGGTGGATTTCAGAAGGCTAACGGATCGATTTCAGAAATTTGAAGCTGCTGAAAATCTGCTGTTTTTTCTGCTGTAGCTGCTGTTTTGGACAGCAATGGTGCAATCGAGGAGGCTACTTTGGAAGCTTATATCTCGAAATTTTTAAGGAATCTGAAAATTTGCAAAACATAAAAGTCGTTGTTCTTGCATTCTAGTTTCCAGAAAGTTAAACCATTCATGATTTGGACATTTTATCAGAAAGTTATGATCGATTGAAGATGGCTGGTGGAGCAGTTTCGACAGAATTTTCTGATGCATGGAGCCGACTTTAGAAGCTCATATCTTGGAATATATAAAGAGTTATATGGTGTAAAACCTTTCAAATGAAAGATCTTCGAGTCTAGTTTCTAAAGTTTCAAACCATTTGTCATATAGATATTGCCACAAGGAATTATGGGCGTTTTAACAGAAGGCGTACAGCAGGGGAAAATGGTAATAGGATGTACAACCTGCACAGCGCAAGGTACAACTCGATGAAGCTTGAGCAGATTGTTTTAAACACGAGTTTTGGCCCATTTCTTTCATTTGGCTTGGACAATTTTTGGAGATCTCAAGGAGGGATTTTCACCAAGCAACACTAGGTAAGTAATTTCTTCCTATTTTTGAGTTAAATATGTGATCTTAGATGGATGTAGACATGGAAAATTAGTATAAATTTGGGATTTTTGGGAAAGACCTAGAATTTAGAATTTTGGACTTTTACCTTGAATTTGAGCATGAAAATTGGAGCAAATTGTATATTTGAGTTAGTAAAACTATGGGTAGAATTTATCTTCGAGAAATTTCGAAATCTGGGCACGTGGGCCCAAGGGCATTTTGGTCAACTTTTCAAGCGGAGTTGGGAACTTATATAATTTGAATTGTTACAAGTATTAGAGTGAATTTTATTGGTTTGCCCATTGTTTGAATAGTTTTGGGGCGTTGTGCATCAATTGGAGTCGTTGGAAGGGCTTGGAAACCGGTTATGGAAATTTCGGAGCGAGGTGAGTCTCATTTCTAACCTTGTAAGAGGGAATTGTCCCCATAGGTGAAATAATTGGTTATATGCTCCTATTTGTGGGGGCTACGTATACACGAGGTGACGAGAGTCCGAGCGTAGCTACTAATATGTGTAAGTCTGGGTAGTCTAGGACCCAAAAGCATGCTACACTTGGAATATCTGAAATCTTGTTGGAATATCTGAAATCCTATCGAATTGGTAAATGAATTTCTAAAAGGATTAAACTTCATTTTCTTAAATCGTTAAAAAAGAATTGGCTTTTATTTGGATAAATGTTCCCCGACAAATTCTTAATTGGCTGTTTGAGCATGTATTTTTATGTGTACCTGCGCCGCATGTATGACTCGCGAGCAAGAAGATTGTTTATTTAAATTTGACCACATCGCATGTATGATTCGCGAGCGGGGTAATAGATGCATCTATAGCTCGCGCCGTTCGACCCTCGGTAGTGCACATTTTACATTTATGTTGGATCGGGCCGTACGACCTCGGCATGATTTGTGCATGCTTGTATTGCTTGCGTTAAGAGTTATTGATATTGATATTTGCTCTCTCCGACTTGAGATAATTGTTAATTAATGGATTATGAATCCGGAGACTTTTAATAAAAAGGAACTCTTACCTGTTTCGTGACTTATTTGAATTTACTGTTGTTCTTAATAAATCTGTGATTCATCACATTAATAATATTACTATTGGACTACTACCAAGTGTCGAAGTAGACCTCTCGTCTCTACTTCTTCGAAATTAGACGGGATACTCATTGGGTACACGTTGTTTTCGTACTCATACTATACTTGCACAGGTTCATATGTGGCTAGTGGCTTAGTGGCATAGCGACATGGTTGATATGGAGACTTGGGTGAGCTGCAATTATCAAGACGACCCGCAGCCAGCAGAGTCTCCTTCAGAGTATTGTACTGTATTTTTATTTCTGTCCACTTGTATTCCGGACAATTACTGTATTTTATGTCATTCCCTAGTAAATGCTCATGCACTTGTGACACCGGGTTCTGGGATGATTATGGGGTATCTTGTATTAACTGCTTAACATTCATATTCGATTTGAAACGATTATCTTTTACTGGTAAAATTGAAGGAAAATTATAGTTTTCAAAATTATTAAAATGAGAATTTAATTAAGTATTTTTGTTTGCTTGCCTGACAGTGGTGTCCGGCGCCATCACGACCCTTAGTGGATTTTGGGTCGTGACAATATGGTATCAGGGGACTAGCTTCCCTTAGGTCTCACGAGTCATAAGCGAGTCTAGTAGAATCTTGCGGATCGGTACGGAGACATCTGTACTTATATTCAAGAGGCTACAGGGCTGTTAGGAGCACTTCGTTTCTTGATTCCTCATCGTGTGATTTGATTCCTTGGGGATTATGCCCTTGTTTCCTTTCTACTCAATCTTACGCGAGGCAAACCGCTTGTTATAAATCGAGAATTGAAGAATTGGAATGGTACTATCGATGTGGAGCGGGATGTTTCTCCTGGTATAGTTGTTTTGGGCTATTGTCGTCGCCTTGCGGAAGGCTATCTTGTCATTTCAGCTCAGTAATAGTATTCCCGAGAGCCTTGAGTCTATGTGCAAATTTCTATGATTGCTCATGATAGGTTGTCGCACAGTATGGGCATGTTGGTAAAGTTCTTGCCTATATGTTAAGGCAGTGAAAGATTTGGAAGGGAGTTCTCTCAGTGCATGATTCTGAGGTTCGGTATTTCATTTCCGGCAGGGAAAAAGTAATTGGCCTATTAATGTATTGATTTGGATCGATGTAGTAACGAGACTTGGTGTTTTCAAGTGTGGTGGAATTTTCATCTGTGACATGGTATCGTCTTCCTCGATTGAATATGTTAAGTTCGCTGGTGTTATGGTCTTCTGCAATTCGCATTTGGGGTAAGATATTGTAAAATAATATTAAAAAAGTGACTGTTAAATATTGCGGGATGCGGTGGTTTCTGAAATCCAATCTTAGTCAATTCTTTAAACTTAAAGCTTCCGAAATGAGAATTCCCTTTCCAAATCAACTCTGAATTCCCCGGAATTCAATTCCGACCACGCGTACAAGTCATAATACCTGAAGTGAAGTTGTTCATGGCCTCAAACTGCTGAACGACGTGCTAGAGCTCAAAACGATCGGTTGGGTCGTTACATTCTCTCCCACTTAAATATACATTCATCCTCGAACGTGCTGAGAACTGCAGCGAAGTTGTCCGAAATCACTGTTTAACACCTCGTGCACCTACCCGTGCTACCATAACTCAGTCGAGCATATCAGCTCTATCAATCTGAAGATATTCTTTTTCCTTCCACCAAATAAGCTTAAAGCCCAATTCTAGCATCCGAAATTATCTGCCAGGACTATTTCCAACATACGATCACCATATCAATCACTACACGTTGTACCCAAACATGACTGCAAAATTTTTGCTGAATTCACACCTTGCACCACTTTACTCACATGACCACAATAACACTCTCTGATCAAATTAGTCGAAATTCCACGAATCTGATGCTCCCATTGCACCTCATGACATACATACGTCTTGCTCTAACTCTTACAATACCGCCACGACGGAAGAGATGTGTAGAAATTCATAACCAACTGCCGAATCGACAAATCATTGGGTCTATACTTCTGAAAAGAACCATCACCTCATTCTGAACCAAATAATGGTCTTAGCTCCTTAATATACTTCATATAATCAGATTGTACTGATCCTAAATCCAATGATCTTGTCACATGACCAAAAGTCTCATATGATGCCATAATGCGCCAATATGCTACCAATTCGAATGCAATACAAAAGGAAAACGAACTCTGAAAAGTAAATCCAATTACCCTGCTCATGAATCATGCATGTGACGCAGGCACATAGCTAATAGGAGCTTTCCTAAGAAAAATAGGAAACAAAACACATAAAAACAGATACGGGGAGCTATACTCAACATCACACTATTGCGGCGTGCAACCCGATCCAAACAACATACCCATGGTGGCGTGCCACCTGATCCACACATAAAATTCACATAAGGAGATACACATCGAGCTAGATTGCTCATTATATCAAAATACCGAATGTCAGTCACCAGCACGTCAAGTGCATAATACCATCCTTGCTGGAGACATATAGTGCTATAAGCTACAAACTCAAGAACAACTGAGGTGCGATATACGATCTGAATCTCAAGAGCCATTCTACTCATATAACATCATCTCTACGCAGAACCTCAACACATAAGAAATTCACCAAGCCGTTTCATGACTCACACGGCGCAATACATTATTACATAAAATAGTTGACGATGAAATACACCCCGACTACTCTTCCATAAAGAGTGCATTGCTGAAATGAACACATCTGGCCTGATATAGAGCCCATATTCATATTTAGATCCATCCACAAAACTCAAGCTGATTCTGATCACACTGAACTAGTCTAATAACCTTTCAAAGGTTCATAATAACTCCCTTTTTTCTCATAACACCCGAGAACTACCATCATGACTGGAGTAATACTCTACAGTCCACAACCCAATAAATTGAATGCCCTCCAAGGATCAATTCTCAATTTAACGACATCACTACAATCTTCATACTTGGTTTAACTCTTCAATCAATCAAGTGACTACATGCCACACTTATATAGCCTTCCTATGGGGCACGCTCCCACAACCTTCCATAACAGATAACAGGTCTGTACATCCAAACCACCGGCCGTACTAACACTAAAAGGCAATCAAGAATCCTTAACCAGGATGTAAAGCCTTTTTCACAAAGCACCAATCTCAGGTGACACTGAGGACAATACTAACTTACTTTAAACATCGAAACTCCCTTCCTGTTCATCCGAGCCCGTGACATCCTTGTCAATACCGAACTGCAACCTTGATCCTTACTTCAATTTCTATACCACCTATTGCACCCATCATGCCAATATGCGATAGAACACGATTTTCATCATAACTCCGGAACCACTAATAGGTTAACGTTTCATCATATAAAAACTTTTCACCTAACTCACTTTAGGAGAACTAGAGTAACACACATGTGAATTCTCACAACCGTAGAATATGTAATTCTCTAAGTAGTGATCTAAGCCACCATAGCCCTTCCGGCATCCGCCTCCACATAACAGGCCATAACAATAGAATGTTTCTGAATAATATCAATTACGGCAGCTGACAAGCCTCACATGTTCTGTCACAATCACTTGCATAACTTGATCACACTAAATGAACTGATCACTGCCACCAACATGACAACTCAACTATGTCTAACCAATCTATCTTCTTCCTATTCATCCTTGATTGCCTTAAAAATAATAATAACTCCATTCAACACATAACACACTCCATCCGCACTCATCCTGAGTGACCTTGAATCACGAGACCATGCTGTCTCAAATCGCATGAACCATTTCATACCCCCCAAATGTTACACTGCAAGTCAAAACATCATAGGACATTCTATTCCTCTTCTCATAAGCTGCTACAAAGCTTGCTTCTTAACCATACCTATAGGCTCGAAATCACTAGGCACCACACTTTACCCCTTTGAATCCACTAGGGTCATTGTTGAGAGCCACCCGCTCTGACTTGGCCCCGAATATAATCAACTCCATGAATCTTCTAGCACATGAATACCCTCTCAACGAAGCACGCGGCAGAATCACTTCCCTTGAAACCCGCACATATACAAGGCATAAATCCCGAATCCTTCCCCAAGTCTGAATATGAGCCAATAAGGCCAATCATAGCACACCTTTAACAATTCTTTTGCTCAAATTACCACTTATGTTATTTTCCCATAGCTGAAATAACCATCAATATGCTAATAACTAGAAACCTCGCAAGTAGTTAACCATGCAACCCAATCATAGACGGTGAGACTCTCCCACTTAGCTCGAAGCCACTATTACACCACTCTGGAATTCACCAGGATTCTTTATCTCTTATTGACATAACCTTGCGCAATCAACCGCCAAAATTCTCGAAATCTTCCTATAAAACCCCTTTTATACTCTGAATCATCAACCACATTCGCACGACCGATCTCTTTGATGTACAACTAATAGAATTCTTCGCAGAAGCCTCGCCAACCATGCTACCGCTAACCTGCTCATAGGGAATAATCCACCTGTGGAAATCACTTCCCGACATCTTCCAATGCTGTTGCACGGGGTACAATCACTAAGACATCAATAACCCATCCTAAGTCCGAGCTCACTCTCTAGCTGCACAAGTCAATGCACCCCTTGTGGACATCAATTAAATATGCGTAAACATCCTTCCAATTCAAAGTTATGTTGTATCCTTCTTCATTTCAAGCAGCTCCTTCCTGTTATATCAAATCTCCTGCCGCATAATAGCTCATACTTCAAATTAAATCCGTATACCCCAATCACCAATCACTAAAATTACCAAATCATTCCAAACTCTCCTTAAAGTGCGTAGTCATCCTACCAAAAAGCCCATATGCAACTCTGCCACTCTCCTACTTTGGCGGAACTCACCCCTTTAATCGACTACTCGACCTTTGCTTCTTACACTTGGCCTTCTAGAAATTTTAACCATTGTCTGACACTCCCCACATGTCCTTCCTCATCATTTGCTGCTCAGTTGTTGCCTTAAATAAAATCTATCTTCGTAGCATTTGAACCCACGAACCGTTACTAACTTTAAACTTTTTCGAAGAAAATCTTTCTCGAGACGTCAACATTAGAAAATCGATTCAATCCTGAACCACCGTACCCCGCGATCTCTGACAGTCGTTTCTCCCATATTATTTCGTTATATCTTAACCCAAAGGCAAATTGCAGACGACCATAATACTTGCGAACTTAACACATACAATCGAGGATGACTACACTACACCGCAGATGAAAATTCCACCATGCTCGAAAATACCAAGTCTCGTTTCTCCATCACCCCAAATCTAGACATTCATAGGCCAATTGTTTTTCCTCCGCCGAAAATGAAATACCAGATCTCTGAATCGTGCACTGAGTAGACTTCCTTTCAAATTATTCACCGCCCTAACACATATGCAAGTATCCTACCATCAAGTCAGTACTATGCGATAACCAATCATGAGCAATCATAGTGATATATGCATAGTCTCAAAGCTCTCGGGAATACTGTTACTGAGTTGAAATGATAAGATATCCTCCTGCAAGGCAACGATAATAGCCCAAATCAACAATATCGGGAGAAACATCCCGCACCATATCTGTAGTGCCATTACAATCCTTCAATTCTGTATTTATAACCAGTGGTTCGCGTCGCGTAAGATTGAGTAGGAAGGAAACAAGGGCGTAAGCCTCAAGGAATCAAATCGCACCGATGAGGAATCAAGAAGGGAAGTACTCCTAACAGCCTTGTAGCCTCCCAAAGATAAGTACAGACGTCTCTGTACCGATCCGCGAGACTCTACTAGACTTGCTCATGACTTGTGAGACCTAAGGGAACCTAGTGCTCTGATACCATGTTGTCACGACCCAAAATCCATTAAGGGTCGTGATGGCACCGGATACCGCTGTCAGGCAAGCCAACCAAGATACTTAATTAAATTCTCGTTTTAATATTTTTGCAAACTATGATTTTCCTTCAATTTTACCAGTAAAAGATAATCATTTCAAATCAAATATAGATGTTAAGAAGTTAATAAAAGATACCCCATAATCATCCCAGAACCCAGTGTCACAAGTGCATGAGCATTTACTTGGAATAAAATAAAATACAGTAAATGTCCGGAATACAAGGGGACAGAAATAAAAATATAGTACAGACTCTGAAAGAGACTCTGCTGGCTACGATCGTCTCGATAAATGCAACTCACCTGAGTCTCCATATCAACCATGCCGCTATGCCACTAGCCACACATAAACTTGTGCAACAAAAATGCACAACAAGTGTAGTATGAGTACGAAAACAACGTGTACCTAATGAGTATCCCGTCTAATCTCGAAGAAGTAGAGATGAGAGGTCGACTTTGACATTTACTTGTGGTCCGATAGTAATATATTTTTAATTCGAGTAGTCATGGATTTATTAAAAATGGTAGTAATTTCAAATAAGTCATGAACAAGTAAAAGTTTCTTTTTATATTAAAAGTCTCCGAATTTATAATCTATTAATTAACAATTATCTCAAGTCGAGGAGAGCAAATATCAATATCAATAAATCTCCAGGCAAGCAATACAAGCATGCGCAAATCATGTCGAGGTCGTACAGCCCGATCCAACATAAATGTAAAATGTGCACTACCGAGGGTCGAACGGAGCGAACCATAGATGCATCTATTACATCGCTCGTGAATCATACATGTGACGCGGTCAAATTAAAATAAACAATTATCCTGCTCGTGAATCATACATGCGACACAGATACACATAGAAATACATGCTCAAATAGCCAATTAAGAATTTATCGGGGAACATTTATCCAAATAAAAGTCAATTCTCTTTTAACGATTTAAGAAAAGGAAGTTTAATCCTTTTGGAAATTCATTTACCAATTCGATAAGATTTAAGCAATTCAACTGTCAATAAGATTACAGATATTCCAAGTATAGCATGTTTTTGGGTCCTAAACTACCAGACTTACACATATTAGTAGCTACGCACGGACTCTCGTCACCTCGTGCGTACGTAGCCCCCTCAAATAGAAGCACATAACCAATTATTTCACCTATGGGGACAATTGCCTCTTACAAGGTTAGAAAGGAGACTCACCTCGCTCCGAAGATCCATAACCGGCATTCCACGCTTTTACGAAGACTCGAATCGATGCACAATGCCCAAAACTAGCCAATAATTATGCAAATCCATTAATATATGTTCAATTACTCATTACAACCCAATTTATAACAATTCCTAACCCCCGATCGAAAAGTTGACAAAATTGCCCTCGGGCCCACGTGCCCGAATTCCGAAATTTTTCGAAGATAAAGTTTACCCATGAACTTAAAAACTCAAATATATGATTTTCGCTTAATTTCATGTCCAAAATCGTAGTCAAATTCAAGAATACCAAATTCCTAAGTCTTCCTAAAAAACCCCAAATTTCCACTAATTTTCATGTTAAAATCCATACATAATCAATGTATTTAACTCCTATTAAGTGGGGATAACTTACCTTGTCATTGAATGATGAAACCCCCTCTTGAAATCCTCCAATAATCGCCCAAGCCAAGAGAAAAATGAAAGAAATGGGCCAAATCCCATCTTAAAACAAGTCTTTGCCCAGCACTGCCCTTCTTCACGAACGCGGAAATGCCCTCACGTTCGCGAAGCACAACCTGCTTCAACCCCAATATTTCTTCATTGCGTTTGCGACCCGACGCTCACATTCACGAAGGCCAGCTCCCTGGACCCTACGCGTTCGTGTTCCAGGTCTCGCGTTCGCGTAGGCCAACAGCCTCAGGCCCATCTCCCCTCTTTCCTTTTACGTGTTCACGATATCCCTTACGCATTCACGTAGTCAACTCAGCCCACCCCTCCACGTTCGCGAAGGCCAAATCCAGAAGCCTCCCACTTTCCTCTTCGCGAACACGGGACTCCCTTCGTGTTCGCGAAGAAGGAAACCAGATACCAGCAATCAGTAGTAGCTTTTTATCCAAATTCAATCCGAAACCACCCCAAAACACACCCGAGGCCCCCCGGGACCCCATCCAATCACACAAACTAGTCCCATAACTTAACACGGACCTGCTTGAGGCTTCAAATCACATCAAACAACATCAAAATCAAGAATTATACTCCAATCCAAACTTTATGAACTTTGAAATTTCAAATTCTACATTCGATGTCGAAACCCGTCAAATCACGTCTGATTGACCTCAAATTTTGTACACAAGTCATATTCGACATTATGGACCTACTCCAACTTCCAAAATTGAAATCCGACACAGATATCAAAAAGTCAACTCTCGGTCAAACTTCCCAAAAACCTTCAAATTTCTATCTTTAGCCAAATGACTCCAAAATGACCTACGGACCTCCGATCCCGCTCCCAATACCAGAATCACCATACGAAGCTATTCCCAGACTCGTAATGTCAAACGGACATCGATAATACTGAAATGCACTTCAACCCAAACTTATGAATTTCTTCCAAAATGCTAACTTCCACAATAGGCGCCAAAACGCTCTCGGATCATCCAAAACCCGATTCGGGCATACACCCAAGTCTGAAATCATCATACGAACCTACTGGAAACTTTAGATCTCGATTCTGAGGTCGTTTACTCTGAAATCTAATCTTAGTCAATTCTTTCAACTTAAAGCTTCTGAAATGATAATTCCCTTTCCAAATCAACTCCGAATTCCCCGGAATTCAATTCCGACCATGCGTACAAGTCATAATACCTGAAGTGAAGCTGTTTATGGCCTCAAACTACTGAACAATGCGCTAGAGCTCAAAATGACCGGTCGGGTCGTTACACATCGCATGTATGATTCGCGAGCAGGGTGATTGTTTATTTAAATTTGACCGCGTCACATGTATGATTCGCAAGCATGGTGATTGTTTATTTAAGTTTGACTGTGTCGCATGTATGATTCGCGAGCGAGGTAATAGATACATCTATGGTTCGCGCCGTTCGACCCTCGACAGTGCACATTTTACATTTATGTTGGATCGGGCCATACGATCTCGACATGATTTGCGCATGCTTGTATTGCTTGCCTTGAGAGTTATTGATATTGATATTTGCTCTTCCCTACTTGAGATAATTGTTAATTAATGGATTATGAATTCGGAGACTTTTAATAAAAATGAACACTTACTTGTTTCGTGACTTATTTGAATTTACTGTTGTTCTTAATAAATCCGTGATTCATCGCATTAATAATATTACTATTAGACTACTAGCAAGTGTCGAAGTCGACCTCTTATTTCTACTTCTTCGAGATTAGACGTGATACTCATTGGGTATACATTGTGTTCGTACTCATAGTACACTTGATGTGTATTTTTGTTGCACAGGTTCATATGTGGCTAGTGGCTTAGTGGCATAGCTGCATGGTTGATATAGAGACTTGGGTGAGCTGCAATTATTGAGACGAACCGCAGCCAGCAGAGTCTCCTTCAGAGTATTGTACTGTATTTTTATTTCTGACCACTTGAATTTCGGACAGTTACTGTATTTTACATCATTCCCTTGTAAATGCTCATGCACTTGTGACACCGAGTTCTAGGATGATTATGGGGTATCTTGTATTAACTGCTTAACATTCATATTCGATTTGAAATAATTATCTTTTACTGGTAAAATTGAAGGAAAATCATAGTTTTCAAAATTATTAAAACGAGAATTTAATTAAGTATTTTGGTTGGCTTGCCTGACAGCGGTGTCCGGTGCCATCACGACCCTTAATGGATTTTGGGTCGTGACAAGGATTGGTGAAAATTGGCAGGGATTTTAGTGAAAACGTTGATGGATAACGTTTAAGGGAATGTGAGGAGTGTAGGGTATGAATTTGGGGTGATTCGGAGGTGTTCCGCAGCCGTAGTTCGATTTCTGGGCGGCGGAAAAGGGCGGAGACGGCGAGGGATCCTAGGGTAGCTAGGGTTTAGGTCTCTGAGGTGGGAGATGGGAGAATGACGGTTTTGGGGGGGGAGGTGGTTCGGACAGTTAAATAGTTAAGAGGGGGTGAGTTGCGAGCCGTTGGATCCAAATGATCCAACGGCTGGGATTAAGGGGAGCAGAAAACGGTGTCGTTTGGATTAGTGGGGATTGGACCGAGCATGGGAGGTTTGGGCTTGGGGTGCAATTGGGTAAGAACATAATTGGGCCACCGATTTTGGTCTTTGGGTGGCCCAAAAAATCAGAGACCAGGTTATTTTTCCATTTTCCTTTTTTTCTTTGTTTTTCCTTTTTCTTTTCTTTAATTTTAAATACCTAACTAAATTAATTAAAGTCCTAAATTAAATTCTAAATTAATCTAATTTGTTAAATCAGGCTAATTATCTATTTATAAAATTTACAAAATTAATTAATCCTAAATTGATGAAGAAAAAATTACTAATCTAATATTGAAAGCTAAAAATGTAAAAGGAACAATAATTTTTTATGATTTTTATTTAATAAAGCAATTAATTAACCATTTAATCCTAAAATACGAACACAAAACCTAATATGCAATGCATGAAATTTTGACCTTTTTTGTTGTATTTTTTCATGATTTTAACAAGATTAAATGTGAAAACAATTAATACAATCCTACAAAAATCTTATGAAATTAAAAACAATTTCGAAAATCTATTTTCTTTAATTTTGTAGGCGTATTTTTAGTAGGGCAAAAATCGCATGCTCACACTACTCGGAAGCCACCCAAGTTCCCTTCTTACTTCTTCTAGCGCTTATATTACAAGTTAAGTGCTTTAAGAGGTACAAGGATCCAAAGTTTCAATTAAGAACAAAATAGTATAGGCTCGTAATATGGGTGCCAAATAAAAGGTCCACAGACTCAATATGGCTAATTAGGGATGGTTTTATTTGTGGTAGCATTACAATTCAAAAAGGATCAAAGAAGGCCTAAAAATCATATACTTCAAATCGAGCAAAACCTAAGATTTCGTTTCAACTCACATGCAAGGCAAGTTCTAGACACAAATGTACTACATGGAACAACACTAAAATTCACACCACACTGTAGCACATGATTCAATTAGGATGGCTACATTCTAACTCTCAATCAAAGCAAGTACATAGTTAACCCACAATTTTAATGCACAAGGCACAACAGTTAGCACAAGAGTGAAGAAAATGAGCCTAAGCGTCAGTCGCTTCAAAAATCTTGTGTAAGATGACTGTCAGTTTTAAAGTTAAGCTCTATTACTTTGTGACGGAGGTTTATTATTCTTGATAGGAGAATACTTTTTATTTTCTATATGGTGTTTGCTCTCAAAGAAAGAGATACTTGATGCTCGCAAAGCCTCTTCGATGTAGTTTATTGTCTTGCATTTTTTCACTTTAAAGACAAATGAATATAGCAATTTTTTTTAGATGACGAGTATGGATTATTGTCATGTGTTTTGAATGTTAAGAATATTTGCTATTTGTACCTATTCACTAGGTGGTGGAAGTATTTTGCTCTTGATTGAGGATTCTAATCTGATATGCGTGCTTTTTTGCTCGTCGGTTAAGGTAAAGTGTAATTGTTAATGTCCATTCCCAGTGTGTTGTTATTATGTTGACAATTTTTCAATTGCAAGGGGCAAAGGTCACGATGTAGATTTACATGTGTATGTGGCTTTCAAATGAACTACTTGAGTATTTATACAGAAATTGAAATAGTTGGGTGTTACAACCTGAAGCGTTTATGCATATTTTATAGTATAAAATGGTGCAGACCTTTCACCTTCTTGAATTGATTGATCAATCAAACTAAGAAAATGAATATTGATGATAAATGTCTGCTTTGAGCTGATCTTTGAACTTAATCAGTTGTTTTATTGTTAAAACTGTGGCGATTGGAAGCGAACAATCCTAGTTGTCAGTTGATGGATTTGCTAGCATGGCTGAAAAGACTCAAATAGTAAATAATTTTCACTCGATTGATTATGTCTAACACAACCTTGTTATTGTCACTTTTCTATCAGTTAGTTTTACATTAAATATCTCTTAATTTCTCTTGAGAAGTTAGAGTTGAAACTATCAATCCCAAAATGTTAGAATACTTGTTTTATAGGGTAAAATATGTTCATATTAAATGATCGCATGAGGAAGCGACACATGGAGCCGAAGACAGGAGACAGTCAGGTCCGAAGGCAACGATCTCGAAAAGAATGGTATTCATAAAGGCGAATTAAATACCTGCCACCTGGTAGCATTTAGTGAAGAATATTCTATAGCATTAAGTACACGGTCCGTTACAAAGAATTTGGCATTCACTGCCTACTGTTACATATTCTTCAATGGCTCTCATAATTGTCATTTAAGAGAGACTTGATCATAGGAACTTGTCCCTACGTGCATCTACAAACAGTGAGCTCTACAGCTATTGTAAAGGACAAGAATTTTCTAGCAAACTAATACTATATATGCTCTGTTCAAAAGCTCAATCATATTTTATCTTCTTGCTTATTAACACTGTTACTATTGCCTTCGGAAGCTCTGCTCCCAGAATCAAGATTGCTACTGTCTTATCTCGATTTCAATGCTAAGTCTTATATTATTGTTTAATTTATTTATTATTTTGGGATTAAATCGGTTCACTTGTCTATAAACCACATATAAATTCAACTGTACCATTTTACGGGTAAGCACTTGCATTTTATGAGGTGTGATTGGTAGGCTTTTTCTAAAGTTTCAGGACACTCTACATCTGTTTTACGTCTACAAGAAGTTTAAAACATTAGATAAATTTCATCTTTCCTGCTCTCTTATTCTTTCTCACCATATTTAGTAAAAACTAAAACAACCATAAGAACAAGACTATAATCTCAGTACTCTAGCTCAGCATGAATGCTTCATGTATTACTTTGGTTTGGTCTGGTAATCATATTCTTTTTCCTGATTTATTTTTAATTTCATCTGAACTTTCCCTTATTTCTCTTTTTCCTTCTTTCTGTTTGATGACAAAACCCTTTATGAGTTCCGGCAGTGTCTACTTGATTTGAGTTTATATCATTAAAATTATTTGTTTGTATATTTATAACTTTTTTGTGCTTTTCTAGATGTCTATTAGTTTCAAGTTTATAGTTTGTCTTTTTATTTTACTAATCTAGTCATTTCTGATTTTACATAGATGATTAGGTCTTTATACTTTCAATATGTTAGTCATACTCTACATGGCTTCCAGGTTGTTAATTATTCATAGTAAGTAAGGTATGTGTTCTATTATATTTTTAGCAATATTTAGTAAAGAAACAAATGAACTACATTGAACTAATTTGCTGCTTTTTTCCTTCTGGTTTCAAGCTAGTTCATGATTTTCATTATAATTCAATCTATATGAAAAAAGTATCGGTAAATTTCTTCAATATTCTACTGAAATGTTGAATATAGGTGAATTTCCAATGACTAGCTGCTACTACTTCCTTATGAATTTCCATGGGAAGTTTATCTTATTCTTATCTCCTGATATTCGTACAGGCTAATTAGTACCATCTTGGTACCAAGCGACACGTGGAGCCGAAGACAAAGGACAATCAAGTTTGAAGGCAACAATCTCGAAGAGAACGGTATCCATAAAGGCAAATTAAATACGTGTCATCTGGTAGTATTTAGTGAAGAATATTCTATAGCATTAAGTACATGGTCCGTTACAAAGAATATTGCATTCACTGCTTACCGTTACATATTTTTAAATGGCCCTCATAATTATTATTTGAGAGGGGTTTGATCCTATGACCTTGTTCCCTAGGTGCAACTATAAATAGTGAGCTCTACAGCCATTGTAAAGGACACGAATTTTCTGGCAAACTAATACTATATATGCTCTGTTCAAAAGCTCAATCATATTTTATCATCTTGCTTATTAACACTGTTACTACTGCTTTCGGAAGCGCTGCTCCCGAAATCAAGATTGCTACTGTCTTATCGATTTCAATGCTAAGTCTAATATTCTTGTTTAATTTATTTATCATTTTGGGATCAAATCGGTTCACTTGTCTATAAACCACGTATAAATTCAACTGTACTGTTTTACGGGTAAACAGTTTGGCGCCCACTAAGGTGTTTAGACAGTTGTGTAATTGAGTTGATCCTTGCATCTATTACTAACTCATTTGATTATTTGTTCTTAGCAAAAATCATAGAAAATGGCAGATAACGGTGTCAAAATCGCACACAACAATGAGGCCCAAGGAAATAAGTCCCATCACGAAGATTCAATCAGTGATACCGCAACAAGGGGAACGGGGCCACACCGGTCCACGACGGGCAATATCCGCGACATGTTCGAGAGGCGACTCCTGATGATGCTGAAGACGAGCACGTTGTTGAAACAGTACGGATCTTGAGAGAGCAACAAAGTCCATTATAGGCTATCTCTCACGACAGGATCTGGTCATGACGGAGTTGAAGTAGGCGTTGTCAGGTGCTTCCAACAACGTGAATAGACGAGTTCAAGTTCCTCCTGGTGCTCCCGCAAATTAAACAACACAGAGGGTCAACAGCAACACACCGAGGGGCGAGGTCGGCTTTGATGGGGCTAGGGGGGACGATAGAGTGATCCCTTTAAAATCGAACTCATGCGGTTCATGAAGGAAATAAACGTCTGAATGGATCAAATTACGGACGCACCACCAGTGTTGAAAAGACCAGACTCAAAGAAATATACCCAGTTGCACAAGACATTACATACCACACTAAAACTTATGGTGTAGATGTTGAAGTAGCTAGTGATTATGAACATACCCTTGGTTCCTATGATTTTTCTGAATCTAATTGTAATGACTATGATTATGAAGAACTTGAGAGTATTAATAGGCAAAGGAGGAGTTGTGTCTGATAGGTTAGAAAACTTCAAGGAGTCGAGCATGTGATGACATTTAAGGATATGAGGGAAGCTAGATAATTTATCAATTTCTATGCTATAGGTAACAAGAAAGGGTTGTGGGTTGTTAAAAGTGACGCAACAAGAAGGTATATATGAGCGTGATACAGGTAGCCTATTTGTATGTTTCATATCCTAGGATGGTTGGACTGCTAGGTACAAAATCAAAACTTTGAATCCAAACCATAATTGTGATCCTTGTTTCAAAAATAGGAGAGCTAGTGCAAAGACTTTAGCTCAATATTTTACGAACAAGGTACAAAACAATCCAAAGTACAAGATAAATATGAGGGGAGAACTGGATACTGATTTAAGTTTGAATGTCATTAAGTCCACTCTAAAAAGGGCAAAAAGATTGGCTCTTGAGAAGCTAGAGGACAGTTTTCTCAATGACTACAATAAGCTTGAGGCATAATGATGTAGTCATTAACATATCAAAAGGATGTTTTGGCTGAAGGGAAAAGAAGATTTTTGAGGATATACATATGCTTCCAAGCTATGAAGAATGGATGGAAAGATGGCTTAAGGCCACTAATAGGCCTGGATGGTACTTTTTTGAAGGTCAGCTATTGGTTGCCATAGGGCAAGATTGTATGAACTAGTTCTATCCACTTTCTTGGGCGGGGGTGGACAAGGAAACCGGCAGAACTTGGAGTTGGTTTTTGGAGCTCTTAAAAATGTCTTTGGACTTGAAAGATGGTGCTGGAGTGACATTCACATCAGACATGCAAAAGATTAACCTTTCTAAAATTTATGTTTATGTTTTCTGATTATTTATTAACTAATTGTGTTTTTTCCTGATTTATGGTAGGTTTTGTTGATGATGTTAGTGTTGTATTGCCTGAGAAAATAAAAGATTCTGTATGAGACACATTGAAGCCAATCGGTGTAAGAGATGAAGAAGTGGTGACATGAAGAAACTGTTATGGTGGTGTGTCTGGACCACCTATAAAGAGGAATTTAAGGATTAGTTGGTAAGCTTGGGAGAGCTTGATGAAGATAGTGCAAGGGAATTGGTCAAATATCCTCCAAAAACTTGGTGTAGAGCATATTTTGACACTCAATGCAAGAACATGATGGTAGACAATAATTTCACCGAGTCTTTTAACTCATGGATCCAGGAGGCAAGACACAAACCAACTATCATAATGCTAGAGGAAATCAGAGTCAAGGTAATGAAAATGTTGGCTAACAATGAAAAAGAAAGTTAAGGAGCTGGAATGGTGATTTTAGTACACTGTTTGAGGCTATACAATGACATACTATCAACCTTGATTCCAAGAAATGCACCTGTAGGCTATGGGAGTTGAGTGGAATTCCATGCCCTCATGTTATCAAAGCATTAGCACACAGGAAAGTGGAACCCCTGACTGAAATTAATTGGTTTTACAGTAGAGAAGCTTACTTAAGGACATATAGGCACACGTTGCTTTCCTGTGAGAGGGAAAAAATTCTGGAAAATGGATCCTCCACAACATATGAAACCACCAGAAGTTGTGAAATTGGTTGGAAGGATCAAGATAAAGAGAAACAGGGAGCCAGATAAGGCATGAAAGGGAAAGGGAGAGTGGAGTGCTTCTAGAAAGGGTCTTCCAGTCACATGCAGCAAATGTGGTGAACATAACCACAATGCGAGAGGATGTTACAAGTTAAATCATTTGTATAGAGCTTAGGAAAAAATTTGTGTTTAAGTGTTTGATTAATATTTGTCTTTTTCAAATTTAACAGAATAACTTCATTGGAAAGACATCACAACAGAGGAAAGGGAAAGGCTGCAGTCAAAATCAAAGCCAAAGCTCAGTTAGTAATGATAACCAAAGTGTTACATCCCGCATTTCGTATGTTAAAGTTTCGTCGTAAGTTAATCGACGTAGACTCGCGGATGAGATTATCTTGAGGTTATAAGAATTTATGCTATTTATAACAAGCGATAAGTAAGTGACGTGAAGGTTAAAGGGTAAACAAATCAAAGAAAAAGAGTTTCGTTGAAGGTTGTCGATTTGGAATATAATACGATCCGAGCCATAATACCCCGTATTTATGGATTAGTGTTATGCCACCTGACTATGATAGTAAGGTATATGAAGTATACTAGTATTTAAGTGAAATGAGACATAGAAATTATTTTGTGCCTAATTGGTTAAATATGGGATAATAAAGTAAATAAATTTTATATACATTAAGTGCTTAAATGTGGGGATAAGCATGTGGTGTATATATTTTGTCTTAGTAAGCACTATTTGTCATAAATGTAGGACTACCACCGCCAATACATAGAGGCGGAGCCAGAATTTGAATCGTATGGGTTCAGGATTATTATCATTTTAAGCTACTGGGTTCTAAATTAATAATTTGTACAAATTCAATAAATTTCTTAACGCAATTACAGGATTTGAACAAAACCCTCTGAGTTCGGCGAACCCGCATGCCCCACTCTGGCTCCGCCCCTGCCAATACATGGCTAGGTGGAAGCCAAACATTTAATGACCTTTTGCTCTCATTTTTTGAAAGGCTATTATAACATTCACCCTTCATTTGGTGTGAAGAAGGAGTTAAAAAATGTTCAGCACCCTTAGTTAAGGATTAACTCATTCATTTTTGGGAAATTCATGCCAACACCTTGACAATAATTCTTTGGAGTATGATCCAAGTTTTAATGTTCATCTACGACCTTCTCGAGTTCTTATGAGCAATTAAGGTATGTTAAGGCTATCCTTCTTTCCTTTTGGCATGATCCAAGTAATGATACATAAACGTAATGTTATTCCATAAATGATTCTTCTCTTAGCAGTTAAGAATGTCTATATTATTTATTCATGTAAAGTGATATTCAAGCATGTCTAAGTATGTTCCTAAGTTTCTATTGAAGTATTTGATAAAGATGTTAATGTTTATAATATAGTGATACATGCATCTTTATTAACCACCGTGCTACGGCCGGTTGGACAGTTACCACTGGTTGGACAGTTATGCATTTACCACCGAGCTACGGCCGGTCGGGCAGTTACCACTGATCAGTTGGGCAATTAATATCACGAGAATGATGTAATCAAAACTATTATATTGTATTTTTATTTATATATACGAGATGGGTCTTATTCTATATGTTATGGCCCTCAAAAGCAAGTCAGAGGTTATAAGTTGACTCTTATCCCTCCCCGAGATAGTATCTTATTACTACGTTTCATTTCTGCCTTACATACTCGGTACATTCTTCGTACTGACGTCCCTTTCCCTGGGGCGTTGTGTTTAGATAGGCGAGGTGAGGATCATCCACTGTAGGCTGCCTCCAGATATCAGTTTTTGGTTGGTGAGCTCCACATCTTCCTGGAGTATTGCCGAGTCACGTTTTATATATGTTATTTTGTTATATAAGAATGTCGGGAACCCTGTCCAACTTATATATTATGGTCATATTTTTTTTGAGGTTTTGCAGACAGTGTCTTGTGTATAGTTTTATGTATGACATGTCAACAGCCTTGTCTGCCCCTATGTATCTATATAAATCTTTTTGAATTAGTTATGTGAGTTAAGTTCTAATATTGTTAATTATATATATAGATGTGGCCTATCATGGCCCGTGACGAGTCTTATAGTAAAGAAGGATAAGGTACGTGGTGCTCGATTGATAGGCACCGGGTGCTAGTCGTGGCCCTCCGATTTGGGTTGTGACACAAAGTGTTCCTTATGAAGATCATTTGGATGCTGGAACACAACAATCATTTGCATCTGTGTTTGACACTCAAACTGGAATACAACAGTCGTTTGCATATGGTCCAGAAGTTGAGAATGAAGAATACCCCCTCTTGCGACCAACGGTTGTGTCTGAGACACAAACATGTCTGGAAGCAAGGAAGGGAAAAGAGGCAATGACATTAAGCCAGCTTCAAGAAGAAGGACGAAAGAAAAGAATCAAAAGTATGGAAAGCAAAGGGAAGGGAGCATTTGCATAATGTAGTCATAATGGATGCTTTTTGAAGATCTTGCGATTTTGTTATTGAAATATGGATGAAACTTGTGCTTTTTATGATTTCAAGTAGCTAAAAATTTGTGCTTTTTGTGATTTCATATGGCTGCAACATGTACTTTTTGGGGTTCACCACCTGTATGTTTTAGGTAGCTTTGAAACTTTAATCTTGCTATTTATGGTTAATCAATTATAATGTTTATGACAGCTATTCTGGTTGAATTTAATGTGTCGTCCTGGGTGTACAATCTCCGTTTAGTTTCTTGTTTATGTTGTGTGTAATTATGGCATTTCTATTTTTTTATGTTCTCCTGAATTTTTTTATTTTTCCCCTTTTCTTGGTCACCAGTATCCATGACCAAATTATTAGTTTTAACAGAACGAAGAAAACAAAAGAGGGTCATTCATGTTATGTTGTGATATTATATGGGATTAAGATCTTCAATTTTAACAACGAAAATGTAACATTTTATCTTTTTAACTTTCGTGGCAATTTCCTAGGAGCATTGAGATTTTATTGAGACAGAGCTGTAACGGGAAAGGTTGAATTTCTAGCACCTTTCTTGAAAAAATTCAATCACTTTCCAGTACTACTATGTCCAACAAATTCAATAGACTAGCAACATGTGAATGAATTCTATTGGAAATACGTTCTTTCCGTACTTGCGTATTCCAGCAACTTACAGAAAATTAAATCAACATACAAACATTTAAAAGGAAATCAAGATCATTACAATCCTTATAACTATTCAACAAAATATACTACACGAAATAATATATTACACAGATTAACTACAATTATCCTAAATTCATACTTCACAACAACAACCATAATGCAACGAATCCAATCAAGCATCCACATAAGACACGAATTAACATCCACTGATGGGCTACGGTTTTGCTCAATGTTGCACTAATTCCGGCATCAATAGCAGCACCAGACTCAGCATCAACAAGCTTCTTCTTCAAAATATTTCCTTCAACAACTTTTTCTCTCAATTTTGCTATAGCTTGGGCCTCAACGCTAGCAGCAATGTCATAATCGACCATCTTCTTCTTCAAAATATCTCTTTGCATTTCAGCAGCTTCCAATTTTCTTTTAAGACTACTAATCAAAATCACAACTCTTGGAGGTAATTCATTATCCTGCCACATGATTTCTTCTGTAAAAATAACACGACAAAAATAAACCCAAATATTTCATGAGAATCATAAGAACTCTAGAAGTAAAGCTTTTGAGAATTCAAAGAACGCTATTAGCTATAAATGAAGCTGACTTACCTCAGGTTTTGGGCACATAATAAAGCGCCTACCCGCATTTTCAGAAATATATGCCGTAAAATGGTGGGCAATAAGACCACAAAGGCACCTCTTCTTCGACCCATACGATGAACTAGAACAACCAGACATACTTATCAAGGGACTAAGAGATTAACCGAGTAAATAGGCCGAAAATAATGGTGGAAGTCTAATCTAATTTGGAATTGACGAAGGCTTGAAATAGTGCACCCTAGCGGAAAAACTTTGGGGGAAGTCGTTTGATTTGGTGTTAGGGAGGGTGGGTGAAATGAGTCAGGTGGGGGGGTTATTAAGACACGTGTCATGTCCTATTTTTTTGGACAAAGTAAATATTTTAAGTAGTAGCCGTTAGTGAAAAAGGATAGTATTAGACCCATTCTTTGACGGCAAAGTCATTAGTAGGCTCAAGCTGAAACGGAGGTTATAACTGATCCATTTCGAATACCACAAGGTCATTTTTGGCCTTCTCCCAATGGAAAATTCGCCCAAAGGACATAGAATGAAATTAGAGATGTCAAGAAGGAAATGTTATCTATTAATATATAATAGGAGAAACAAATTCATGATATTATGCCAAGTGTCACAACGAAATATCAACATGTGTCATGTTTTAGGACAAAACTTCAATAAATTTGGAGATTCAAAATATAAAAAAATAAAAAAAACTTAAACTTTTTTAAATAATTAATCAATTCAGTTATTGGAGTTTTGTGAAGTACCACGTTTTTTGTACACATATTTTTAAAATAGAAAACTAAAAATATATAACTACTCCAATTCCAAAAAAGGGACCCCACGTTTTTCCTTAGTTTTTTTTTCTTCTCTTTTTGCCCTACTTTTTCGTTAAAAACCTATAGATTAATTCTATCTTATTTCATTAAATTAAATTAATAGATAAGAACCTCCCTCCCCCATGATCCCACGAAATTGCAAAATCAAGCACACAAATAGGATAACAAATTAACACAACAAAACTGCTGCAGAGATCAGTTTCTCTTTTCTCTTCTCTGGAGAAGTTTAAAACTCCTCTAATTTCATCAAGATGACCCGATCAAAGAACCAGAGTTTGTTCTACTATTTTCATTTATATGAACGACAGGAGATTTGTACAAATGATGAATATATCTAAGAACCAACAATGCCGATGACAGATTGCGAAAGAAGACGTCCTAATTGGTGGTTGTAGGCATGAAATCTTAAGTTTGTCAAATAGAAAACAGGTTCTTTCTTCTCCTTTTTACAGATTTGATTTATCTTCTATTTGAAATTTGAATTGAATTTTACTATAACCAAATTAATTTGGTAGATGAAATTTGGTACACGATTTTGACTTTTCGCCAAAAAAATTGAGTTGAATGATGATAAGAAACTTTTCAATGATTCACTGATATAACATACAAAAGGATAGAAGATGAATGAAGAAAGGTGTTAAGCAGAGAAGCAGAGTATTTCTCCTCAAACATCACTTCACAATCTATCAGTTTGCGTGTGCTAGCAATGGTTGTAATAAAAAGAAAGGCAAAATCTTCTGTCACATGTATTTTGATAAATATTATTTCATTGATATAGGTTTAAACGATCGGGGAATTTTTATAAAGTACTTAGTGTTCTTTTATTGAATGAGGCTCTTCATCCGATTTTATATATTATATGCCGTGTACAAAATACTTAGTGGATCTTTTACTATTTAGTGATCATATATTTGTTGATTTCATCCTCACTTGAACCAGGAAATTGATAAATATAAGTTAGTGGCCTCAATAATTCTCCTGGAGCAAGAAAAAATGGCCTTTTAATTGCTACTAGATAGGTATTGCATTTGCTTCAGGATAGTTACACTGAGTAGTGGCTAAGCATTTATCTTTTTGAGTAGACGTGCTCATATATTTCTGGTTATAGATTCATTTGGAGCATTCCTCTAATGGTAATTCCATTGACTAGTTGTCACTCTATAATTTGCTATATAACTTATGCAAATCTTTGTTGGTTTTTAGCATTTTCATTTTGTACTTGTGGCATAGATGGTTTACATCCTTTAAATTCAAACTCAACTTCATACATATCCCACATGTCACGACCCAAACTGGAGGGCCATGACTAGCACCCGACCATACTTGCCGAGCACCAACGTACATTTTATCTGACTTTTTTATTATTATTTTTTAGGGTTGACGAGATCAATATAAATGGTAGACCTGGATCATGGACAACCAGCAATAAAATATGACGGCATGAACATACATAGCAGGGGATGACCAAACAATCAAGAAACTAAATATAAGGTATGAGCTACCACGCTACCATGAAAGACTATACAATAAAAACCAGCTGACAAGGCATACCACACTATACATGAGTCGACACTTGTCTATGAGCCTCTAAATGAACATAAGTCTTGTAACATAGCCGGAACAGGACCCCGACATACCCATAATGTCTATAACAGAAATGCATACCAAGACCACGGCAAGTCTAGAGAAGGGATCTCGCCAATCACTGCTGAACTGGACAACCTACTGTGGTGGGGGAGCTGCACCTGCCTGTCTATTAGGGCTTGCAGAACGACATGCGGTGTCCACAAACAAAAGGATGCCAGTACGAATAAAGTACTGAGTATATAAGGCAGGGAACCATAAATACGAACAATAACGTAAGCAGGGATAGAGAATATACAACCTGGAACATCTGAGTACCTTTGAGGGCTACTGACATGAAATGCATGATACATATGTATGTATACATAAACTTTTAAAACATACGCCTCTATGGGCATCATCATCATCATATTGTACCCAGCCATAATAGGCTTGGTAAAAATGTACCCGGCCGTTATAAGGCTCGGTAGAATCGTACCCGGCCACGTGGAGCTCGGTAAAACCCAACTGATCAGTGGTTGCACAATATGTGCCGTACCCGGCCGACTATAGCGCGGCTCGGTAGAGTAAAATAGATACATACACATAATGCATGCTCGACTCATGGAATCACATTCTAAACCTTTCGGAGTGATGATAATAGGCAAAATCTAGGTGATTTAGCTATTGTTTATGCTTCTGCTTGATTATATTCCGATGTCATATTATGGTTAATTGATGGAAAAACAGGCTCTACTCAAAGTATGTATACCTTGCAGGATGAGAAGCTAAATGATGCTTTCAAGAGGATATTGGGATGATTTATGAGCAAGAACAACCCCTAGGAGTCGAGTGTGCGCAAGGACGAGACGGACAAAAATAGACAAAATCAAGCTTCAAAGGCGCGCTAACTATCGCGCAAACTACAAAGTTCACGCAGTAGTTCGCGCGTATAAGGAACAGAGGCAGAATACTGCGCGAAGTAGTGCGCGAACTCTGCAGTTCGCGCAATAGTTCGCGCACTACCGACCCGGAGAGACTTTATTTAGGGGTAAAATTGAAATTCCGTCTTAATCTCACTCAATTTACATAAAGCAAAAACTCCATTATTGAGGGGAGATCAGATTTGGAGAGGAAGAAATAATTTTAGAGAGAGAAAGTGAAGAGGAGCTTCATCTTGGAGCTAAGAAAGGAGAAGAAGAACAACATCTTGGAGCAAGGATTCAAAGAGTTCTTCTAAACTTTCTTCTATTTGTTTGTTAATATTATGTTTAAAACTTTTATTGTTGATTTTTGTATGATTATGAGTAGCTAAAAACTCTAGTATTCTTGGGTCATGGATGTTAGATAATTATGTTATTTGAAGCTTAGATTGAAGATATTGAATTTATCGTTATGGGTTGTTTATTTGATTCTGCTTCTAATTATTTTACTGCGTAGCTAACAGTGAAATATTATTTACGAATCTTGAATTAAACTTGACAAAGGAAATTCTTGGTTGCATATAGAATCAAATAGAACAAGTTTTGAATCTCGGGCATCGGGTGAAGAATTCGCAATTAAGATAGACATATACTTAATTGCCTTGTTTGGTTGAAAAATAGGAGTTGTAAATGCATTCTTGCTAATATTAATACCATAGACATATAGGTATTAGTTTAACTTGAATAGATGCATAAGAACTCGAAAGATTCTTATGAATATTATTAACCTTATAATCAATAACCCGGATAATTCAATAAATCAATCTTGAGCTAAAATAGTAGCATAATTTCTAGCAAGTCCATGACTCGGGAATATATTTATCCAAATTGTTATAAACATATTGTGTAATTGGTGTAGTAATTTTGTGTTGAATTATTGTGCAATTATTAAGTAAGTTGTAAATTGGTTCTTTATATATTTTGTGATAATTTAGCTTGAATTAATAATTGTTTGAGTCTACATCAGTCGATAAGTTGATCACAATTCCTCGTGGGAACGATACTCTACTTACTACTATATTACTTGTCGATGGAATCACATTCTAAACCTTTCGGAGTGACGTAAGGTCGGTATCCTCTGTACACGTTATTAGGACCAACTCTTCATTACGAACCTTATAAGAATCAGGAAGTACCAACAACATTGATAACATAAGAATAAGAGAAGCAACATTAACATCAATCGTTCCATAAGAGGGAAAGCAATGTAAGTACTGCTAGCTTCTAAGAGTAGAGTATCTTTGGAAGCTCGTTCATTACATTATGTACAATCGGAGTCGTGCAAAAGAAGAAAAGGGATAGCCTCACATACCTTGTATATACTTCCCCAATCACAAGCTATGCAATTGTCACAACTCCTTAGTCTACAATAAGAGAAATGATACTATCGTTATCATTCAAGCATCATAACTATTATGTATCGACCACAACCTATTTTACATTGAAACGGACAACACCTCCCCTATATATATGACTTTACACCATTCCAAACAATCACCAAACAGCCCAAACAACATCAATAATAAACATATTGAGCCTCCCAAAACAGTCCACGCACAACCTAATTACATCATACATACGACGACCACCGTAGTCGTGTCAAACGACCCGAAAATGTTACGAATCACTATCAGCCCACAACCCTACATACATATGGTGTTCCTCCACACCCTTACACCTCCAAAACTCCACAAAATAGTAGTAAAACACGCAGCCCAATAGCAACACAAAACAATCCACAAAACAGTCCGCTATAAGTGAATAACTCGAACTCACGGCTTCCGATCACCGTCCCGTGAGTTCTTACATGTATAGAACAAATTACCATGAATTCACAGCAGAGAAAAATGTATGAAAGATGGAAGTAACTTACCTTACTTGTTGGATAACTCATCCCTTCCCTTGGTTCTTCAAACTCTAGGTTTTACCTTCAAATAGAACTTGAAAGAGAGGGAAAATCGATTAAGGTTTGTGTGGGATTTTTGGGGAGGAGTTGCAGGGGTTAACTTTGGTTTTGAGGGTCTGAAATATGGATGAAATAACTGAGTTCATAACCCCTTAAAAGTCCTCTCTTGGCCGACTTAGGTCTTTTAATTTTGTCCTATCATTTTGGCAAGTAGGTGATGCACCTACTTGTCATCTACCAATCTGCGCAGGCTTGCGAAAATATGAATATCTCTATACTCCGAGATCGTATTGACAAATGGTTTAATGAGTTGGAAACTAGACTCGTAGATATTTAATTTTGTGGGTAGATCACCCCATAATTCCTTGTAAATTAGGATAAAAGCTTAGAAACATTTAACTTAATGTTTAAGTAAAATTATGAACCTAAGTTGCGACAACGTTTGTCGACTTTTGTTTCATAACTCGTTTGACTTCAAGACTTATGATACGGATATTATATGATTCAAACACCTTAATACATGACCTTGAGTGTATTAAGAACCTCTAGGTTTACCTGAAAATACGAGTTACCACATCCTTGATTCGTTTAACTTCTAATACTTGTTAATCACCCTTATACACCCTTGTATCACTTAAGACCAATAGGATTAACTTCTTATCATCTCAAAGGTAATTCCTTCTTGAATTTATGTTAACTAATATATGGCATGAACTAACGCGTGTGGATATGGGTTGTAACACCCTTCCCCCTTAGGAACATTCGTCCTCGAATGTAAGGGTTTCATGGGGAGTTTAAATCATCGTGGATTCCGGTCAAGTTTCTCCCATAAATAGAGGACAAACTTGCAAGCGGTTAACTCAACGTATGGCCTTACAAGAGTATGCAAAGCATTATGGACATGTACATTATCTGCATATCGCCATTTTGTATTAAGGAAGAGTATTCTCAAGTTATTGCTTACCTCATAGAGCCATTTCACCTTCCAATGTATCATGTGTTCCACCAGCATCCTTGTTATCTTCATTCTGGAATAGGTACGGGTATTTAGACTTCATCTCCTCTTCTGCTTACTATGTTATTTCTTCCATATTCCTGTTCCTCCACAATACTTTGATGGAAGCTACGTCTTTTGTTCTCAGCTTGCGGACTTGTCGATCTAATATCGCCACTGGCACTTCTTCATATGATAGGTCCTCTGTAACTTGTACATCTTTGATAGGGATGACTCGAGAAGGGTCTCCAATACATTTTCTCAACATAGATACATGGAATACCGGGTGGACAAATTCCAATTCGGATGGCAATTCTAACTCATAAGCAACCTGTCCAATCCGTCGAAGAATTTTATACGGCCCGATATACCTTGGACTCAGCTTACCTTTCTTCCCAAAACGCATAATACCCTTCATTGGTGAGATCCTCAGGAAAACCCAATCACCAACCTCAAACTCTAGATCACGACGTCGGACATCAGAATAAGATTTTTGCCTGCTTTGTGCCGTCCTCAATCGCTCCTGTATCACTTTCACCTTCTCAATAGCTTGGTGAATCAAATCTGGCCCATATAATTCTGTTTCACCGACTTCGAACCATCCAACTGGTGATCTACATCTTCTCCCGTATAGTGCCTCGTATGGGGCCATTTTAATACTGGAATGGTAGCTATTATTGTAGGCGAATTCTATGAGTGGAAGATGGTCATCCCAATTTCCCTTAAAATCTAGAACACATGCTCGTAGCATATCTTCCAGTGTCTGAATGGTACGTTCAGCCTGTCCGTCAGTCTGCGGATGAAATGCAGTGCTAAGATTCACTTGTGTGCCTAAACCCTTCTGAAAAGACCTCCAAAAGTTAGATGTAAATTGAGCTCCTCGGTCTGATATAATAGATATCGGCACACCATGAAGCATAACAATCTCCTTGATATACAACTTCGCATATTAATCACCTCCCATTTCCAGGTCGGAATCTCTATATTCTGAAGCAATCCACCGGGTTTCTGATGTTCTATCTTTACTTGTTGACAATTGGGACACTGGGCTACAAATTCTGCAATAGACTTCTTCATGTTATCCCACCAATACTGCTCCTTGACATCATGATACATCTTTGTCGAGCCGGGATGGATGGAATATCGGGATTGATGAATCTCATTCATAATCTTCTCTCGCAACCCTGCCACATTAGGCACACATAATCGGCCCTGGTATCTCAGTGCCCCATCTCTTCCGATCTCAAAAGCCATACTTTTACACTGCTGAATGCTCTCTCTTAATCGTACTAAGATAGGATCTTCATATTGCCGTGCTTTTACCTCGGCTACCAAAGATGATTCTGATGTATTCTGTACAGTAACACCTCCGTCATCAGAGTCTAACAATCTGATTCTCATATTGGCTAGCTGATGAAGCTCTTTAGTCAACCCCCATCTACCTGCCTCAATATGTAC
Organism: Nicotiana sylvestris; assembly: GCF_000393655.2. Taxonomy (NCBI): domain Eukaryota; kingdom Viridiplantae; phylum Streptophyta; class Magnoliopsida; order Solanales; family Solanaceae; genus Nicotiana; species Nicotiana sylvestris. The sequence goes on along the minus strand of NC_091065.1, from coordinate 77,822,790 downwards.
TAAGCTTCCCATTGATTTACGGCTGAGAGCATCTGCCACAACATTGGCTTTACCGGGATGATACAATATCTCAACGTCGTAGTCTTTCAATAATTCAAGCCACCTACGCTGCCTCAAATTCAACTCTTTCTGCTTGAAGATGTATTGTAAACTCTTGTGATCTGTGTAGATGTCAACATGGACGCCGTATAAGTAGTGCCGCCATATCTTCAAAGCATATATTACTGCAGCCAATTCCAAATCATGGGTTGGATAATTCTTTTCATGCTTCTTCAATTGTCTTGATGCATAAGCAATCACCTTCCCACGCTGCATCAATACGCACCCCAAACCTATACCTGAGGCATCACAATATACCACATAACCTTCTGTTCCTTCAGGAAGAGTGAGCACTGGTGCGGATGTCAATCGATTCTTCAGCTCCTGAAAACTACGTTCACAAGTGTCAGACCACTGGAACTTGGTAGCTTTCTGTGTTAACTTAGTCAATGGTGATGATATAGAGGAAAACCCTTCCACAAACCGCCTATAATATCCTGCTAGCCCTAGGAAGCTGCGGACTTCTGATGGTGTTGTAGGTCTCGGCCAATTCTTTACTGCATCGATCTTCTGAGTGTCGACACTAATACCCTCGTCAGATATCACATGGCCAAGGAACGGTACTGAGTTCAGCCAAAATTCACATTTGGAGAGCTTAGCATATAACTTAGGATCCTGAAGCATCTGTAATACTATCCGCAAGTGGCCCGCATGTTCCACCTCCGAACGAGAATATACTAGAATTTCATCAATGAATACAATCACTAACACATCAAGATAGGGCCTAAATATAGTATTCATGAGATACATAAAAGCTGCTGGGGCATTTGTTAGCCCGAACGACATCACCAAGAACTCAAAGTGCCCGTATCTTGTCCGGAAGGCCGTCTTTGGAATATCCTTCTCCTTAACCCTCACCTGATGATACCCTGAACGTAAATCAATCTTGGAGAAATACTTGGCACCCTGGAGTTGGTCAAACAGGTCATCAATTCTTGGAAGTGGATACTTGTTCTTTATAGTAGACTTATTCAACTGTCGATAGTCGATACACATCCGTAACGACCCGTCTTTCTTCCGCACGAATAGGACTGGTGCACCCCAAGGTGAAGTGCTAGGCCTAATAAAGCCCTTATCCAGCAAGTCCTTCAACTGCACCTTCAACTCTCGCAACTCTGCCGGGGCCATTCTGTATGGAGGAATAGAGATCGGTTGAGTGTCAGGCAACACATCAATGCTAAACTCAATCTCCCTTTCAGGAGGAAGGCCTGGGAGTTCATCTGGGAAAACATCTGGGAATTCGTTGACCACAGGGATTGATTGTAAAGTAGGCGGTTTCGCCTCCGCATCCCTAACGCGAACGAGATGATAAATGTAACCTTTTGAGATCATTTTCCTTGCCTTAAGATAGGAAATAAACCTACCTTTCGGTGTAGCAATGTTCCCTTTCCATTCAATGACGGGTTCACCCGGAAATTGGAACCTAACCATCTTCGTACGACAGTCAACATTTGCATAGCATGAGGCCAACCAGTCCATTCCCATTATCACATCAAAATCAACCATTTCTAACTCAAATAAATTTGCCGAGGTTTGACGACTACAAATCATCACAGTGCAACCTCTATATACCCTTCTAGCAATCACAGAATCTCCTATCGGAGTAGATACCGCGAGGGGTTTACTTATCAATTCAGGTTCAATGCCAAACTTATTAGCCACAAAGGGTGTAACATATGATAATGTAGATCCCGGATCAATCAGCGCATATACATCATAAGAAAATACAGATATAATACCTGTAACAACATCTGGAGACGACTCGAGATCCTGTCGACCTACTAGAGCATAGGTTCGATTTTGAGCACCACTCGAACTCGGCACTGCACCTCTACCCCTACCACGACCTGTCGACTGCTGAAAACCCCGTGCTGGAGGTCGAACTGATGAGGAAGAACCAGACACAGATCCAGTCGGCTGAGCCATACCATCACCTCCTCTATTAGGACAATCCCGCATCATATGGCCAGGCTGCCCGCACGAATAGCATGCATCAGAACCTCGACGACACAGTCCAAAGTGGGCCTTGCCGCACTGATCACAATGTGGTGTTGGGGGTCTCATCTGACTAGTATCCCTGTGATGTTGCGAGCCAGATGCCCGCGAACTCTGACCTGGACCAGAATAGGATCGATCATATCGAGGCCTCTGAAACTGTGGAGGAGCACTAGCTACAGGTGGCGCCGAACTCCTCGAAAACTGTGGCCTGATGCGGCCTCTGAAGTCATCAGAATACCCTGCAAATCTCGCCCTCTTATGCTGGCCCCTATCCTGCTCCCTAACTGCCCTCTGCTGGCGCTTACGATCCTCTAGGGTCTGGGCATAAGCTTGAATACGGGAAATATCCATGCCCTCCACCAAGGAGGCTGTCGTACACTCATTTATCAGATGTGGTCCCAACCCATTCACGAACATATGCACCCTATCACTCATCTCGGCCACCATATGGGGAGCATACCTTGCCAAAGAATCAAACTGCATACTGTACTCTCGCACACTCATATTACCTTGTCTAAGGTTCAAGAACTTATCAGCTCTAGCTCGTCGTATCTCAACTGGCAAGTAGTGACGAAGAAAGGCCTCAGAAAATTCCTTCCACACAGCTGGAGGAGGGTTCGGACCCCTGGATCTCTCCCAACTATCATACCAGAGAACCGCTAAATCCCGTAGCCGATAAGAAGCCAACTCTACTGCCTCTGTATCACTAACATGCATAACCCGAAGTGTACGATGAACCTGGTCAATAAAAGTCTGTGGGTCCTCCTTGGGGTCTGATCCGGTAAACACTGGAGGGTCTAAATTAATAAAATCACGAACTCTCGTACTAACTGGTTTCTCAGCAGCACCTGTATTCTGCCTCTGAGCCTGAGCAGCTACCAAGCTAGTCAATAACTGCAAAGCACTCCGCATATCCTGGTCTGTAGTGCCAGACGGAGGAACTGGAGGTGCTGGGTGCCTCCTAATATCCTCTGGAGGAGACGGGGTAGATGAGATATGAGACGACATCTCACTCTGAGCCTCACTTTGGCCTGCTCTGTCTTGGGGCACCTGACTGGTACCCTCTCCCGCAGCTGTATCAAGCCGTCTACTAATTGTTTGCTTCCTAGTCGAAGGCATCGCTGAAAGAAAACAAGGTGAATATTAGAGACAAACACTTACGACTCAACTCTACGCACGATCTAGATTCAGGAAGAAGGTAACAACCCTAGATGTCATGTAGCCTCCTGATTATAAATGTGGCGCACTACACATCCATAATCAAGACTCCACTAGACATGGCTCATAGACAATCCCTAGGACAGACTTGCTCTGATACCAAGTTTGTCACGACCCAAACTGGAGGGCCATGACTAGTACCCGACCATACTTGTCGAGCACCAACGTACATTTTATCTAACTTTTTTTTATTATCTTTTAGGGTTGACGAGATCAATATAAATGGTAGACCTAGATCATGGACAACCAGCAATAAAATATGATGGCATGAACATACATAGAAGGGGATGACCAGACAATCAAGAAACTACATATAAGGTATGAGCTACCACGCTACCATGAAAGACTATACAATAAAAACCAGTTGAAAAGGCATACCACACTATACATGAGTCGACACTTGTCTATGAGCCTCTAAATGAACATAAGTGATGTAACATAGCCAGAACAGGGCCCCGACAATCCCATGATGTCTATAACAGAAATGCATACCAAGACCACGGCAAGTCCGGAGAAGAGATCTCGTCAATCACTGCTGAACTAGACAACCTACTGTGGTGGGGGAGCTGCACCTGCCTGTCTATTAGGGCATGCAGCACGACATGCAGTGTCCACAAATAAAGGACGCCAGTACGAATAAAGTACTGAGTATGTAAGGCAGGGAACCATAAATACGAACAGTAATATAAACAGGGATAGAGAATATACAACCTAGAACATCTGAGTACCTCTGAGGACTACTGACATGAAATGCATGATACATATGTATGTATACATAAACTTTTAAAACATACGACTCTGTGGGCATCATCATCATCATATCGTACCCAGCCATAATAGGCTTGGTAAAAATGTACCCGACCATCATAAGGCTCGGTAGAATCGTACCCGGCCATGTGGAGCTCGGTAAAACCCAACTGATCAGTGGTTGCACAATATGTGTCGTACCTGGCCGACTATAGTGCGGCTCGGTAGTGTAAAATAGATATATATACATAATGCATGATCGACTCATGGAATCATATTCTAAACCTTTCGGAGTGACGTAAGGTCGGTATCCTCTGTACACGTTATTAGGACCAACTCTTCATTACGAACCTTATAAGAATCAGGAAGTACCAACAACATTGATAACATAAGAATAAGAGAAGCAACATTAACATCAATCGTTCCATAAGAGGGAAAGCAATGTAAGTACTGCTAGCTTCTAAGAGTAGAGTATCTTTGGAAGCTCGTTCATTACATTATGTACAATCGGAGTCGTGCAAAAGAAGAAAAGGGATAGCCTCACATACCTTGTATATACTGCCCCAATCACAAGCTATGCAATTGTCACAACTCCTTAGTCTACAATAAGAGAAACGATACTATCGTTATCATTTAAGCGTCATAACTATTATGTATCGACCACAACCTATTTTACGTTGAAACGGACAGCACCTCCCCTATATATATGACTTCACACCATTCAAAACAATCACCAAACAGCCCAAACAACATCAATAATAAACATATTGAGCCTCCCAAAACAGTCCACGCACAACCTAATTACATCATACATACGACGACCAACGTAGTCGTGTCAAACGACCCGAAAATGTTACGAATCACTATCATCCCACAACCCTACGTATATATGGTGTTCCTCCACACCTTTCCACCTCCAAAAAGTCCACAAAATAGTAGTAAAACACGCATCCCAATAGCAACACAAAACAGTCCACAAAACAGTCCGCTACAAGTGAATAACTCGAACTCACGGCTTTCGATCACCGTCCCGTGAGTTCTTACATGTATAGAACGAATTACCATGAATTCACAGCAGAGAAAAATGTATGAAAGATGGCAGTAACTTACCTTACTTGTTGGATAACTCAGCCCTTCCCTTGGTTCTTCAAACTCTAGGTTTTACCTTCAAATAGAACTTGAAAGAGAGGGAAAATCGATTAGGGTTTGTGTGGGATTTTTGGGGAGGAGTTGCAGGGGTTAACTTTGGTTTTGAGGGTCTGAAATATGGATGAAATAACTGAGTTCATAACCCCTTAAAAGTCCTCTCTTGGCCGACTTAGGTCTTTTAATTTTGTCCTATCATTTTGGCAAGTAGGTGATGCACCTACTTGTCATCTACCAATCTGCACAGGCTTGCGAAAATATGAATATCTCTATACTCCGAGATCGTATTGACAAATGGTTTAATGCGTTGGAAACTAGACTCGTAGATCTTTAATTTTGTGGGTAGATAACCCTGTAATTCCTTGTAAATTAGGAGAAAAGCTTAGAAACATTTAACCTAATGTTTAAGTAAAATTATGAACCTAAGTTGCGACAACGTTTGTCGACTTTTGTTTCATAACTCGTTTGACTTCAAGACTTATGATACGGATATTATATGATTCAAACACCTTAATACATGACCTTGAGTGTATTAAGAACCTCTAGGTTTACCTGAAAATACGAGTTACCACATTCTTGATTCGTTTAACTTATAATACTTGTTAATCACCCTTATACACCCTTGTATCACTTAAGACCAATAGGATTAACTTCTTATCATCTCAAAAGTAATTCCTTCTTGAATTTATGTTAACTAATATATGGCATGAACTAACGCGTGTGGATATGGGTTGTAACACCACAAACTCAAAAAAGGCCAATATTGTACAAGCAGAGAAAAACAAATAATAAAAGATGCCTTCATTTCAAATCAGTGATTGATGTTTTATATGCGAAAAAAGAAAGATGGTTTGAATCGCTAAATTATGAAATAGCATGATAGTGCTATGGTAAATAAGGTTGTTCGGTCGAAAGATGTGACTCAACAACCATGAAAATAGGTGAGAAAGAGGTTGATAAGTAAATGGTTATGAAATCACAGAATAGGCAATGATTTAGATTGAATTGTATATGTAAAGAGAAATTTGCAATTCTAGTGTTTCTCCTTATGAAGAAAAGGTTTGCATTTATATGTTTTCTGTATTAGTTGTGTGTGAATATGAATGTGATAGTGAATTTGTAGAGCCTTTGAGGTCGCTATGTGATGTTCAATGTAAGTTGCAAGTTCAGAAAAGTAGAAGGAAAATTAGCATTGTAACGTTCCAAATTTTTTTATTTTAAAAAATATTAGACTGATAAGATGTCACTATATCAAACCTCATAGCAGTTTTAAATATGTATTTGTGAAAAAAATTTCCAGGGATTGCACATGGCTAGTTTGTGACATACAAAGATGAAGATTAATTAGTGGCTATAAAAGGCTCACCACGATATGTTGGGTGGTCTATGGAGCATCTCAAGTAAGTTCCTCTCATTGTCATTATCTATTGCTTTATTTTGAAAAAAGTTGTGAATGTAAAATTTAGATTAATATTCATTATTATTAGATTCTTCCATTTTCGACTTGTTTTTCGCATGTCTACTATGAACATTATGGAAGTTTATTCATTATATTTCTATAAGCATATCACTTACATTATATCTTAGACGTGCAAGATCAATTTTTCACTTACATTCATCCTTTCCATAATTTCTTCTATCATCCTCTCTCTTTGTAGATCCTTTTTTTCCTTAGGTTGATTTTTTTTTTTTTTTGTTATTGGAAAACAATTCTGGAAAAGGGTTTGTGTAGAGACAACAACAAATATTAGTCATCATGCATTTTCTAATATTCTTAGCTTAATAAGAAAAGTAAGGTGATGATATTGTTGACAAACAAAGTCTCAAATCTATGTTTTACTTACTTATATACAAGTCCAGTTCTTATATATTGTGAATAACTTTCGAGATACTACAAGTAACTTTGTGAGGTTTAATAACTAAATTTATTTAGTTATCATATATGACTTTTTACTTTCAACACTCTTTTGTTTATAACTGCTTTCGCTTTAACAATTTTTCTCTGTCCCATTTATATCGAGTTATCTTCTCTTTTGTCTATCCCATTTATATCGAGTTATTTTCTCTGTTTAGCGACAGAGACGCAGAAACATAAAAATTAAAGTCGCCCTTCTCGTTGTTGGGTTAGAGGTTGATTTTGAAGCTTTTAATTTCGACATGAGATTGAGCAACACAATCTTAAGGGAATAAATTCTCAACAAATGGTGATCGTCATACCAGAAGGTACATACATTAGAAGTGTAGAACAAGGTTGGTGTTGGAGGTTACATGGCATCGACTCGGTCAACCAGTGCCGGTGATATACGGACACTTTGAATTGGAGATCTGCAGTTTTGAATGGATGAATAATATCTTCATAGCTGCTTTACAAAAATTGGAGATGTACTAAAGTTTCTGAAGTACATTGTTGTTGCTGAGTTTTTAATATATAAAATTATGTCTTAGGGAGAAGAATAGATCTTTTAGATTGTTGTGAGAATTGACAAGTGTTTGCTGTTCTCATATGCTTTGGATAAATTTTCTATTGAGTGTTATGCAGGTTTATATGGGGTAAATGAACATTATGCACCGATATTTATATGCAACAACTAACTTTGTATGATAAACTATGTATAAGATAAGATCCCTCTATATTATTTCGATTGACAAGTTTGAGATAGTTACCAAAACGATTTATCCGTTAAATTCATTTATTTTCCATCACTTTTCTAAGTCACAGTCCTTCCTTTGTACTCGAAATTGCACAGTTAAAGTCCAATTAGCATGACTATTCTTGCAGAATTTCCTTCCCAATATGAAGAATGCGTGGAGTTGCTCAAAAATATTTTTGCATTCAAAGGTTCAAATAATTTTATACAAATATAAAGTTCATTGCTTGCGATATGCAAAGTAAAGTAGCTTATAATGTAGTATAGTACAATTAGGACGGCAAGAAATTCCAACAATAAGGCCGTGAAAAAAATAATATTGGTAAGATAGGAATTTTGTGAAATTATTTTTATTTAATATTTTCCGTGCATCGCACGGGTAAGTATACTAATTGTGAATAAAAAAAAAAAAAAAGTTGTGCATAGAGTTACATATCTGGTACCAAAAACAATAGGTTCAATTGAACGCTCAATATCCACCTTAAGTTAATCTCCTTTGACCCATCGATATTATAACAATGATAACTAGAATTGTAACACTAGAAGTTTTTAGCAGGAAGTCATGCTCGAGACAACACAAATTATTTTTAGCAGGAAGGTCATCCTTTGACCCATTGAAGAAAAATACTATTTTCTTCCGTCTCAATTTATGTGAACCTATTTTTTTTTTAGTTCATGCCAAAAAGAATGACTTCTTTCCATATTTGAAAATAATTTACCTTTATGCAACACACAAACACACACATACACACACACACACACACACACACACAATATATATATATATATATATATATATATATATATATATATATATATATATATATATATATATATATATTTGTGTGTGTGTGTGTGCGCGTGTGCCTCATTTTATACCACACGTTCAAAATCTTTTTTTCTTAAACTTCGTGCCTATTCAAATAGATTTATATAAGGGATTTTTCGTTCCTATACAATATTTGAAACTTATTCACCAAAATTGTTTTAATTTTGTATATTACTCGCCCTAAACAAGGATTACTTACAATTTATTTTCATTCCACCTTAAAAGTTTCCTAATCCATTATTAGTGCATTTAATCAAGGGATTTAGTTACACCCTTTTTTTTCTCTCCTCTCTCCCCTCTTCTCATCGAACTTATATTTAGAGATTTTTGTTTGATAATTATTTCGTGAAACATTCATCAAAGCCATGAGAAACTGCAAAAAAAAAATAAAAAAAAAATAAAAAATCCCTTGGACAAATTTCAGTGACGTGTGTGGTGGTGGTTTTCTTTTCTCTTCTTCTAAGAGCAGTTAGTAGTAAGAAATTTTGTTTAAAGGGTGCAACAATATAAGAGCAATTTTTGGGACAAATTAGATAAATATAATAAGGTGCCACCTTATAGCAATTTTTAACAAATGAAGAAAGTTAACACTAAAGAAGGGAAAACTGGCGTCTTCATGTTAGATCGAGTTGGTGATAAAATTCTGGGGAGTATGCAGATCGATTAAAATTTTATTTTTTGTTCTTGAGGAACTGCAAGATTGGTCCCAGAGCAAATAAAGAAAGGAAAAACTTAAAAAGAAAAAAAAAAAATTGCCACTGAACTTGGAAGGCCAATTGATGCACACTCGTCTACTGTTTTGTACTCATTCTATCTCATGGAATACTCCATGAATCATAGAGTGATATAAATTATTAAACAAGTTTTTTAAATTAAGAAAAGCTATTGGTTTAAATTTTATACAACTAATTATATATTATACAATTTATCTAAGACTTTCATTCATTATTTCTATCCAGTTAAATATAACTACAATATCATACAACTTAAATACAATTTTTATACAGTAGTGAAAAGATGAGGGTAACGGATGCGCATATCCTGCTTGGTCTCCCAGGTCGCCTCCTCGACCGGCTGGACCCGCCATTGAACTTTCACGCATGCAATGTTCTTTGACCTCAGTTTTCTAACCTGCCTGTCCAATATTGCCACTGGCTCCTCAACATAAGATAGATACTTGTCCAACTAGACTGAACTGAAATCCAACACGTGCGACGGATCACCGTGATACCTCCGAAGCATCAAAACATGGAATACAAGATGAACTCCGGCCAAGCTGGGAGGTAAGGCAAGCTCATAAGCAACCTCCCCAACATGCCTCAATATCTCAAAAGGGCCAATAAATCTCGGACTCAACTTTTCTTTCTTCCCGAATCTCATGACGCCCTTCTTAGGCGAAACCCGAAGCAGAACCCGCTCTCCAACCATATAAGAAACGTCACGAACCTTCCGATTCGCGTAACACTTCTGTCTGGACTGGGCTATGCAGAGTCTATCCAGAATCACCTTAACCTTCTCCAAAGCATCCTGAACTAAGTTTGTGCCCAATAATCTAGCCTCACCCGACTCAAACCAACCCACCAGGGATCTATACTTTCTCCCATATAAAGCCTCATATGGTGCCATCTGAATGCTGGACTGATAGTTGTTGTTATAAGCAAACTCCACCAATGGCAAGAACTGATCCCAAGACCCTCCAAACTCAATCACACACGCACGGAGCATATCCTCAAGAATCTGAATAGTGTGCTCAGACTGTCCGTCCGTCTGAGGGTGAAATATTGTACTCAACTCTCCCCGAGTACTTAACTCATGCTGAACGGCCCTTCAGAACCGTGATGTGAACTGAGTACCTCTATCTGAAATGATTGAAACCAGAATACCATGTAGGCGAACAATCTCCCGGATATAGATCTCCACCAACTGCTCCGAGGAATAAGTAGTACATACAGGAATAAAGTGAGCGGACTTGGTCAGCCGATCCACAATCACCCAAATAGCATCGAACTTTCTCAAAGTCTGTGGAAGCCCAACTACAAAGTCCATGGTGACCTGCTCCCACTTCCATTCCGGGATCTCTATCTTTTGAAGCAATTCACCCGGTCTCTGGTGCTCATACTTCACCTGCTGACAGTTGAGGCACCGAGCAACAAATCCAACTATATCCTTCTTCATCCGCCTCCACCAGTAGTGCTGCCTCAAATCCTGAATCTTCGTGGCACCCGGATGAATGGAATACCACGAGCTATAGGCCTCCTCTAGAATCAATTCTCGAAGTCCATCAACATTGGGTACACAAATCCGACCCTGCATCCTCAATATCCCATCATCACCAATAGTCACATCTCTGACATTACCGTGCTGAACCTTGTCCTTGAGGATAAGTAAATGAGGGTCATCATACTATCGCTCCCTGATACGATCAAATAAGGAAGACCAAGAAACCACGCAAGCTAGAACCCGACTGGGCTCTGAAAGATCCAATCTCACAAACTGGCTGACTAAGGCCTGAACATCCATCACCATAGGCCTCTCCGATGCTGGTAAATAAGCCAAACTCCCCAAACTCTCTGCCCGGTGACTCAAAGCATCGGCCACCACATTGGCCTTGCCCGGGTGATACAGAATAGTGTTGTCATAGTCCTTCAGCAACTCTAACCACCTCCCCTGGCGCAAATTTAGATCCTTTTGCTTGAACAAGTGATGCAAGCTCCGATGGTCAGTATAAATCTCATAGGGGTCCCCGTATAAATAATGGCGCCAAATCTTCAGGGCGTGGACAATGGCAGATAACTCAAGGTCGTGAATAGGGTAGTTCTTCTCATGTATCTTCAACTATCTGGACGTGTAGGCAATCACCCTACAGTCCTGCATCAACAGCGCTCTGAGGTCAATCCTTGAGGCATCACAATAGACTGTATAAGACCCCGAACCTATAGGCAATATCAAAACTGGGGCTGTAGTCAAAGCTGTCTTGAGCTTCTGAAAGCTTGCCTCACACTCCTCTATCCACTGGAACGGAGCACCTTCTAGGTCAACTTGGTCATAGGGGCCGCAATCGATGAAAACTCCTGCACAAAACGAAGGTAGTAGCCCACCAAACCAAGGAAACTGCGGATCTTGGTAGCTGAGGATGGTCTGGGCCAACTCTGCACGACCTCTATCTTCTTCGGATCCACCTGAATACCCTCACTCGATACCACATGGCCTAAGAATGCCACTGAATCCAACCAAAACTCACATTTCGAGAACTTATCATATAACTTCTTCTCTCTCAGAGTCTGAAGCACAGTCCTCAGGTGCTGCTCATGATCTTCCTGACTACAGGAATACACCAGAATATCATCAATAAAGACAATGACGAACGAGTCGAGATACGGCCGGAATACATTATGCATTAAATGCATAAAGGCTGCTGGAGCATTGGTTAGCCCAAATAACATGACAAGGAAATCGTAATGACCATATCGAGTCCTGAAAGTAGTCTTCGGGATATCTGGCTCCCGAATCTTCAACCGATGGTAACCTGAGAGCAAATCAATCTTAGAAAACACCCGTGCGTCCTAAAGTTGGTCAAACAGATCGTCAATAAGAGGCAAAGGATAACATTTCTTCACTATAACCTTGTTCAACTGGCGATAATCAATAACCATCCTTTTTCTTAACAAACAAGATAGGAGCACCCCAAGGTGATACACTAGGCCGAATAAAACCCTTATCAAGCAATTCCTGTTACTGATCCTTTAACTCCTTCAACTAAGGAGGAGCCATACGATACGAGGGAATAGAAATGGGCTGAGTGCCTGGCAACAGATCAATGCCAAAATCAATATCTTTATCAGGCGGCATGCCTAGAAGATCAGCTAGAAACACATCGGGAAAATCCCGTACTACTGGAACTGAATCAACTGAAGGGGTATCAATACTGACATCTCTCATATAAGCTAAATACGCGTCACACCCCTTCTCAACCATACACTGAGCTTTAAGAAAATAAATGACTTTATTGGGAGTGTGATCTAAAGTACCCCTCCACTCAACACGCGGTACACCTGGCATAGCCAGCGTCACGGTTTTGGCGTGACAATCAAGAATAACATAATGGGGCGACAACCAGTCCATGCCCAAGATAATATCAAAGTCAACCATGCTGAGTAACAATAAATCGGCCCTAGTCTCAAAACCACTAAGAACAACCAAACACGATCGATAGATGCGGTCCACAACAAGAGAATCTCTCATAGGAGTAGAAACATAAATAGGGGAACTCAAAAAATCCCGAGATACACCCAAATGCGGAGCAAACTAAGAAGACGCATAAGAATAAATGGAGCCTAGATCGAATAGAACCGATGCATCTCTGTGACAAACTAGTATAATACCTGTGATGATAGAATCAGAGGCAACATCATCGGTACGGGCAGGAAGGGCATAGTATCTGGCCTGGCCTCCCCCTCTAGGGCGACCTCTACCTCCTTGACCTCTACCTCTAGCTAGCTAAGAAGGTGGGGTAGCAACTGGAGCTGTAACCATAGCCTGAGAACTCTGCGGGGCACGTTGTGGCTGAGAAATCTGTGGAGGTGCACCACTCCCAAGTCTAGGGAAATCCCTCACTATATGATGTGTGTCACCACACTCAAAACAAGCTCTGGGAGGATGTGGTGGCTGTGACTGGCTCAGGCCAGGTCTGCTGGACTAACCTCTGAAAGCACCCCGCGCAAGAGGCGCGCTAGATACCAGAGGTGCATAATAAGGCTCCTGAGGTCTAGGAGGAGCTGGAATACCACTGGCTGCTGGAAGAGTTGAATGAATAGTGCGACTCATATAACCCCTACCATGACGACCTACTGCTGGGGCACGGGCACCAGAGAAATGGACCGACTCTTGAGACCTCTTGGACTCGCTCTCTTCTCTCACCCTAACATGCATACCCTCAATCATCCTAGCAATGCTCATCACCTGCTGATAAGAAATATCCATCTCCAACTAACGAGCCATGTTAGACCTGATGCTGGGAATAAGGCCCTCAATAAACCAGCGAACCCTCTTGCGAATAGTAGAAACCAAGGTTGGTGCATGCCTAGCCAAACTGATGTAACAGACAGCATACTCTGAGACAGTCATAGCACCCTAGTGCAAATGCTCAAACTCGACGCGCCATGCATCCCTAAGGCTCTAAGGAACGTATTCTCTCAGGAACAAATCTGAAAACTGAGTCCAAGTCAATGAAGCAGCCTCATCCGGATTGTCTAACTCATAGGTGCGCCACCACTCATAGGCGGCTCCTCGAAGCTGGAAAGTAGTGAAGGAAACCCCGCCCGATCCTGATATACCTATGGTACGGAGAATGCGGTAACTCTCATCTAGAAATCCTAGAGCATCCTCTGATGCTAGACAGCTGAATACCGGAGTCTTGTATCTCTTGAACCTCTCAAGCGTCAGCTGCTCCTCCTCGAAAGTCAATGCCCTGTCCTTGGGCTGAACTGGAACTGCAGGCGGTACAGTAATAATCTCAGGGACCTGCTCAACATGCACTCTTTGCTCAGGAGTACGGGCGGCGGGAGTCTGTGCTCCTCTCCTGGCCTGAGATATAGCTGCAGAAAGGGGAAGCAACCCTACATAAGCCAGAGTGGTGTACATGCTCATGAACTGTGCCAAAGTCTCCTCAAGAGCTGGAGTAGTGGTAGCAGTAGGCATGCGAGGTGCCTGGACTCCGACTGGCATTGCTGGCGGTACCTCAACGGCAGCTCGTGCAGGTGCTCTGGCTGCACCACATGCACGTCCTCGGCCTCTACCCCGGCCCCAGCCTCTGACGGCTGCAGTAGGGGGCGTAGGTGCCTGATCATCTTGGGTAGCGCATGTCCTCACCATCTGTGAAAGAATAGAAGACAAAAGTTTAGAATTTTGATGTCAAAAATATCGCACGACAAGGAAATCAAATGGAGTGAAATTTTCCTAATAGTTGCATAGCCCCTCATAGATAAGTACAGACGTCTCTGTATCGATCAGCGAGACTCTAATAAACCAGCTTGTGATCCATGACTCCTATGAACCTAGAGCTCTGATACCAACTTGTCACGACTCCAGTTCCCCCTCCGTGAACTGTCGTGACGGCACCTAGTCTCTACGACTAGGTAAGCCTAACAAATGCAGAACATAAACGAAACTTGCGGAAGAAATAATCAAAAACCAAAATAACTGAATGGAAACAATAGTTATAATGTCGCTCGGCATATACAACACAACATTCTCAAAACCAAGTACACTATCCCAAAACCCCAAAACTCACGGAAACACAATCCTTTGGAATATCTAACAGTCTAACTCTAGAATATCTAACAATAAAGAAAAATACAGAAGGTCAATGCTTAACAACTAGAATAGAAAGGGACTTCTTGGTCTGTGGACGCGGCAGATGTACCTCGAAGTCTCTAGATTAGTCGCCTCCCTCAAGGATAGTTAGCCTGAGTAGCGGTACCTGGATCTGCACATGAAAAACATGCACAGAAGGGGCATAACTACACTACAGCGGTACTCAGTAAGTGCCAAGCCTAACCTCGGTTGGGTAGTGACGAGGAAGGTCAGGGCCTTACTGAGGTTAAACAAAAATATAAGTTCAACAGTATAGAACAGAACAGTATAAATAAGTACAACAGTAAAGATAACACAGGATATACAGGACAACAACAACTATACAGAAGCAAGGTAAACATGGAAAGGAAATACAACTCAGAACCAATAATAACAATCGGGGATCTCTCAGGATAACGTCCTATAGTCCCATATGTGCATATCCAATGGATCTCCCAGGATCCTGTCCTGTAGTCCAACTCATAGTGCGCGGGGATCTACCGGAATCCCGTTCCTTAGTCCCAAATGTAAATACCCAGTACCGGGGGAATCTACTGGGTGCATTCCCGTAGTTCCATATAACTGTGCAGGGGGATCTACCGGAATCCGTAGTCCCAAAATAAATAAATAGATAAGGGGGAGCTACAGGAATCCCATATCCGTAGTCCCAAAATATACAGACAAGGGGGAGCTACCGGAATCCCACATCCGTAGTCCCAAAATAGATACACATCAGCAACAGGAAAATATAAAGAAATGGCAAAATTCATATTGAGGCAACAAGTAATCCTAGCCTAGCATGCTGCACAAAATTCAGGTAAGGCAGATTGAGCAAATAAAGCAATTAAATCACTTAGACATGCTTTCATAAGCTAACAATAGGCTTAATAGTGCAATAATAAAAATAGGAAAGGAAACATACTAGTGATTACTCAATGAAAACCGGATTTCCAATAATTAGCACAAGTACGCACTCATCACCTCACGTACAAGGCATTTCAATTACCAAATATACCAATCCTAAGGGGAAGCCCCCCCCCCCCACAAAGTTAGACAAGCCACTTACCTCGAACCGGCTCAAAAATCAATCTGAAATCACGCTCTTGCCACGAGTACTCGACTCCAAATGGCCCAAATCTATTCAATTCAATTTCATAATGTAAATAACACTTTAAGTAACTAATTCTACAATTAATTTCTAAGCTAATACGCGAATTATGTAAAATGACCAAAATGCCACTCGGACCCTTGTCTCGGAAATGGGTAAAATTTATATTTCCAGAACCCTCACACTCTCACGAGTTCATTCATATCAAAAGTACCAAAATCGTACCTCAATTTGTCCCTCAAATCATCACTCAAAGGTCTCCAATTATACAAGCCCTAACCCCACAATTACCACTGATTTTCCTTTATTTTTCATGCTTAAATTGATAAAAATCAGTCCAATAACGAGTTTAGGGACGAAAGACCTTACCCCAATGAACTCCTCTGAAAATCTCTCTTAAAAAGTGCTCCCTAAGCTTCTTCTCGTTTTGAAAAAGGTGAAAAATGGCTAAATTTCGCGAAGGCAAGAGTTTATATATTATGCCCACCGATTTCTGCATTTGCGGCCCTGGGACCGCATCTGTGGTCCCGCTTCTGCGGAGCCAAGGTCGCACCTGCGACTTTTCACTTAAAGGTTGACTTCCGCACCTACGGTCTCCAACTTGCAGATGCGGTACCACTTCTGCGGTCTCTCTGTCGTTTTTGCGGTGCCGCACCTGCGGGACCCAAAGCGCAGGTGCAGTTATGACAGAACCAGCAGCTGAAGCTGCAACTTTAACTCCAAAATCTTTCCGTCAACCATCCGAATTCATCCCGAGGCCTCCGGGACATCAAACAAAGGCACCAACAAGTCACAAACCACTATACAAACTTGTACCAATCCTTAAAACACCTAAAACAACATCAAAACCTTGAATTAACCATGGATTTAAGCCTAACAACTCCAAAATTCTCAAAATACGCTTTCGATAAAAAAGTCTATCAAACCTCGTCCGAATGACCCGAAATTTTGCACACACCTCACATTTAAAACTACGGAGCTACTCCAACTTCTGGAATTCTATCCCAACCCTCGGATCAAAATCTCACTATCGGACCGGAATTTAGCTACGGACCAAAATTTCGGCATTTCAAGCCTAAATTAGCTACGGACCTCCAAAACACAATCTAAACACGTTCCTAAACCCGAAATCACCCAACGGAGCTAACAGAACCATCGAATTTCCATTCCGAGGCCGTCTTCACAATGTTCCGACTACAATCAACTTTTCAACACTTAAACTCTCATTTAGGGTCTAAGTGTCCCAAAACCCTCCGAAACTTGAAACCGAACATCCCAGCAAATCAAAATAGCAGAACTAAACTTGGGGAAAGTATTTAATAGGGGATTGAGGCATAATGTCTTAAGACGACCGGCCGGGTCATCATAATGAAACACCAAACATCACGTTGGGGGAGACACTTCACCTCCTCCGCACGAGAGCGTGACCGCTTCACGCGAAAGGGAAGCTTCCACATTTGCAACAGACCCGTACACCATTCCAAAAACCTTCAAAATGCCGCCCCACTTAAAGATATATGATGGTACTACCGATCCAGAAGATCACATCATCCACTACGTTACAGCCATAAAAGGAAACGATCTCTCAAAAGAACAACTACCATCGACGCTGTTGAAAAAGTTTGGCGAAAACTTAACAAGGGAAGCCTTGACATGGTACTCTCAACTACCAGCACACTCGATAGCGACATTCGAGGAAATGGCAGATAAATTCGTCATCGCCTATGCTGGAGCCAAATAGGCAAAGGCGAGGGTAAATGATATATTCGCCATAAGACAGATGCATGGCGAGGGACTTAGGGACTTCTTAGCTCGGTTTAACAGGGTAAGAATGAGCTTGTCGAATGTGTCAGAAGGAATGGCAGTAGCAGCCTTCCAGAACAAATTGAACAGAAACGGGTCGAGGGCGACCAGAAAACTGTTAAGCAAGCTCATGAAATACCCTCCAACTAATTGGGAAGAAATCCATAACGCCTACTGCGCCGAGGTACGAGCTGACGAGGATGATCTAAATGGCGGTTGACGTCACTCAATCTGAAGCAAGTAAAGATCATCGTAACAACGGTTGAAGAGATTAGTTGGGTCCCCGTTCCGGTCGGGAAAGGCATCAACCCTACGTCAGGACGTCGGTCCCACCTCCACCACGATACACGGATGCTCCTCCTCGATATATTGCACCATATCGACACAAGAAAGGTATGCCTCCACTTCTATCCGCTCACAATTTTTGTATTTCTCCTTCAGAAATAGTGTACGCCCTAGAGAAACTCAGCCCAAAGGTGCAATGGCCGCAAAAGATGAGGTCAGACCCCAACACTCGGAAGTGAAGCGCTTTCTGTGAATTTCACCAAGAAAGGGGTCACAAAACCGAAGATTGCATAGGATTGCGATAGGAAGTAGTACGAATGATAAACCAGGGTCACCTGAAGGAGTTGCTGAGTGATCGAGGACGGACTAACTTCGCCCGCAGATGCGAACAATCCCAAAGGCCTCAAAAATCGCCCTCTCCCGCTTGCACCATATAGATGATCATTGGCGGGGGTGACGACACAACGATCAATCATGTCAAGTTGACCACCACACATAAGCTCAAACGATCAATTACTCACGAATGGTATGATGACCTCGAAGACAGTATAGGTTTGACTTTCCCTCACTATGATGCTCTTGTTATCACTTTACATATCGCAGATACTGATGTAAAAAGAATAATGATAGATGATGGTAGCGGCGCGTGTATTATCTATCCTCGAGTTCTCGTACAAATGAGACTCAAAGATAAAATAATATTGTACTGTATAATGCTAATAGGCTTTAATAATGCAGTTGACCGGACTTCGGGGGAAATAGTGCTACTCATCCTAACTGAAGGAATCACCCTAGAAACAACCTTTCACGTCATGAACCAGGAAATGGCTTACAACGCCATCATAGGGCACCCGTGGATACACGCCATGTGAGCAATCCCTTCCAGCCTCTATCAAGTGATCAAATTTCCTACCCCATGGGAAATATTCAGCATTCGAGGGGAGCAACGCACCGCACAAGAATGCTATTGCAGATTGCGCACACACCCAACAACTCAAAGGAGCAAATGCTGAAGCATAGCAATCAGCAATGTAGGGAGCCAAAACTAACGTGCAGACAGACGTTATCAACGAACTCGACATCGTGGAGGCATCCAAATTAATGATAGAAAACCTTAATCCTGTCCTACTAGATGACAACAACAACACAAAAAGGCTTACATCGGGCACAACCTCTCGGAACTAGGTAAGTTTCATAAGTTCTTGACTGACCATGCCGATCTGTTTGCCTTCTTCCATGCAAATATGCCATGCATTCCAAAAGATATCGCCATCCACAAGTTAAACGTCGATCCCCTATATCCTCCAGTGCGACAAATGAGAAGAAAGTTCAATGCCACAATCAATGAAGCCATCAGCGAAGAGGTCGATAAGCTACTAGCAAATGGCTCCGTCCGAGAATCGAAATATCCTCAATGGGTCGCCAATGTGGTCATGATGAAAAAGAAAAATGGAATATGGTGAATGTGTGTAGATTTCTCGGACCAGAACAAGGCATGTCCAAAAGATTCTTTTCCATTGCCACACATCGACCAGCTCATTGATGCAACAGCAGGACACGAGTTGCTAAGCTTCTTGGATGCCTATTCGGGTTATAACCAGATCCTCATGGATGAAGAAGACCAGGAGAAAATCACTTTCATCACTCACCAGGGAACATACTGCTACAAAGTGATGCCGTTCAGACTAAAAAATGCGGGGGTGACATATTGGAGATTGGTCACCAAAATGTTTGAAAACCAACTCCGTAAAATAATTGAAGTCTACATCGACGATATGCTGGTTATGTCGAAGAAAGAAGATCATATTGGACAACTAAAGGAAGCCTTCAACATATTGAGACGATACGACATGAAACTAAACCCCGAAAAATGCACTTTCGGTATAAGCTCAGGAAAGTTGCTCGGTTTCCTAGTGTCACAAAGAGGCATAGAGGTCAACCCAGAGCCGATTAAGGCCATCAAAGGAATACCCGAAATACTGATCAGCAAAAAGCAGGTACAAAAATTGACAAGACGAATAACAGCCCTGTCAAGGTTCATCTCACGGTCATCAAATAGGTGCCATAAATTCTTTAATGTATTAAGGAAGGACAACGGGCTCCAGTGGAATGCAGAGTGCATTGATGCCTTGAGGAAACTAAAAGCGTACTTGTCTTCGCCACCCCTACTCGCCAAAGCAGACCCAAGCGAGTGCCTCCTAGTCTACTTAGCCGTATCTGAGGTCGCGGTAAGTGCGGTTCTAGTCTGAGAAAGCCAAGGTACGCAATCTCCAATTTACTATATCAGAAAAACCTTAATTGACGCTGAAACAAAGTACCCCCACCTTGAAAAACTGGCTCTGGCACTAGTCGTAGCTTTACGAAAACTTAGACCGTACTTTCAGTACCACCCCATAAAGGTGGTGACAACCTTTTCTCTCAGGAGTATCCTACATAAACCCGAATTATCGGGTTGGCTAGCCAAATGGGACATAGAGCTGAGCAAGCACGATATAACATACCAACCGCGAACTGCAATAAAGTCGCAAGTGCTCGCCGACTTCATTCAGCGTAGAGATACTTCCTGAAGTCAAGCAAGAAGCGCTTCACACTTCACCTGTGCAATCCGACCTCTAGGTCCTCTATACCGACGGTACGTCCAACGCGACAGGATCAGGACTAGGACTCATGCTCAAGGTCCCAACGGGAGAAGTGATTCATCAATCTATACGATGTCCTGAAATGACTAACAATGAGGCTGAGTATGAGGCCGTAATTGCAGGATTAAAATTGACCCTCAAGTATGGTGCTCGACGGGTCATCCTTTGCTGCGACTCTCAACTCGTTGTGAACCAGGTTATTAGGACTTTCCAAATTAAGGAACAAAGGTTGTAGAAATACCAAACTGAAATCCACAAACTGCTCCAGAATTCGACGAATGCCGATTCGACCAAATACCCCGAGCACAGAACATCGAAGCAGATGGTCTCACCAAGCTGGTAGCGGCAGCCAGAAACATCACCAAGGAGAACGTGGTCACCCTTCTCCACTCATCAATAGACCAAGTCGATGTACATTCTATAAATTTAACTTGGGACTGGCGTAATCGTATCATATCATATCTACAGGAAGGGACACTCCCACAAGATAAAAAGAAGCCAAAAAGCTCCGAATACAAGTGGCCAGATACAGTCTCATAAGCCACGACCTTTACAAAAGGACATTCGGCGGCCCGTTGGCCAAATGCCTCGGACCCAATCAGACAAGGCGAGTGCTCGAAGAGGTACATGAAGGCCACTTCGGCGCCCATACCGGTAACTGAGCCCTCATCAGGTGTCTTATTAATGCAGGATACTATTGGCCCACTATGAAAAAAGAGGCCACAGAGTACGTCAAGAAGTGCGAGCAATGCCAAAAATACGCCCCTGTGATACACCAGGTGGGGGAACTCTTGCACTCCGTCACCTCCCCTTGGCCATTCATAAAAGAGGGGATGGATATCAGCGGGCCCCTCCCAGCAGGGCAAGGTAAGGTACGCTTCCTTTTGGTTTTAACTAACTATTTTTCCAAATGGGTGGAAGCAGGTGCGTTCGCTCAAATAAGTGAATAGGAAGTCATCACATTCATTTGGAAAAACATCATATGCCGCTTCGGCATCTCCAAAGAAATCAATTGCGACAACGGACCCTAGTTTGTCGGAAAAAAGATGACTGAGTTCTTCAAAAAATGGCACATCAAGCGGATACTCTCCACGCCATATCATCCTGTCGGCAACGGTCAAGTGGAATCTTCCAATAACACAATATTGAACATATTAAAGAAAAAGCTTGAAGATGCCAAAGGGTTATGGACAAAACTACTACCGGAAGTGCTATGGGCCTACCGCACAATGCCAAAGACCAGCACAGGAGAGACGCCATATTCATTGGTCTATGACACTGATGCAGTCATACCCGTTGAGGTCGGGGAACCTAGCTTGAGGTACTCCAATGAGAGTGGATCAAGCAACGACGAAAGCAGGTTACAAGACCTAGATGAGGTCGAAGAGCGAAGGGATGTGGCACACATAAGAATGGTGGCCCAAAAACAAAAGGCAGAAAGGTACTATAACAAGAAGGCCAATGCACGACCACTTAGAGTCGGGGACTACGTGCTAAAAGCCAAAACGCAAGCGGAAAAGGACCTGAATGAATGGAAACTGGGAACAAATTAGGATGGGCCATACAAAATCACAGCAGCAGCAAGTAAAGGAGCATTCCAGCTAGAAACAATGGAAGGAAAACTATTGCAAAATAACTGGAATGTCGCCCACCTCAAATACTTCCACTTCTGAGAAAAGACACCACCCGAGTCATACTCTTTTTCCCTCGCCCGGGTTTTGTCCCAATCAGGTTTTCTTGGGGAGAATTTTTAATGAGGCGATGAGGGGGACATCTCGAGGTTCGAAGTATTGTTCATTGCCCCGCCTACCGACTACATCTCCAGGCCGAGCAATTAAGGGACTAGGTATAATCTACATTATATGTACAAAGTCGACATGTATATCCGATATATGATTAAAATCACTCCATTGTGTGCACGAAAGCAACACGCATCTCCAATATATGAATGAAACTGGCTTCAACAATGCTCCAACAAATATAATAGAATGCCACCCTTACAACGGGATCTTACTTCGGCACTAGCTCAAAAGTAACATCCCAATGGCTAAGGCCATCGACGAAAAACGAGTTCGACATCATTCAAACCACGACGGGATCTTACTTTGGCGCCATCTCGAAAGTAACATCCCAATGGCTAAAGTCATCGACAAAAAACGAGTTCGATATCATTCGAACCACGACGGGATCTTACTTCGGCGCCAGCTCGAAAGTAACATCCCAATGGCTAAGGTCATTGATGAAAAATGATTTTGACATTATTCGAACTACGACGGGTCTTACTTTGGTGCCAGCTCGAAAGTAACGTCCCAATGGCTAAAGTCATTGACGAAAAACGAGTTCGACATTATTCGAACCACAACGGGATCTTACTTCGGTGCCAACCCGAAAGTAATATCCCAATGGCTAAGGCCGTCGATGAAAATGAGTTCGACATCATTCGAACCACGATGGAATCTTACTTCGGCACCAACTCGAAAGTAACATCCCAATGGCTAAGTTCATTGACAGAAAACGAGTTCGACATCATTCGAACTACGATGGGATCTTACTTCGGCATTAGCTCAAAAGTAACGTCCCAATGGATAAAGTCATCGACGAAAAATGAGTTTGACATCATTCGAACCATGACGGGATCTTACTTCATCGCCAGCTCGAAAGTAACATCCCAATGGCTAAGGATATCGACGAAAAACTAGTTCGACATCATTTGAACCATGATGGGATTTTACTTCGGCTCCAGCTCGAAAGTAACATCCCAGTGACTAAAGTCATCGACAAAAAACGAGTTCTACATCATTCGAACCACTACGGGTTCTTACTTCGGTGCCAGCTCAAAAGTAACGTCCCAATGGCTAAGTCCATTGATGAGAAACGAGTTCGATATCGTTCGAACCATGATGGGATCTTACTTCGGCGCTAGCTCGAAAGTAACATCCCAATGGCTAAGGCCATCGACGAAAAACGAGTTCGACATCGTTCGAACCACGATGGGATCTTACTTTGATGCCAGCTCAAAAGTAACATCCCAATGGCTAAGGCCATCGACATAAAAAACGAGTTCGACATCACTCGAACTGTAACGGGATACTACTTCGACGCCAACTCGAAAACGATATCCCTACGGCTAAGGCCGTTGCCAACGAAAAGAGTTCGACTAAACTCAATACAATAAGTTTAGCATTTCAACAAAGCATCGAAGCGACATAACCACGACAGAAGTCATCAAAAAAATTGATCAAAGAAAATGACTCAGAGATGTACGACGAAAAACAACCTCCATCCACAACAAATATGTTACAAATGTTTGTCTTTACAAAGGGCTCAAAGACACCCTTACAAAAATCACAAAGCAAAAAGTAAAGTACAAAATAAATACTACATATCATTCCCGGTGGTATACACGTCTTCATACCAAGAGTTGGAGGCAAGTCTGTCTGCATCATCAGAGTTGATATCACCGCCGTTAAGCGTTAGAGGATCATATCCGCATGCCTCACGAGCCGCACGAGCCTTGGCATGTACATCCCTAAACTCCGCTTTAGACGCCCCCCCATCAACATGAAAAGCCTTTTACACATCGAGTTGAGCCTCGACGTGAACCCACAAATTATATAGATGTTGAGGCATGATGGGGTCAGCTAGTGCATAAGATGAAGAAGGCTGCGAATGTCATCGTACGTCCTCTTCTTTCAAATAATCCATTTTCTTGTTCAATACGGATAGTTCCACCTCCAACCCTTGAATACGCCCCTCAAACCCCGCAATCTTAAGTGCAGACGCCTCCTTCTCCTTAGTCTGCTCCGGCCTACAAACACGGAAGGAATTTTCCAAAACTGCCGCCTCAGAGGTAACAGTCGCCAATCTATCGACACTCATGCCCAAATCACCTTTAAGCTCATTAATCTCCACCGTCTTCATATCCATATTGGAGGTCAAATTGACCACCCTAGAGGTCGGCATTCTCGGCCATTACCCCCTACTTAGCTCGAGCTCATCTTTCTTCAATTTGAGGGATGTCTCGAGCTCATTGTTATGGGTGATGGCCTTCATGAGGTCCTGTCTCGCTCCCTCAACTCCTCGACCTTACGCGCCAATTGATCCTCCCTCTGTTTAAGCCCTTCGCGGAACAATTGTAAGTCAGGATCCTGAGTGTAGATATCGGCCATCACATGATGCTTTGTTGACATTTAGAAGACATTTTTTCATAAATGGCCATCCTCTTCCTTTCCTGGTGCTCACGCTCGATCTCCATGATAAAGGTCTGACACAAAAAAGTGAAATTAAAACAAAAGGACAGACCAAAAACAATAACACAACCCCAACGATGAAATAAAAAGAAAGGTATCTACCCACAAGGCCATGCTAGAGACGCTCCGAGACAACTCCATGTCACTCATCACTCTAAGCGCCTCGTTATCAGGGGTAGAACATAAAGGAGCTAAAGCAGACGCCACCTGATCACAGTTCGACAACATGTTGTAGTCCCCGGGGACAACTATAGGTCGATCAGAACCCTCCACTCTGACCTCTAAGTGAGTGTGACGCTCCAAAAACTCATGAAAATCCCCTGGGTCGACATTTGAGCCTGAGCCTGAGCCCTCAATGTATAGGCCCCCTCCGACATTGGACGATGCGCCACCCTCAGCGGAGCGCATAGAACCACCTCCTTGGTAAACCCCTTCTATTTGGGGAGATCTCCCCGCCAAGATGGTGTCGACGATAAACGTGGGCACAGGTATCGTCTGCGACGCACCCGTCCTATTCTCACCAATATCAGCGGCCACGCCCTTCCCAAGCTCCGCCCTCATCCTTTCCTTGATAACAATTCATCCCCAATAGAGGACTCGTCCACAGGGTGATGGACCGATAAGGAAGAGGTTCCTTCCCTCACGACTATATCGTGAGAAGAATATCCCACCTGTATCAGTTGAGTACTACCCTCTCGGATGGACTCACTCAGAGCAAATTGCATTCCTACAGAGCGGCGGCCTGTCGAAATGCAGGGACTGGGGACCTACGCCTAGAAGCACCACAACCTGTCGTCACAGAATGCCATATTAGTAGGTATGACGGCCAATGACCAGATAGGGGCATAGAGGAAGACACTTACCGAAAGAAACTTTTGGCCCAAAACATTTTACAAAAGCGGGCCAGTCTTGAGTCTCCGCTTCATGGGGCAGCAGACAGGCTACCCAATCCCTTATACCCGCAATAGGGCGGGGCGGGCACCCTATATCTACAAAAGAAAAGCAAGTAAGCACTAAGGTGAATAAAGAAGAAAAGGAAGAATAAACAAGTGGCGACACTTACGATTCTTGTTCCACCGCTCCAGGAATCTAGCAGTGTCAGACACGATGTGTTCAGTTCCGACAAAAATACTTATGCCAAAATTTGTGACTCGCCCGGTCATCGGTGCCGACCACTAACCCTTTTGTCCCATGGTGCCTCAAATGTACCATAGTACCCCTATGAATTCTGGGTGAAAACAAGTGTAGAAGGTGGTGAATGGTAACCTCACACCCCGCCAACTCCGTATATTTTTTCAATAATAAGAGTATTTTGAGCGTGTATGAGAAAAGTTATGCCGGGCAAACTTGATAGAATCGACATAATTCTTCTGCTAATAGGAGAAGGGGGAAGGAATGACCAATCACAAAGGGGTACTCATAGAAGGTGCATTACCCGGGCCTATGGACTTCTACGAAGTCCTCTCCCGCTGGAACCATCTCAATATGAGCGGGAATACTATATTTTGCACGGAGAGCATTGATATGGACTTGCTCAGTTTCAGAAAGTACGGGGGCAGGGGTATGAGGATGGTCCTTAAGGAAATCGCTTCGAGATGAAGGATGTCTCGGCAGCAACTCCTCAACGGTGGGAAAGTTATCCCCTTCCTCCACCATCGTGTCCTCACCGCCGGTAGGGGGCGCTACGGACAACGGGGTAACATCTGAAACCCCCTCACGAGATCAATGTGATCTAGGCATATTTATGGTGATGAATGCTGATAAGTTAGGATTTTAAAATGTTTTATGCCCCTACTTGCCTACGCTTAGATCATATATTGTTACAAAATAGTCCTAAAAGGCTCGCAAGTTGTGCTTGATCGCAAGTTTGATCGACAAAGTGACAAAATGTCAAAGATCGGCTCAAAAAGGAGTGAAACCTGCTCAAGTATCAAAGACCAAGAAATTTAAGAAAAGAAGGCCTAGTGCGGACCGCGCAAAGTAGAATGAGGCCGCACTAGGTGGTTCAAAGAGTTGGTGAATCAGGCTAGAAGAAGCGCGGCCACGATACACATCTCGCGGTCCGTGGTGAAGGCTCCGCGGCCGCACTACTCTTTTGTGCGGTCCGCTGTCATGAGGTTTAGAGAGATAAAGTTTGCAATGCCAGTGCCATGCGGTCATCGGTTGTGGTTGCGCGGACCGCGCCAGCTCCCTCCATGGCCGCGGTCCACAGAGTCCAAGTTCAGAGAAGCAGAAGTGAGCCAATGCGGCTGCGGTCCATTTAATGCGACCCGCACTGACCCCGCAGGGGTATTTTTGTCTAATTTTTCCAGCCTAGTATAAATAGAACATTTTACCATTTTTAGGTTATCAGATACATCAGTGGAGAGTTGTGATCGTGAGAACGTATTTTGTAGCCATTTTTGGCACTTATGCTTTACATTTACGATAGATTCTTGTAATTTAATTTTAGCAATTAATTAATATGCTTACTTCTTTATCTATTTCTTCAATTTCTTTATCTAGCATGAGTAGCTAAACCCATTAGCTAGGGTTGTGGCTCAACCCTAGTCTGGATAATTGATGGGTGTTGCCATCTAGTGTTAGATTGACTATGGGTGTTTGCTATTTGGGTTGATTTTATGTTTTAATCTAGAATTGGTGGTTGCAAATACTGATTCAAGCTTTGTGGGTTTAACTTTTCTTGAGAAAGAGAGCCTATGACCCCAAAAATTGACCCAACAAGGAATTGGGATGGACTCATGAGATATGATAGTCCCAATTAATGGGTTAAACCTCGAGAGAGTAATTACCCTACTTAAACCCTAGTTGCTTGGTCTAACTTGCCTACCCATTTGGTCTCGAGAGAGTCAATTGGGCAAAATCACTCTCTCTATCGAGAGGTGTGAGAGCGGGTAAAATTGTGCAATGGTTGTAGCATAAGCCCCAATTATGTCAATCGAACCTTAGTAACATCTACCCGTCAATTAGCCACCTAGGTAGTGTCACGACCCTAGTGCCCGTCTTCCCATTAGATACAACTTAGCAATATTTTCATAGCATAATTTAGTGTTAATCAATAGTTTTACAAAAATAGTTATAATTTGAAAACCCAAAAATGTTTGAAGTGACATTAGGAGTACAAACACATCTCTAGGATAGACAGACAATCCAACTCCACTACTAGCTCCCTGAGAAATTCGATCCCGACCCTCATATCGGGTAAAAGCTATTACTACCCGCTCTACCTACCTTAGTGTAGCGTCGAGTTGGCCGTGGTCACTTTTTGGCGCTGTTGCCGGGGAGCTTATGGTGTTGACTATCAATTTAGTTAGTTTTGTGTTTTGCTTCTCTTTTCTTCTTGTTTACTAATTCTATTTGTGTCGATCAATCAGGTACAAATGGCTCTTAATACAAATGACCCTCTCGGCAATGTGATAGTGGGGGAGGAGGTAGAGGATCTAGAACAAGATGAGGTCTTACTTCAAGTTCCACAGAGGGGCCGAAATGCCAATATAAATGCAAAATGAGAACAACAATATTCCAAACCCTCCTCCGCAACCGCCGAGAGTGGCTCCCGGAGTTTTACCAAATCAAGGATATGCCAGTGCTATTATGCCTCCTCGAATCCGGGCAGGGAACTTTCAAATCACAAATGTTATATTGACCTTGCTCGAGCAAAGAGGGTATTTCACGGGCGCCTCCGATCAAAATTCCTACAAGCACTTGAAGGGGTTCGTGGATACATGTTGGGGTAGCAAGCAGACAAACATGTCCGAGGATGCATTGAGATTGAGGCTTTTCCCGTTCTCTCTTTGGGGTAAAGCATTAGATTGGTTAGAAAGGCTCCCCAATCATTCCATTACAACATGGGATGAATTGGCGGACAAATTTATTTCCAAGTTCTTTTCTCTAAGTCATATGGCGGCTCTTCGAGATGAAATTCTATCCTTCAAGAAAGAGCCAATGGAACCTTTGCGCGAGATATGGAAAATATATAGAACAATGGTGAAAGAGTGCCCTAATAACGACATGACCGAGGCTATGATTCA
This sequence comes from Nicotiana sylvestris, assembly GCF_000393655.2. Lineage (NCBI taxonomy): Eukaryota > Viridiplantae > Streptophyta > Magnoliopsida > Solanales > Solanaceae > Nicotiana > Nicotiana sylvestris. The sequence continues at coordinate 77,793,638 of NC_091065.1, read as the reverse complement.
ACAAACCTTTTATCAGGGCATCAACACCACGAATCAATGCATTGTGAACCAATTGGCCGGAGGGAACTTTATGAAACTTTCTTACCAAGAGGCATGTGATGTACTTGATGAAATGGCCGACACCTCTTCGGCATGGCAAAGCCGAGCAAACGTGCCCCAAGGTGACCCCACGGTCATCCATTTGCATAAGGAATTGCATGATCATGGACAAGCTATTGCCGAGCTTACAACAACTATGAATCAATTGGCAAAGGCGCAATTGCAACAAGTCCAAAACCCGCGCCAAGTCAATGCAATGGAAGGTGTTTCTATGTTGAAAAGGAGGCAAAGAGGGCAACATCCTCAAGGTAATTGTGAACAATATGACAACAATAATGATGGTGGTGGTTATTCAAATGAGTGCTATGATGACCAAAGAAAAAAGGTCCAATATGTCAATAACATCCAAGGGAATAGAGGCAACTCTTCGAATCAACAATGGCATCCTCAAGGAAATTGGGGCAATCAACAACAAGGCGGAGGTAATTGGAATAACAACAATCAACAACAAGGTGGTGGCAATTGGAATAATAACAATCAAGGAGGGTGGAACAATAGCGTGAACCAAGGCAACCAGGGGCAAGGCTTTCAAAGGCCCCCCATGTACCAACAACCGAACAATCCACCCCCCTTTACTTTTCAAGGTCCTAGTTCTTCCGGGAGTGATATGGGGAGAATTGAAAGCATGTTCGAGCAAATGATGAAAAAGAACCAAGATTCCGATGCCCAATTAGCTTCTCATAATACATCTATCCGGAACTTGGAGGTGCAATTAGGACAAATCTATCAAGCGTTGAATACTCGTCCCAAGGGTGCGCTACCAAGTGATATAGTAGTGAATCCGAAGGGTGTGAATAATAATCATGTGATGGCAGTTACAATAAGAAGTGGGAGAGGCGGTGATGTGAATGCCTCAAAGCAAAAGCAAGTTATGGATGAAGATGTTGAGTTGCGGGATAATGATGTACCTTTGATTGTTGATGATATGGTTAATCAAAATGTGAACAATGATGTGCGGATTGATATTAATGATGAAGCTGAGGTAGAGACTCAAGATGCCGTGAACCCGTCTAGGGAACACGTGATTGACATGCCCGAGCCGGTTGTACCAAAGGCCAAGGCACTTTTGACTAGGCCACCTCCACCTTATCCTCAATGGTTAGCAAAGCAAAAGAGTGACAATCAATTCAAAAAGTTCATTGACATGATGAAGAGCCTCACAATCAACGTGCCTTTGGTGGAGGCACTTGAGCAAATGCCGGGGTACGCTAAGTTCATGAAATATTTGGTAACAAAGAAGAGGTTGATGGAGTGTGAAACAATTAAAATGACTCATCAAGTGAGTGTCATAGTGCATTAAATGGCACCCAAGCTTGAAGACCCCGAAGCTTTTACTATCCCTTGTACTATCGGAAGTGCGAATTTTGCCAAGGCCCTTTGTGACTTGGGGGCTAGCATAAATTTGATACCGTACTAGGTCTTCAAGACTTTGGGAATTGGACAACCTCGACCCACTTCAATGAGACTTCAAATGGCGGATCGATCGATGAAGCGACCTTTTAGCATAATCGATGATGTACTTGTCCGGGTGGATAAGTTTATACTGCCGGCTGACTTTGTCATATTGGATTGTGAGGTGGACTTTGAAGTGCCGATTATTCTTGGTAGGCCTTTCCTAGCTACGGGGAAGGAATTGGTTGATGTTGAAGCGGGTGAGTTGACTTTCCGAGTGGGGGATGAGAAGGTGGTATTCCATGTTTGCAAATCAATGAGACAACCTAATAGCACGGAGGTGTGTTCATTTGTAGACATTGTCACAGCTGTGATAGTGGATGACATAAGTTCCATGATCCATGTTGAAGATCCCCTTGAGGCCGTGCTTCTTAATATGGATGTCAACGATGATGCTAGTAGAGTGGAAGGCGTGAATGCATTGCATGGTATGGGTTCATATTCATATGAGCCTAGGAGGCTATCCTTGGATCTTGAAAACCGCAAAACTCCACCAACAAAGCCATCAATTGAGGAGCCACCGGTGTTGGAGTTGAAGCCACTTCCTCCATACCTCAAGTATGAATTCTTAGGTTCAAACTCTACTTTACCTGTTATTCTTTCTTATTGCCTTACTAACATGCAGGTTAAGGCCACCTTGGCGGTTCTTCAAAAGTGGAAAAAGGCAATCGGATGGACTCTAGCTGATATTCGGGGAATAAGCCCAGCATTTTGCATGCACAAAATCATCTTGGAGGAGGATGAAAAGCCTTCCTTGGAGCATCAAAGAAGACTAAATGAGGCGATGCAAGAGGTGGTGAAGAAAGAGGTTATCAAGTGGTTAGATGTTGGGTTGGTTTATCCTATTTCTGACAGTTTGTGGACTTCTTCGTTGCAATGTGTGCCGAAAAAGGGTGGTATGACCGTGGTGACCAATGACAACAATGAGATCATTCCCACTAGAACGGTCACCCGGTGGAGAGTTTGTATGGATAACCGGAAACTGAACAAGGTGACTAGAAAATATCATTTCTCATTGCCATTCCTTAACCAAATGCTTGATCGTCTTGCCGGCCGGGCTTTCTATTGTTTTCTGGATGGTTACTCGGGGTACAATAAAATTCTAATTGTCCCGGAGGACCAAGAAAAGACCACCTTTACATGTCCTTATGGTACATTCTCTTTCTCTAGAATGCCATTTGGATTCTGTAATGCTCCGGCGACCTTCCAATGTTGCATGATGGCTATTTTCACCGACATGGTGGAGGATATCTTGGAGGTCTTCATGGATGATTTCAGCATGGTTGGGGATTCTTTTGAGGAGTGCTTGGTAAACTTGGATAGAGTGTTGGCTCGATGTGAAGAAACCAACCTTGTTCTCAATTGGGGAAAATGCCATTTTATGGTAGAAGAAGGTATAGTGTTGGGTCACAAAATCTCGAAGCGAGGAATTGAGGTTGATAAGGCCAAGATTGAGGTTATTTTGAGGCTCCCTCCCCTACTTATGTCAAAGGGGTGAGGAGTTTCCTTGGGCACACGGGTTTCTACCGGAGGATCATAAAATATTTTTCCAAAGTGGTACATCCGTTGTGCAAGTTGCTAGAGAAAGATGCAAAGTTCTTGTTCGATGAGAGTTGTATGCATGCATTCGTGCTTCTTAAGCTCAAGTTGACTTCTACCCCCATAATTATTGCACCAAATTGGAGCTTGCCTTCTGAGCTCACGTCCGATGCTAGTGACGCTGCGGTTGGGGCTGTTTTGGGCCAAAGAATCAACAAGATGTTTCATCCGGTGTACTATGCAAGCAAGACCATAAATGAGGCTCAAAGAAACTATACAGTCACCGAGAAATAATTGTTGTCTATTGTGTTTGCTATGGAAAAGTTTCGACCTTACTTATGGGGGCCAAAGTTATAGTGCACATAGATCACGCCGCCTTTAGGTATTTGATGACCAAGAAAGACTCCAAGACGAGATTAATGAGATGGGTGTTACTTCTTTAAGAGTTTGATCTAGAAATTGTTGATCGGAAGGGTAGTGAGAATCAAGTGGCAGACCACTTGTCCCGTTTGGAGGAGAAGGGGAGGCCTTGTGACGGCCTTGAGATCAATGATGCATTTCCCGGCGAATAACTTCTTGCGGTGTCAATGAAGGATATGCCATGGTTTGCTGATGTTGCCAATTACCTTGTGACTGGAATAATCTCGTGTGAGATCTCTTCTAACCAAAGGAAGAAGCTCAAGCGGGATAGTTTGGATTTCTATTTGGATGAGCCATACTTGTTCAAGATTTGCACGGATGGTGTGATTCGACGATGTGTCCCGGAGGAGGAACAATTAGGTATTTTTGAGGCTTGTCATTCCTCTCCCTATGGTGGCCATCATGGCGAGGCGAGAACGGTTTCTAAAGTGCTTAGTTGTGGATTTTACTGGCCTACCTTGTTTAAAGATGCAGGTGATTTGGTGAAGAGATGTGATGAGTGCCAAAGAGCTGGCAAAATTTCTAAAAGGGATGAGATGCCCCTCAATACAATTCTCGAAGTGGATATTTTTGATGTTTGGGGCATCGATTTCATGGGTCCTTTTGTGAGCTCTTGTGGGAACACTTACATTCTCGTGGCGATGGACTATGTCTCAAAATGGGTTGAAGCCGTGACTTTGCCCAACAATGAAGCCCGGAATGTTGTGGCATTTTTGAAAAAGAGTATATTCACAAGGTTTGGCACTCCTCGTGCTATCATTAGTGATGGGGGTCCCACTTCTGCAACAAGGCTTTCGACACGTTGCTTTCTAAGTACGATGTCAATCATAAGTTTTCGACCCCCTATCATCCTCAAGCTAGTGGCCAAGTGGAAGTCTCCAACAGATAAATTAAGAGTATCTTGTCTAAAACTATCAATGCTAATAGGACCAATTGGTCGAAAAAGTTGGATGACGCTCTTTGGGCTTATCGGACGACCTACAAAACTCTGATTGGTATGTCACCATACCGGTTAGTGTTTGGGAAAGCTTGTCATCTTTCAGTGGAATTAGAGAACAAAGCCATGTGGTCTTTGAGGAAGTTGAACTTAGAATGGGATAAATATGCGGGTTGAACAACTTAATGAGCTTGATGAGTTTAGATTCCATGCCTACTCCAGCTCGTCCTTGTACAAGGACAAAATGAAGTACTTTCATGATAAATATGCTCGGGGCAAGGAGTTCAAGGTTGGAAATATGGTTCTCTTGTTCAATTCCTAGTTACGTCTGTTTCCGGGTAAGCTCAAGTCAAAGTGAAGTGGGCTGTTTGAAGTTGTGTTCGTGACCCCATTTAGTGCTCTTGATCTAAGGAACAAGAATGGTGAAGTATTCAGAGTCAATGGACATCGGGTCAAGCATTATCTTGGGAAATTTGATGATAGCCACGTGGTGGCACTTCTCCATCTAAAGTGATGTGCTAGTAACATGCATCGTGCCACAACGTTAAATCAGGCGCTGTTTGGGAGGCAACCCGTGTTTTTTTTTCCTTTTTGTTGTTTTCTGTGTTTTCTTGGTAGTGTAGATTTGATTTTTGAGCTAACTGATTGTGAGATGTTGCAGGGATTGAGTTGATGCAGTGCAAAATAGTTTGAAAAAAGAGTTGAATAGTCTCTGAAGATTGCCAGTGCGACCGCAGTTGCTTTTATGCGGTCCGCACTGGTGAAGGTCAAAAGGGGTGCTCTGAAGTTTGTCACTGCGGCTGCATTCCATTTAGTGCGGTCCCCGGTGGACCTCCGCGGCCGCTGTCTGTTTTGTGCGGACCATGAAAGTTGCCTACTCAAGCTTCATTTTGAACAAACTCAGCATGGTCCGCGGTCGGTTTTATGCGGCTGCGCTGGTAGGTAAGGCTGGGTCCCACTATTTTCTATAAATAGAACTCATGGGTCACTATTTACCTTTTTCGAACTTTTTACACTCAGAGAAATAAAAGCATTGTTCATAACCACTCCTGACCGTGATTCTTGCTTAAGATTGACTAATTACATTTCATTTTCTCATATGGTAATGTTTCACTCAGTCCTTGTACATTTACTTGATTAATTTTGTTTTATTTTATTATCATTAGCTCATAACTTCTTTTACTTCTCGTTAGTTTCTTCTTCTTTATTTAGTTGTTAGCTTAGGATAGTTTAAAATGCTGGATTTGTGTGCTAAATATGCGTAATGGTTGGGCAAGTGAGTAGGGACAAAGTAGGTGAACAAATTTGAACAATTGTGCAAAAAAAAAAAATGAAATGAAACCCTAACTTAGTGCCTGTGCAAATTACTCTCCGCGGCCCACGGTCGCCTTTGTGCGGTCCGCGGTGCCCTGGCGCGGAGCGTGGTGCCCAAGCGATTGAAATTGAACCTATGCCTGACGCAACCGCATTGCACTTTATGCGGTCCGCGCTGGCCCACCGTGGCCGCAATGCTTCTTTGTGCGGTCCGCGGTGGTTGGATTCAGAGAGGTAGTGTTACAGATTTCACCTTAGTGCGGATCGCGGTTGCTTTTATGCGGTCCGCGGTGCCCCCAATGCGGCCGTAGTACTTTTTATGCGGACCACGGTAGGGAGATTCAGAGAGATATTTTCTAGGCCTTGTCCCAATGCGGACCGCGGTCGCCTTTGTGCGGTCCGCGGTGCCCCCAGTGCGGCCGCACTCCTGTTTGTGCGGGCCGCAGTGTTCTATTCTGTACTGTTTCTGCAACCTATAATCTGCTGTCTGCAATTCATTTTCAACCCTTGTTTCACTGCCTGTGCCGATACTAACCATGTTAGATGTGTATGCTTGCAGATAATGGTCAAACAACGAGGTGGAGGTTCCAAACAACCTGCGCGAGGTAGTTCCTCCCGGAAAGGGAAGCAAAGGATGGTAAAACTCACTCCCCAGGCTAGAAAAAACATAAAAGAAATGAGGAAAGCAATCAAAGCGGCTGATAGAGCCATTGACAACTCGGGGAGTGAGTACGAGCCCTCCCGGGAGATCTCTTCAGATTCAGTCCCTCTTTACATGCCGTATCCAGAGAACTCCATACATAGAGACACTCCTCCATCTTCCTCCGATGCTTGAGCTTCAATTAACATTTCTTCTGGGTCGTCTGAGGGCTCAGCGGCAGGTAGTGGGGATGGATACTCTACCTCTCCCACAGCGTCTCTATCAGGAGAGGGTGTTAGGGGTAATGAGGGAGATATAGAGTTACCTGGGGGGTGGTGTGCCTCATGTTGGGGGTGTTGACCGAACTAGGAATCCCGCTGTGTGTGAAGATAATTCGTCATCCAGGTGGCGTTCCACAAGTTTAGGGAATGGTGGCCGGCACGGAAATTGATTTTTGAGAGGAGTTTCATTGACAGAGACCTCATACCCCTACACCTCAATGTACATAGACAGTTTCAGGCTCGGGTGGGTTGGGAGTTCTTTAAAGATAATTGTGTGAAGGCGAATGAGCATATGGTCAAGGAGTTCTATAGCAATGTGGCACACATCTTGAAGGGCACTAAGGTGACCAAAGTGAGAAACAAAAATGTGGTATTTACCGGGAAAGCACTAAATGAATACCTGTGGTTCAATGATGAAGATGAGTCCCTTTACAATGAAAAATTGGCAATGGGCGAGGAGGTTCGTTCGTGGTTAGCTTCATATCTGGCAATCCCGGGTACGGTTCCAGAGTGGTTACAAGCAGGAGCCAAAATACTTCAAAGAACTTTCAACTTTGAGGCTAGAGGGTGGTTGACTTTTGTGTGCAGTCGGCTCGACCCCACTACCCATGATCAGACTATTCCACTTGCCCGGGCTGTTCTTGTTGCTTCTATTATGGCAGGATATCCTATCAACGTGGGCAATGTGATGTCCAGCGTCATTTCTGTAGTGGGGGTTGAGCATGACCGGAACTACCCTTTTCCCAGCACCCTCACTATGTATTTCCGGGACCTGGAGGTGGAGAAAAGACCTTTTGACGTAAAGGTCAAACCTGTGGCTCTGTTTTCATGGTACAGTTTGAAGGGGTCATACAACCCCAAGGACAAAAATTAAAAGCCGTCTGCTTCTGCCCCAACTGGCCAGTCTGAAGAGCCAGTTGCGCTAGAGCCCTCCACTGAGCCTACTTCCACAATTGCTGACATGCCTCCCGGACCTTCCACTTCTATTGGTCCCTCGACTTCAGCTGGCCGGGGAATTCCATCTTCCCGGGCCCATCCTATCACCGCCCACCAGCTGTGCCAAACACTTCATAGATTGAACAACTAGATGGCGACTGCTTCATCCAAATTGTCCACCTTGACTTCTACCATTGCGGCTCAGTCGGCACCACAACCAGTGCAGGTGCCCCAGTCTATTGAGGATTCACTTAAGGAGATTCTTGCCAACCGACAAAAGATCCTCGATTCTCAGGCTGCCTTGGCTAAGGTAGTGGATTCACATGGCAAGGCCCTGAAGGAGCTTGCCAGGGAGCACAAGAAGCTGCGCAAAACACGGGCTTCCAAGGAGTCTGTGAAGGCGCTGAGGGAGTATGTTGACAAACTGAAGGTAGACCAACTGCCTTTAGACTTGCTATTTGAGGATCCAGCCCCAGCAGCAGCACCAGTAGCAGAGCCACAGTAGGAGCAGACACGGAGGCTTCCAAAGAAGAAGAGGAAGCTCCCTAGTGCAGATAAGGCGATCATCCAGTTGGCGGACCCACCAGAGGTTTCCCCTAGTCAGCCACATGATGTTCCAGATATTCAATTTATACAGGTCCAGGCCCCAGTCCCAGCAGCTGAGCAGTAGGAGACCGGGAACCAGTCTGAGGTTCCCGTACATACAGAGGACCAGGGGACCACTCATGTTCCCATGCAGACAGACGAGGCTTAGGGAGCTCTTATATCTTTTCCTTTGATTTCTTGATGCTTATTTATTTAGTTGGCATTGGGGACAATGCCAGCTTTTATTTGTGGGGGTGCGCCCTACTTTTTATCCGGATGATTGTATATATTAGTTGACTTAGTTTATGTTTCTGTTGATTTTTTTTATTTGGTTTGTATATAACTTTACATTTAGTTACTTTTATCACACTTTTTATCTTCTATTTGGTCTGTATATAAAGTTACATTTTTGTATATATATTCATCCCCTGTTGTATATTCTAATTCCCTATTGTAAATATTCATTATATTTTTTATTTCGTACAAATTTTTCATTCTTAGCTTAGTAGATAGGCTCACAGCCTTTTTGTTTCAGTTTTGGCGCTTTCACTAAACCCTTGATTTTCTAAATGTCATGGTTCTTTCCAAGGGTGGAGTATTGTGCAAACCCGATGGCTCTTCCCGATTATGGATGGCGTGACAACCTTCTTAGGGTTTGAGTCCGTTTTTGATTTATCTCTTGTTTTTAGTAGTTTATAGTTAAGGGTACCTCAAGCAAAGCTTCACTTGGGCCTAACACATTTGCCTTTGATCCCATGGTCAAAGACAAGGGGTTGTGTTTAGGATGGTGAAAGTAGTGACCTTGAGACTCTTGTTTTGACCAAACAAACATCAAGTGGTCTTTCGGGACTACTGTGTACTCAATCGTGTCTAAGGTTGTTGTGGGCCCCCGACTCTATGTCTTTCGCAATCCTTGAGTGTGTGTGGTGAGAAATCGAATTGTGAGTCCAAGTCCCAAGCCAATGGTCTAGAACTTTCCCTGAATGTTTGTTGAGGTGAAATTTTGAGTAAAATTCGATTTGAGAAGTGATTATAGGCTCTCCTTGATCCAAGCAATAGTCGAACAATTCCATAGCCTACCAATGATATAATCCTTAGCTAACCCTTTTGAGCCTTAACCCTTTTTCTTTCAAGAACCAATGCTACAAGCCTATACCCATTCTAAATTATACCCTCTCTTGGCACCCAAATCGTCCCTTAAGTAATGACAAAATTCTAAATTTGGGGGGGGGGGAGACAAGAAAGGAAACAAAGTGAAAAAAGGAACAAAAGCAAAAGGAAAGAAAGGCGATGAAAAAGAAAGAAAAGAAAAGACAAAAATAAAGCCTAATGTGCAAAGAATAAAACGGGATTCAAGAAAAACAAAAGTGAAAAAGGTGTGGAAAAAAGTAGAAAAAGGAGAAATGCTTTGAATTTCATAAGAAAGAGTGACAATGTGTCTCTCTAACTCCTTAAAAAGAAGTGAAATACTCAAAGAGTCAAAGAGAATTGTGCCAGAATGAATCAAAAGAAGTGCTTAAGGTAAGATGGAAACAACTTTTCCTACCCTGAACCAAAAGCCTTCACATTGACTCCACAAAAGCCCTATATGATCTTGAGTTGGATGACACTCGCATTAGTGGATACTTACATGAGGGTCAAGCATATGGTACTTTGAGCCGGACTTGTGACCTTTCTTTGAGAGAGAGATGAGTGACTTCCCATTAACCTTGGTTTGCATGCTTGTACTCTAAAAGGTGAGGTTTGCTTAGGGAGAGTTGAGGATGTGTGAGTATGGGGTCCACAACGACCAAAGTAATTGAGAGAGTTCTTTGGTGTAATGAGTCAATTCTTGATGCTCTTTTGTCACACTTGATCCATAGTTTTTCAAAGTTTAAATTTTGTTAATGATCCATTTGTATTGAGGGCAATTATTAGTCTCAATTGATTCTTGTTGAGGTTACTTTAGGACAACTGGAATTACTTGGATTTTCCTTTAAGGGGTGGGTCTTATTTTGTTTGCTTGAGGACAAGCAAAGATTTAAGTTTGGGGGAGTTGATAAGTTAGGATTTTAACATGTTTTATGCCCCTACTTGCCTATGCTTTGATCATATATTGTTACAAAATAGTCCTAAAAGGCTCACAACTTGGGCTTGATCATAGGTTTGATCGACAAAGTGACGAAATGTCAAAGATCGGCTCAAAAAGGAGTGAAACCTGCTCAAGTATCAAAGACCAAGAAATTTAAGAAAAGAAGGCCTAGTGCGGACCGCGCAAAGTGGAATGCGGCCGCACTAGGTGGTTCAGAGAGTTGGTGAATTAGGCTAGAAGAAGCGCGGCCGCGGTACACATCTCGCAGTGCGCGGTAAAGGCTCCGCGGCCGCACTACTCTTTTATGCGGTCCGTAGTCATGAGGTTCAGAGAGATGAAGTTTGCAAAGTCAATGCCATGCGGTTCGCGGTAGTGGTTGCGCGAACTGCGCCAGCTCCCTCCGCGACCGCGGTCCATTCTACGCAGTCCGCGGAGTCCAAGTTCAGAGAAGCAGAAGTGAGCCCAGTGCGGCCGCGGTCTATTTAATGCGGCCCGCACTGACCCCGCAGTGGTATTTTTGTCCAGTTTTTCCAGCCTAGTATAAATAGAATATTTTACCATTTTTTAGGTTATCAAATACATCAGTGGAGAGTTGCGCTCCTGAGAACTTATTTTGTAGCCATTTTTGGCACTTTTGCTTTACATTTACGATATATTCTTGTAATTTAATTTTAGCAATTAATTAATATGCTTACTTCTTCATCTATTTCTTCAATTTCTTTATCTAGCATGAGTAGCTAAACCCATTAGCTAGGGTTGTGGCTCAACCCTAGTTTGGGTAATTGATGGGTGTTGCCATCTAGTGTTAGATTGACTATGGGTGTTTGCTATTTGGGTTGAGTTTATGTTTTAATCTAGAATTGGTGGTTGCAAACACTGATTCAAGCTTTGTGGGTTTAACTTTTCTTGAGAAAGAGAGCGTATGACCCCAAAAATTGACCCAACAAGGAATTGGGATGGACTCATGAGATATGATAGTCCCAATTAATGGGTTAAACCTCGAGAGAGTAATTACACTACTTAAACCCTAGTTGCTTGGTCTAACTTGCCTACCCATTTGGTCTCGAGAGAGTCAATTGGGCAAAATCACTCTCTCTACCGAGAGGTGTGAGAGCGGGTAAAATTGTGCAATGGTTGTAGCATAAGCCCCAATTATGTCAATAGAACCTTAGTAACATCTACCCGTCAATTAGCCACCTAGGTAGTGTCACGACCCTAGTGCCCGTCTTCCCATTAGATACAACTTAGAAATATTTTCATAGCATAATTTAGTGTTAATCAATAGTTTTACAAAAATAGTTATAATTTGAAAACCCAAAAATGTTTGAAGTGACATTAGGAGTACAAACACATCTCTAGGATAGACAGACAATCCAACTCCACTACTAGCTCCCTGAGAAATTCGATCCCGACCCTCATATCGGGTAAAAGCTATTACTACCCGCTCTACCTACCTTAGTGTAGCATCGAGTTGGCTGTGGTCAAATGCTTTGACAGAACAGAAAAAGCCAAGGACGACAAACTGAGAGAAAGCAAAGAGAATTGCTAGAGCAAAAGTGGGAGAAAAGGTAAGGAATAACCAAAGAAGAAATGACCAAGAGTTTTAGAAATTACAAACCCTCCATCTATTTATAGGATTGGGTGGTGCCATAATCGAAGCAGAAGGCTGTAGAATGGCACCGAAATCGAAGCGACAAGCCCTTAGCTCCTGTCTCGAAAATACACATAATGATGACGCACGTGGAGGTGACGTCATTTCCTGATAAGATACACCACACATGGTCTCGTTGAGCACACTAACCTTCCATTGTTGGCCAAGTCATGACGTGTCATGAAACCAAATTTCTCACAAACGTGCGCGATGTCCGCTCATCGAGGATGCTCCAAGTCGCAACCTTGACAAACGGAGGGACTAACTGTATGGGTCTAAATTTGGTCGACCATGGCTATTGTCAAATACGACCAAAGATGAGGTCTCCACAGCATGACATCCTGTGGAGAACGACGATGACTGACAACAAATGAAGGATGTATGACTTTTGTAGTAGCGTCGGCCTAACAGGGTGCATTAAGAATATACTCTCGAATATTCCCTAGGGCATGTCTCCTAGGATTCAGAGGGGGTTGTCCCTTATAAATATAGGAAGTAAGTAACCTTGTGAGGGGGGATTTTTCTGAACGAAGAACTTTCTTTGTAATACTGATTCGACATTGGTGGTGATCATTTTTTACACACTTAATTCTTCTGTTCCAGGAGATCAATAGATTATACTTACCTTGTTCACCCCTCATGTCCCTCATTCTGGGATATATTATACTTGGCTGAGATTAACCCTTTATCTTCTTGAATTGATTTAACCAAAAAGGATTCGATATCTTTTGGGCCAAACAATATATCCAATGATTTTTCTAGGTTTATTTTGCGTCCCCAAAACGAACGGTTTATTTATCATTGATGGATGAACGATGAGAATTGAATCCCAAACTTGATGGATAGAAACAATAAACAAATAGAACATGTCTATTTAGAGGTAGTGATTCAAGAACAACCATTGTTATCGATATTAATTCAAACAGTAGTTAACGAGTTGGAATTTCAATATGTGAACTTCGAATTCAGTTTTGTCATCTTCTGACTAATATATAGGATAAGGAACGAACAAAGAACTTATCTAAGAAAATGCGAAGATAAAAGTGCAAAGGCGAAATACATAAATGGCCCTTCAAGTTGTCCTCAACGATCATTTGAACACTTCAACTGAGACCATTTCCCACTAGATACTTTAAGTGATTGTTAAGTAAATCAAATAAATACCCTAGTACAGCATACCAGATGCGTGAGTTACACTTGTCAAATAAGCCAATTAATGAACGACACGTGTAATTTATAATTAAAACTTAACACAAATTAACCAAAAAATGAATTTAAACGAGAAAAAGCCCATTTGTTCCCAACACCCTTTCTCCTACCCCCCCCCCCTCCAACTTCATCTTCTTCTTCCAAACCAAAACCAGTTCCCCCATTTATTTCCAACACCCTTTTCCCTCCTCCCTCAAAACTTCTTCTTCTTCTTCTAAACCAAAACCAGCGCCGCCTAGTTAACCTACAATTTCAAAGTAGGATTTGCTCTTTTCAATGCTACACAACGGCTTTGTAATGTATTTTGATTCGCCGGAGACGGGAAAGAAACAAGAGCTTGGCTTTATAAAACCTGAAAGTGGTAGTAGCAAATTGGAGGACTAAGATTTAAGCTTATTTACTGTGGATTTTACAAAATCCAAAATTGATCTTTTAAATACCCATTGCCGCACAAAAGTTGGAATGTGGAGCTAAAAAGTCTGGAGTTGCACAAGAAATTATCACTAACGCCTTCGTGATCTTTGTCGGCTCCGTCGCCCGATGCCGGAGAGGGGTTCTCGTTATTGGTTTTTGGTGCTTTTTAGTTGGAACTTCTCTGTTCCTCTCTCCATTTTGCTGTATTAAGGCATTAAAATCTTGAAGAGGGTATGTTTGTTCAATTGCTGGATGATGGGGTTGGATTGGAACTGATTTGATTTTTTTTGTGTTATTCTTGTATATGAGATTGTTTAATTTGGTGAAGTAATATGTATAATTCTTGATTTTTTTTCTTTTTTCTGCTTCAAAAAAAAATAGACCAGTGAAGGCTCCGGCCAAACTTCCGACCACTGCTCCGGTGGTAGCTTAAGGTAGTGGAGCTACTTATGTTGGGGGCGAGGAAGGTTCATATGAAATTTGAGTGAAAAATGTCTAATATTATTGCTCGCAGATTTTTGAGTGAGAAAAAAATAATAATGTGGGACCCACTTTCAAAACAAAATTTAATTTAATTCTAAAACTAAAAAAAAGTCTGATAAAACCTCACGCGCCCAAACGCAAATAAAATACACGTAACTTGTCATGTCACTGTGAAGTGTCTATTTGATTTACTTCACAGTCACTTGAAATGTCTAGCTAGAAATGGTTTCAGTTGAGGTGTTCAAATGATCGTTGAGGACAACTTGAAAGGACCGTTTATGTATTTTGCCAAGTGCAAAAGATGACTTCATCTACATGGTACCCTACAAAATGCATATACTATAATCAAATTGGTGTGACTACGAATAAACAAACAGACATGCCAACTTTAATTTGTACCATAATCAATTCAAACACTAATTAAATCATATTATATACGTGTACGTCTTAGATTAAAAAGACTTGTGACCAAATCTTTTGTTAAACCTCAGATATATCAGCGTTTCAGGCACTAATGATCTTACCACTTCCAAAATCCTGCCACGTACTTGCTAAGATTTTTCGAGCAACGAAAAACAAGATACTTTTGTAAGGACACGTGTCGAGAGATCGGCATATTCTTACAAAACGCATATGTTGTCCTAGATTCTGTAACACATCAAATCAATCCCCATTTTCATTGCCCACCAATGAGAGAAACCACGTACCCAATTTTTTTATAGGAATCATGGTGACAGTTAATTATCTACTCCTAGTGCTACACGTGTCCGACCATGTGTTTCTAGATGTCACGATTTATATAGGCGCGAAAAACACAAGTTTTTGAAGGCAAGGAATCGGACTACGTAAATTCTCGTCGGAAAAAAAAAATGAGTCAAAGTCCGAGTCAAAGACGGAGGCTAAATCCGCACGGAGCTGGCGAGTCGTTGACTGAGTCAGTTGATGACTCGGCAATTCACAATGAGATAATTCTCGGTGCGATATTTGCCTCCATGAATTGGGATATTCATGCTCTGTGTCAAACGGCATCGGTTAATCGGAAGCTT
This sequence comes from Nicotiana sylvestris, assembly GCF_000393655.2. Lineage (NCBI taxonomy): Eukaryota > Viridiplantae > Streptophyta > Magnoliopsida > Solanales > Solanaceae > Nicotiana > Nicotiana sylvestris. Next base: position 77,778,561 of record NC_091065.1, on the reverse strand, counting down.
CGAGCACTTGCGAAAAGGATATTATGGAAGGAGCTGTGCCTATATCGCGCTCCCCGCATGATAGCATCGTTAATGGACGGTGCGCCGAATGGTCGGATAGGAGTTGGATGGGACGCTATGGCGAAATTGCTGTTTTTCTGTTACGGGTGCAATTCAACCCGACATTTCCAAACAGGTGGGGCATCTCCGGGTCATTTTGTGGAATCGTCCAGATTTTCGAAGACGTCGGGTCGGAGCCTTTTGGTGAAGAGATGCAGAACGGATCTGTTGTATGTGAGCGATCCCTTATGTGAGCATAAAATTAGGGGTATGGATGATTATTTGGGGATTTTCAGAGGGGTATTTGGGGGATTTATGAAGTCAAAGACGAGGGCGTGTTTGATTAGTAAACAAGTGGAGCTTGAAGAGGGAGTAAGGTGTCCGTTCTGTGGGGCCTGAGTTTGGAGCATGACAGCGGCCCGGCTCGTCCCTAAGAGCGCGGCGCGACGGCTTGGTACGCTGGAAAATGGATTGGAGTATTTTGTTTGTGTGAATGGGCATTTACATGGAAGTTGTTGGCTTGTGCCTTTATCGTCTGATGAAAATGACGGCAAAGACGTTGACGATGATGAAAATGTCGATGATGAAGATAGCGGCAGCAACGACAACGACGATAACGACAGAATTGACGGTTTCATTGGAAGCAGATGGTGAGTAATGGATCTGTGAGTGGTTAAAAGGAAGGGCTTGCATCATAATGGGCTTTGACTGATGCTTGATTAAACCAGTGGTTGGTAGCATCTGTTTGAAATTTTTGAAGAAGAGTATTCTGAAAATTATTTTTATAGTAATTTTTTCCAAGAAAAATTCTAAACCAAACACGAAAGGGAGAATTTTTTTTTTAATTTTTACAAAAGCGAAAGAGTTAGTTTTGAGTGTAGCTTTTAGTTTTTGTAAAAAAAAAGAACATTATTCCTTGGTGTTTGGTTAAAAACATTAATCTTAACATTTTTGCATGATCCCTTCTTCAATTTTTTGAAACAACCCACCTTAACTTGGCCGGATGATCCTGCTAAAAATATTAGTGATGCATTTTATTCCGGGTTATGATGGTCCCAGAAGATGATAAATTAATCAAAAACAATTGAAATCGTCACTTTGAAGTGTTTTATTTCAACTAGACTCTCTTCTCAAGAAAGGATCTTTCCATGAGGAATGCCAAGAATTGCGGTACAACAAAGGTGATAATGATCCGATGAAGCGAATGCCCGCGAACAAATTTGGGCGGTGTATTGGTCAAAATCTGACTACAACGGTCGATCCAGCCGACATCCTATCCAAATGGTGAAGCAGTGAAAGCCGATATGGTTTATTTCAAATCCAGTACACATCATACCCGCCAAGTCAAAAAACAATGCTCAGGGAACGACGGAGGCAGACGTAGCATGAAAGTATATCAAATCAAGCACATAGTAAAGATTCCCTAACTATATATAGGGGGAAAAATCTTCTAGAAAAGGGGGGCTTCTCTCTCTTTCCTCTCCTCTGTAACTTTCATAGTAGAAGGAAGAAAAAAGAATATGTAAAATGGTTTACTCCATTGATTAATGGAGACAAAATGAAAAGTATCAATAATATCGATTACTTCTATCTCATCTTATGCATTATCTTCTGATTAGTTTGTAGATCTGGAGTTTATTATGTTTAACTAAGATTTACCCCTTCATAGTTTCTATTGATTTAATCGAAAATGTTTCAATATCTTTTTGGTCAAACAATTTGGCACCGTATGTGGGATTTCTTAGTGAAATTTCCTAATCTCATCCAGATCAAAAACTGAAAACATGATTACCCACCGAAAAGAGCGCTAAGGAAAAACCCAACCCACGCAGGGCAAAAGCACAACATAGAAGGGGAAAGAAAGCCGAATAAGGTTACCGAATTTAGAAACCATCTCCCCATCAACCGTTGAAACGCCAGGCAAAGCGAGTGACGTTATAAATCCACCCTCATTCACCGAATCATCGGATGGGGGTAATGAAAGTATCATTTTGACTCACCTTCTACTCTTTGCTCAAACAGGAACACAAGCGCCGCGCGGGTGAGGGAGCAAAGAAACATCTCAATCGAAGAATGGAAAATTACTACAAAAAGACCGAAATATCGCCCACCTGACAATCCAACTTCTAGAAAATGACGCCCCTTAAGTTGTGCTCTTTCTCCCTCACCTAGGAGTTTCCCCAATAGGGTTTTCCCGGGAACTTAGGGACCGAGTTGACGAGGAATACATCCCCAAGTTCAAAGAATAATTCATCGTCCTACCCACCAATGACATCTCCAGACTGGAAAGCGGAAAGATTAGACAAGGAAACTCCAATGTATGCACAAAACGAATGTGAGCAAAATAGCAACGTTTCATACTCTCCAACATTACACTCTCTGATGCAAACAAAATCAAGCGAACTGGGACTCACCCAAGAAGCTTAGAGGTCGAGCGGAACTGGGACTCCCCCAGAGGATACCTGGTTCTCCAAAAAATTGGGACTAATGACGGGTCAATATTTTGACAAGTTTGAAATAACACCCTAAAGGCCAAGGGCTTTCGCAAAAAAGAAGAGTTCAACCTTGATCGAACGACGATGGGTTAATAATTCGATGAAAGTTCGAAATAACACCCTTAAGGCCAAGGTCCTTCGCAAAAAGAGGCTTGTTCGACCTCGATCGAACAACGACGGGTCAATATTTTGACAAGTTCGAAATAACACCCTAAAGGCCAAGAGCCTTAGCCAAAAAGAAGAGTTCAACCTCGATTGAAAGATTATGGGTTAATATTTCGACGAAAGTTCAAAATAACACCCTAAAGGCCAAGGGCCTTCGCCAAAAAGAAGAGTTTGACCTCGATCGAACGATGACGGGTTAATATTTCGACGAAAGTTCGAAATAACACCCTTAAGTCAAGGGCCTTCGCCAAAAGAGGTGTGTTCGACCTCGATCGAACAAGGATGAGTCAATATTTTGATAAGTTCGAAATAACACCTTAAAGACCAAGGAACCAAAAAGAAGAGTTCAACCTCGATCGAACGACGACGGGTTAATATTTCGATGAAAGTTTGAAATAACACCCTTAAGGCCAAGGGCCTTCGCCAAAAGAGGTGTGTTCGACCTCAATCGAACAACGACGGGTCAATATTTCGACAAGTTCAAAATAACACCCTAAAGGCCAATGGACTTACCAAAAAGAAGAGTTCGACCTCGATAGAACGACGACGGTTTAATATTTCGATGAAAGTTTGAAATAACACCCTAAAGGCCAAGGGACTTCACCAAAAAGAAGAGTTTGACCTCTATCGAACGACGACGGGTTAATAAAAGTTCGAAATAACACCCTTAAGGCCAAGGGCCTTCGCCAAAAGAGGTGTGTTCGACCTCGATCGAACAACGACGGGTCAATATTTTGATAAGTTTGAAATAATACCCTAAAGACCAAGGAACCAAAAAGAAGAGTTCAACCTCGATCGAACGACGACGGGTTAATATTTCGATGAAAGTTCGAAATAACACCCTAAAGGCCAAGAGCCTTAGCCAAAAAGAAGAGTTCGACCTCGATTGAAAGATGATGGGTTAATATTTCGACGAAAGTTCAAAATAACACCCTAAAGGCCAAGGGCCTTCGCCAAAAAGAAGAGTTTGACCTCGATCGAACGATGACGGGTTAATATTTCGATGAAAGTTCGAAATAACACCCTTAAGGCCAAAGGCCTTCGCCAAAAGAGGTGTGTTCGACCTCGATCGAACAACGACGGGTCATTATTTTGACAAGTTTGAAATAACACCCTAAAGGCCAAGGGCCTTCGCCAAAAATAAGAGTTCAACCTCGATCGAATAATGACGGGTTAATATTTCGATGAAAGTTCCAAATAACACCCTAAAGGCCAAGGGCCTTCGCCAAAAAGAAGAGTTCGATCTTGATTGAACGACGCCGAGTTAATATTTCGACGAAAATTCAAAATAACACCCTAAAGGCCAAGGGCCTTCGCCAAAAAGAAGAGTTCAACCTCGATCGAACGATGATGGGTTAATATTTCGACGAAAATTCAAAATAACACCCTTAAAGCCAAGGGCCATTGCCAAAAGAGGTGTGTTCGACCTCGATCGAACAACGACGGGTCAATATTTCGACAAGTTCGAAATAACACCCTAAAGGCCAAGGGCCTTTGCCAAAAAGAAGAGTTCGATCTCAACCGAACAACGACGGGTTAATATTTTGACAAAAGTTCGAAATAACACCCTAAAGGCCAGGGCCTTTGCCAAAAAGAAGAGTTTGATCTCGACCGAACAACGACGGGTTAATATTTTGACAAAAGTTCGAAGTAACACCCTAAAGGCCAAGGGCCTTTGCCAAAAAGAAGAGTTCGAACTCGATCGAACAACGACGGGTAATATTTCGATGAAAGTTTGAAATAACACCCTTAAGGCCAAGGGACTTTGCCAAAAGAGGTGTGTTCGGCCTTGATCAAACAACGACGGGTTAATATTTCGACGAAAGTTCGAAATAAAACCCATAAGGCCAAGAACCTTCGCCGAAAAGAAGGATTTCGACCTCGATCGAACAATGACAAGGTAATCCTTTGATAAATGTTCGAAGTCACACCCTTGAGGCCAAAAGCCACTATCGAAGAGAAAGTTCGAAATATTCCTAAGGCCAAGGGCCATCAGAAAATAGAAAGGGAAAGTAAGATTGGGACTCACGACGGGATAATACTTCGATATAAGCCCGAAAGTAACATCCCTATGGCTAAGGTCGTTATAAAAAAAAGAGTTCGATATCATTCGGGCTATGATGGGATAGCATCTCGACACATATTCGAAAACACTGTCCCGCCAACGAAAGATATCATCAAGATCCCATTCAATCCGAATGGCACTAAATTCCCAAAGAATATAAAACTCATCATGCGGGAATCTACTTCGCACTAAAGTCATGAAAACCAAAACAGAGAGAAAGTATAGGGCATATAACAATGAAAATTCCTATTTATACAAAGTCACTACGCAGACAGTCGCAGATTACATGCGGCTTGAACCAATAGTCTAAAAAAGGAGAAAAACGACAACAACAAAAAAAAGACAAAAAATAGATAAAGACAACAATTCTTTCACTCGGCGTCATCATCGCCACCCTCTTCACCACCATCTCCAAGAAGTTTTCCCTCGTCATCCGTGCCCTCATCAGCTTCCGGCGTCGTGGACTCATATCCACAATTAACACGAGCCTCTCGCGCCTTTGCCCGTGCTCCTTTATATGTAGCCTCGGTAACATTGCCCGCCTCCCACGAACTCTTATATATATATCCCGCTGGACTTTAGCATGAACCCAAAGCTCGTGAAAGTGGCAGGGAACAATGACGGAGGAAGACTCGATTTGAGCCAACGGTTGCTCCTTTCAGCCTCTAGAGCGGCGACCCGACCTCCCAAGGTTGATGTTTCCCGGTCGATCTCACTAATGCGTTCCTCAAGCCTCGCCTCCATTAGCGTGGTCGTCACCCTCTCTGATTCCTACTCGGATTGGAGGATGCATATAGTGTTCTCCAGGGCCGCCGCCCTTGCCAAAGCCAAAGACTAGGCACTCTCGATGCTCTCCAACCCAACAACCTTTCTCTCCAACTCAGCCAATTTTCCCATCCACTCCACGCTCATCGCCTCAACCCAGATAAGGTTTTGATCCATCTTAGACTGCATTGACCTCAGCTTTCCCTGAAGATAGTCACACTCTGCGGCAACCCCTTTGCCTAACTCAAGCTCTTTGTCCTTTGCACGAAGTTGCTCCTCGAGCACGCTACTTCTGCGAATGACCTCCATCAATTACTGGTCCCTCTTCTCCAATTTCTCGCCAAGGGATCGAGCACCAAGATTCTCCTTCAGCCGCTCGTGCATCTTACGACACTTATTGCGATAGTGCCGATATTTCTCCAATGCCTTCAGGAAAATCTTAGTCCGAGTGTCAGTCCTACGAGCGCTCTCAATCTCCAACATGTACGTCTGAAAAATGAAAAGATGGGTCAAGACCGTATCATCCAGAAAAATAAAAGAAACATGAAAGAAAGGCGGAATGTACCTTCAGGCCCATAGCGGCCACTTCATGCATCAAGTTGATATTAGGAACATTCTGAAGGGCCTCATTCTCGGCAGTAGAACACAAAAGGTTGAACTGTGGCACTAGATACTCCGTGTCCCCCAAGAGATTAATATCCGAGGGGATCTCAAGAATATGGGATGGGCCTCTCGCATGAACCACCGAGTGGGTAAGACCCTCTTCAAACATCCTAACATCATCGGTATCGAGGTCCGACTCGAATTCATAGTCATCGACCACAACGTTCTTTCCTCTTTCAGAAGCCGGGGAGGAAGCACGACCATGTATCGAGGATGAAGGCCCATCCGAAACAACAATAGTAGCCTCAGAAATCCAACCCCCAATCGCAGCAGGTTGCTGATCACCGACCGTAGTAGGAATCTCCGTCGACAAGGCAGATACAACGGCTGGTTCTATCTCTACGGGCGGAATGGTATCAACCCCCGCCCCAGATCCTGTCAAGGGAGAGTCTTCTTCCAGATGTATTACAGCCGGATGTATTGTCCTGGACTCCACTCACCGCCTTTTGGACGATCCCTTTCCTTCCTCGGCAAGGGAATATTCACCTGTAGGATATGTGACACGGGTCGGAGCCCCAGTTTGAGTGGTGGCCTCCGTAGGTTTAACCACACCCGTAGACTCAACTGAAGCAGCCCTCGACAAAGGTCGAGCAGTAGACATTGTAGTAGGGCGAGCAGACGATGCAGGCTGACAAAAAGTTAATGGAGGAGCCCTCACTCTCCTCACTCTCCCTGACATCGACGAATAGCACATAAGAAACCAAGTAAAAAGAGAAAAGGGAAAAATAGCGAACAGAAATGAAATCTCACCTATAAGGGGCATGCGTCCATATTTTTCATAAAAGGTCGACCATGTGCGCACCCGCCATATGAGGAAGGATGGCACTTACCCACTCGCGGATACTTTCAACAGGTGGAGGGGTAGTTTTGCAGCTATAAAAACATAACAGGGTTTAGTACAACGGAAAGCGTTTGGACATCTCTCCTACTAAAAGTATAGAAACTTACGTGCAAAGTTCCACTTTTCAGGGAACCTTGTAGGGTCCTCCATAATGTGCTCGGTCCGCACATAGAAGTAATTCTCGTAGAAGTGACGGTTAGCCTCGTAGTCCATCTTCACCACCAGACTCTTCGACCCTCGATGGCGCATGTGAATCATCGTGCCTCGAATGAGCTGAGGGGAAAGATATTGAGCATGTGCCCCAAAGTGATCACACGATCGGTGAGCACCGCAAACTTGCTCAATATAAGGAACAGTTTATACAGGTACGATGAAAGTTGAGTAGGGCATACCTCGTAAAAGCGGCAGAAATCTACCACCTGGAGAGGGAGAGGAAGCGTGTATCCAACAAGAAAGGGGTAGGCGTAGAACACGCAGTACCCTAGGCAATCAAAATGGACTATATCGTCCCCTACCACCGGCAATATTTCGATGTAGTGAGGAATTCCCCACCTAGCCTTCAATTCTGCGATCCACTTCTCATTTATAACAGAGTGAACAGGTTCCGACTCTTCCCTGGCGGGACTGTAGAAGTCGGTGCATGCTTTCCCGGGGCGAGGAAAGATCTTGGCTACCGACGGGACCTCCTTATCCTCTACCACTTCTGCTCCTCCGGTGGCCAGAACATCACTTTCCGGCGCCGGAATTGTGACAGGGAGGTCAGTGTGAGAAGAATCACCAGCCATTGTGTCAATTTGGTAAAGCAAAAAGATAAAGAAAAGGGAGGATGAAAGTTTTCGGTTAACTGGGGACAATTAAAAACTCAAAGTATCAGGAAGAAAGAATATTCGCAAAGTTCTTTCAAGTAAAGGGCAATGAAGTCTGTTAATCGAATAATGCATTCCTTCTATTTATAAGAGATATAAATCCCCAAGCATGAAACCCAAGAATCGCCAATTGAATCTGATAGGGCACGAAATGTTTTAATTTCCTGGGAATGTGTGTCATAATGGTGGCAACCACGAACAACATTTTAATCCAAACGACATTTCAGTTCCGAAATAGTTGTAACAGCCCAAAGATATCGAAAGGGCGTCATTACCTCACTTGAGCCTAAGGACCATACCTAATGGGTAGATAGTTAGATTTCTCTCAGATATGTAACAATCATAGTCCATCTACCATGCCCGATAGGGGATGGTCCCGGCAGACGTAGGGACTAACTGTATTGGTCAAAAATCTGACCGCTACGGTTGATCCAGTCGACATCCCGTCCAAGCGGCGATGTAGTGAAAGCCGATATGGTTTATTTCAAATACAGTACTCATCATACCCTCCAAGTCAAAAAACAATGCTCACGGAACGACGGAGGCGGACATAGCATGAAAGTGTATCAAACCAAGCACATAGTAAAGATTCACTAACTATATATAGGGGAAAATCTTCTGGAAAAGGGGGGCTTCTCTCTATCTCTCTTTCCTCTCCTCTGTAACCTTCATAGTAGAAGGAAGAAAAAAGAAATCTCTAAGATAATATGTAAAATGGTTTCCTCCATTGGTTAATGGGAGACAAAATGAAAAGTATCAATAAGATCGACTACTTCTATCTCATCTTATGCATTATCTTCCGATTAGTTTGTAGATCTGGAGTTTATTATGTTTAACTAAGATTTACCCCTTCATAGTTTCTATTGATTTAATCAAAAAGGTTTCAATATCTTTTTGTTCAAGCAGGAGGCTCGCAATATTGTTGCCCATGGCACATGACCTTTATGTGCAGTGGCAAGAATGCGTATTTATTGTCTGCGTAAAATGGGTTGTTTGATCCCTGATTGAATGAATGGATTTTCTTTTTCTCTTGTCCTTCGAATGAATGGATGATTATGTTTTTCCCCTTCCTATTTTAGGTATAAAATGAGAGTAATAAATGAGTTATGTTTAATACATTCGTTTGTGCAAATTGGTCTCTTCAAGTACACGAGTAATACTCTAACCACAAACATCTAGATATGAAACTTATTTATCCTTCTTAATCAAGTTTTAACTAATTATATGGTCATATATAATTTATCAATTATATTAAAATTAGTTTTAAGTGAGTCTCCCTTGATTGTTGCCTTTTAATTTTGTAACAGAATCCCACACTTTCAGCGAATTACCCAATAATCTCTCTTCGACTCTCTCTTAGTTCTTCCTCACTCTACACTTCTCTGATAATTTGTCTTCGTATAATCGTCTCTCTTTGTTCTTCCTCACTCTATACTTCTATAATAATAATTGCTGGTGGACAGTCCGCGATGCCACCTCCCACCATGATGTACTTGTAATTGTATTTTGTTTTTAGATTAACTGATTGGGTCTCTATGCTGTAATCTAGAGAAAGTTGGTGAGGTCCTATCAAAGCAGTAGGTTGACATGTAGGTTTTACTGGATCATGGGGGGTTTTTCCTGACCCTCGAGAACAACAATGAGTCAATAAAAAAGCTTCGAAGCCTTGATTTCAAATTCAAATTTTTCAAAAAATATTATTTGTTTGGAGTGGGTATTATTGCAAATTATTGAGAATATTCTATTAAGTTTATATCTCGATATTGAGGGTATTTGGTTAATAATAAATTTGATTTGGCTGAATTTTCAGATTGAAATTCGAAGAAGAAGCAGAAGACCAAATACAATATATATATATAAATCATATACAAAATACATATTTTAAATTTTTTGTATAAAAGCTTCTCTGAAATGGCTATTTTCTCTCTCGGTGCATATTAGCTTAACATGTGCCTACCATGGGTAAGGGAGCTCGTATTCTGTCTCAGAAAGCACTAACGACGAAGGAGGCAACTGATTCACAGAGTAACACTCAACGAGGAACCAAAGGAAGGATAGCAACAACTAAAAATTCTAGAAGTAAGGAATTGAGCCCTAATGTCAATGAAATAGTACAAAAAATTCCAAAAAATGAGAAACTTAAGCAAACTGAAGTAATTCAAGTATGGAATAAAGTCCAACAAGCATCAACAAGTAGCAATCCAACAGTGCATGTGAGCACTGGAAGGAAATCATGGGCAGATGAGGTCGATGAGACGAATGAAGTGTAGGTAAAGAAGAGTTCATTATGGGACAACTTTGATATCACAAAAATATCAAATGCTGGGTACAAATTGGAGTTTGTTTAACCTAAATCAACAAGTGTGTCTAATTTTGTTGAAATTCAGTTGGATGACATTAATACATAAATTGATTATTGGGGAAATGTTGTGATCTGTTATGTGCTTATGGCTTATCCACCGTTTATTGTAATTCAAGGCTACATACAGAGGCTTTGGGGTAAACATGGTATAGATAGGATAGAAATGTTAACAAATGGGGTAATTTTCGTTCGATTTGACACTGCAATAGGAAAACAAGAGGTAATTTAAGGTGGCATCTATCACTTTGATAACAAACCTCTCAATGTTAAAGCTTGGACACCTGATTTGGAGTTCACTCGTGAGGAGCTCCTAACATTATCAATTTGGATCAAATTGCCAGCATTGGACTTCAAATACTAGAGTCCAAAAGGGCTAAGTAAGATAGGGAGTCTGGTTGGTAAACCCCTAATGGTTGACCAGAACACAGAAAAGAGGATTGGTCTGAACTTTGCTCGACTGTTAGTGGAGGTGGAAATGGATGCTAAACTAATCGATGTGGTGATGTTTAGGAATAAGAAAGTCAAGCTAATAGAGCAAAGAGTTAACTATGATTGTAAGACAACTCTTTGTACCCATTACTTAAAGTATAGGCATGAAGAATGTGTATGCAGACTAAAGAAAAAAGCTCCAAAGAATGAACAAATGAATAAAGAACAAATAGCAGACACTCAGGTGGAGAAGCAAGGTCAAGTGCAAAATGAGAAGAACCACGGAGCTTAGAAACAAATTCAAATGCCATAAGGATTACTGCAAGAAAAGGAACTCTAGGAAAAACACAACAATATGTAGCAAAGGAGCAGGTGGTAACAAAGGAAAGAAATGTAGAACAAGGTTGGCAAACACCTAATAAATATGGCAAGATTGTGGTAAGGCAGAAGGAACAAATAGAGAAATCCAATTCATTCCAAATTCTTAATAAGCAGGAGGGCCTCAATCTGTCCAATGAGGGGGGAGGAGAAAGCAGTGTGGGTGGTCTAATTATCCCTCATAATGGGGATGGCTAGTCTACTAAGTTGGAACACTAGGGGCTTAATTCCCCTAATATGCAAAAGGAGATTAAGCTCCTTTACAATGAGGAAATAGTAGGTTTGATAGTCCTCCTCGAAACAAAAGTTAAAAAAAAGGATGGATCAGTTAGCAGAGAAGATCTTTGTTGGATGGAAGTTTGTAATAAACTTTGACTGTCATTACAATGGGAGAATCTGGATCACCTGGAGGCTAGATTACTACAAGATAATGCCTAGGCAAAAGACTGCTCAACCAATAACTTGTGAAGTATTGTAAGTTCCTCTCCAACTATCATTTGAGGAACTTATGTATATGTTGTTAATACAAAAGATGAGAGGAAGGAACTATGGAAAGAATTAATAATTCACAGTAGAGGATGTAGTAAACCATGGATGGTAATAGGTGATTTTAATTCAGTTCTGAATGCAAAGGATATAATTGGAGGAAATAAAGTGACATGTGATGAAGTGGTAAATTTCTATAATTGTGTAGTAGAGTGTGGATTGATGGAATTACCTGTACAAGGAAATAGATACACATGGAGTGATAAACATGAAGAGCACAAAATCTTTTCAAAAATTGATTGGATTTTTATTAATGAGCAATGGTTTGATACCATGCCAGAATTCAATGCAAGATTTTTAATAGAAGGGATTAGTGATCATTGTCCTGCAAAGGTGACTTTTGTGGTGGAGAGGCAGAGGAGTAGGAGATTCTTTTAATTTTGTAATGTGTGGACTCAACAACCATAATTCATGAGTATAGTCAATGAGGGTTGTAACTATAATGTTGAAGGGTGCAAAATGTTTATAGTAGTGAGAAGATTAAAAATGTTAAAGAGGGGCTTGAAATCCTTAAACAAACAAGCATTTCATAACATAGTGACTGAAGCAAATGAGGATAGTGTAATGACTCAGCCGGTCATTTTGAGCTCTAATATATTATTCAGCGGTTTGAGGCTATGAGCAGCTTCACTTTAGGTATTATGACTTGTACGCGTTGTCGGAATTGAATTTCAGGAAGTTCAGAGTTGATTTGGGAAGAAATCCTCATTTCGGAAGCTTTAAGTTGGAAGAATTGGCTAAAATTGGATTTTGCATAACCAACCTTGGAATGGGAATTTGAAGGTTCCAGCAGGTTCATATGATGATTTCAGACTGGGCGTATGTCCGGATCGGAGTTTGGATGACCGGGGAGAATTTTGGCACCTATTGTGGAAGATAGCATTTTAGGAAGAATTTCATAAATTTGGGTTGTAGTACATTTCAGTGTTATCGATGTTCGTTTGGGATTATGAGTCTGGAAATAGCTCCATATGGTGATTATGGTATTATGAGCATGTTCGGAAGTAGATTCAGAGGTCCGTAGGTCATTTTGGAGTCGTTTGGCGAAAGTTAGAAGTTTGAAGGTTTTTGAGGAGTTTGACCGGAAGTGAACTTTTTGATATCGGGGTCGGATTCCAATTTTGAAAGATGGAGTAGGTCCGTAATGTCAAATACAACGTGTGTGCAAAATTTGAGGTCAATCGGACGTGATTTGATGGGTTTCGGCATCAAATGAAAAAGTTTGAAGTTCTAAAGTTCATTAAGCTTGAATTGGGGTGCGATTTGTGATTTCAGCATTGTTTGATGTGATTTAAGGCCTCGAGCAGGTCTGCATTATGTTTGGGACATGTAGGTATAATTGGTTGAGGTCCCGAGGGCCTCGGGTGAAATCCGAATGTTAAACGGATCAATTTTTGGACTGAAGAATTTCTAAAGTTTAATGCTTCTGGTGTAACCGCACCTGCATGGAGAGGGTCGTAGGTGCGAGTCCGTAGGTGCGGGGAAGGACTCATAAAAGCGAATTTTTCTGGGGGAGGCGTGGACCGCAGATGCAGTCAAGTTCCACAGAAGCGGAACTGCACGTGCGCATGAAGAGCCGCAGAAGCGAAAACTCAGAAGCGCTACTTGGACGCAGGTGCGGGGATTGAAGGACCTGAAGGAGAGCCGCGGAAGCGTCAATGGGGCCACACCTGCGGAAACGCAAAAGCGGTCAAGTGACTATAGCTACAAAAGTCGGGGTTGGGCAGTGTGTTTCCTTAAAACGAAGGGTTTGGCTCAATTTCATTTTATTTCGTCCATGGGAGCTGATTTTGGAGCACATTGGAGTGCCATCTTCATTAATCATAATGGGGCAAGTACTTTCCTCACAATTTTGAGTTAAATACATGATTTTATATGGATTTGAACATGAAAATTAGTAAAAATTGAGGTTTTGGTAGAAAAACCTAGAAATTTATATTCTTGGATTTTGACCACGAAATTGGTGATAGAATTTGGAATAAGTTATATATTTGAGTTTGGGAGGCTATGGGTAAAGTTTATCTTCGAATATTTTTTGAACCCGGGCACGTGGACCAGAGGGTGATTTTTATTGACTTTTCGATTGGGGTTAGAAATTGTTATAAATTGAATTGTTATGAGTATTTGAGTAAACATTTATGGGTTTGCATAATTATTGACTAGTTTTAGAGCGTTGTGCATCCATTGGAGTTGTCGGAAGGGCTTGGGAGCCGGTTATGGAATTTCGGATCGAGGTAAGTCTCCTTTCTAACCTTGTAAGAGGGAATTAACCCCATAGGTGAAATAAAATAATATGTGCTTCTAATTGTGTGGGGGGGGGGCTACGTATGCATGAAGTGACGAGAGTCCGTACGTAGCTACTAGATATACCTAAGTCTGTGTAGTTTAGGTTTACATCATGCCTTGTTGATATTACTGTCGATTTATGTTTATTGTTTGCCTTGAGAAGAAGCAAGATTTAGGTTGAGTAATAATTGTCTCAAAAGAATTGAAATTTGAAGAATTTAAGATTTAAAAGGTTCCATTTGAAATTAGTAATTTCGAAAAGAATTGAGGAATATTATAAAAGCTTAACAAATCTATAGGTAACCATGTCGCATGCATGTTTCGCGAGCAGGGTAATTTACTCAAAAAGTTTCAAGAAGAATTTTCATTATTTTGAAAAGAATCAAGAAAGAGATATGACTTAAATATTAAATTTGCATTTGACCGCGTCACATGTATGATTCGCGAGCGGCGTAATTTCTTAAATTTATATTTGACCATCACATGTATGATTCGCGAGCGGGTACCACATCACATTTGTCATTCGCAAGCAGGGAAATAGATACATCTATGGTTCGTGTCGTTCGATCCTCGGCAGTGCACAATTTACATTTATGTTGGATCGGGCCAAATGTCCTCGGTGGAAATTATGTGTGATAATATAACTGGAAACCCTTTTTTTTATAATTTGTATAAATTTACTGTTAAGAGATCATATGTTTTAAATGAAGGAAGTGTTTTGGGGTTCTTTAATATTGATGAAAGAATTGTTTAGCTATTTTCTTGTTCTGAGTTTTGTTGTTATCTCTATAAATCATGCCTAATTAGAATATCGTATTATTATATCGTTGGACCACTAGTAAGTGTCGGAGTCGGCCTCTCGTCAGTACTTCTTCGAAGTTATTCTGGATACTTACTGGGTACACGTTGTTTTCGTACTCATACAACACTTGTTGTACATTTTGTTGTATAGACATATATACATTTAGTGGCCTTGCGAGCAGCGGCGTGGTTGACACAGGGACTGTGGTGAGCTGCATCATATGTGCGATCCGCAGCTAGTAGAGTCTCCTTCATAGTATTGGTATTTTCTTTCCTGTCCAAAATTTATATTCCGGACAACTATTGTTGTGAGCATGTGATTTTTGCTCTATATGAAATACTCCTATAAAAATCAAAGAAATAGATTTTTTTTTCAATTGTTTTCCATTTTATAGGATTTTTTTTGGATTTTATTAATTGTTTGCATTTTGTGCATGTTTAATTTTTATAAAAAAATCATGAAAATGGCCCAAAAATGTCAAAAACAAAAATACCATGTATTGTATTTAGATTTTATTTTTATATTTTTAGGATTACTTAGTTAATTAATTACTTCATTTAAAGAAAATCAAAAAAAAAATTGTTTGTTCTTGACATTTTTTAGTTGTAGTATTAAATTAGGTAATTTTTCCTTTTTAAAGTTAAGATTGACTAATTGTGTAAATAATAAAAATAGATAATTAGTTAAATTTTACAAATAAAGATAATTTAGGACTTAATTTAGGATTTATTTAAATTAATTAGTCTTTAAAAAATTTAAAAAAAGAAGAAGGGGTTTTGACCGAATTGGGCCATTTCTTTCCAAACTAGCCCAATCCTAATTTAACCCAAAACACCCTCAAGCCCAAATCCCTTTAAAAATCTGATCCAACCCCCATCTCCCTTCACTCAATCTTGACCATTGATCTCTAGTAGATCCAATGGTCCGGAAATCGAATCTTTTTTAATATAAAAGTGTCATAAAATCTCCACCCCTCTCATTGATCCAAACTCCCCCACTCTTCCACTTCTCTCTCAACTCCCTAAACCCTAAAGCCCCCATATCTCTCCCTTCTCTCTTCCCCATTTCGCCGTCACCCCTTCCCATGGCGGCGCCGCCCGTCGGAAATTTCCACCGGCGGTGGCCAACCTCCAAAAACCCCCAAAATAACTTCATTCTTCCTCTTATCCTCCTCGACCTCACCCCACCAACTAAATCCACAAAAAACCAACACCCCTAAAACTAAATAATGGACGAAAATCCTACACCACCCCTGCTCCGCCGCCGGAAATCGCCCAAGGTGTGATGACCCAGCTAGTCGTCTCATGAGTTATCGCTTCATTTTCCCCCATTTCTGCTTCTTTATGCCTTGTTATCCGTATTTTGTGATATCGGATTGGTCGGATCGAATTCGGAATGACTTTGGTAAAGTTTGAGACACTTAGTCTTTTGTGAGGAAGGTCAAGTTGGAAAAGCTAACCGTATATTGACTTACGTGTTAGAGGGCTCAGATGTGAGTTCCGATGGTTTGGTTAGCTTTTGGAGGTGATTTATGACTTAGGAGCGTGATCAGAATGAGTTTCGGAGGTTTGAAGTAGATTTAGGCTTAAATTGGCAAAGTTGATATTTTGGCAATTTCCAATTGGTAGGTGAGATTTTTATATATAGGTCGGAATAGAATTCCGAGAGTTGCAGTAGTTCCGTTGTGTTATTTGGTATGTGTGTGCAAAATTCCAGGTTATTCGGACGTGGTTTGATTGGGTTTTTGATCAAAAATAGAATTTGGAAGATTTTAGAAAATTTGGCTTGAATTCGTTGTGTTTTGGTTGATTTGATATTGTTTGAGGTATTTTAAAGATTGGTACAAGTTTGAATAAGGTATTAGTATATGTTTATGCTTTTGGTTGAGGTCCCGAGGGCCTCGGGGTGATTTCAGATGGTTAACGGAAAGGTTTGGACTTTGTTGCAGCTGTTGAAGTTGCTGTTTTTGGTATTTCCGCACCTGCGGATTGGGGACCGCAGGTGCAGCACCGCATAAGTGGAAGGTTGGCCGCAAAAGCAAAATTTGGAAAAGGTGTCAGGAACCGTAGAAGCGGTTGGAATACCGCATTTGCGATGGCGCAGATGTGAAAAGTTGTCCGCAGATGCAGAAAGGGGAGCTTAAGTGATTTCCGCAGAAGCGGAAGAAGAACCGCATATGCGGTACCGCAGAAGCGAAAATATAGGTGCAAATGCGAAAATCCCTAGCCAGAAGGTATATATTGTCTTCTTCGCGAAATTTTGCTAAGTATATGATTTCAAGTGTTTAAACTGAAATTTGATGATTTTACGACGAAATTGATTTTAAACTGTGAATTTGACCTGTTATCTTGTTGTTTTCTTCAATTATATGATTTTTAACTGCTCGTCACTACTTTCAGACCTTATTTACTTTAGTTACTTACTGATTTGGCATACTCACATTACTCCTTGCACCTTGTGTGCAGATTCAGGTGCCCGAACAGCAGAGTGAGGGTCCTCAGCATTGTTAGAGTTTGTTGGAGATTGCAAGGTAGCTGCATGGCGTCCGCAGCCCTGCTTTCTTCCTCTTATCCTTATTTTCCCGCATTATAGACTTGTTATGTATTAGACAGTCAGACTTGTATATTTAGAGGCTCTAAACTCGTGACACCAGATTATGGGGTTGTGTAGTTTCCTGTTATTTGACTTTCGCATATTTTCTATTGCTTTGAACGTTTATAATGAAATTTGGTATTTAAAACCTGTGTTAGAAAATGGCTTATTGTTAAAGGAAAGAGGGTTGTGATTCATTGATTGGTTAGCTTGTCTAGTAATGTGATAGGCGCCATCACGACTGGCATTTGGGGTCGTGACAAGTTGGTATCAGAGCCTAGGTTACATAGGTCTCGCAAGTCATGAGCCGGTTTAGTAGAGTCTAACAGATCGGTACGGAGATGTCTGTATTTATCCTCGAGAGGCTGCAGAACCTTTAGGAAAATCTTCAAATTCTTGAAATTCTTGTCGTGCGAACTTGTTGATCCGAATACTAAACTTCTGTTATTTCATTCTCTCACAGATGGTGAGGACACGTGCTACTGGGCGGGGTGGACGACCACCAGTTCCACAAGTTGGGGCCACCAGAGGCCGAGAACGCGGTCGAGGCCGTGGTAGAGGCAGAGCAGCTAGGGCAACACCTGCAGATCCACCAGTTGCCCTAGTTCAGGATCAAGTCCCAGTTATGGACGCTACAGCTGCACCAGCCCAGGAACCAGTTGTGCCCATTGTGATTCCAGGCCTTTAGGAGGCTTTAGCTCAGGTCCTATTAGTGTGTACGGGTTTGGCTCAGGCAGTTTCAGTTACTATGGTCGCAGCTACTTCTCAGGCCGGGAGAGGCACCCAGACTCCCGTTGCTCGCACACCTGAGCAGGTTGTGCATGGACTCTAGACATCAGGGGCACCTCCAGCCCAGCCGGTTGTACCAGCTCAGGAGTTTATGGTGTCAGTTATGCTAGACGACGAGCAGCATCGACTAGAGAGGTTTGGTAGACTCAAGCCTCCGACTTTAGCGGTGCAGAGGGCGAGGATGCCCAGGGATTCTTAGATAAGTGCCATAGGATGCTTCGTACAGCGGGGATTCTAGAGACTAGTGGTGTAGCTTTTACCACCTTTCAGTTATCTGGGGCTGCCTTCACTTGGTGGGAGGCATATGAGAGGCGTAGGCCTGTTGGTGCAGCGCCCCTTACTTGGCAGCAGTTCTCTGTTCTCTTTTTGGAGAAGTATGTGCCACAGTCTTACTGAGAGGAGCTGCACATGCAGTTTGATCAGTTGCGTCAGGGGGAGATGACTGTGACGCAGTATGAGATGTGGTTCTTCGAGTTAGCCCGTCATGCAGTTTGGTTGGTTCCCACAGATCGAGAGAGGATTATGAGGTTTGTTGATGGTCTTACATATCAGCTTTGGATTCTCATAACTAGGGAGAGGGTGACAGGTGCTACTTTCGAGGAGGTTGTTGACATCGCCCGTGAGATTGAGACGGTTCGCTGCCAGGAGTGAGAGGAGAGGGAGGACAAGAGGCCTCGGGGATCTGGTAGCTTTAGTGGTGCTCCTTTGAGGGGTCAGTTCCAGCAGGGCAGAGGTTGTCCCTTCAGACAGGCTCATTCATCTTGCCCAGGGTATCGTGGGGCATCATCGGGTCATGGTTCCCACAATTCTCGTCAGGGCCACTCATCACTCAGTGCCCTCCCAGCCCAGAGTTCGTCCCGTGTCCCATCAGTGTAGGGTGTTTCCATGCCAGGCCCTTCTACTTGTCACTCCGGTGCCAGGGGTTCCCTTCAGTCCCCATCTCCAGCACCGGGGAGTTGTTATGAGTGTGGAGAGTTCGGGCATATGAGGAGGCAGTGTCCTCATCTTCATGATGGTCAGTCTCAGCAGAGGGGTCAGCCCTCGACTTCTGCTCCAATTACTTCACCACCCGCCCAGCCAACTAGGGGTGAGGTAAGTCAGTAAGGGGTTTCCCTAGAGGGGGAGGTCGATCAGGTGGTGGTCATGCCCATTTCTATGCTCTCCCGGGTAGATCAGATGTTGCTGCTTCAGATGCCGTGATTTTAGGTATTGTTTCAGTTTGCCTCAGAGATGACTCTGTATTATTTTATCCTTGTTCTACCTTTTCTTATGTGTTATCATACTTTGCCTATTATCTGGATACGCCCCATGAGTCTCTTATTTCGCCTGTTCATGTATCTACAATAGTGGGCGATACTGTTGTCGTAGACCATGTGTACCGGTCGTGTGTGGTGACTATTGGGGGTCTGGAGACCCGTGTGGATCTTTTATTATTGTATATGGTGGATTTCGATGTCATTTTGGGCATGGACTGGTTATCTCCGTGTCGTGTTATTCTGGACTGTCATGCTAAAATAGTTACGTTGGCTATACTGGGCGTGCCACGGACTGAGTGGCAAGGTTTAACTAATTATTTTCCCAGTAGAGTGATCTCATTCTTGAAAACCCAGCGTATGGTTGGGAAGGGATGTCTTTCGTATCTAGCCTTTGTGAGGGATGTCAGAACTGAGACTTCCAGTATTGATTCTGTCTCAGTTGTGAGGGACTTTCCTGATGTGTTTCCTGCAAATCTGTTGGGTATGCCACCGGACAGGGACATTGATTTTGGTATTGACCTGGTGCCGGGCACTCAGCCCATTTCTATTCCACCGTATCGCATGGCACCAGCAGAGTTGAAGGAATTAAAAGGACAGTTTCAGGAGCTCCTTGATAAGGGGTTCATTCGGCCTAGTGAGTCACCTTGGGGTGCGCTGGTTCTATTTGTGAAGAAGAAGGATGACACTATGAGGATGTGCATTGATTATAGGCAA
The DNA here is from genome assembly GCF_000393655.2 of Nicotiana sylvestris. Lineage (NCBI taxonomy): Eukaryota > Viridiplantae > Streptophyta > Magnoliopsida > Solanales > Solanaceae > Nicotiana > Nicotiana sylvestris. Next base: position 77,758,508 of record NC_091065.1, on the reverse strand, counting down.
TTGAACAAGGTAACAATTAAGAACAAGTATCCTTTGCCTCACATTGATGATTTATTCGACCAGCTTCACAGAGCGAGAGTGTACTCCAAGATTTCGAATGATTTCGGATGGTTAACGGAAAAGTTTGGACTTTGTTGCAGCTACTGAAGTTGCTGCTTCTGGTATTTCCGCACCTGTGGATTGGGGACCGCAGGTGTGGCACCGCATAAGCGGAAGGTTGGCTACAGAAGCGGAATTTGGAGAAGTTGTCAGGAACTGCAGAAGCGGTTGGAATACCGCATCTGCGATGGCTCATATGCGGAAAGTTGACCGCAGATGCGGAAATGGGAGCTTAAGTGATTTCCATAGAAGCGAAGGAAGAACCGCATATCCGCAAAAGCGGAAATATAGGCGAAGATGCGAAAATCCTTGGCCAGAAGGTATATATTGTCTTCTTCGCGAAATTTTGCTAAGTTTATCATTTTTGAAGACGGGAAAGAGGCTAAGGCATAGGATTTCGAGAGGAATCAAATGATATCAGTTGGGTAAGTTCCCTAAGCTTAATTACTTGGGTTTAAGATCATTTTTGCACTGTTTAATCATGGTTTTAGTGGAGATTAAGGAAGAAAAATTGGGGATTAGGGCTTGAGATTAAGAGACCATTAAATGGGGATTTGAGGGATCATTTGGACTCCGATTTCAGTGTTCTTGATATGTATGACTCGTGGGAGGATAAGGATGCCGTTGATGTGATTTTTATAGAGTTTCAAGATGTGGGCCCAAGGGTCGGGTTTTGGATAGTTATCGATTTCCGTTGATGCGATTTGTGTCGTATATTGATTACTTTCGTTTGGGCTTCGTTCCCTTAGCGTATTTTGACGTCGTGATTTTGACTTTTGATAGATTCGATGCGAGTGAAGGTTGATTCGAGGAGCAAAGGCATCGTGGAGTAGTATTTTCACCGGTTTGAGGTAAGTAACCATTGTAAATCTGGAACTGAGGGTACAAACCCCGGTATTTGACTTGTTTTGATAAATACGGTGACGCACATGCTATGTGACGAGCGTGTGGGAGTTCACCGGTAGGGATTGTGACTTGGTCCATCCTGTAGCGATTATTAAGTCGCGTATTTGATTTGGAACCTTATGATATTCCGTACTTTAGTTATTTGTACTATATTATGGGTTGTATGCCATGTTTGGGGCCTTGTGCCGACCTGTTGAGACCCTTAGGGGTATTTTTACTGTTTTTCCTCACTTCACTTGTTGAAAGCATATCCTCAGTCATGTTTTACCTGTTTAAACATTTAAAACTGGTTTTATCACTCCAATTCTAATTGTGAGGACTGTTTGGTCTGAGTTCCCTAATTTCTATTGTTGTGCCTGAGAGATTGTAAGGTTAATGACTGAGAGAGGTTGAGAACCTAATAGTGAGGATATTATATGTATATATTGTGGATCGGGCTGCACGCCGCAGCGATACTTATATGGATCGGGCTGCACGCCGCAACGATATATATACTGGATCGGGATACACGTCGCAACGATATGTATATTAGATCAGTTTGCGCGCAACGATATGAAGCTTGGGCTGTAGGAGCCCCTCTGGAGTCTGTATACCCCCCAGTGAGTGTAGTCAACTATAAATGATGGATCGGGCTGCACGTCGCAGCGGTTACTATGATTTCTATTACTATGAGATATTAATGAGCTTGAGTGCTGAGAGCGAGCATTGAGTGACAAGAGTTGAGTCTCGAGTGATTGAGAGGCTTCTTGAGAGGCCATATTCTGAGTGATACCTTGCCCGAGGGGCCCAGTTATGATATTTTTACTGACTTCACTCTTCTTTTAAAATAAGCCTCTGTTGGAAAAATTGCTAAGTATATGATTTCAAGTGTTTAAACTGAAATTTGATGATTTTACGACAAAACTGGTTTTAAACTGTGAAGTTGACCTATTATCTTGTTGTTTTCTTCAGTTATATGATTTTTAACTGCTCGTCACTACTTTCAGACCTTATTTACTTTAGTTACTTACTGATTGGGCGTACTCACGTTACTCTCTGCACCTTGTGTGCAAATCCAGGTGCCCGAGCGGCAGAGTGAGGGTCCTCAACATTGTCAGAGTTTGCCGGAGATTGCAAGGTAGCTGCATGGCATCCGTAGCCCTGCTTTCTTCCTCTTATCCTTGTTTTTCCCGCATTTTAGACTTTTTATGTATTAGACAATCAGACTTGTATATTTAGAGGCTTTAGACTCGTGACACCAGATTATGGGGCTATGTAGTTTCCTGTTATTTGACTTCCGCATATTTTCTGTTTCTTTAAACGTTTATAATGAAATTTGGTATTTAAAACCTGTGTTAGAAAATGTCTTATTGTTAAAGGAAAGAGGGTTGTGATTCATTGATTGGTTGACTTGCCTAGTAATGTGATAGGCGTCATCACGACTGGCATTTGGGGTCGTGACACAAGGTGGCGGTGGAACTCCAAAACCCCTTAAACTCACACCATACACTCCTCTCATCCTCCTAAACCTCATCCTACCAACCAAATCCCCAAAAGCTCAACCAAAATCCGTAGATCTTAGATCTAAAAAGGCCAAAACCCTAGATCTAACCCCTTTCCATTTTTCCTAGCCGTTAAAAAATCCTCCGGCCAAGATCTTCCATCAAGGATCTTAGATCCAAGACGGGAGTCTTGGCTTGAGGGTTTTTTCACGGTTAGACACTTTTAATTTTGTAATTTTATTTACGCATTTGTTATTTATTTCCGTCATTTACGCACTTTTTTTTATTTCCGTTAATTTTTGTATTATGTTCTGTTATTATGCATTTTTTAATTATTTTTATATTCTGCCCGTAATTTCTGCATTATGTAGTTGTCACTTTGATTATTAATTAATTAAACAGATTAATCAGAAAATAAAAAGAAAAAAGAAAAAAAAATTACAAAAAATAGTGTTTCACTTATTTCTTGCTGTTTCATTTTTGTTTATTATTTCTTTGCTTATTGTTGTTAATTGTTTGGGTCTGGCTAAATAGAAATGCCCATAGCTTTGTTATTATTGTTTATTTATTTTTCGTTGTTAAAATTGGGTCTGGCTAAATGGACAGGACCATGACTTTGTTAAAGTTTAAGAGCCCAACTCTTGAGGCCAAGAGTCATCTGACTCTGGCTTAGAACCAATGTGGGTTTGAGGTAATTCCAAGACCCTTAAGGGTCAATTTTGGAAACCTAAATTCTAAAAAATTCATTCAGAAAGTGCTAGAACTTTCTAGAATAGGGAAAACTGTCCCAATGCTGAGTAGGAAAAGGATAAAATCCAAAAAATATCTGAAAATAGGACACTTGTCCATTTTCTGAGATAAGGAAGGTACCAAAAATTGGACAGCTGTCCATTTCTGTAAAGAAGATGCCATTTTTCCTAATTTACAGGGAATTATGACAGATTCTTTGGACCTTAATTCTGATCCCTTTTCACCTCCTCATTCTATAAATACACTCCTTCTTTTCATTATAGACAGATCTGGATATACATTTTAGACCTAAAAATATACTGATTCTGCACTATTTTGGAGTCTCTATCTTTCACTATTAGCAAAGAACTCCTACTAGTTTTTCACCCTATCTTTTGGATTTCTGGGTTTTTGGAAGCTGGTTTTGGTTTTCTGTTTGGGTTTGTTGTTGTTTCTCACTCAACTTTCAGAGATCTATTTTCTCTTTGTCTGTTTTCTTGCTGCTGTCAAGGTACTTTTTGTCACGACCCAAACTGGAGGGCCATGACTAGCACCCAACCACACTTGCCGAGCACCAACGTACATTTCATCTAACCTTCATTATTATCTTTTAGGGCTGACGAGATTAATATAAATGGTAGACCTGGATCATGGACAACCAGCAATAAAATATGACGGCATGAACATACATAGCAGGGGTTGACTAGACAATCAAGAAACTACATATAAGGTATGAGCTACCACACTACTATGAAAGACTATACAACAAAAACTAACCGACAAGGCATACCAAACTATACATGAGTCGACACCTGTCTATGAGCCTCTAAAGGAACATAAGTGCTGCAACATAGCCGAAACAGGGCCCCGACATACCCATAATGTCTATAACAAAAATGCATACCAAGACTAAGGCAAGTCCGAAGAAGGGATCTCGCCAATCACCGATGAACTGGACAGCCTACTGTGGTGGGGGAGCTGCACCTGCCTGTCTATCAGGACCTACAGCACGACATGCAACGTCCACAAATAAAAGGACGTCAGTACGAATAAAGTACTGAGTATGTAAGGCAGGGAACCATAAATACGATCAGTAATGTAAGCAAGGATAGAGAATATACAACCTGTAACATCTTAGTACCTCTGAGGGCTACTTACATGAAATGCATGATACATATGTATAAATACATAAACCTTTAAAGCATTCGCCTCTATGGGCATCATCATCATCATATCGTACCCGGCCATAATAGGCTCGGTAGAATCGTACCCGGCCACGTGGAGCTCGGTAAAACCCAACTGATCAGGTGGAGCTCGGTAAAACCCAACTGATCAGTGGTTGCACAATAGGTGCCGTACCCGGCCAACTATAGTGTGGCTCGGTAGAGTAAAATAGATACATATATATAATGCATGCTCGACTCATGGAATCACATTCTAAACCTTTCGGAGTGACGTAAGGTCGGTATCCTCTGTACACGTTATTAGGACTAACTCTTCACTATGAACCTTATAAGAATCAGGAAGTACCAACAACATTGATAACATAAGAATAAGAGAAGCAACATTAACATCAATCGTTCCATAAGAGGGAAAACAATGTAAGTACTGCTAGCTTCTAAGAGTAGAGTATCTTGGAAGCTCGTTCATTACATTATGTACAATCAGAGTCGTGCAAAAGAAGGAAAGGGATAGCCTCACATACCTTGTATATACTTCCCCAATCTCAAGCTATGCAATTGTCAAAACTCCTTAGTCTACAATAAGAGAAACGATACTATCGTTATCATTTAAGCGTCATAACTATTATGTATCGACCACAACCTATTTTACGATGAAACGGACAGCACCTCCCCTATATATATGACCTCACACCATTCAAAACAGTCACCAAACATCCCAAACAACATCAATAATAAACATATTGAGCCTCCCAAAATAGTCCACACACAGCCTAATCACTCCATACATACGACGACCACCGTAGTCGTGTCAAACAACCTGGAAATGTTACGAATAACTATCAGCCCATAACCCTACATATATATGGTGTTTCTCCACACCCTTCCTCCTCCAAAACTCCACAAGATAGTAGTAAAATACGCAGCCCAACAACAATGCAAAACAGTCCACAAAACAATAACATTACTACCAAGCCTTTCGATATATATTTCACAAGTTCTAGCTTCAATGGCTTAGCCGCAACTTGGATAATCTTAAATACATATAGAGTAAGAGGTTCCTTACCTTTATACAGAAATAACAACTCCAATTTGACCTTAAATTTCCATGAAATATCCCTCCAATGCTGCCACAACAACAAAAAAGCGAAACTAGCGATCAATTAGTGTTTTTCGGCACTAGAATCACTTTAGAAGGCTTGAAATCACCTAGGATTGATATTAAGAACATGAGGGAGTATTTACAGAACATAAACCCTTTAAAACAACCTCCCACACGAGCTGGAACGACACAAAAATGAGCAACAACAAGAAGAACAAGAGACTTACTAGCGCCACGGAATTCCCGACACTTGATTTGTGTTGTTTGCCCTTTTTTTGGGTCTTGAATCTTGAGAGAACCTTGAGAGGATGTTCCTAGGGTTCTAAGGTCTGAAAATAGTAAAAAGAAATGACTTAAAACAGGTTGGAGGCATCCTATATAGGTCCAAATATCTTAAACCGCCTTAGTGGGCCCCATAGAGAGGTGCTTGGCGCAGTCTCGCGAAAACGCGAATATGTCTCTACTCCGAGATCGTATCGATGAACGGTTTAATGCGTTGGAAACTAGACTCATAGATATTTAATTTGGTTTGTATATAACCCCGTAATTCCTTGTAAATTAGGATAAAAGATTAGAAACATTTGACCTAATGTTTAAGTAAAATTATGAACCTAAGTTGCGACAACTTTTGTCGACTTTTGTTTCATAACTCGTTTGACTTCAAGACTTATGATACGGATATTATATGATTAAAATACCTTAATAAATGAACTCTTGAGTGTATTAAGCACCGCTAGATTACTTGAAAATACGAGTTACAACATCCTTGATTCATTTAACTTCTAATACTTGTTAATCACCCTTATACACTCTTGTATCACTTAAGACCAATAGGATTGACTTCTTATCATCTCAAAGATAATTCCTTCTTGGATTTATGTTAACTAATATATGGCATGAACTAACACATGTGGATATGGGTTGTAACACCCTCCCCCCTTAGGAACATTCGTCCTCGAATGTAAGGGTTTATGGGGAGTTTAAATCATCGTGGATTCCAATGGAAATTTCCGATCAATTTTCCCCTATAAAATGGTCACTAGCAAAACTTGCAAGTAATTAAGCCCAACATATGGCTTCACAAGGCTACACAAAGCATTATGCGTATTTACATTATCTACATATCACCATTTTGTATTAAGGAGGAGTATTCTCAAATTATTGCTTACCTCATAGAGCCGTTTCACCTTCCAATGTATCCTGTCTTCCACCAGCATCCTTGTTATCTTCATTCTGGAATAAGTAAGGGTATTTAGACTTCATCTCCTCTTCTGCTTCCCATGTCATTTCTTCCATATTTTTGTTCCTCCACAATACTTTGACGGAAGCTACATCTTTTGTTCTCAGCTTGCGGACTTGCCGATCTAATATCGCCACTGGCACTTCTTCATATGATAGGTCCTCTGTAACTTGTACATCTTTGATAGGGACGACTCGAGAAGGGTCTCCAATACATTTTCTCAACATAGATACATGGAATACCGGGTGGACAAATTCCAATTCGGATGGCAATTCTAACTCATAAGCAACCTGTCCAATTCGTCGAAGAATTTTATACGGCCCGATATACCTTGGACTCAGCTTACCTTTCTTCCCAAAACGCATAATACCCTTCATTGGTGAGATCCTCAGGAAAACCCAATCACCAACCTCAAACTCTAGATCACGACGTCGGACATCAAAATAAGATTTTTGCCTGCTTTGTGCCGTCCTCAATCGCTCCTGTATCACTTTCACCTTCTCAATAGCTTGGTGAATCAAATCTGGCCCATATAATTATGTTTCACCGACTTCGAACCATCCAACTGGTGATCAACATCTCCTCCCGTATAGTGCCTCGTATGGGGCCATTTTAATACTGGAATGATAGCTATTATTGTAGGCGAATTCTATGAGTGGAAGATGATCATCCCAATTCCCCTTAAAATCTAGAACACATGCTCATAGCATATCTTCCAGTGTCTGAATGGTACGTTCAGCCTGTCCGTCAGTCTGCGGATGAAATGCAGTGCTGAGATTTACCTGTGTGCCTAAACCCTTCTGGAAAGACCTCCAAAAGTTAGCCGTAAATTGAGCTCCTCGGTCTGATATAATAGATATGGGCACACCATGAAGCCTAACAATCTCCTTGATATACAACTTTGCATAATCTTCAGCCGTGTAAGTTGTCTTCACTGGCAGAAAATGGGCACATTTTGTAAGTCGATCAATTATCACCCAGATGGAGTCAAACTTATGATAAGAGCGAGGTAATCCAATAATGAAGTCCATATTAATCACCTCCCACTTCCAGGTCGGAATCTCTATATTTTGAAGCAATCCACCGGGTTTCTGATGTTCTATCTTTACTTGTTGACAATTGGGACACTGGGCTACAAATTCTGCAATAGACTTCTTCATATTATCCCACCAATACTGCTCCTTGACATCATGATACATCTTTGTCGAGCCGGGATGGATGGAATATCGGGATTGATGAATCTCATTCATAATCTTCTCTCGCAACCCTGCCACATTAGGCACACACAATCGGCTCTGGTATCTCAGTGCCCCGTCTTTTCCGATCCCAAAAGCCATACTTTTACACTGTTGAATGCTTTCTCTTAATCGTACTAAGATAGGATCTTCATATTGTCGTGCTTTTACCTCGGCTACCAAAGATGATTCTGATGTATTCTGTACAGTAACACCTCCGTCATCAGAGTCTAACAATCTGATTCTCATATTGGCTAGCTGATGAAGCTCTTTAATCAACCCCCATCTACCTGCCTCAATATGTACTAAGCTTCCCATTGATTTACGGCTGAGAGCGTCTGCCACAACATTGGCTTTACCGGGATGATACAATATCTCGACGTCGTAGTCTTTCAATAATTCAAGCCACCTACGCTGCCTCAAATTCAACTCTTTCTGCTTGAAGATGTATTGTAAACTCTTGTGATCTGTGTAGATGTCAACATGGACGCCGTATAAGTAGTGCCGCCATATCTTCAAAGCATATATTACTGCAGCCAATTCCAAATCATGGGTTGGATAATTCTTTTCATGCTTCTTCAATTGTCTTGATGCATAAGCAATCACATTCCCACGCTGCATCAATACGCACCCCAAACCTATACCTGAGGCATCACAATATACCACATAACCTTCTGTTCCTTCAGGAAGAGTGAGCACTGGTGCAGATGTCAATCGATTCTTCAGCTCCTGAAAACTACGTTCACAAGTGTCAGACCACTGGAATTTGGTAGCTTTTTGTGTTAACTTAGTCAATGGTGATGATATAGAGGAAAATCCTTCTACAAACCGCCTATAATATCCTGCTAGCCCTAGGAAGCTGCGGACTTCTGATGGTGTTGTAGGTCTCGGCCAATTCTTTACTGCATCGATCTTCTGAGTGTCGACACTAATACCCTCATCAGATATCACATGGCCAAGGAATGCTACTGAGTTCAGCCAGAATTCACATTTGGAGAGCTTAGCATATAACTTACGATCCTGAAGCGTCTGTAATACTATCCGCAAGTGGCCCGCATGTTCCGCCTCCGAACGAGAATACACTAGAATGTCATCAATGAATACAATCACGAACACATCAAGATAGGGCCTGAATATAGTATTCATGAGATCCATAAAAGCTGCTGGGGCATTTGTTAGCCCGAACGACATCACCAAGAACTCAAAGTGCCCATATCTTGTCCGGAAGGCCGTCTTTGGAATATCCTTCTCCCTAACCCTCACCTGATGATACCCTGAACGTAAATCAATCTTGGAGAAATACTTGGCACCCTGGAGTTGGTCAAACAGGTCATCAATTCTTGGAAGTGGATACTTGTTCTTTATAGTAGACTTATTCAACTGTCGATAGTCGATACACATCCGTAACGACCCGTCTTTCTTCCGCACGAATAGGACTGGTGCACCCCAAGGTGAAGTGCTAGGCCTAATAAAGCCCTTATCCAGCAAGTCCTTCAACTGCACCTTCAACTCTCGCAACTCTGCCGGGGCCATTCTGTATGGAGGAATAGAGATCGGTTGAGTGTCAGGCAACACATCAATGCTAAACTCAATCTCCCTTTCAGGAGGAAGGCCTGGGAGTTCATCTGGGAAAACATCTGGGAATTCGTTGACCACAGGGATTGATTGTAAAGTAGGCGGTTTCGCCTCCGCATCCCTAACGCGAACGAGATGATAAATGTAACCTTTTGAGATCATTTTCCTTGCCTTAAGATAGGAAATAAACCTACCTTTCGGTGTAGCAATGTTCCCTTTCCATTCAATGATGGGTTCACCCGGAAATTGGAACCTAACCATCTTCGTACGACAGTCAACATTTGCATAGCATGAGGCCAACCAGTCCATTCCTATTATCACATCAAAATCAACCATTTCTAACTCAAATAAATTTGCCGAGGTTTGACGACTACAAATCATCACAGTGCAACCTCTATATACCCTTCTAGCAATCACAGAATCTCCTATCGGAGTAGATACCGCAAGGGGTTTACTTATCAATTCAGGTTCAATGCCAAACTTATTAGCCACAAAGGGTGTAACATATGATAATGTAGATCCCGGATCAATCAGCGCATATACATCATAAGAAAACACAGATATAATACCTGTAACAACATCTGGAGACGACTCGAGATCCTGTCGACCTACTAGAGCATAGGTTCGATTTTGAGCACCACTCGAACTCGGCACTGCACCTCTACCCCTACCACGACCTGTCGACTGCTGAAAACCCCGTGTTGGAGGTCGAACTGATGAGGAAGAACCAGACACAGATCCAGTCGGCTGAGCCATACCATCACCTCCTCTATTAGGACAATCCCGCATCATATGGCCAGGCTGTCCGCACGAATAGCATGCATCAGAACCTCGACGACACAATCCAAAGTGGGCCTTGCCGCACTGATCACAATGTGGTGTTGGGGGTCTCATCTGACTAGTATCCCTATGATGTTGCGAGCCAGATGCCCGCGAACTCTGACTTGGACCAGAATAGGATCGATCATATCGAGGCCTCTGAAACTGTGGAGGAGCACTAGCTACAGGTGGTGCCGAACTCCTCGAAAACTGTGGCCTGATGCTTCCTCTGAAGTCATCAGAATACCCTGCAAATCTCGCCCTCTTATGCTGGCCCCTATCCTGCTCCCTAACTGCCCTCTGCTGGCGCTTACGATCCCCTAGGGTCTGGGCATAAGCTTGAATACGGGAAATATCCATGCCCTCCACCAAGGAGGCTATCGTACACTCATTTATCAGATGTGGTCCCAACCCATTCATGAACATATGCACCCTATCACTCATCTCGGTCACCATATGGGGAGCATACCTTGCCAAAGAATCAAACTGCATATTGTACTCTCGCACACTCATATTACCTTGTCTAAGGTTCAAGAACTTATCAGCTCTAGCTCATCGTATCTCAACTGGCAAGTAGTGACGAAGAAAGGCCTCAGAAAATTCCTTCCACACAGCTGGAGGAGGGTTCGGACCCCTGGATCTCTCCCAACTATCATACCAGAGAACGGCTAAATCCTGTAGCTGATAAGAAGCCAACTCTAATGCCTCTGTATCACTAACATGCATAACCCGAAGTGTACGATGAACCTGGTCAATAAAAGTCTGTGGGTCCTCCTTGGGGTCTGATCCGGTAAACACTAGAGGGTCTAAATTAATAAAATCACGAACTCTTGTACTAACTGGTTTCTCAGCAGCACCTGTATTCTGCCTCTGAGCCTGAGCAGCTACCAAGCTAGTCAATAACTGCAAAGCACTCCGCATATCCTGGTCTGGAGTGCCAGACGGAGGAACTGGAGGCGCTGGGTGCCTTCTAATATCCTCTGGAGGAGATGGAGTAGATGAGGTATGAGAGGGCATCTCACTCTGAGCCTCACTTTGTCCTGCTCTGACTTGGGGCACCTGACTGGTACCCTCTCTCGCTGCTGTATCAAGCCGTCTACTAATCGTTTGCTTCCTAGTCGAAGGCATCACTGAAAAAAACAAGGTGAATATTAGAGACGAATACTTACGACTCAACTCTACGCACGATCTAGATTCAGGAAGAAGGTAACAACCCTAGATGTCATGTAGCCTCCTGATTATAAATGTGGCGCGCTACACATCCATAATCAAGAATCTACTAGACACGGCTCATAGACAACCCCTAGGACAGACTTGCTCTGATACCAAGTTTGTCACGACCCAAACTGGAGGGCCATGACTAGCACCCGACCACACTTGCCGAGCACCAACGTACATTTCATCTAACCTTCATTATTATCTTTTAGGGCTGACGAGATTAATATAAATGGTAGACCTAGATCATGGACAACCAGCAATAAAATATGACGGCATGAACATACATAGCAGGGGATGACCAGACAATCAAGAAACTACATATAAGGTATGAGCTACCACGCTACTATGAAAGACTATACAACAAAAACTAGCCGACAAGGCATACCAAACTATACATGAGTCGACACCTGTCTATGAGCCTCTAAAGGAACATAAGTGCTGCAACATAGCCGGAACAGGGCCCCGACATACCCATAATGTCTATAACAAAAATGCATACCAAGACCAAGGCAAGTCCGGAGAAGGGATCTCGCCAATCACCGCTGAACTGGACAGCCTACTGTGGTGGGGGAGCTGCACCTGCCTGTCTATCAGGACCTGCAGCACGACATGCAGCGTCCATAAATAAAAGGACGTCAGTACGAATAAAGTACTGAGTATGTAAGGCAGGGAACCATAAATACGATCAGTAATGTAAGCAAGGATAGAGAATATACAACCTGTAACATCTTAGTACCTCTGAGGGCTACTTACATGAAATGCATGATACATATGTATAAATACATAAACCCTTAAAACATTCGCCTCTGTGGGCATCATCATCATCATATCGTACCCGGCCATAATATGCTCGGTAAAAATATCGTACCCGGCCATAATAGGCTCGGTAGAATCGTACCCGGCCACGTGGAGCTCGGTAAAACCCAACTGATCAGTGGTTGCACAATAGGTGTCGTACCCGGCCAACTATAGCGTGGCTCGGTAGAGTAAAATAGATACATATATATAATGCATGCTCGACTCATGGAATCACATTCTAAACCTTTCGGAGTGACGTAAGGTCGGTATCCTCTGTACACGTTATTAGGACTAACTCTTCACTATGAACCTTATAAGAATCAGGAAGTACCAACAACATTGATAACATAAGAATAAGAGAAGCAACATTAACATCAATCGTTCCATAAGAGGGAAAACAATGTAAGTACTGCTAGCTTCTAAGAGTAGAGTATCTTGGAAGCTCGTTCATTACATTATGTACAATCGGAGTCGTGCAAAAGAAGGAAAGGGATAGCCTCACATACCTTGTATATACTGCCCCAATCTCAAGCTATGCAATTGTCAAAACTCCTTAGTCTACAATAAGAGAAACGATACTATCGTTATCATTTAAGCGTCATAACTATTATGTATCGACCACAACCTATTTTACGATGAAACGGACAACACCTCCCCTATATATATGACCTCACACCATTCAAAACAGTCACCAAACAGCCCAAACAACATCAATAATAAACATATTGAGCCTCCCAAAATAGTCCACACACAGCCTAATCACTCCATACATACGACGACCACCGTAGTCGTGTCAAACAACCTGGAAATGTTACGAATAACTATCAGCCCATAACCCTACATATATATGGTGTTTCTCCACACCCTTCCTCCTCCAAAACTCCACAAGATAGTAGTAAAATACGCAGCCCAACAACAACGCAAAACAGTCCACAAAACAATAACATTACTACCAAGCCTTTCGATATATATTTCACAAGTTCTAGCTTCAATGGCTTAGTCGCAACTTGGATAATCTTAAATATATATAAAGAAATAGGTTCCTTACCTTTATACAGAAATAACAACTCCAATTTGACCATAAATTTCCATGAAATATCCCGACACTTGATTTGTGTTGTTTGCCCTTTTTTGGGTCTTGAATCTTGAGAGAACCTTGAGAGGATGTTCCTAGGGTTCTAAGGTCTGAAAATAGTGAAAAGAAATGACTTAAAACGGGTTGGAGGCATCCTATATAGGTCCAAATATCTTAAACCGCCTTAGTGGGCCCCATAGAGAGGTGCTTGGCGCAGTCTCGCAAAAATGCGAATATCTCTCTACTCCGAGATCGTATCGATGAACGGTTTAATGCGTTGGAAACTAGACTCATAGATCTTTAATTTGGTTGGTAGATAACCCCGTAATTCCTTGTAAATTAGGATAAACGATTAGAAACATTTGACCTAATGTTTAAGTAAAATTATGAACCTAAGTTGCGACAACTTTTGTCGACTTTTGTTTCATAACTCGTTTAACTTCAAGACTTATGATACGGATATTATATGATTAAAATACCTTAATAAATGAATTCTTGAGTGTATTAAGAACCGCTAGATTACTTGAAAATATGAGTTACAATATCCTTGATTCATTTAACTTCTAATACTTGTTAATCACCCTTATACACTCTTGTATCACTTAAGACCAATAGGATTGACTTCTTATCATCTCAAAGATAATTCCTTCTTGGATTTATGTTAACTAATATATGGCATGAACTAACACATGTGGATATGGGTTGTAACACTTTTCTTAACAAAAAATGTAAAGTTTCTTTCTTTTGCTGAATCATTGATTGGAATTTATTGATAAATCTGCAATTAGTTTGAATACTGCATGAACCATGTTGGTTTGAAGTTTGTTTGTTTGTTGCTTTGCAAATTTATTTACACTGTTTTAGGCAAATGTATTAGTTTAAAAATGTTTTGAAAATTACAATTTAAAGATTTATATGTGTTCTGAAAATTACAGTTTAAAGATTCATACATTCATAAAATTTGTATACCCATATGTAGTAGTATCACATAAATAATTTTTCAGAATTTCTATTAGAATAGCAATAGGCAGTTTTGTTATACAGTTAGCAAAAAATATAATAATTTTACTGCATTTCCTTGTGTGTTAAACCAGCTTAATCAATTTACCACACTGTTTTTTATAATGCTGGATTATTATTAGCTTAAAGTCATAAAAATCAGATTTTTACAAAGTAACTAAGTGATAACCATAATACATATTCAGGCCCAAAACCAATTGGGTTTATGAATTTTTGTTCTGATTTTACTAAAACAAAATGAGTTAATCAATAGCACTTACACTTCAAGAATTTTGAAATACAAATAAGCTTCAAAACCAGCATTTCAAAAATAAAGACTTAGGCAAATTAATAGAAATATTGTCCAAAATTTAACAGATTTCGATTTATTCAAAACCCTTTTTACTTTTCTGTTTTAATAGATAAACAAAAATATAGTTAAAATCTTGCATATTGTCATTACTAGTATTAATTTCAAATTCCTTCAAATATGTGTTGAACTAGAGTTCACTTGGACTCATTATTAAATTTATTTATTTGCCCACAAATATATTGGGCCAGAGTTACTTGTACTCATTAGTAGGCCCAAATCTTCTTGAATCCATTATGTTTAAATTGATTAAATGGTTAATAATTTATCTGGGCCAGATTCATCTGAATTAAGTCAGGCCCAAGTTCTTTTAGGATTAATTTAGCTGTTTGAATAATAGACAATATATGTCTTGGGTTTGAGTTCATTTGGACTCAACCTTTATCAGGCCCCGAACTTCAAAATCTGGGCACGTTTGGCATTTAATAAATGAAGTGGCCACATCTAATTCAAATAAGTATCTCATGTAGTATTGTACCTTTACACCAGGTTACATGATGTAGAATAGTTTAGAGATTTAATCACAACTTTAGGTACACTTCAAACTTACGCCTTAATCAATTATTCGTAGTTTACTTTAGGCGCGATTAATAAACCATCGTAATTATGGGTACGGTTCCCATGACATAGTTACGATGCTTAATTTCCCAAAGTTCGGGTGTGCATTTCATGTGACCCGATCATAAAAACTTCGAACAATAATAAAAATAAACATATCACGAATCACGGGTGCATTTCATGTTGCGTGGTTTGCGGTGTGTCCCAAAACGGCAAGTGTACGACAATCGTAACTTGTTCAAGAAATAATTCCATAAATCCTAAAAAGCGGTTATAAAGTTAAAAATGCACAATATGTTTAAAACATATAATAAATCAGATAATGAGGCCAATTATTAATAGTTAAGCAACTGTGCTAGAACCACAGAACCCGAGAATGCCTAACACCTTCTCCCGAGTTAACAGAATTCCTTACCTAGTTTTTCTGGTTTCGTAGACTTTTAAATGAAGTCAAATTTTCCTCGATTTGGGATTTAAAATAAACTGGTGACTTGGGACACCAAATAAACTATCCCAAGTGGTGATTCTTAAATAAATAAATAATCCCATTTCGAATAATGTCACTTTAATTGGAAAAACTTCCTTATATACCCCCTTGGGAGTAAAAAGGAGATGTGACAGCTCTGGTGACTCTGCTGGGGAAAAGAACCCAGAACTTCTAGTTTAGGGTTTAGAATTCGAGCTTAGAATAATTGTTATAGTTGGCTTTTATTTATTATCTGATTTTTACGTGTTTGAGCCTAATGTACTAAATGTCGCTTTTTACCGCTTTGATATAGTTTGGACTGTATATAAATTGTTGCGAAACCCTCTTCTCCCCGAGTCTTCTAAATCATCTGGGAAGTGTGCACTTCATGTGACTTCTTTTCTGTTAGAGTCATATCCCAATTTTAGAACGAGGTACGGATAAGTTGCAAAGCTAGTGAAGCTTCTATATTCCCGGTACGCTGCCCCCCCCCCGGGCTCGAGCTATCTGCTCGGGTAAGCCAGGTTTAGAACAATACACCCAGGTTTTTAAACCTAGAATAACATAGCCTCATGCCGGATCCCTACTAGGTACGTTTGTTTGCATCATGTGCATCTGACTTTGGGGACTCAACACAGTGGTTGGGTCCGTCTAGGACAGGTGTACCCAAATTAAAAAGACCATCCTGATGTATCTTACGAGCTACTTGCACATTTGTTTATTTTGGCTTGCATGTTGGCCGGCTTCTAGAATAGGGAAAGATAATCAAAAAAAAAATCAAAAATCAGAAATAAGAGTGAGAGGTAGGTATTTAAAAAATTCTGAAACTCTTCTGAAATTCTGGAAAAAAAAAAGGACATTTCAAAATGAACCAAAATTTTCAAGTGCCATGTTTTCATGTTCCGTCAAAACTGGCGAACTACGCAGGTCTGATTCTCATCGGATATAAGATACGTAGGCAAACCTCATCGGTTCCGACCCCAATTTTCAACAATCCTAAAATATTTTCCTTTAGTTCCTTCTTTAGAAATCTTTCCTTAGAAAATTCAAAAAAAAAGAAGTTTTTAAAACTCAAAAAAGTAATTTCCTTCTTTAAGAAGTAATTCATACGGAAAAAAGAAATAAAAAAACAAATTAAAAAAAAAAGCAAAATCCAAAATACAGGTTTCCATCATTTTGAAGTATTTTTCCCAAAAAATCAGAAACAAAAAATCCAAAAATATTCTTTTATTCTTTAGAAGTCTTTCTTTTGTAAATGTCCATAAAAAATTGAGAAATAAAAGTCCAAAAATATTTTCGCTTTTTTTTTAAAAGTACTTTCGTAAATTAAAAAAAAAACAAAAAGAAAGAAGAGAAACTCAGAAATCTGAAATATTTTCTTAAAAATCCTTCTTTCAAAAATTCACAAGACAAATCAAAATTCAAAACAAACAAAAATATTTTCCTACCTTTTAAGAAGTCTTTTCCCAAAAATTCAAAAATCAAATCAGAAAAAAAAAGAATAAAAAAAGTTCTTTTCCTTGTTTAAAAATCTTTCTTTCAATTTCCAAAAATATTTTCGTTTTTCTTTAGAAGTACTTTTATAATTTTTTTTTAAAAAAAAATCAGAAATCTAAAATATTTTCTTATAGGTCCCTCTTTTGAAAAGTAAGAGGCAACATCCAAAATCCAAAAAATATTTTCTTTCTTCTTTAGAATAAGAGAAAACAAATGAAAATTCAAACGAAACTATCTTCCTTTTATTTTTTAAATTCCCAAAGTTCAAATAAAAAAAGAAATTTTTAGAAGTCTTTCTTTCAAAAATTTCAAAAAAAAAATCAGAAATCAAAATCAAAATTCAAAAATATTTTCTTTTCTTTTTAATAACCTTTCTTTCGAATATAAAAAATGAAATGCAAGAAAAAAACGAAATGCAAAAAAAGAAGTTATGTTCCTTTTTAAACGTTTTTATTGCTTGAGTGTTATAAAAAGTAAAAGAGAGAGTTAGTTTATTTACTCCATACCTGATGTTTCCGAACTACGTAAGATCTGATTCATGCGATGTCATGATACGTAGGCAATCCCCATCGGATTCGATCATAACCATAAATAAATTGAGTGAAATATAAACTGAAAAAAAGAAAGAAAAATTGAGTGAAAAAGAAACAAAAGAGTGACAAAAACAAAAAGAGAAAAAGAGAGTGCAAAAAAAAAGAAACAAAGAAAAAGAGTGGCAAAAAACAAAATGAAAAAAAAATCAAGAGTAAGTAAAGAGAGGGAGAAAGAAAAGAAAAGAGGTACATACTGAAAGGGTTAGTTAAGGCTAGGATGAAACATGCAACCGTTCAAACACATGGTAGAAGCGTTTAACTGTTAGGTGTATTGCATCCTAACATGCAATTTCCTATATGTTAAATGTCTCAAAACTAACAAGGTTGTGGTGTGAGCAAATTAGTCAGGTTCTGTTCAGGTGGTTGCTTTTGTTGGTATGCGGTGATGAACCCGCAACCTTGCACGCGCCCACAACATTATACACAAAATCGAGCTCCACCTCCCAGAAATGCCCATCCTTACCAAGCTCCATATAGTCCTAAATCAAATGTTCCCCAGTACAATCATCGCCCAAGAAAGCCTTTCAAAAGGAATCAGTTTACCCCTATTGGTGAATCATACTCGGGCTTGTTCCAAAAGCTAGTCGGGTGAGGTCTGCTGCAGCCAGTGGCCCCGAAACGGCTGAACCCCGAGTCCCCAACGCACTGAGTTGATGCTAGATGCGAATACCACTCTGTAGCAGTGGGATACAGTACAGAGGACTGTTGGACCTTTAAAAGGGCAGTTGAAGACTTGATTGAAGCTGAAAAAATCATTTTTCGGGATGAAGAAGATCCTGATGTGATGAACATTTTGTTGCCTTCTTACAACAGTGGGCAAATAGTCGGAATGGTTTGTAAAGATGAGAAAAATTTGATCTGGCACTGAAGGCCAATGCACCCATTGTCGAGACAGAAGAAAAGCCAAAAAACGATCGCTAAGCCTGAAAGTTCCCCATCAGACGGGAGTCTCGGTAGCCAGTGTTGCTATCTTTTCTGTGTCTGGATTATCTCAGGGTGTGATCCAGATGTTCTACTTTATTGTCTTACTTTCTTATGTAAACCCTTCTATCTTTGAAAAAAAAATCAATCACAAAAAAAAAATCAAAAATCAAATGAAATTAATATTTCATTGTCTAGGAATGTCTCTTTTCTTAATCTTGTCACTTTTCTTATTCTCTTTTCAGTTCTATTAAATGCAGATTTCAATAACATGACATGCTTTTGGACTTCATGCCCAGATCCTAAAACGTTGTCAGACCTCAAAATATTGAATCAAGAATCCGAATGAAATGAAAATAGGTTTAAGGAAATAAAACAAAAACTTAGAACAGCTGAAAAAATATTGGTTCCACATTGGAAGAGTCCATACATTGGAACAAGAGTACTGCCAAAAGAGTGTTGTACTTGGGACACATCGAAGGAAATGTCCCTGAAACAACTGTCAATGCAAATACAACCAAAAGGTACTATGATTGATCCTCCATATAGTATTAATATTCTCCGGTTGGGATGACGAAGGCTTTCATTCTCGCTACCAAACATTATTAAACCTTTTGTAAACTATTTGAGTTGATTACTCTTCTTTGATTACCCTCTTTGGAACCTGAAAGTGCTATTAAAAAAATTGAAAAAACTGAAAAAGAGAAGGAAAAGAAAGATACAAAAAAAGGGGAAGAAAATGAAATGAAAAATGAAAAAAAAAGGAGAGGAGAAAGGAAGGAAAAAGAAAGAAAAAACAAAACAAAACAAAACAGAAAAACAAAAGAAAATCAAAAACAAAGTTTCCTGAACTAAGTTCGTCTTGATTCCGAAAGGATACATAGGCAGCCTCTCTCTGGGGTTCAGTCACACCAAAACGAAAATCCAAATTCCCCCAAAAGTTAAACTGGGGCATATGTTATAATGGTTCGGCGATGGTTTCGTCTGGGAGGTTCCAAATCATGTTCAAGTCCTTCCGGTCAATCGGTAAAAGATGTTCAAAATTGGAGGATACAGTTACTTGGATCTGATACAACAAAATAAGAAAAATAAAATAAGAGAGTTTTATTGGTGAAAACCCACACGAGCACGGTAAGGCAATGGTAATCAGAGAAATAAAATGAGAGAGTCTTATTGGTGAAAACCTACACGGGCACCGTGAGGCGACAGTAAGCAGAGAAACTAAAAATGAGAGGGTCTTGTTAGTGAAAACTCACAAAGAGCGCTATAAAGCGATGTTGAGAAGATAAATGAGAGAGGCCAGCTCGTGAAAACCTGCAAAGGGTGCCCCTGATCGAAAAGAGGATCCTCACAGCCATCAGCATCGACAAGTCCTGGCAAGGTTTCTTGATTTTGAGGCAAAGGTTGTGATAAATTTCTGAGAGTCGGACGGTTTGCACAGATTAGGCATCCAGTCCAAAAGGCATGTCATGTTCATTGAAGTTTGCATATACTCCAGATAAGTCCTTTTTTCCTTTCCTCGAAAGGGACACATCTTGTTTTAACTCATTCTCAATTCCCTTGTTTGTTTTCTTTGAATCCATTTCGGTCTAACTATGTTCCCAAACTAAGACAAAGAAGAGATAGTAAGACTGATTTACAGGGCTTTCGTTTGATACGAGCTCATAGGCAAAAGGCACCCAGCCTCGTCGGGGGCATCAAGTCAACTTCGACAGGCGATGGCGGCTGATGTTTTCAAATTGAAAAACTCCTGAAAAGAAAGGAAATCAAAGTCAAATGCCCACAAAGGCAAAATGAAGTTAAAAAGGTTGAGTCCCACATGGCTAACCATCTTGGCAAAGGTTTGGAAAGCCAAGGTACCCCAAATGCTCTGAAATTAAAGTTGGAAGAAAGAATCCAGAAATGAAAGACCTATGAAAGTGAAATAAAGTTAGAAAAGGTTAAGTCCCATGCGACTAGCCGTTGCAGCAAGTTTGAGGAGCCAAAAGTTTCCCAATGATCCGAAGTTAAAAATTGAAAAGAAGAAGAAGAAGAAGAAAGAGTCAGAAGTGAAAGGCCTACAAAGCCGAAATAAACTCGAAAATGTTGAGTTCCACGTGACCAACCGTCATGGCAAAGTCTGGAAAAGTTAGAGGTTCTCCAGGGTCAGAAATGAAATCGGTCCTCACGAAACAAGCAGTTGCAGTTGAAATCTTCATCAAAGAAGCTGGGTCGAAATCAAGTGACTGAAACACTCAAGGCCACAAAACAAACCACCGTTTCAAATTGACAAATTGTTCTTTGATTTAAAAATAGGAAAACAGATGCAGTCCAAAACAACCTTGCAAAAATCAGGTGCAATAAAAGCAAGGCGCGCAAAAACCGAAATGGTTTTGCAGCAAAAGTTGACCCAAAAAGGGAATTCCTTTTTTAAACTCTTCATTCATTCTCCAAAATAAAATGAAAAGTGAAGTAATTAAAAAAAAAAAAAAATTCAAAATTATGGTTGCCTAGGGTCCCCAATCCCTAGATATATTTTTCCAACATAGGGTCCCATTCCCTAGTCGCTGCCAGCATAACCTAGTAGTCTTTTCCAGTATAAGGTCCCATTCCCTAGTTGATCCCCGGCATAACCCGTGGACCTTTTTCGCTACAACTTGATGACCTCCCCGCCATAACCCCGGGACCTTTCTGGCATAACCGGATGACTTTTCCGGCATAACCCGTGGACCTCCCCAGCATAACCCGAGGACCTTTTTCTGGCATAACCCGATGACTTTTCCGGTATAACCTGTGGACCTCCCCGGCATAACCCAAGGACCTTTTTCCGGCATAACCCGATGACCCTCCCCGGCATAACCCGAGGATCTTTTCCGGCATAACCCGATGACTTCTCGTCATAACCCGTGGACCTTTTCCCGCATAACCCGATGACTTTCCCGGCATAACCCGTGGACCTCTACGGCATAATCCGAGGAACTTTTCCGGCATAACCCGATGACTTTCCCGTCATAACCCGTGGACCTCCCCGGCATAACCCCAGGACCTTTTTTCGGCATAACCTGATGACTTTCCCAGCATAACCCGTGGACCTCCCGGCATAACCCGAGGACCATTTCTAGCATAATCCGATGACCCTCCCCGGCATAACCCGAGGACCTTTTCCGGCATAACCTGATGACTTCCCGGCATAACCCGTGGACCTTTTCCTGCATAACCCGATGACTTTCCCGGCATAACCCGTGGACCCCCCCCCCTCCCCGGCATAACCCGGGGAACTTTTCCGGCATAACCGATGACTTTCCCGGCATAAACCATAGACCTCCCCGGCATAACCCGCGGACCTTTTCTGGCATAACCGGATGACTTTCCCGGCATAACCCGTGGACCTCCCCGACATAACCCGAGGACCTTTTCCAGCATAACCTGATAACTTTTCCAGAATAACCCAATGACTTCCCCAGCATAACCCGAGGACTTTTTCCGGCATAAGACGATGACCTCCCCAGCATAACCCAAGGACCTTTTCTGGCATAACCCGATGACCTTCTCCGGCATAACCCGAGGACCTCTTCGGCATAACCCGGTCATTTTTCCAGCATAACCTGGTAATCTTCCCAACTTAGGGCCTCCGATCCCTATTTGATTTCATTTTATATATAAGGTCTCCACTCCCTAGTCTCTTTTTTCCCAAGGATACATAATCCTGATTTTATTGCTTTCAATAAAGAAGTAGTTTAGATTTTTGTTACACTAACTCACGAAATTTTCCTAGTGAAAACTGGGGCAGAAAAATTTCGTTCATTTGTTTGTTTTGGTGCCTGAGCAAGTCTTTACCTTAAGGCACAAGTTTCGAGACGACCAAAAGAAGAAGTCTCAATTCAAATAAAAGAAAAGAAAAACAAGAAAAGCAGTTGAACTCTAAGTGTAGAAGCGGAAAAAAGATGCAAACGACTCAAAATATGATTGAAGTTACAAGATTTGCATGTCCCGCCTTGATCCGAAAAACTGAAGAAGAATGAACCAGCGGTTGCAGCTAGCGAGCATCAAGATTCAGGTCTGAGTCAAACCAGCCAAGACTCAAGATCAAGCTTTAGAAGGTTTATAGATAGGAATCTTGTAACTCATAATGGATATGATTAGCTAGTTTAGCTTTTCATCTTTTATTTCGGTCTAATAAGGAGCTCAACAAGTAGAAACAACAGCAACAGCAGTGAAATCACAGTTTTTCGGTAGTCCCAGCTACCAAAAGTTTCAAAACTACACTGACCTGATTCCTTTATAGCCAAGGATATGTAGGCAACCAAAGAAGCAAGGTCCGGTCAGACTTTTTCCAAAAGATGCTTCCCATGGAGTTTCAAATGGGAAAAAACCGCTCATAGTTGCTCAGTTTATCTTTGCCCAAAAACCCTTCGTGTTCCCGAGCAAAGAAGGGCAGCTGTGAGCATGTGATTTTTGCCCTATATGAAATACTCCTATTAAAATCAAAGAAATAGATTTTTACTAATTGTTTGCTATTTTATAAGATTTGTTTTTGGATTTTTTTTTCAAGACCCGGATTTCCCACCCTCGGAGTCGTGATGACACCTACTCGTGAAAGCTAGGCAAGCCGAGTATTATAAATTCATTACCCTTTTTATTAAGCATGTTCAATAATTCAAAGTATAAGTGATTTAAGCAGCGGAATAAACTAAATAACTAGAAATGCGGAAGACAAAAACTTAATCATTCAACCAAACACTACTACGTAATCTGAAGTACAATACTACCCAGAATTTGGTGTCACAAGTCACGGACTGTATAAGAACAGTACAAACAAAGTCTGAATGAAATACATAAGTCCATCTTTGAATAAGTAAAAACAGAAGGAGAAAAGATAAGAGATACGCCAAGGCCCGCGGACGTCTGCAGTACTACCTCGGGTCGCCTGTGTGGACTGAAGACAGCACCCTCACTGCAGTCCAAACACTCCGGTATCAGTATTTGCACACAGTGTAGAGTGTAGTATCAGCACAACCGGCCCCATGTGCTGGTAAGTGCCTAGCCTAACCTCGGCGAAGTAGTAACGAGACTAGGACCAGACTACCAAATCAACCTATGCAGTTAAATCATATACAGTGGAAATAGAAGCAGATAATTACAACTAAAGTTGGGCGGGGGAAACATGTTGTGGGGGAGTAACATGTAACAATAGAACGACAGTAGAGAAATATAAGGAATATCATAAATCAATTACCAGCAAAGATAAGGAAATAGCAGAACATGTACACATGTAATACCGTTACAGGCGTGCAACCCAATCCCATTTCATATGATACCGTTGCAAGCGTGCAACCCACTCCCATTTCATATACTACCGTTGCAGGCGTGCAACCCACTCCTATTTCATATATTACCGTTGCAGGCGTGAAACCCGCTCCCATTTCATATATTACCATTGCAGGCGTGCAACCCGCTCCCATTTCATTTATCAACACCAATCATAAAAGGATCCCGGCAAGGGAACAATAGCGGTATAACAACATCTCGACAAGGGAACAATAATATTACAACAACATCCCGGCAAGGAAACAATAATATCAAAACAAACATCCCGGCAAAGGGACAATAATATGACAATAACATCCCGGCAAGGGAACAATAATGATAATCCTCCTATGAAACGAAATAAACCACAACAGAGTCATAACAATTACAATACAAGACTCACGGGCATGCTTGACACCGACGTATAGATACTCGTCACCATGCCTGTACGTCATACAGTTAATATGTAACAAATAAGACACTACTCCTAATCCCTCAAGCTAAGGTTATACGAAGCACTTACCTCGAACTTTCATGGCCAACTCAAGCCTCAAACACCACTTTTCATTTTGAATTTGGCTCCAAATCAATTGTATCTAGACATAATCGACTTAATAACATCAATAAATGCTAACCAATCCAATTCCAATGCTTAATTATAGATTTCCTATCATTCTTCCCAAAAAGTCAAAAATCGAACCCGGGCCCGCTTGGTCAAAACACGAGGTTCGGACCAAAACTCGATCACCCATTCACCCACAAGCCCAAATATGTAATTAGTTCCAAAACCCGACCCCAAAACAAGGTCTAGATCCCAATTATACTAAAAGCCCTAACTCTACCCAAATTCCTAATTTTCTACCCTTAAGAACATGATTTAGGCCTAGAAATCTAATGCGTGTTAATAGAAATTGAAGAAAATGAGTCTAAGATTACATACCCATGGATTTGTGGTGAAGTTCTCTTTAAAATATTGCCCAATTTGGAGTTTGGAAGAAGAAGTTATGAAATTTGGGTTAAATCCCGAATGTTCTGTTACTATTTAAAAATCACTGGGCAGGCCTTCATAGCTTTAGTGATGGGTCAGGCCCAGCTGATCATCGCGTTCGCGGAGCTTCAGATCCTAGAACCTTCGCGTTCGCGGTCAGATGTCCGCGTTCGCGTAGAACAAATG
Source organism: Nicotiana sylvestris (assembly GCF_000393655.2). Taxonomy (NCBI): domain Eukaryota; kingdom Viridiplantae; phylum Streptophyta; class Magnoliopsida; order Solanales; family Solanaceae; genus Nicotiana; species Nicotiana sylvestris. The sequence goes on along the minus strand of NC_091065.1, from coordinate 77,733,186 downwards.
TGAACCCCCTCCCCCAAGCCTTTAACCTTATGCGTTCACGAGTGCTTGGACGCGTTCGCGAAGGGTACTCCCCCCACAGCCTCGCATTCGCGTCCCAAGCTCCGCGTTCGCGAAGAACAAACTGGCACCTGAGATAATTGCCTTATGCGTTCGCAGGTGGAACCACAGGAACGCGAAGAAAAAACCCTCTGTGCACCTGAGACAGCAAAAACCTGCAATTTTTCCTAAGTTACCCATCCGACACTCACCCGAGCCCTCGGGGCTCCAAACCAAACATGCATACTAACTCAAAAACATTATATGAACTTATCTGTATGATCAAATCGCCAAAATATCCTCTTAAAAAATGAATTTAGCATAGAAATCTAAGAAAAATCTCAAAACTTTCAAAGTATCAATCTTCACAACTACGGGTCCAAATCACCTCAAACGACTTCCGTTTCTAACCAAATTTCACGGACTCATCTTAAATCACATATAAGACCTGTACCAGGCTACGAAACCAAAATATGGGCCCGATACCATCAAGTTTTAAACACATTTCATTTCTAAAAACTCATAAATATTCCAGAAAATAATTATCTTTAAAAATTCATTTCTCGGGCTTGGGACCTCAGAATTCAATTCCGGGCATGCGCCCAAGTCCCATATTTTCCTACGGCCCCTCCAGGACCGTCAAATCACGGGTTCGGGTCCGTTTACCCAAAATGTTGATCGAAGTCAACTTAAATTTATTTTAAAGTCAAAATTCATTATTTTTCACAAATGTCCACATAATGGCTTTCCGGCTATGCACCCGGACAGCACACACAAATCGAGGTGATGCTGAAAGAGGTTTTTACGGCCTCAAAATACAGAATTTATTTTTAAAACAAGTGATGACCTTTTGGGTCATCACATTCTCCACCTCTAAAACAACCGTTCGTCCTCGAACGGACAGAAGAAGGAAGTACCTGAGTCAGCGAAAAGATGGGCATAACAGCTCCGCATATCGGACTCGGACTCCCAGGTCGATGCCTCAGCAGGCTGACCTCTCCACTGAACACGAACAGAAGGAAAATACTTTGATCTCAACTGACGAACCTCCCGGTCTAGAATAGCTACCGGCTCCTCCTCATAGGACAAGTCATTGTCCAACTGGACAGTGCTAAAATCTAACACGTGGATGGATCGCCGTGATAATTCCAAAGCATGGACACATGAAACACTAGATGCATGACTAATAAGCTCGGTGGCAACGAAAGTCTGTAAGCCACCTCTCCCACTCGATCAAGAATCTCGAACGGGCCAATGAACCTAAGGCTAAGCTTGACCTTCTTCCCAAATCTCATCACGCCCTTCATAGGCGACACTCGAAGCAATACCCGCTCACCGACCATAAAAGCCAAATCATGAACCTTGCAGTCGGCATAACTCATTTGCCTGGACTGAGCTGTGCGAAGCCTATCCTGAATAATCCTGACCTTGTCTAAGGCATCCTGTACTAGATCCGTACCCAACAACCGAGCCTCTCCCGTCTCAAACCATCCAACCGGTGACCGACACCGCCTACCACACAAAGCCTCATAAGGAGCCATCTGAATACTCGACTGGTAGCTGTTGTTGTAGGCAAACTCTACTAAAGGAAAAACTGATCCCAGGAGCCTCCAAAGTCAATGACACAAGCTCGGAGCATATCTTCCAAAATCTGAATAGTCCGCTCGGACTGCCCGTCCGTCTGAGGATGAAATGTTGTGCTCAACTCAACCCGTGTGCCCAACTCTCGCTGAACTGCTCTCCAGAAATGTGAGGTAAACTGCGTACCTCGATCCGAAATGATAGACACGGGCACACCATGAAGACGAACAATCTCTCGGATATAGATCTCAGCTAATCTCTCGGAAGAATAGGAGAGTGCCATAGGAATGAAATGTGTTGGCTTGGTCAGCTATCAACAATAACCCACACTGCATCGAACTTCCTCTGAGTCCGTTGGAGTCCAACAACGAAGTCCATAGTAACACGCTCCCACTTCCATTCAGGAATCTCAAACTTCTGGAATAACCCACCGGGCCTCTGATGCTCGTACTTAACCTACTGACAGTTCAAACACCGAGACACATAAGCAACAATGTCCTTCTTCATCCTCCACCGCCAATAATGCTACCGCAAATCCTGATACATCTTAGCGGCGCACAGATGAATAGAGTACCGGGAACTATGGGCCTCCTCTAAAATCAACTCTCGGAGTCCATCCACATTAGGCACACAAACTCGACCCTGCAATCTCAGAACTCCATCATCTCCTAAGGTAACCTGTTTGGCACCTCCATGCTGCACCATATCTCTAAGGACACACAAATGGGGATCATCATACTGCTGATCTCAGATATGCTCCAATAAAGAAGAACGAGTGACTGTGCAAGCTAACACGCAGCTGGGCTAAAAAACATCCAACCTCACGAACTGATTGGCCAAAGCCTGAACATACAAACTCTTGTGGTTCGTGAACACCTTACACGCCACGCCACACAGATAATGCCTCCAAATCTTTAACACGTGAACAATGGCTGCTTACTTCAAATCATGGACCGGATAGTTCTTCTCATAAATCTTCAAATGCCGCAAACCATAGACAATGACCTTTCCATCCTGCATCAACACCGCACCAAGTCCAATACGAGATGCATCACAATAAACTGTATAAGGCCCTGAACCTGTGGGCAAAACAAACACCGGTGCCGTAGTCAAAGCTGTCTTGAGCTTCTGAAAACTCGCCTCACACTCGTCTGACAATCTAAACTAGGCACCCTTCTAGGTCAACCTGGTCATCGGGGCTGCAATAGACGAAAAACCTTCCACAAACCGACGATAATATCCTGCCAATCCCAAGAAACTCTGGATCTCTGTAGCTAATGCTGGTTTAGGCTAGTTCTAATTGCCTTGATCTTCTTCGGATAAACCTGAATACCCTCTACTGATACCACATGACCTAGAAATGCAACTGAACTCAACCAGAACTCACACTTCGAAAACTTGGCATACAACTAACTATCCCTCAAAGTTTGAAGAACTACTCTAAGATGCTGCTCGTGCTCCTCCCGGCTGCGGGAATAGATCAAAATATCATCAATGAAGACTATCACGAACGAATCCAAGTAACGCCTGAATACTCAGTTCATCAAATCCATAAAAGTTGTTGGGGCATTTGTCAACCCGAATGACATCACCCAGAACTCATAATACCCGTACCGAGTGCGGAAAGTTGTCTTAGGGACATCAGATGCCCTAATCCTCAACTGATGGTAGCAAAATCTCAAATCAATCTTCAAAAATACCTTAGCACCCTGAAGCTAATCAAACAAATCATCAATCCTCGGCAATGGATACTTATTATTGATCGTAACCTTGTTCAAATCATCTGAAACTCACCCGAGCCCTCGGGGCTCCAAACCAAACATGCATACTAACTCAAAAACATCATATGAACTTATCCGTGCGATCAAATCGCCAAAATAACCTCTTAAACAATGAATTTAGCATAGGAATCTAAGAAAAATCTGGAAACTTTCAAAGTATCAATCTTCACAATTATGGGTCCGAATCACCTCAAACGACTTCCGTTTCTTACCAAATTTCACGAAATCATCTTAAATCACATATAAGACCAGTACCAGGCTCCGAAACCAAATTACGGGTCCGATACCATCAAGTTTTAAACACATTTCATTTTCAAAAACTCATAAATATTCCAGAAAACAATTTTCTTTAAAAATTCGTTTCTTAGGCTTGGGACCTCGGAATTCGATTCCGTGCATGCGCCCAAGTCCCATATTTTCCTACGGACCCTCTGGGATCGTCAAATTACGGATCCGGATCTATTTACCCAAAATGTTTATCAAAGTCAACTTAAATTCATTTTAAAGTCAAAATTCATCATTTCTCACAGATTTCCACATAATGGCTTTCCAGCTATGCGCCCGGACTACGTACGCAAATCAAGGTGATGCTGGAAAAGGTTTTTAAAGCCTCGAAACACAGTATTTGTTTTTAAAACAAGTGACATCACAATTTTATTAATTGTTTGCATTTTGTGCACGTTTAATTTTTATTTAAAAATTATGAAAATGCCCCAAAAATGTCCAAAAACACCATGCATTGCATTTAGATTTTATTTTTATATTTTATGATTAATTAGTTAATTAATTACTTCATTAAAAAAAATCAAAAAAATTATTTGTTCTTGACATTTTTAGTTGTAGTATTAAATCAGGTAATTTTTCCTTTTTAAATTTAAGATTGACTAATTGTGTAAATAATACAAATAGATAATTAGTTAAATTTTACAAATAAAGATAATTTAGGACTTAGTTTAGGGGTTATTTAAATAATTAGTCTTTAAAAAATTAAAAAAAAAAAAGAGTTTTTGGCCGAATTGGGCCATTTCTTTCTAAACTAGCCCAATCCTAATTTAACCCAAAACACCCCCAAGCTCAAATCCCTTTAAAAATCTGATCCAACCCCCATCTGCCTTCACTCAATCTTGACCAATGATCTCTAGTAGATTCAACGGTTCGGAACTCCACCCTTTTTTAATATAAAAGTGTTCTAAAATCTCCACCCCCTCATTTCCAAACTCCCCCACTCTTCCACTTCTCTCTCAACTCCCCAAACCCTAAAGCCCCTATCTATCTCCCTTCTCTTTTCCCCATTTCCGTCGCCACCCCTCCCCATGGCAGCGCCTCCCGCCGGAAATCTCCACCGGCGGCGGCCAACCTCCAAAGCCCCCCAAAATAACTTAATTCTTCTCCTCTTCCCCTCCTCCACCTCACCCACCAACTAAATCCGCAAAAAACCGACACCCCTAAAACTAAATAATGGCTGAAAATCCTACACCACCTCTACTCCGCCATCAGAAATTGCCAAGGTGGCGGTGGAACTCCAAAATCCCTTAAACACACACCATACACTCCTCTCATCCTCCTAAACCTCATCCTACCAACTAAATCCCCAAAAGCTCAACCAAAATCCATAGATCTTAGATCTAAAAAGGGCAAAACCCTAGATCTAACCCATTTCTATTATTGCTAGCCGTTAAAAAATCCTTCGGCCAAGATCTTCCATCAAGGATCTTAGATCCAAGATGGGAGTCTTGGCTTGAGAGTTTTTTCACGGTTAGACCCTTTTAATTTTGTAATTTTATTTACGCATTTGTCATTTATTTCCGTCATTTACGCACTTTTTTATTTCCGTTAATTTTCGCATTATGTTCTATTATTACGCATTTTTTTAATTATTTTTATATTTTGCCCGTAATTTCTGCATTATGTAGTTGTCACTTTTATTGTTAATTAATTAAATGGATTAATCAAAAAATAAAAAAAGAAAAAAAATATTTAAAAAAAATAGTATTTCACTTCTTTCTTGCTATTTCATTTTTGTTTATTAATTCTTTGCTTATTATTGTTAATTGTTTGGGCCTAGCTAAATAGACAGGACCATAGCTTTGTTATTATTGTTTACTTATTTTTCGTTGTTAAAATTGGGCCTGGCTAAATGGACAGGCCCATGACTTTGTTAAAGTTTATGTGATGACCCAAAAGGTCATCACTTGTTTTAAAATGAAACTCCGTATTCTGAGGACTTGAAAACCTCATTTAGAGTCACCTCAATTTGCGTGTGCAGTCCGAGTGCGTTGCCGGAAAGCTTAAATATGATAATCTGTTAAAAATGATAAGTTTTGATTATAGAATGAGCTAATTTGACTTCGGTCAACATATTGGGTAAACGGACCCGAACCCATGATTTGACGGTCCTGGAGGGTCCGTAGGAAAATATGGGACTTGGGCGTATGCCCGGAATCGAATTCCGAGGTCCCAAGCCCGAGAAATGAATTTTCAAAGAAAAATTGTTTTCTGAAATTATTTAAAGAAATTTGAAATGAAATTTGATTAGAACATGATAGTATCGGGGCCGTATTTTGGTTCCGGCGTCGGTACAGGTCTTATATATGGTTTAAGTTATTTCTGTAAAGTTTGGTTGAAAACGGACGTCGTTTGACGTGATTTGGACCTAAATTGCTAAATTTGATACTTGATGAAGTTTGAGAAAAAGTTCTTGATTTTGAGGTTCGATCCAGTGTTATTGAGATTATTTTGGCGATTTGATCGCTCGGATAAGTTTGTATGATGTTGTTGAGTTAGTACGTATGTTTGGTTAGGAGCCCTGAGAGCTCAGGTGAGTTTCGAGTCAGAAAGTCAGATGTTGCAGGTTCAAGAAGTTGCAGGTCTCTGAACCCTTTGATACAGTCCGCGAGAAATCGCGTGCGACCGTGGAGGGGCCAGCGCGACTGTGGTCGCCTTTGTGTGGAGCGCGGTGGAGGCTGTGCGGCCGCGGTCCATTTGATGCGGTTTGCACAGGGGGTCTGATAGGGGATAAATAAACTAGAATTTCAGTTATTTTTCACTTTTCAAAACCCCAAAAACATAAGAGACGATTTTTCAAACAACCTTTCTTCTCCAAAACATTGGTAAGTGATTTCTAACTCACTTTCTTCACTCCTTAAAATCTTTTAACATGATTTCAACTTCAAATCAAAGATTTTCATGGGGAAAATTGGGTGTTTTGGGTAGAACCAAGATTTTTCTAAAATTAGGGATTTGGACCTCAATTTGAGGTCTGATTTCAAAACAAATTATATATTTGGATTCGTGGGGGAATGGGTAATCGGGTTTTGGCTCGAACCTCGAGTTTTGACCATGTGGGCCCAGGGGCGATTTTGACTTTTTGGGTAAAACTTTGGAAAACTCATTTTCATGCATTGGGGTTGATTCATTTAGTGTTTATTGATGTAATTAAGTAATTTGTGACTAGACACGAGCGAATTGGCGGTGGAATCAAGGGGTAAAGCTATAATTGAAGCTTGAGTTGTGTTCGAGGCATCGAGATATGTGTTTGGTCTAACCCTAGCTTGAGGGATTAGGAGTTGTGTCCTATTTGCTATTTGTTTCTTGTCGAGTATGACATATAGGCATGGTGATGAGTATCTATGCGTTGGTGTCAAGCATAACCGTGAGTCTTATCTTGTAAGTTTCATGATCTCGTTGTATTATTCATGCCTTGGTGACGATTTCTATTTGTTGTGTAAAGTTGTGGAAAAAGTTGTGACCTATGAACATTGAGGAGCGTGGGCTCTAATTGTATAATGAATTTTGAAAGTATAAGTGATAATCGAAACTCTAGAGCATTGGCTCGGGTTGTGAAGTGAATTGTGAAGTAAAAGTGAGAAAGAGAAGAGACCATTATGTTACCCCTTGCCAGACTATTGTTGAGTTGAGGTTCCTTGCATTGTGTTCTTAATTGATATTACAGACGTTTAGTTTGATGATTCTTCATGTTAGGTGTTGTAACAAATTTGGTTATAGCTGGGTAGTTAGGTGTTGTAACAAGTTTAGTTATAGTTGAGGTAGTTAGATGTTGAAACTAGTTGAGTTATAGCTTAGTGATGGTTATTTCCCCCTTGCCGGGACGTACATACTTGTATTGTTGAGTTCCCTTGCCGGGATAGTGTAGTCTATTGTTGATCCCTTGCCGGGACGGTTAATTATAATTATTGTTGACTGATTTGGAACGGGTTGTGCGCTGCAACATTATTAGATATTATATTGGATCGGGATGCACGCCGCAATAGTTATATATGTGGATCGGGTTGCACGCTGCAACAGTTATTATATTGGATCAGGTTGCATGCCGCAATAGTTATATATGTGGATCGGGTTGCACGTCGTAACAGATATTATATTGGATTGGGTTGCAAGCCGCAACAGTTATATATGTGGATCGGGTTGCGCACCGCAACAGATATTATATTGGATCGGGTTGCACGCCGCAACAGTATTGTTATCGTATTGATTGTAGACATCAAGTGTTCTTTCATACTTTATTAAATTTCTGATATAATTGATATGTTTCCCCGAAACATGTTTCCCCCTCCCTTTAAAACTGTTATTACGTGTTTATATTTATGTTGTATATTATATAACTGCACAGATTTATCTAGAGTCTAGTCCTAGCCTCATCACTACCTCGTCGGGGTTAGGCCAGACACTTACCAGCACATGGGGTCGGTTGTGCTGATACTACACTCTGCACTCTGTTCAGATACCGGAACGGCCCTTGATTAGCAGTAGTAGCTCGGGAGCCAGCCTTTAGTCCACCGAGACACCGAGGTTGCCCTGCAGGCGTCTGCAGGCCCGGCGTCTCCTCCATCTTAGTATATATTCTGTTATCTCAAGCATTCAAGACAAATAGTGTTATATTTCTTTCAAAGGGTTGTATTTAGTACTCTTAGTAGTCCGTGGATGTTGTGACACCAGGTTCTGGGTAGAGGCATGTATTGACTTTCGAAATATTCTGGTTTTATATTTATTTAAGACTTCCGCTTAAATCTCGTATTTCGCTATTGTTTAACTGTTTATTTCCTTGTTAATGTAATTGGTAAGAAGTTTTAAAATAAAGGAGTTAATAATTTCTAAGTTCATGGCTTGCCTAGCTTCTATGACAAGTTGGTATCATAGCTCTAGGTTACATAGGTCTCACAGTTCACGGACAAGCTCAGTAGAGTCTGAGGGATCGGTATGGAGACGTCTGTATTTATCCCTAGAGGCTACAGAGTTAGGAAAAACTTCACATTTATTCTTTCCTATCGTGCGATTTTGTTTCTCAGCGCTAATTGAATTTCTACTCTGTTCTTTTGCAGATGATGAGAAAACGCGCTTCCTCATCTACTGCTCAATAGCTCGAGCCCCCAGCAGTAGCTCCCACGAGGGGAAAAGGGCGAGGCTGTTCCAGAGGCTGAGGTAGGGGTAGATCTCATCCCCGAGCAGCAGCCACAGTAGCGGAGCCTTGGGTTGACTTTGACAACGTCCGGCTCCAGCGGTTCCGGTGGGCTCAGCTCAGGTCCCAGAGGGGTTTATTGCTACCCCAGTTCTTCAGGATGTTCTAGTCCGATTAGTGAGTCTCATGGAGAGTGTCGCCCGAGCAGGCTTGCTTCCTATAGCACCAGCCGTCTCTCAGGCGGGAGGAGGAGCCCAGACTCCCGCTACTCGCACCCTGGAGTAGGTAGCTCCTTAGATTCAGACTCCAGCGGTTCAGCTAGTTGGAGTAGTACAGCTGGGTGTGGTAGCTCAGCCCGGTGATGGAACGACTATGTCTGCCGATGCTTTGTGGAGGCTGGATAGGTTCACTAAACTCTTCACATCCACTTTCAGTGGCGCATCTACTGAGGACCGCCAGGATTATCTAGACAGCTGCCACGAGGTTCTCAGGAACATGGGTATTGTTGAGACCAATGGGGTTGATTTTGCTACATTTCGCTTGTCTGAATCCGCTAAGACTTGGTGAAGGGATTATTGCTTAGCTAGACCAGCCGGTTCGACAGCCTTGACTTGGGAGCAGTTCACACCGCTATTTCTGGAGAAGTTTCTCCCCATTACTCAGCGAGAGGCTTATCGGAGGCAGTTTGAGTGCCTCCAACAGGGTTCCATGACGGTTACCCAGTATGAGACTAGGTTCATCGACTTAGCTCGCCATGCTCTTGTCATACTTCCTACAGAGAAAGAGAGGGTGAAGAGGTTTATTGATGGTCTTATTCAGCCAATTCGCCTTTAGATGGCTAGGGAGACTGGGAGTGAGATTACTTTTCAGGAGGAGGCTAATGTGGCATGTAGAGTGGAGATGGTCCTGTCACAGGGAGGTGGTCAGGGGTCGGATAAGAGGCCCCGTCATTCAGGTAGATTCAGTGGTGCCTCGTCTAGAGGCAGGGATTCATATGGTAGAGGCCATCCTCATAGTCCCTTTCAGTCAGCTCTTCAGGTCTCTCACGGCGCTTCAGGTAGCCATGGTCCGCAAATGCGGTATTCCAATCAGCAGTCCTACAATGCACTACCATCTCCTATCAGTGCACCACCGCTCTAGAGTATTCGGGGTGGTCATTCGGGTCGCCAGGGTCAGTCTCAGTTTCCTCAGCCATATCACTCAGGTGGATGCTATGAGTGTGGTGAGTATGGTGATATCAGGAGGGCTTGTCTGAGATTGGTGGGTACTCAGTCACAGCAGCAGGGTCCCCGTGCTATGGTTCAGGCACCAAGTGTTCCATATCCCGCCCAGTCAGCTAGAGGTGGGGGGTAGAGGTGCTAGAGGTGGAGGTAGAGGCTTTAGAGTGGAGCTCAGGCCGCTAGAGGTGGGGGCCATGTAGCTACAGGTCGTCCTAGAGATGTAGTTTAGGGTGGTAGGGCCTAGCCCCGATGTTACGCCTTTCCAGCCAGGCCCGAGGCCGAGGCTTCAGATGTAGTCATTACAGGTACTATTCTTGTTTATGATAGAGATGCTTCAGTGTTATTTGATCCAAGGTCTACCTACTCATATGTGTCATCTTATTTTGCATCGTAACTGGTTATGCTTAGTGATTCATTGAGTGTTCCTGTTTATGTGTCTACACCGGTGGGTGATTCTATTATGGTATATCGAGTCCATCATTCTTGTATTGTGGTGATTGGGGGTCTTGAGACTCGTGTGGATTTGTTGCTTCTAGACATGGTCGATTTCGATGTTATATTGGGAATGGACTGGTTATGACCTTACCAAGCTATCTTGGACTGTCATGCCAAGACTGTGACCTTAGTCTTATTGGGTATGCCTCGTTTAGAGTGGAGAGAGACTCCTGTTCATTCTACCCGTAGTGTTATCTCTTATGTGAAGGCTCGACGCATGGTCGAGAAGGGGTGTTTGGCCTATTTGGCGTATGTTCGTGATTCTAGTGCTGAGGTTCCCTCTATTGATTCTGTACCCGTTGTTCGTGAGTTTCCTGAGGTATTCCCTTCATACTTGCCGGGTATGCCACCCGACAGGGATATTGAGTTTTGCATTGATTTGGCTCCGGGCACTCAGACCATTTCTATCCCGTCATATCGTATGGCCCCGCCGGAGTTGAAAGAATTGAAGGAGAAGTTGCAAGACTTGCTTGAGAAGGGTTTCATTAGGCCGAGTGTTTCGCCTTGGGGCGCGCCGGTGTTGTTTGTTAAGAAGAAGGACGAATCGATGAGAATGTGTATCGATTATCGGCAGTTGAACAAGGTTACAATCAAGAATAAATATCCATTGCCAAGGATTGATGATTTGTTTGATTAGCTTCAGGGTGCCAGGGTATTTTCGAAGATTGTCTTGAGATCTGGCTACCATCAATTGAGGATTAGGGCATCCAATGTCCCTAAGATAGCTTTTCGCACTCGGTACGGCATTATGAGTTCTTGGTTATGTCATTCGGGTTGACAAATGCCCTAGCAGCTTTTATGAATTTGATGAACTGGGTGTTCAGACCTTATTTGGATTCATTCGTGATAGTCTTCATTGATGATATTTTGATATACTCCCGCAGCTGGGCGGAGCATGAGCAACATCTCAGAGTGGTTCTTCATACTTTGAGTGATAGTCAGTTGTATGCTAAATTTTTGAAGTATGAGTTCTGGTTGAGTTCAGTTGCATTCCTAGGTCATGTTGTGTCAGCAAAGGGTATTCAGGTTGATCCGAAGAAGATTTAGGCAGTCAAGAACTAGCCTAGGCCATCATCAGCTACAGAGATTTGGAGTTTCTTGGGATTGGCAAGTTACTATCGTCGGTTCGTGGAAGGGTTTTCATCTATCACAGCCCCGATGACCAGGTTGACCCAGAAAGGTTCCTAGTTCAGATGGTCGGACGAGTGTGAGGCGAGCTTTCAGAAGCTCAAGACAACTTTGACTACGGCACTGGTGTTGGTATTTGCCACATGATCAGGGCGTTATACAGTTTATTTTGATGCATCTCGTATGGGCTTGGTGCAGTGTTGATGCAGGATGGCAAGGTCATTGCTTATGCTTCACAACAGTTGAAGATTCATGAGAAGAACTATCCAGTTCATGATTTAGAGTTGGCAGCCATAGTTCACGCATTGAAGATTTGGAGGCATTATCTGTATGGCATGGCATGTGAGGTGTTCACGGATCACAAGAGTCTTTAGTATTTGTTCAAGCAAAAGGAGTTGAATTTGAGACAGAGGAGGTGGTTAGAGTTGCTGAAAGAGTATGATATCACTATCTTGTATCATCCGGGAAAGGCCAATGTGGTGGCCAATGCGTTGAGTAGGAAGTCAGCCTGTATGGGTAGTCTTGCTTATATTCTGGTCGGTGAGGGACCGCTTGCTTTGGACGTTTAGGCTTTGTCCAATCAGTACGTGATGTTGGATATTTTTTAGCCTAATCGTGTATTAGCTTACACGGTCACTCGTTCTTCTTTATTGGAGCGTATCCGTGATCAGCAGTATGATGATCCCCATTTGTGTGTCCTTAGAGACACGGTGCAGCGCGGAGGTGCCAAGCAGGTTACCCTAGATGATGATGGAGTTTTGAGATTGTAGGGTCGAGTGTGTTTGCCAAATGTGGAGGGGATTCGGGAGTTGATTTTAGAGGAGGCCCATAGCTCCCGGTACTTTATTTATCCAGGCACCGCAAAGATGTATCAGGATTTGCGGCAGCATTATTGGTGGCGGAGAATGAAGAAGGATATCGTAGTATATTATGCTCGTTGTTTGAATTGTCAGCAGGTCAAGTACGACCATCAAAGGCCTGGTGGGTTATTTCAGAGGATTGAGCTTCTCGAATGGAAGTGGGAGCAGATCACTATGGACTTCGTTACTGGACTCCCGCAGACTCGGAAGAAGTTTGACGCAGTATGGGTCATTGTTGATAGGCTGACCAAGTTAGCACATTTTATTTCGGTGGCAGTCTCTTATTCATCTGAGAGGTTAGCTGAGATCTATATCTGGGAGATTGTTCGTCTTCATGGTGTGCTTGTATCTATCATTTCGGACCGAGGTACGCAGTATACCTCGCGTTTCTGAAGAGCAGTTTAGTGAGAGTTGGGCACCCAAGTTGAGTTGAGTACAACATTTCATCCTCAGATGGACGGGCAGTCCGAGCGGACTATTCAGATTTTGGAGGATATGCTCCGAGCTTGTGTTATTGACTTCAGAGGCTCGTGGGATCAGTTTTTGCCTTTAGCAGAGTTTGCCTACAACAACGGTTACCAGTCGAGTATCTAGATGGCTCCTTATGAGGCTTTATATGGTAGGCGGTGTCGATCTTCGGTTGGATGGTTTGAGCCGAGAGAGGCTCGATTGTTGGGTAGGAATCTGGTTCAAAATTCTTGGGACAAGGTCAGGATTATTCAGGATAGGCTTCGTATAGCTTAGTCCAGGCAAAAGCGTTATGCAGACCGCAAAGGTTCGAAATGTGGCTTTTATGGTTGGAGAACGGATATTGCTCCGAGTGTCACCTATGAAAGGCGTGATGAGATTTGGGGAGAAGGGCAAGCTTAGCCCTAGGTTCATTGGTCCGTTTGAGATTCTTGATCGAGTGGGAGAGGAAGCTTATAGACTTGTACTTCCGCCGAGCTTATCAGCCGTGCATCCAGTGTTTCATGTGTCCATACTTCGGAAATACCACGACGATCCATCCCATGTATTAGATTTCAGCACTGTCCAGTTGGACAAGGACTTGTCTTATGAGGAAGAGCCGGTAGTTATTCTAGACCGGCAGGTTCATCAGTTGAGGTCGAAGAGTTTTCCTTCTGTTCATGTTCAGTGGAGAGGTCAGCCTCTTGAGGCATCGACCTGGGAGTCCGAGTTCGATATGCGGAGCCGTTATCCCCATCTTATCCCCGACTCAGGTACTTCCTTCTTCTGTCCGTTCGAGGACGAACGGTTGTTTCAGAGGTGGAGAATGTGATGACCCAAAAGGTCATCACTCGTTTTAAAACGAAACTCTGTGTTTTAAGGCCTTGAAAACCTCATTTAGAGTCACCTCGATTTGCGTGTGCAGTCCGGTCGCGTAGCCGGAAAGCTTAAATATGATAATCTATTAAAAACGATAAGTTTTGATTATAGAATGAGCTAATTTGACTTTGTTCAACGTTTTGGGTAAACGGACCTAGACCCATGATTTGACGGTCCCGGAGGGTCTGTAGGAAAATATGGGACTTGGGTGTATGCCCGGAATCGAATTTCGAGGTCCCAAGCCCGAGAAATGAATTTTCAAAGAAAAATTGTTTTCTGAAATTGTTTAAAGAAATTTGAAATAAAATTTTATTAGAACATGATAGTATCAGGGCCGTATTTTGGTTCTGGCGCCCGGTATAGGTCTTATATAATAGTTTAAGTCATTTTTTGTAAAGTTTGGTTGAAAACGGACATCGTTTGAAGTGATTCGGACATAAATTGCTAAATTTGATACTTGATGAAGTTTGAGAAAATGTTCTTGATTTTGAGGTTCGATCCATTGTTATTGAGGTTATTTTGGCAATTTGATTGCACGGATAAGTTCATATGATATTGTTGAGTTAGTACGTATGTTTGGTTAGGAGCCCCGAGGGCTCGCGTGAGTTTCGAGTAGGTTCCGAGATGCCTTAGGCTTAGAAATTCAGATGTTGCAGGTCTCTGAACCCTCTGATGCGGTCCGCGAGAAATCGCGTGCGACCGTTGTTGCCTTTGAACGGAGCGCAGTGGAGGCTGTACGACCGCAGTCGCCTTTGTGCGGGCGTAGTCGCCTTTGTGCGGTCCGCACAGGGTGCTGAACTGCAGGTCTTCCGGGAGGCCTGTGCAGCCGCGGTCCATTTGATGTGGTCCGCACAGGGGGTCTGATAGGGGTATAAATAAACGGGAATTTCAGTTATTTTTCACTTTTCAAAAACCCAAAAACATAAGAGGCGATTTTTCAAACAACCTTTCTTCTCCAAAACGTTAGTAAGTGATTTCTAACTCACTTTCTTCACTCCTTAACATGTTTTAACATGATTTCAACTTCAAATCAAAGATTTTCATAGGGAAAATTGGGTGTTTTGGGTAGAACCTAGGTTTTTCTAAAATTGAGGATTTGGACCTCAATTTGAGGTCTGATTTCAAAACAAATTATATATTTGGATTCGTGGGGGAATGGGTAATCGACTTTTGGTTTGAACCTCAGGTTTTGACCATGTAGGCCCGGGGGCGATTTTGACTTTTTGGGTAAAACTTTGGAAAACTCATTTTCATGCATTGGGGTTGATTCATTTAGCATTTATTGATGTAATTAAGTAGTTTGTGAATAGATACGAGCAAATTGGAAGTAAAATCAAGGGGTAAAGCTATAATTGAAGCTTGAGTTGTGTTCGAGGCATCGAGGTAATTGTTTGGTCTAACCTTAGCTTGAGGGATTAGGAGTTGTGTCCTATTTGATATTAGTTTCTTGTCGAGTACGACGTATAGGCATGGTGACGAGTATCTATGCGTTGGTGTAAAGCATGACTGTGAGTCTTATCTTGTGATTTTCATGATCTCGTTGTATTATTCATGCCTTGGTGACGATTTCTATTTGTTGTGTAAAGTTGTGAAATAAATTGTGACCTATGAACATTGAGGAGCGTGAGCTCCAATTGTATAATGAATTTTGAAAGTATAAGTGATAATCGAAACTCTAGAGCATTGGCTCGGGTTGTGAAGTGAATTGTGAAGTAAAAGTGAGAAAGAGAAGAGACCATTATGTTACCCCTTGCCAGACTATTGTTGAGTTGAGGTTCCTTGCATTGTGTTCTTAATTGATATTACAGACGTTTAGTTTGATGATTCTTCATGTTAGGTGTTGTAACAAATTTGGTTATAGCTGGGTAGTTAGGTGTTGTAACAAGTTTAGTTATAGTTGAGGTAGTTAGATGTTGAAACTAGTTGAGTTATAGCTTAGTGATGGTTATTTCCCCCTTGCCGGGACGTACATACTTGTATTGTTGAGTTCCCTTGCCGGGATAGTGTAGTCTATTGTTGATCCTTTGCCGGGACGGTTAATTATAATTATTGTTGACTGATTTGGAACGGGTTGTGCGCTGCAACATTATTAGATATTATATTGGATCGGGATGCACGCCGCAATAGTTATATATGTGGATCGGGTTACACGCTGCAACAGTTATTATATTGGATTAGGTTGTATGCCGCAATAGTTATATATGTGGATCGGGTTGCACGTCGTAACAGATATTATATTGGATTGGGTTGCAAGCCGCAACAGTTATATATGTGGATCGGGTTGCGCGCCGCAACAGATATTATATTGGATCGGGTTGCACGCCGCAACAGTTATATATGTGGATCGGGCTGCGCGCCGCAACAGATATTATATTGGATCGGGTTGCACGCCGCAACAGTATTGTTATCGTATTGATTGTAGACATCAAGTGTTCTTTCATACTTTATTAAATTTCTGATATAATTGATATGTTTCCCCGAAACATGTTTCCCCCTCCCTTTAAAACTGTTATTACATGTTTATATTTATGTTGTATATTATACAACTGCACAGATTTATCTAGAGTCTAGTCCTAGCCTCGTCACTACCTCACCGGGGTTAGGCTAGACACTTACCAGCACATGGGGTCGGTTGTACTAATACTACACTCTGCACTCTGTGCAGATACCAGAGCGGCCCTTGATCAGCAGCAGTAGCTCTGGAGCCAGCCTTCAGTCCATCGAGACACCGAGGTAAGAAATTTTAAAATAAAGGAGTTAATGATTTCTATGTTCATGGCTTGCCAAGCTTCTACGAGTAGGAGCCATCATGACTCACGAGGGTGGGGATTCCGGGTCGTGACAGTTTAAGAGCCCAAACTCTTGAGGCCAATAGTCATCTGACTCCGGCCCAGAACCAATGTGGTTTTGAGGTAATTCCAAGACCCTTAAGGGTCAATTTTGGAAACCTAAATTCTAAAAGATTCATTTAGAAAGTGCTAGAACTTTCTAGAATAGGGACAACTGTCCCAATGGTGAGTAGGAAAAAGGATAAAATCCAAAAAATATTTGGAAATAGGACACTTGTCCATTTTCTTAGATAAGGAAGGTACCAAAAATTGGACAACTGTCCATTTCTGTAAAGAAGATGTCATTTTCCCTAATTTATAGGGAATTCTGACAGATTCTTTGGACCTTAATTGCGATCCCTTTTCACCTCCTCATTCTATAAATACACTCCTTCTTTTCATTATAGACAAACCTGGATATACATTTTAGACCTAAAAAATATACTGATTCTGCACTATTTTAGAGTCTCTTTCTTTCACTATTAGCAAAGAACTCATACTGATTTTTCACGCTATCTTTTGGATTTCTGAGTTTTTGGAAGCTGTTTTGATTTTTTGTTTGGGTTTGCTATGGTTTCTCACTCAACTTTTCAGAGATCTATTTTCTTTCTGTCCATTTCTTGCTACTGTCAAGGTACTTTTCTTAACAAAAAATGTAAAGTTTCATTCTTTTGCTGAATCATTGATTGGAATTCTTTTGCTGAATCATTGGTTTGAAGTTTGTTTGTTTGTTGCTTTGCAAATTTATTTACACTGTTTTAGGTAAATGTATTAGTTTAAAAGTGTTCTGAAAATTACAGTTTAAAGATTCATATGTGTTCTGAAAATTACAGTTTAAAGATTCATACATTCATAAAATTTGTATGCTCATATGTAGTAGTATCACATAAATCATTTTCCAGAATTTATGTCAGAATAGCAATAGGAAGTTTGGTTATTCAGTTAGTAAAAAATGTAATAATTTTACTGCATTTCCTTGTGTGTTAAACCAGCTTAATGGATTAGCAATGTACCACACTATTTTTAATAATGCTGGATTAATATTAGCTTAAAGTCATAAAAAATCAGATTTTTACAAAGTAACTAAGTTATAACCATAATACATTTTCAGGCCCAAAACCAATTGGGTTTATGAATTTGTGTGTTGACTTTACTAAAACAAAATGAGTTAATCAATAGCCTTTATACTTCAAGATTTTTGAAATACAAATAAGCTTCAAAACCAGCATTTCGAAAATAAAGACTTAGGCAAATTAGTAGGAAGATTGTCCAAAATTTAACAGATTTCGATTTATTCAAAACCTTTTTTACTTTTCTGTTTTAAATGATAAACAAATATATAGTTAAAATCTTGCATATTGTCATTACGAGTATTAATTTCAAATTCCTTCAAATATGTGTTGAACTAGAGTTCACTTGGACTCATTATTAAATTTATTTATTTGTCCACAAATGGATATTAGGCCAGAGTTACTTGTACTCATTAGTAGGCCCAAATCTTCTTGAATCCACTATGATTAAATTGATTAAATGCTTAATAATTTATCTGGGCCAGATTCATCTGAATTAAGTCAGGCCCAAGTTCTTTTATGATTAATTTAGGCCAGACAGTATATGTCTTGGGTTAGAGTTCATTTGGACTCAACCTTTGTCGGCCCCAAACTTCAAAATCCGGGCATGTTTGGCATTTAATAAATGAAGTTGCCACATCTAATTCAAATAAGTATCTCATGTAGTATTGTACCTTTACACCTAGCTACATGATGTAGAATAGTTTAGAGATTTAATCACAACTTTAGGTACACTTCAAAATTACGCCTTAATCAATTATTCATAGTTTGCTTTAGACGCGATTAATAAACCATCGTGATTATGGGTACGGTTCCCATGACATAGTTATGATACTTAATTCCCCAAAGTTCGGGTGTGTATTTCATATGACCCGATCATAACAACTTCGAACAATAATAAAAATAAATATATCGCAAATCACGGGTGCATTTCATGTAGCGTGGTTTGCGGTGTGTCTCAAAACAGCAAGTGTACAACAATCGTAACTTGTTCAAGAAATAATTCCATAAATCCTAAAAATCGGTTAAAATAAAAGCGGTTATAAAGTTAAAAATGCACAATAGATTTAAAACATTTAATAAATAAGATAATGAGGCTAATTATTAATAGTTATGGGATCGTGCTAGAACCACGGAACTCGGGAATGCCTAACACCTTCTCCCGGGTTAACAGAATTCCTTACCTAGTTTTTCTGGTTTCACAGACTTTTAAATGAAGTCAAAGTTTCCTCGATTTGGGATTTAAAATAAACCGATGACTTGGGACACCAAATAAACTATCCCAAGTGACGAATCTTAAATAAATAAATAATCTCATTTCGAATAATGTCATTTTAATTGGAAAAACTTCCTTATATACCCCCTCGGGTGTAAAAAGGAGGTGTGACAGATGTATTTTATTTTACTTCTTAGTAATTGCTCATGCACTTGTGACACCGGGTTCTTTCATTATGAGATACTTAGTATTAAAATTGGAAAATGTTATTATTATTATGTAAAGTTCATCTTTTACTAGTTAAATTGAATGAAATTCATGAATTCAGAAATATTAAAATGCAAATTTACTAATTATTTGGTGTTGGCTTGCTTGACGGTGGTGTTCGGCGCCATCACGACCTTTAATGGATTTTGGATCGTGACAACATGGTATAAGAGCACTAGGTTCCCTTAGGTCTCACGAGTCATGAATGAGTCTAGTAGAGTCTTGCGGATCGGTACGGAGACGTCTGTACTTATTTTTGAGAGGCTACAGGGCTGTTAGGAGCACTTCCCTTCTTGATTCCTCATTGTGCGATTTGATCTCTTTAAGGCTTATGCCTTCATTTCCTTCCCATTCAATTTTACGCGATGTGAAGCAATGGTTATAAAATCGGGAATTGAGGAATTATAATTGTACTACAGATGTAATGCGTGATGTTTCTCCCTGCGTAGTTGATTGGGCTATTGCCGTCGCCTTGCGAAAGGATATTCTGTCATTTCAGCTCAGTAGCTGTACTTCTGAGAGCTTTGAGGCAATGCACAGGTTGCTATGATGCTAATGAGTTGTTATCGCATAGTATTGATGTGATGGTCAGATGCTTGCCTATGTGTCGGGGCGATGAATAACTTGAAAGGAGGTTGACTCAATGCATGGTTCCGAGATTCAGTATCTTATTTTTGGCAGAGCAAAAGCAATTGTCCTATGAATGTCCAGATTTGGGTTGATGAAGTAATGAGACTTGGTATTTTCGAGCGTGGTAGAATTTTCATCTGCGATGTGGTGTCGTCGTCCTTGATTGAATGTGTTAAGTTTTCCAGTGTTATGGTCTTCTTTAATTCGCCTTTAGGGCAGAGTATTGTGTAATAGATCGGGGAAGTGGCTGTCAGAGATTATGGTATGCGGTGATTCAGGTGTGAATCTGTGTTTCTAGTGTCGATGGCTCGAGAAAGATGATCTTTAGCAAGGTTTATAGTTACTAACGATCTATTGGTTCAAGTGCTACAGAGATAGATTTTCATTTAATGCAACAGCTAGGCAGCGATGGATGAGGAAGGACGTGTGGGAGGTGCCTTGCGGTGGTTAAACTTCTAGAAGGCCAAGTGTGAGAAATAGGAGTCGAGTAGTTGCTTAAAGAAGTGAGTTTGACCAAAATGGGAGAGTGGCAGAGTATCATATGGGTTCTGTGGTAGGATGACTACACGCCTTGGGAAAAGTTTAGAGTGATTCGGGATTCACGATGGTCAGCGACTGGGTCTACGGGCTTAATTTGGAATATTGGTTGCTATACGGAGGAAGATTAGATACGATGGAAAGAGTTACTTGATATGAAGAAGGATACAATATGACTTTGAATTGGAAGATATTGTCACACATTTAGTTGATGTCTATTGGGAGTGAACAGACCAATACAGATGGTGAATGAGCACGGGCTCAGGATGGGTTACTGATCTCGTAGTAATTGTACCCAGTGCAACGATATTGGAAGATGTCGGCATATAATTTCATGTGGGTTATCTCCTGTGAGCAGGCTAGTGGTCGCGTGGTGTTGACGAAGCTTTTGTGAGGGATTCTACTGGCTATCTGGTAAGAGGCCGAATATGTGAATGTGGTTAGTGATTCAGAGTGTTCACGAAAGGTCAAACAAAAGAATTTTGAGTAATTCGGCGAGTTGGTTGTGAAAGATCAGTTCAACGATGAAGAAATAATCTTGGTGGGTTCTAGGGTTATGTAATAGTAACTTCAAGCTAAGTGGGAGAGTCCCACCACCTATGGTTGGATTGCATAGTCGTCTATTTGTGAGATTTTTGGTTATTGGTGTACTGGTAGGTTATTATGACTAAGGAAAGAAAACATCAGTGGTAATTTGAGCAAGGGATTGAGGAATGTGTGCTATATTGGGCCTTATTGATTCAGGTTTGGGAAGACTCAAAATTTATGCTTCGTGTAAAGGTGATGTACAAGAAGGGTGGGTTGTCTCTTTGAGAGGATGTTCATGAGCTAGCAAAGCCTTGGAGTTGATTATCTTCAGGACCAAGTCTGAGTGGGTGACTCTAAACAACGGTCCTAGTGAATTCAAAGGTTAAAATGTGGTGCCTAAGGATTTCAAGCCCGCGGTAGCATTTGGAGCAATGAGAGAAAATGACTTCGAATTCATAGAGGAATTATCAGAGTGGGTGTATCAGTTGAGGATGCGAACATGCGCACAAGAAGGGTATGAGATGGTTCGTGGGAAGACAACATGGTCTCGTGATACAAGTCCACTCAGGATGAGTGCGGATTGAATTCAATTATGTGTTAAATGGAGTTATTATTATTTCTAGGACAAGTTAAGAATAAATTAGAAGAAGTCAGATCGGCTAGCCATGGTTGAATTGGCATGATGGTGGCAGTGATCAGTTTCTCCAGCGTGATTAAATTATGCGTGTGATTGGTGGCGGTACGTGCGAGGCTTGACGGCTACCGTAATTGATTATATTTGGATGCATTTGAATATTATGGCATGTTATGTGTAGGTGGATCCCGAAAGGGTTATGGTGGTTTAGACCACTACTTGAGGATTTGTGTGTTCTACGGTTATGAGAATTCAGTCATGTGTTGCAATGATTCTCTTTAAACGAGTATAGTGAAAGGTTTCTACAAAGTGAAGTGTGTATCCTATTAGTGGTTTAGGATTTATGATGAAATTCTTGTACTCTTGCGCATTGGCATGATTAAGTGCAGTGATCGGCATGGGATTCGGAAGTTGAGGATCAAGGTTGCAGTTTTGTGTCGACAAGAATGTCAAGAGCTCGGATGAGCGGGAAAGGATTCAGATGGTTAGAATAAGTTGGTATTGCCTTTAGCGTCACCTAAGATCGGTGTCCTGTATAAGAAGCTTTGAGTATTGATTTTGGATTTTTGATCTGCTTTACAGCATTTGTGCGGCCGGTGATATGGATGTGCAGACTTGTTATCTGGTGCGGAAGGTCATGGGATCACGTCCCACGGAAGATTGTATAAGTGTGACATGTAGTCACTTGATTGATTGATTGTTCATGTGAGAATTTATGCCTGGAGGGCGCTCAACTCATTTGGTTGTGGACTGTGGAGGTTTGTTCCAGATATGATGGTTGTTCTTGTGTGTTATGGGAAAAGGGTTATTATGAACCCTTGAAAAGTTATTAGCTTAGTACGGTGCAATCAGAATCGACTTGAGGTCTGCGGATGGATTTAAAAATGAATGTGGGATCCATATCGGGGCGGATGTATTCATTTCAGCATAGCGCTCCTTATAGAGGAGTATTCGGACGTTGGATGTTTTTTCGTCATCGACTGTTTCATGTAAACTATATTGTGCAGTGTGGGTTGTGAAACAGCTTGACTAATTTCATATGTGTTGAGGTTCCGCGTAGCGATGGTGTTGTTTGAGCAAGATGGCTCTCGAGATTAAGATCAGGTATCACACCTTAGTTGTGCTTGAGTTTTGTAGTGTATGGCGCTATCTGTCTCCCCAGGGATGTTATTATGCACTTAGTATGCTTGTGGCCAATATTCAGGTATTTTGTAGTAATGAGCTTTCTAGCCCGGTAAGTATCTCTTTATATAGATATTATGTGTGGATCGGGTGGCACGCCACCACGGGTATGTTGTTTGGATCGGGTTGCACACCGCAACAGTGTGATATTGAGTACAGTTCCTTATATCTACTTGGTGTGTTTTGTTTCCCATTTTCTGGGGAAGGTTCATGACACCTTTTCGATTGTCTAATTAGTTACGTGGGTTGAGTAGTCCCTTCCAGAGTTCGTTTTCCTTATGTATCATGTTCGAGTTTGTAGCTTATTGGCACATTGTGGCATCATATAAGACTTTTGGTCATATCTGGGGTGGCTTATGGCTGGAGCAACTCATTCTGGGTGAGATGAGATTTATGGATCTGGGATCAGTGCGATCGGATTATATGATGTATATTAAAGAGCAAATACCATTATTTGGTTCATAATGGGGTGATGATTCTAGTCAAGAGGAGAGATTCGATGATTTGTTGACTCGACAGTTGGTTATGAATTTCTACACGTCTCTTCCGTCGTGGTAGTATTGTAAGAGTTGGAACAAGACTTATATATGTCATGAGGTGCATTGTGAGCATCCGATTCGGGGAATGTCGGCTATTATGAGTAGAGATTGTTATTATGGTCATGTGAATGATGCGGTGCATGGTGTTAATTCAGCAAAGGTATGCAGTCATGTTCTGTAAATCGTGTGGTGATTGATACGGTGTTCATATGTTGGAAGCAGGCCTAGCAGAGGATTTCGGATGTTGGAACTGGGCTCTAAGGCTTATTAACCTAAATAAAAGAGAATATCTTCAGATTTGGTCGAGCTATTATGCTCAACAGAGTTGTGATAGCACAGGTAGGTGCACGAGGTGTTAAACAGTGATTTCAGACAACTCCAACACATATCTTAGCACGTTCGAGGACGAACATATGTTTAAGTGGGAGAGAATGTAACGATCCGGCCAGTTTTTGAGCTCTAGAGCGTCGTTCAACCGGTTTGAGGCCATGAGCAGCTTTACTTCAGGTATTATGACTTGTACGTGTGGTCGGAATTAAATTTCGGGAAGTTCGGAGTTGATTTGGGAAGAAATCCTCATTTCGAAAGCTTTAAATTGGAAGAATTAGCTAAGATTTGATTTTTGAGTAAATGGCCTCGGAATCGGGATTTGAAGGTTCTAGCATGTTTGTATGATGATTTTGGACTGGGGCATATGTCCGGATCGGATTTTGGATGACCCTTGAGGATTTCGGCGCCTATTGTGAAGATAGCATTTTGGGACGAATTTTATAAATTTGGGTTGCAGTGCATTTCAGTATTATCGATGTCCGTTTGAGATTTCGAGTTTGGGACTAGCTCCATATGGTGATTATGGTATTGGGATAGCCGGAAGTGGATTCGGAGTTCCGTAGGTCATTTTGGAGTCGTTAGGTGAAAGTTAGAAGTTTGAAGGTTTTTGAGGAGTTTGATCAGAAGTGGACTTTTTAATATCGGGGTCGGATTCCGATTTCGGAAGTTGGAGTAGGTCCGTAATGTCAATACGGCTTGTGTACAAAATTTGAGGTCAATCGGACGTGATTTGATGGGTTTTGGCATCGAATAAAAACGTTTGAAGTTCTAAAGTTTATTAAGCTTGAATTGGGGTGCGATTCATGATTTCGGCGTTGTTTGATGTGACTTAAGGCCTCGAGCAGGTCCGTGTTATGTTTTGGGACGTGTTATGCGCAGAAGGGATACTTGGACATAGGTGCGAGGATTGAAGGACCTGAAGGAGAACCGCAGAAGCATCAATGGGGCAACACCTGCGGAACTGCAGAAGCGGTCAAGTGACCGCAGGTGCGAAAGTCAGGGTTGGGCAGTGTGCTTCTTTAAAACGAAGGGTTTGGCTCAATTTCATTTTATTTCGTCCATGGGAGCCAATTTTGGAGCACGTTGGGGTTCCATCTTCATCAATCATAATGGGGTAAGTACTTTCCTCACAATTTTGAGTTAAATACATGATTTTATATGGATTTGAACATGAAAATTAGTAGAAATTAAGGTTTTGGTGGAAAAACCTAGAAATTTATATTCTTTGATTTTGACCACAAAATTGGAGATGGAATTTTGAATAAGTTATATATTTGAGTTCGTGAGGCTATGGGTAAAGTTTATCTTTGATGATTTTTCGGAACTCGGGCATGTGGGCCCTGTTTAACTAAAAATTTGGAATTTCAATCAAAGCTTATTTTAGAAGTACTCGGGCTACTGATAATCAAATGAAGGAATATTTTTGCAATGAGAAAGGAAAGTTAGAACGAGAAATAGCAGAGTAATCAATGTAAAGAAATTTAAATAAGTATATTCTAGTAATAATCAGTGTGTCCATACAAACGTTATTTCTTTCCCTTTTATAGTTATTTCTATGTACAACGTTTCTTCCCTCTCATAATAGAGTCATAATGAGCAATTAATGACATTAATGAAATGTTATAATTGGCAGTCGTAACTGTTTCGCGAAGATTCTGTAACGTTTCTAATTATTCATGCTCATTAACTGAAGGTTAACGAATTTGTACTTTTTGTTGTCTTGGTTCATTCCGCAAGTATCTCTTCAAATTATGTACCCGAGCGACTGTTTCTTCTTGTCTCTTAGACGCATTGGTCGTACCAATTAAGACTCGCATTTCTTTAAGTACTCTCCTCCAGTTGTCACTTTCCTAATGGTCCACATATCTTGCTATGTCAGCCACATAATTAATTCCAAGTGTAATATTGATTTCTCCAATACAGATAGTCCCCCCACTTGCCAATTATTCAAGAATTGAATATTTGGGAAGTGGATCTCATTAAAGCGGGAATTTGTGCCGCCGTTTCCCTCATATCATTATACCTTCTTCTCAACTAACGCATCGTATGTCACTTCGATTTAATACATGTGACACGTGGTGTCCTACAATTGGTTCTGCAACTCTTCAGCGCTTTTTAGGGCTTTTTTACGACTGCATCAATCACGAAGTGACAGTTTTCATAATAGCGTTTCTATCATTACCTTTTTGTTTTATGGTTGCTTCCGAGTATAAATATATCCTTTGTCTTTTCTTTCACGAAAAAGTTTTCCAATCTTGCCATTCAATACTTTCTACTTCTTCATACAGCTATGTCTTCTTCAAACCTCGATCCTCAAAAGGTTCTTATTGTAAATGAACTTACCCATGCTCCTACCAGAAGTAAGAGAGGTGGTAGGTTGTGTAGTTTAGGATCAGTTTCTATACGAGGTTCTTCTTCTCAACCTAGTTCTACTCCTCCATCATCTTCTAGGTTTTCTACAGTTGACGAGATTATCCTTGCTGAACTTTCTTTTTATTCTGATAGAGTATCTATTAGGAATCAAGTCACCTCTATGACCTCTCATGATCGTGTTGATGTTTATCCTTCCTAGATTACTGAGGGTTTGATTTCTGTTGTTCGTAGATATTGTCATTGAAAATTTGATTTTCCAATTCTAGTCCCCAATGAAAACCAAAAATCACTTCTTTTAAAGCTGGCTTTTCTTTTGTGTTAACATTGGGTTTTAGGCCTCCTATTGACCCTGCGATCATTGAATTTTTCCACTTCTTCGAACAAATTGGCCCTATTGTATGGAGGGCTGTAGCATGCCTTAGGTATTTGGCTAACCTGGCTCAATTACCTTTCACCTTTTATCATCTAATCCATCTCTACTCTCCCAAATTATTCCGTCATGGGGGTTTTACTCTCGTGGCAAGGAGTAAGAGAGTTTTAGTCAACCCTAAGGATGATAAAGATCGTGGCTGGTACACCGATTTGTTGCTGCTCCTACAAGTGGATTAGTAGGTGAAGAGAATATGCCCTTCCCTGAGAAGTGAAACTTTGGACGTAAGTTTCCCATACAATTTTTTACTTTTTCTCTTATTTTTTTGGTGTTGAGCCTGTACTTCCCGTAACTGTTTTACTTTTCCTTTTCAGCAACCAAGGAAACTGTTGAGGAGATTTCCTTTTCGTGGTTGGATAGAAAAATTGTTAACGATTGCCCCCATGGAAGTAAGTTCTTGGAAGTATCTTTCAAATAGATTTGGTTGGAAGGTTAAGACTCATGGTAACTTTCACTTTCTCCTTTTCCTTTATTCTTACTTTAGAACTTATTAACCCTTCTTTTTATCAAGATTTCCCATTCGGGGTATGAGTGCTGAGTCAATCGCAGCTTCAAGGCTCTCTCTAGCAAGAGATCAGGAGATAATCTTGAGTTCTTCATCAAAAATAAAGGCTGATAGAACACAGGATTCTAAAGATGAATAGGAGCGGGATGGAAGATCATTAGTTTGTAAACCACAATCCAGAAGACGTGTCATTTCGGATGATGAAGCTACTCCTCCCCCTCCTCCTCCTGTTTCTGTGGTCGAGCACGAAGAAGCCACTTTAGTGAGTTCTGATGAAGGAACGACTGCAGCACCCCATGACTCTGCTGATCACCTCTTTTCTCATGGGTTTGATGATGAAAACTTTGGCTTGATTTCTGAGGAAGCGCCTCTTGCCTCTTTTCCCATGTCTGTTCCAATAGAACTCCATTTGCCTACTCTTACTGCTCCTCCCAAGGCTATTTTGACTTATTCGACCGTTCCTACTGCCACTATTTCTCGTAATAAAATTGGTTCTTCAAGGGGTAGCAGGGCAATGAAACAAGTTACCATTGAGATTCATGCCAATGGTAACCTTTCAAAGAAGTCAGGTCAGGTTGACGTGTGGCTAAAACCTATGATAGGCTTAGTTGAGAAGTCAAAACTGGAAAGTCATAGCTCTCTAACTTGGATGAACGATATTGTGCAGTCGTCTTTGAAGGTATAAATTCCTTCTTTTTTTTATATGATTTTCCTTTCGTTAGGATCTCATCTTTCTTTCTTTTTTTGTAGATTAATCTCATTGGTATGGAGGTGATGAAAAGAGTTGTTCTTATGGAGTAGTTAATGCATGATTATCACACCGAGGCAGATAATTGGAAAGAGTAGTACGAGAGTCTTCAACTTGAGATGGAGGTTTTAGAAAAGAGTAAATGTACCTTGGAGCAGCAAATAAAGGTTATGGCAGCAGAACTAGCAGTTGACAAAGCCTCTTCCAACCAAGCAGATAAGGACAAGAACCTTCTTGAGTCTTCTTTTGCTGAACAACTTTCTAAGTCCACAGAAGAGATCAGAGATCTCAAAGCCTTATTGAATGAGAAAGAAGTTTATGTGGGTGAGTTTGTTCAAATGCTCGCCCAAGCTTAAGAAGATCTCCGGGTCTCTTCAGATAAGGTTCAATTTTTGGAGAGTTCATTTGCCCCCTTACAGGTTTCTTATGATGTTGCCTTGGCTGAGAAGGAAGAGCTTAGGAATGAAATTGAGCATTGGGAGAGGGATTACGAAACTCTTGAGGACAAGGCTATCGTTCAAGTAAGTTGGGCCTTTTTGAATGCACGTCATGATACTCCTATGAGGCAATCCAGGAAATTTTTAACTTTGTTGCTGAGATAGCAAAGATTAAGAAAACAATTGAGAAAACCCAGTAAAGCCAAAGTTTTTCTTCACCCATGACTGACACTCCCGAGGGTGATGAGGCTAATCCCTGTGAAGTGGTTGTTCAACCTCCTTCTGCTCAAGTTGCCCCTCCTGATCCTGATGATGCCGTGGCTGGTTCAGATTCTGCCCCTCAGTGAAAGTTCAAGAAGATTTGAAGTGTTATCTTATTTATTTTTTCTGTTGGTGGAATACTTGGTGGTTTACCCTTGGTTTTATTTTGGGGTGATGTTTGAAAGGTTTTGCCCCTAGTCCGTTTCGGGGCTTTTGTAAAGATAATTAGGTTAAGACTAAGTTTATACTTAGTTTTAACTATGGTATTATGATATTATAAAAAAATTTGTCCAACTTTTATGAAACCTTTATTTCGAGTTTCTGTTTTACTCTCTTAGTGGTTTGCCCTTGCCTTTTTTTTATAAGTTTGGGGCTTTGTTTTCCACTTAACTCTAATGTTTGGGTTTTTGCTTTACCCTTTGCTATTTTAACTTTTGCATTTAAAAATGCTCTTTAGATTTCATGACTTTTCGAACAAGCATGAATTATAAAAGAGGACCCTTTTATATATGACACTTAATAAAGAAGACGTCTCAACTTCATAATGGTGTAAACATACGAAAGAAGAAATAGAAACACACATGTTTCTTTGAATAACTTTGAGGAAAGTTTTATATCATTCGAACTTTCAAACTAAATAATACTTTGCATGTGTTTAAGTATCATCTATAATTCTTTCATAACAGTTTTCTTTACAATAGATTTGTGGGAAAAAAACTTCAAGGGTATATCTTGATAACCCATGACTAAATATTTCCTTTAACCTAAACATTCGTAAGATTTTGGAATTTACATCCACGAGTGTATTCTTCATAGGTTTTTGAATCAGGCTTGTATTTTGGCTCATGCTTTGCTCTGAACTTTTGATTTATTGGTAGACTTTAGGCTTGACTTGAATTCTAATTGTTCCAGTGTTCTTTTCCTTCCTTATACATATATTATATAGTCCCCCAAGTATTTGAGCTTTGAAGTATGAGATCTCGAGCACTTGATTATTCCTTCCACCCGGTCCTTTTCCTAAAAATGAAAAACATACTGGACTCGGTGGTATAACTTAGATAAAGACTGTTTAACCCTTTATATTTCCATTAGAAAAGTTGTAACCCTAGATCGGTAATTATATTTCTTCTGCGTGTCTTTCAGGTCTAATGTATATGGCGAATCTGGGGGCCTGATTCCCCCGCCATAGAACCATCTCGCGGTCATGCCCCTCGAAGCTCGAAGCAAAGGTCGAGACTCATCCTCGAGGTTCGATACATGTCGGTCCGAAGGATATCGTATTCTGACAAGTACAGCAAGCTACGACAAGCGAGAAGGGAGTTCCCAAGGCACGCGGCTTAACCTGACATGGCTGGTCTATCCGGGGCCTATTTTCAAGATGTCATGTCTAGCCGTCCTATCTCCATATCTTTACGGCTAATATGTTCTGTACCATAATGGGTTCCCCTCCTATATAAAGGGGATCCCCATTACTTTGTAGGTTTGGCTGACGTTGCTCCATTTTTCTCCATAAGTGCAATAATATCTCTCTTTCTCTCTCTCTCTTTTCTTTCTAACTTGCTTGTTCTCACTGGCCCGAGGCCATCCTTATATCCATCGTTCTCTTATTTGCTCTTCATTATATAGCTTAATATTGGCCGTAAAGAGCCTTGTTTAATTATATCCTCAACTGTTAATCCATTCCCTACTATCCCCAATAGCCCGAGCTCGACCCCGACGTTGACCCCGAGGTCCCCCATCGACCAGACTTACACTCGGGCAGCAGGCCCTTCGGTTCGATTACTATCTCGTTTTAGCTTGCATTTCATCATTAAACTTCACATTATTAGCATCAACTGCTCTAATAACTGGCTCGGGAATAGATTACATATTTTTAAAATCCCATTTACAAATTTAATTGGTGTTACCATTTTCACGGTAAACAGTTTGGCGCCCATTGTGGGGCTAAAGATAATAGTGATTATTTTGTTGCTGGTTCCATTGCACAAACGCACGTTATCTTTCACACTTTTTCTTGTCCAAAGATATCTTCTTTCAAGATGAAGAGCCTGGCTCGACTAGTGCAATGGGAAGCCAGAACCTCAAGGCGACAGAGAAAAGGGTGTGGCCGACCTAGAGGCTGGTGTCCACAAGATTACTGGAGGAGCCAACGTTCCCCGAGGACCCGTGTCCAAACGAGCAAGAACATCCACTACAAAGGAGGGGTCGGCCTGAGAACGCTTATCTAGAGAAACACTCGTATTCAACGAAGAGGATCTCAAAGCTATGATGGAACCGCAAAATGACGCGCTAGTAATCTCGTTTCTCTCAAACAACACCAGAATAAAGTGCGTGCTTGTGGATCCAGGCAGCTCGGTCAACATAATCAGGTCAGAAGTAGTAGAATAGCTAGGGCTACTCAATCAAGTTGTTCCCACCCCTCGGGTCCTTCACAGTTTCAACATGATCGGAGAAGAAACGAAGGGAGAAATCACCCTCCCGATTGACACGTCTGGCACAACCTAGAACACTGAGTTTCAGGTCATCGATGACGACATGAGATACAACGCCCTACTTGGCAGGCCTTAGATACAAAACATAAGGGTGATGCCCTCGACCTTGCACCAAGTGATAAGGTTTCCTACCAGGGATGGCATCACGACCATACATGGAGAACAGCGTGCAGCGAGGGAAATGTTCGTGGTCCACCACGAGATGCCAACCCCCACATGACCGGCCTCGGATGAGGGGGAAGTGTGTGAACCCTTGAAGACGATGACAAAGACTTCTTTGCACCCCAAACCTTTGTCACCCCCAAGGAATCTGACGCGACCAAGTCAACAGTTGAAGAGCTGGAGCAGACCATCTTGATCAAACACCTACTGGATTGCAGGGTATACCTGGGGATGGGGATAACCCCCAAACTCAGGGCAGGGTTTATTCAATTCCTTAGTAATAATATCGACTATTTCGCTTGGTCCCATTTAGAAATGACAGGTATCCCACCAGAAATAAACTCCCACAAACTATGCGTTGACCCCAAATTCAAACCCGTGAAGCAAAAGAGAAGACCGCAGTATGAGATAAAGCATGCCTTCATCAAAGAGGAAGTGGCGAAACTCCTTAAAATTGGATCTATCAGGGAGTTAAAGTATCCCGAATTGCTAGCTAACATAGTGGTAGTGCCAAAAAAGGGGAATAAGCTAAGGATGTGCGTAGACTATAAAGATTTGAACAAAGCGTGCCTTAAAGATTCCTTCCCGTTGCCTAATATCAATCACCTGATCGATGCTACGGTCGGCCACGAGACCCTTACTTTCCTCGATGCCTACTAAGGGTACAATCAAATCCAGATGAACCCCGAGGATAGGGAAAAGACCTCATTTATCACAAAATATGGTACATATTGTTACAACGTAATGCCCTTCGGGCTAAAAAATGCGGGATCAACATAACAATGGCTAGTTAATAAAATGTTCGAGCACCAAGTAGGAAAATCGATGGAGGTATATATTGATGATATGCTAGTCAAGTCCCTGCACGCAGAGGACCATCTGACCCATTTGCAGGAAACCTTCGACATCCTCAGAGTAGGATCGGGCAAATTTCTGAGAACTGCTCCTTCGGAGTAGGCTCGTGCAAATTCCTGGGCTTCATGGTCTCAAACAGGGGGATCGAAATCAATCCTGACAAAATAAATGACATCGAAGAGATTACAGTGGTGAACAACGTAAAAGTCATTCAACAGCTGACAGGGCAGATCGCGGCCCTAGGCAAATTCATATCTAGATCGTCGGACAAAAGCCACCATTTTTTGCCCTACTTAAAAGAAAGAACAACTTCGAATGGACTCCAGAATGCCATCACGCCCCGAAAGAACTAAAACGGTACATGTCCAGCCCGCCTTTGCTGCACATACCCAAGGAGGATGAAACGTTATACCTATACATGGTCGTATCCAAAATAGCGGTTAGCGGTGTACCGGTCCAAGAAGAGAAAGGTACGAAATTTCCTGTTTATTATGTAAGCCGATGCTTGGGGGACGCCGAAACCCGGTATCCCCATCTGGAAAAATTGGCTCTTGCACTAATAAGCACCTCGCACAAACTGAAGCCTTACTTTCAGTGCCACCATATCTGCGTCTTGTCAACTTATCCCCTCCAGAGTGTACTGCATAAACCTGAGTTATCGGGTCGATTGGCCAAGTGGGCCATCGAACTTGGAGGGTATGACATCGAGTATCACCCTCAAATGACCATCAAGTCCCAAATCCTGGCGGATTTTGTGGGCGACTTCTCGCCAACCCTCGTGCCCGAGGTAGAGAAGGAGCTTTTATTAAAACGAGGCATATCCTCCAAGGTATGGACCATGTTCACAGATGGTGCCACAAACGTAAGAGGATTCGGACTCGGTATAGTCCTAAAGTCGACCGTCGGTGGCATAATCAGGCAATCCATAAAAACCACAAAGCTGACTAACAATGAAGCCGAGTGTAAGGCTATGATTGCAGGTTTGAAGTTGGCCAAAAGTTTGGGAGCCGAGACTATCGAGGCAAAATGCGACTCGCTTCTCGTGGTAAGCCATGTTAACGGAAGCTACGAAGCCTGAGAAGACAGGATGCACAGGCATTTGGACAAAATCTAAATCGCATTACGTCGCTTCAAAGAATAGACCTTAGTCCATGTACCTCGAGAGAAGAATTGCGAGGCCGATGCCCTCGCGAACCTAGGATCTTCAGCTAAAGAAGAAGACCTACTCCCCGGAACCGTCGTCCAACTATTCAAATCTGTGGTCGAGGAAGGTCATGCGGAAATTAACCCCACCAGCCTGACATAGGATTAGAGAAATAAATACATCATTTATCTGAAGGACGGGAAGCTACCCACAGATCCAAAAGAGTCGAGGGCCCTGCGAAACAAAGCGGCCCAGTTCTCAATCAACAAAATTGGGGCTCTCTACAGGAGAACTTTTGATGGTCCCCTGGCGATATGCCTGGGACCGGGCGACACGGATTATGTGCTCCGAGAGATCCACAAGGGCACCTGCGGAAATCACTCCAGGGCAGATTCCTTTGTCCGAAAAGTGATCAGAGCGGACTACTATTGAGACTGCATGGAAAAAGACGCTAGGGAATTCGTCCGAAAATGCAACAAGTGTCAGAGGTTAGCTCCCATGATCCACCAGCCCGGGGAGCAACTGCATTCCATTTTATCACCATGGCCATTCATGAAATGGGGGATGGAAATTGTCGTCCCTTTGCCGATGGTGCCAGGTAAGGCCAGTTCATTTTATTTATGACTGACTATTTCTCAAAATGGGTGGAAGCACAGGCCTTCGAGAAAATAAGAGAGACGGAAGTCATCAATTTTATATGGGAACACATCATATGACGGTTCAGGATCCTGTCCGAAATAACATGCAACAACGGGAGGCAATTCATCGGGAGCAAGGTAACACAGTTCCTAGAAGACAACAAAATCAAGAGAATCCTATCTATGACATATCACCCGTGTGAGAACGGCCAAGATGAATCTACAAATAAAACCATCATTCAAAACTTGAAAAAGAAGTTGAAAGCGCCAAGGGAAAATGGAGAGAAACGCTACCCGAGGTGTTGTGGGCATATCGAACAACTCCAAAATCAAGCATTGGGGAAACACATTTCTCCCTAGTGTATGGTGCCGAGGCACTGATATCGGTGGAGACTGGGGAACCAAGTGCTAGATTCCAACACACTAGCAAGGGATCAAACAACGAAGTCATGGCAACGGCCCTCGAGCTGCTTGACGAAAGAGGACAAGCCTCGCTGGTTCGGATGGCTGCCTAGAAGCAGAAAATCGAAAGATACTATAACAGAAGAACGAATCTCCGATACTTCAAAATCGGAGACTTGGTCCTAAGGAAGGTTACCTTCAACATCAGAAACCCTAACGAAGGGAAGCTGGGCCAAAATTGGGAAGGACCATACCGTAACCTTGGGATAGTTGGCAAAGGATCCTATAAGCTTGGTACCATGAAGGGCAAGCAACTTCTGAGTAACTGGAATGTATCGATGCTTAAGAGGTATTACTACTAGGGCGGCCGGATGAGAAACCCCACACATATCCTCGAGCAAACGTCGCACTCTTTTCCTTCGACCAGGTTTTTTATCCTGAAACAGGTTTTTGCCAGCAAGGTTTTTAACGAGACGATGTCCATACATATTGCAAGAAGGATTCGAAGAGCCTCCAAGATTTCTTTCGCAATCAACCCCGACCTAGGAAAAAGACGAACAAGGCTCCGATAGGGAATAATGTATCGGGTCAAACGGCCCAAGGAGCCGCACCCGAGCGGGCCGAATTCGCAAAAACAAAATAGCATGTATTTACGCCAAGCAATAAAAAATATCTTTCGGCATCTCGTACTCCAGAAAAGGGGATTTCAACATGCCTACAACGAAGGCCTCTCCACCAAACGCATCCCAAGATACTCGGAGACTTAGCGTCAGCAATTCAGCACCCGCACGACCCTAGGGTCGGAACTCCAGGCTCATAAAGCCCCTACAAGTCAATTCCAAGCTCACAAAAAGCAGTCTTCAAGCTTAAACAAACTCGATGACTCGGAGACTGTCATTAATCGCCATGCACTGGAAAACCCGAAACTATAAGACCCCTAGCGGGCAGACTCGGCGTAACCAAATCTATTCTATATTACAACAAAAACTGTAATACCTCAACAGGCATCACAAACTGTAAGACCTCAACAGGCATCACAAACTATAAGACCTCAACAGACATGAAAATCCTGAAGTTCAGGCTATATGTCACATTTGTAAGAGTCCCGAAAGGGCACGCCCTCGGTGTAGACGCCTGAACTGTCACTTAGGATCAAAATGGCTCAGGCCAAACACATATGACTACGGTCAAAACGGCTGATACAACCATACTAATACGACTCGGGGACGCCCGACCATTGCTAAACAAAAATCGTAGGCCACCACTTCGAATATACTTCGGAAAGAACTGGTTAAAATAGGCTTCCCTCAACACGAAAAAACGAGCTTCGACCATGTCATCTCCAAATCACAAGGCTTCGACCTTCTTAGCTTACGAGCTATGAACCTTCTGAGGTGCTCAAACATCGCCAATAACGGCTTGAAATCGAGGTTCTTCTACAACCGACGACGGGTCAAGCAAAATTATTTCAAAAGACCTTAACGAGAGGAAAACAAAGCCTACAAAAAGCCCATGGGCAAAACAACATAAGAGCCATTGTCGCCAACCAAACGAGCCTCCGGGCCACATATTGAAAGGTCTCTACGACCAAATAGCATAAGAGCCATTGTCGCCAGCTTAAAAATTGACAACTTGAGGATTAAAATGAGCTCGAATCGTAACCCGATTCGGAGACCGGATACAAAATAGTTAACTATGCAAGCCTCTGGACCACATATTAAAAGGTCACAATGACCAAAATAGCGTAAGAGCCACTATCGCCGGTTTGAAAATGCTTAAGGGTCAATTAAAGCTCGAATCGCAATGCGACTCAGAGACTAGACTTGAAATAGTTAAACTGCAACATGCCTAAGGGCATGGCATAAATGCCACTATCGACCAGCCGAGTGAGCCCTCGGGTCACGCGCCTATAAGGTCACTTCGACCCGAAACACAAAAGGCCATTATTGCCCGCCCATGCAGGCAGGAAAGAACTTTAGGGTCAATTAAAGCTCGAATCACGATGCGACTCGGAGAGTGGACCCAAAATAGTTGAAACAGCGAAACGCCCAAGGGCAAAAGATAAGAACCATCATTACCCGACCGCACGGGCACAGGAGAGCGGAAATCAACAAGGCTCAGGACAAACCCGGCCCAGAAACCCAACGTAAGATAATGAGGCAAAAGCATGAGATCCCTCACGGCAGTTTATGTCGGAGGCCGCATCAACCGGCCACACGACAATTCCCGATCCAACCCAAAAGAGCCACAGGGCTATATTGCAGGTCTAAAGGTTTTTTCGCCGATCGATGCTGAATTCAAAACAAAAAGGGAATAAGGGAAATAGAGTCGCGGAATTCTCCTCATACATATGCCAAAATAAAAGTACTATACAACAAACAGGGAAATCAACAGGAAAAAATAGCAGATCCTAATCTATCGCCAAACCGACGGCCCCAAAGCTTGCATCTAGGCGATTACAAATCCCTCGATGGCCCCTTCTCGACGGCGTACCCCCTCTCCGGGGATCCACCCTCATTTTTAACCCTGCTCGAGCTGCCTTGCAATACACCTTCGACGGTCAGCCCTCGGGAACCCGACCAAGCGTGATCCATGGTTCGAGGAAAAACTAGGCCAGCCCCCTCGAATGCCCTCTTAACGAAGGAATCTATGACAACCGCTCCTCCCCCATGCCAAGATACAAGTGCCTCGGTCTCAACTTTGATCCAGAGCAATGCAGCCACCACTCAGAATGAAGGCTCTTATACTTGACGCTATCCTCCTTCGTGCCCTGAAGTTGATGCTCAATCAAGGTAACTCTCTCTCTCTCTCTGAGGTTGTCCCTTTCAGAAGACACCTCGCTCACATGTTGGCTAAGCTCGGAGATTTTAGTATCCCTAGCACAAAGCTCCCCTCTCAGCAGGGCGTTTTCCTTCTCAAACTTCACAGATCGGGGCAGAAGAGTTAAAAGCAACAAAATTTTACAAGGACTCAAATGATAGTGAAAACAAGGGATGGATAACATGTTCGATGAAAAGGGCTTTCTCGCGCTCACAATGACTTACCTCATCCTGATACTGGGCGAGGGCTTGGTTATAAAGTGCCTCAGCCTAAAACCGCATAAAAAAGTTAAAAGGATAAAGGACGAAGTAGCCCGAAGCAGCAGACAAGGCTAGATGAAGTTACCCGCTCACAAAGCCTGCCCATCTTGCCAAAAATAGATGAAGCGTTGACTTGGAATTACCCTCAAGAATGATCACCGGCCTCCCGAGTACGTCTCCACCTTTGATCAGTGCTCTCGCCATGAAAGGCTCCTCGCGAGACTCCTCTTGCATTCTGGAAGATGGAAGGATCTCCCCCTTTGGAGAATCAACGTTATCCAACGGGCCAATGGGGTTAACCTGAATCTCCACCCTCTGTTCATCATTGGTCCCAGCTCGAGGTCCCTCCAAACCGCCTATCAAGGGTGTCCCGGATCGAGGGGAACTCTGGCCACCTATCAATTCAAGGTCAGTGCTAGATACCCCATCCGCTGCCTCACCACCACGAACCTAAGCCACGCAAGTATCAGAATCCTGTCCGGAAGTATCTATTCCGATGGCCCGAGGATCAATCAACCCCAAACGCCCTTTGAAGGGTGCCGAGAAGTTGTTTTCTCCCTCACCTTCAGCACGAGAATTTCCCATCGCCCCGAATATTGGAGCCAATGGGTCAACCTTGGAATCCTCCACTCTGATCCTCTTGGGCTCCGGTGGCTCAACCGATAGGCTCTCCTGCCTCTTCCTCTCCTTGTCATGCATCAGAATGTCCCATCCAACGGACGGAACCTCCCTTATCAGTAGGATCCCTCCCAAACCTGCATAGATGCAGATGTTAA
The DNA here is from genome assembly GCF_000393655.2 of Nicotiana sylvestris. Taxonomy (NCBI): domain Eukaryota; kingdom Viridiplantae; phylum Streptophyta; class Magnoliopsida; order Solanales; family Solanaceae; genus Nicotiana; species Nicotiana sylvestris. The sequence continues at coordinate 77,695,279 of NC_091065.1, read as the reverse complement.
AATGCACGGTACGGAGAAGGCTACTGATAGCAAGCTATATGAAAATGCACGAATGTATCAAGACTCAAGGCTTACCAAGGCCTCCGGCCTCCCACCGAGCTCGGGATAAATCTCGCCACGCTTGGTCGGTATACGGGCAGATTGAGTGCAAACAACCAACCCAACCCTAAAGGTTCGGTACCGCATCGGGGTAGATCGCTGCGGCTAAAAAGACAAGAAAGGCGAATTCAGATGTATGAAGAAAAATTATTAAGAAAGGGCAATGGCACCACATCTACTTACGCCCAGCGTTCCACTTCTCAGGGAACAGAATCTTTTCCACTAGAATTAAATTATACATCCTCAATCAGATGAATTATCTTAAGTACCCATTATCCTCAAACTCCTCGGTGGGGGCAAAAAGGGACCTCGAGGCTCGACAGCGAAGCTTGACTAAGCCTCCACGAAGCAGATGAGGGCTATACATCTGAATCAAATGGTTTAGTGAGAAGGGCATTCCCTCTATCATGCTCGAATAATGCCTGATCATATAAACCACGCACCAGAACGAAGGATGGACTGGACCTAGAGTTACCTGGTAACTCCGGCAGAAGTCGAGAATCACGGGGTCAATCAAGGGCGAGGATGGCCCCACTGGCCCCAAAGAGAATAGGTAGGTGTACACACTCAGAAAGCCGGCTTTATGAGCTGTAATATCCTCATCCCGAGCGGGAATCTCCACGAGCACGGTATCTCCCCAACAGCAGTCTGCCTTCACTCTTTTGATGTCTGTTATAGAGCTAATATATCGAGTTACAAGCTCGCAGAGACTATCTATATACGGAGAATCCGGGGGCCGGATTCCTACGCCATAGAACCATCTCGCGGTCATGCTCCTCGAAGCTCGAAGCCAAAGTCGATAGTCATCCTCGAGGTTCGATACATGTCAGTCTGAAGGATATCGTATTCTGACAAGTACAGCAAGCTACGACAAGCGAGAAGGGAGTTCCCAAGGCATGCGGCTTAACCTAACATAGCTGGTCTATCCGGGGCCTATTTTCAAGATGTCATGTCTAGCCGTCCTATCTCCATAACTTTACGGCTAATACGTTCTGTACCATAACGGGTTCCCCTCCTATATAAAGGGGATCCCCATTACTTTGTAAGTTTGGCTGATGTTGCTCCATTTTTCTCCACAAGTACAATAATATCTCTCTCTCTCTCTCTCTCTCTCTCTCTCTCTTTTCTTTCTAACTTGCTTGTTCTCACTGCCCCGAGGCTATCCTTATATCCATCATTCTCTTATTTGCTCTTCATTATATAGCTTAATATTGGCCGTAAAGAGCCTTGTTTAATTATATCCTCAACTGTTAATCCGTTCTCGACTATCCCCAATAGCCCGATCTCGACCCCGACATTGACCCCGAGGTCCCCCATCGACCAGACTTACACCTGGGCAGCAGGCCCTTCAGTTCGATTACTATCTCGTTTTAGCTTGCATTTCATCATTAAACTTCACATTACTAGCATCAACTGCTCTAACAACTGGCTTAGGAATAGATCACGTATTTTTAGAATATCATTTACAAATTTAATTGTTGTTACCATTTTCATGGTAAACATCTAATATCATCATTTGGCGTGGGCTAGCTTTTTGTCTATCATCTAAAATTGTTAGTATAATTTTAACAGTTCAAAAACAAAAATCATAATTAAAGGTACCTGATCGTGGGTATTTCCTTTCCTTTCATTTAATTAGAAATAGTACTTTATCAGATGAATAGCATTGCAACTTGAGGGTAGAACCTAGCCATTCATGGTTTCAAGTTCATATGCCCCTTTTCCTGCGGTACCTCAAACCTTGTAAGGTCCTTCCTAATTTGGACTCATCTTTCCTACATTGGCTACTCTTGTGGATTGGAAAACTTTCTTGAGTACGTAGTCCCGAATCTTGAAGTATCTAAGACGAGCTTTCCGATTGTAATATTGCTCAATAACTTGCTTTTGCGCAGCCATCCTTATCAAAGTTGTTTCTCTCCTTTCTTTAAGCAAATCAAGATTTACCCGCATCTCCTCTTCATTTGACTCTTCGGTTGCTTGAGCATATCTCGTACTTGGCTCCCCTATTTCAACTGGAATTAAAGCTTCAGCACCGTATACAAGTGACAATGGTGTCTCTCCCGTACTTGTTTTTGTTGTTGTTCGGTATGCCCACAAGACTCCAGGTAACACCTCTGGCCACTTGCCTTTTGACACCTTTAGTGTTTTCTTCAAGTTATTAATAATAACTTTATTTGTTGATTCAGCTTGTCCATTGGCCACTGGATTATAGGGTGTCGAAATAATCCTTGTAATTTGCCAACTTTGAAAGAATTCTATGATTTGCAAACCTATGAACTGTGGGCCATTATCGCACATGGTCTCTTTTGGAACTCCAAACCGGCGTGTGATGTTTCGCTAGATGAAGTCTCTGACCTCTATTTCTCGTACCTACTTGAAGGCACCTGCTTCTACCCACTTAGTAAAATAATCAGTGAGCATTAATAGAAATCGTACCTTGCCTTTGGCTTGTGGTAATGGACCTACGATATCCATCCCCCACTTCATAAAAGGCCATGGTGCAATAACTGGGTGTAATAACTCTGTTGGTCGGTGCATGTTGTTACCATACCGTTGGTACTTGTCATATTTAGCAACAAAATTTTCCGCCTCTTCTTGCATTTTTAGTTAATAATACCCTGCTCTAATTAACGTTTTTACCAAGGATCTTCCTCTGGTGTGATTTTCACAATGTCCCTCAAGTATTTTTCCCATCATATATTCCGTTTGAGAAGGTCTGAGACACCTTGCTAGAAGGCCACCGAACATTTTTTGATACAGATTGCCCCGTTCTAAACAATAACAAACAGCCTTTCGATGAAGTGTCTGAGCCTTTTTCTTATCTTCAGGTAGTGTTCCATACCGCAAATAATTGAAAATCTTGTTTCTCCATTCCCAAGTTAAATTATTGAAATTTACCTCGTTTTTATCTTGGTCGAGTACCGAATGAAACAAATGTATTACAGAAGCATTCTCTTCTTTTGTTACTTCTGCAGCGGATGCAATATTAGCTAACTCGTCTGCCTCGGCATTCTCATCTCTTGGTATCTGCACAATTTTCCAAGTTTGGAATTGTCTAATTAAGTCCCGTGCCTTTTCCAGATATTGCTGCATCCTCGCCTCTCTAGCTATATAAATCCCCTATATTTGGTTAACTACGAGTTGTGAGTCGCTTTTGATTATGACTTTCTCTATTCCGAGCTCTCATGCCAATTCTAGACCTGCAATCACAGCTTTATTATTAGTAATAGGATGGCATTTTATGGCTTGTCATATAGTCTCTCCCGCAGGTGGGATCAGGACAATGCCCAAACCTGCTCCTTTTACATTCTAAGAGCCATCGGTAAATAAGGTCCAAGTACCTGGATTAGACCCGTTAAATACCTGCAGTTCTTTTTCTGCCTCTGCTACCATCCCTAGGCTAAAATCTGTCAGCAAATCTGCTAAAACCTGTGACTTTATTGCATTTCTAGGTTAATATGTGATGTCATATTCACTTAGTTCTATATCCCATTTGGCTAACCTACCTGATAACTCTTGTTTATGTAATATATTACGTAAGGGTAGGCAGTTATACAGAGATAGTATAACATTGAAAATAAGGCCTTAATTGTCTAGATGCTATAATTAATGCTAGTGCAAGTTTTTCTAAATGAGGATTGTGACGACCCGGCCGGTCGTCTTAAGAATTAACGCCCCGATCCCCTATTAATTGCTTTTCCTAGTTTATTTCTGCTATTTTGATTTGTCGGGATGTTTGATTTTGAGTGTCGGGGAGTTTTGGGACACTTAGTCCCAGAATGAGAGCTTAAGTGTTGGAAAGTTGACCGTAGTCGAAATAGTGTGAAGACGACCTCGAAATGGAAATCCAACGGTTTCGTTAGCTCCGTTGGGTGATTTTGGGCTTAGGGACGTGATCGGATTGTGTTTTAGAGGTCTGTACTAATTTAGGCTTGAAATGGCGAGAGTCGAATTTTTGAAGTTTCCGGTCCGATAGTGAGATTTTGATCTAAGGGTCGGAATGGAATTCAGAGAATTGGAGTAGCTTCGTAGTGTTGAATATGACGTGCTTGCAAAATTTCAGGTCATTCGGACGAGATTTGATAGACTTTTTGATCGAAAGCATAAGTTAAGAGTTCTTGGAGTTCTTAGGCTTGAACCCTATGTTAAATTGGTGATTTGATGATGTTGTGAGTGTTCCGAAGTTTTGAACAAGTTTGAACGATGTCATGGGATGTGTTGGTACAATTTGTTTGAAGTCCCAGGGACTCGGGTGAGTTCCGGGTAGTTCCGGGATGTTTTAGGCCGAAAATTATAGTTGTTACAGGTCCAGAAGAGTTGCAGGCCTTGGAACCCACCAGTGCGGTCCGTACAAAATCCAGTGCGTCTACGGTGGGGGCTGTACGGCCACACAAAATGCAGTGCGGTCCGCGGTGAGGAAAGTTTCACTGGTCCTACTTCGGAAGCTTATATCTTTTGATCTACAAGGAATTTTGGGATGATTCAAACCAAAAGTAGTAGCACTTCGTGTCTAGTTTCCATAAAGGTAAAGAAATCACAATTGGGATGTTTGTAGAGAAAGTTATGGCCAAAATACTAAAGTTTGTCACTGCAGTCAAAACCTGTGCGGACAACACTCATTTTTGTGCGGACCACACCGGTTTTGTGCGGACAACACTCATTTTTGTGCGGACCACACCGGTTTTGTGCGGACAACACTCATTTTTGTGCGGCCCGCAGTGGTGGAAATCTAGGGGGTGCTCTATAAATATGAGGTTTTGGGTTTTATTTCATATTTTGACCTAGAGAGCTCGGATTTTGGCGATTTTTTGATGGTTTTTCAAGAAATTCATCGGGGTAAGTGATTCTAACTTAGATTTGGCAAGAGTACATGAATCCGTCATTGAATTCATCATTTAATTCGTGATTTGAGATGGAATTTGGGAAGAAAACTTGTGAAATCTTTCAAAAATGTAAAATGATGATTTGAAGGACCAAATGGTATCGGAATTGGATAATTTTGGTATGGTTAAACTCATGAGAATAAGAGGATTCTGAAAATGTGAATTTTATCCGATTCCGAGATGTGGGCCCGAGGGGCGTTTTGGTTATTTTTACATAATTTCACGTATTAGCTTAGAATTTAATTGTAGAATCAGTTACTTGAAGTGTTATTTACATTATGCAATTGAATTGAATAGATTTGGGCCATTTGGAGTCGAGTACTCGTGGCAAGGACGTGGTGTTGGGTTGATTTTGAGCCGGTTTGAGGTAAGTGGCTTGTCTAACCTTGTGTGGGGACCTTCCCCTTAGGATTGGTATATTTGGTAGTTGAAATGCCTTGTACGTGAGGTGACGAGTGTGTACTTGTGCTAATTGTTAGAAATCTGGTTTTCTTTAAGTAAATACTAGTATGTTTCCTTTTCTATTTCTATTCTTGCACTATTAAGCTTGTTGTTAGCTTAGGAAAGCATGTCTAAGTGACTTAATTGCTTTATTTGATTCGACCTGCCTTACTTGAATTATGTGCAGCATGCTAGGCTAGAATCACTTATTTCCTTAATATGAAATTTTGCCATTTATGTTATCTGCGTGTTGCTGCTGTGTATTTATCTTGGGACTATAGATGTGGGATTCTGGTAGCTCCGCCTTGTCTGTTTACTTTGGGACTACGGGTTAGATTCCCGGTAGATCCCCCTGCACATTTACTTTGGGACTACGGGTTAGATTCCCGGTAGATCCCCCTGCACAGTTATATGGAACTACGGGAATGCACCCGGTAGATTCCCCCAGTACTGGGTATTTATATTTGGGACTATGGATCGAGATTCCGGTAGATCCCCGCACATTAGTAGTTGGACTATGGGATGGGATCCCGGGAGATCCTTCAGATATATATATATGATAGACTACGGGAAGGTATCCCCCGGAGAACCACTGGATAGTTGTAATTGGAACTACAGGACGGTATCCTGGAAGGTGCCCCGGTTGTTGTCTCTGTGTTGAGCTATATTTCTTTCTGTGGTTTGTTTTGTCTCTGTTCTAGTTGTTGTTGTTCTGTCAATTCTATGTTATTTCTTACTGTTGCACTTATTTATATTGTTTTATTCCACACTGTTAACCCTTATATTGTATTTAACCTCAGTAGGACCCTAACCTTCCTCGTCACTACCCAACCGAGGTTAGGCTTGGCACTTACTAAGTACCATTGTGGTGTACTCATGCCTCTTCTACGCATGTTTTTCATGTGCAGATCCAGGTACTTCTACTCAGGTCTACCATCCTTGAGGGAGGTGACTACTTAGAGACTTCGAGGTACATCTGCCACGTCCGCAGACCGAGAAGTCCCTATCTATTCCTGCCTTTTAGTATTTAGCCCTTCTGCACTTTCTATTCTCATTAGACAAATTTCGGACTTAGAGCTATGTAGTATTTTTTTTCTTAGCTTGGGATTTGTGGGTTTCCGGTACTTGGATTTAGATATTGATTTTGAGATCTATATAAATATGGTGTATGCCGAGCGGCACATTTAACACTATTATTTACCTTATTTCTTTTTTTAAATTATTTTACTTCCGCAAGTTTTGGTTATCTTCCGCAAGTTTAGCCTTACCTAGTCGTAGAGACTAGGTGCCGTCACGATGGTTCACGGAGGTCGAACCGGGGTCGTGACAAGGATATCGAGTATCAGCATCCAATAATGACTTGATAACATAGTAAATTGGAGATTGTTTACCTTGGTCTTCTCGAACTAATACAGCACTTACCGCCACTTTTGAAACAGCGAAGTAGATGAGTAGTTTTTCCCCGTCCTTTGGTTTGGCCAGCAATGGTGGGTTTGACAAGTACGCTTTTAAATTTTTCAGTGCTTGTTGACATTCTTCAGACCATTCAAATTGACTTTGTTTTTTCAAGTCTGAAAAGAACTTAAAGCATTTTTCCGATGAATTGGAAATAAATCTTCCAAACGCTGTTACTCTACATGTCAACCTCTACACTTCTTTTTTTCTCGTAAGTATATCTAGTATTTCTTCAATAGCCTTAATCTGCGTAGGATTTACCTCAATGCCACGGTTAGAAACAAGGAATCTCAAGAACTTACCTGATGACACGCCAAATGCATATTTCTCAAGATTTAACTTCATGTTAAATTTGCGGAGAATCTGAAACTTATCTGACAGGTGTTGAATATGATCCCCTACTTGTTGTGATTTTACTAGCATATCATCTATATAAACCTCCATGGTTTTTCCTAGATGTACTTGAAACATCTTGGTCACTAGCCTCTGATACGTGGCACCAGCATTCTTTAAACCGAATGGCATAACTTTATAAAAGTAAGTCCCCCTATCTATAATAAAGGAAGTTTTTTCCTCATCTAGAGGATCCATCTTTATCTGGTTATATCCTGGATAGGCATCTAAAAAACTTAATAGCTCATGTCCTGCAGTAGCATCAATTAATTGATCTATATGCGGTAATCGAAAAGAATTTTTAGGGCAAGCTTTATTTAAATCAGTATAGTCCACACAAACTCGCCACTTAACATTCTTTTTGGGCACTACTACAATATTAGTTAACCAATCAGGATATTTTACCTCGCGGATAGACCCGATTTTTATGAGCTTTTGTACTTCATCCTGAATCACCTGATTCTTGAAGGACCCTTGCTTACTTTTCTTTTGTTTGATAGGTGGATATGTTGGATATTCATTTAGCTTATGGGACATTACCTCTGGTGATATACCTATCATATTTGAATGCGACCAAGCAAAGCAATTTACATTAGCTATTAAAAAATCAATTAGCTTACTTTTCATCTCCGGGCTGAGGTTGGCTCCAATGTAGACTTTTCTGTCCGGCCAATGTATAAACAATACCACAGCTTCTAGCTCCTAAATTATTGTTTTTATGTTTTCATTTTCTTCTGGTTGTTGAATAGTATCGGGCCTTGAGTCTACATCTGTTTGTTTGTCTATAGTTGAGGCTTGTGTTGCTAAATCCTCAACTGAATTCTGTAAATGCTATTTTTTCGTCGCTTTTCGTGCTTGAGTCTGCCACTGAGTTAATGCTTCGAGAATCCTGTTGATCACCATGGATTGGTCGTATGCCCCATTGTGAAGGAAACTTGATAACTTGGTGTAGGGTAGACAGAACAATATCCATTTTGTGAATCCACGGTCTGCCGAGAATCATATTATATGCCATGTGCATTTCTATCACTTGAAATTTGGTATCTTTGACTACTCCTTCTGTTAATGTGGTGAGTATTATCTCCCTTTTTGTTACAATGCTCGAGTTGTTAAAACTAGACAAGGTCCATGCTTTGGGTACCAATTTATCATTGGCTTGCATCTCGTTTACAACTCTTAATAGAATGATATTTACAGAACTACCTGGATCAATCAAAAATTGCTTTACGTTAGTATCATATACAAGTAAAGATATTACCAGTGCATCATTGTGTAGGGCCAGCATGCCATCTGCATCTGCATCATCAAATGTTATACTATCTTCTTCTAAAACTTGACAAACTTTCTTCCCGTGGGTGACTGTGATTTTTGACACCTTCTTTACTACCGTGTACGTTACGCCATTGATCTCTTCCCCTCCACTTATGACATTAACCGTTCTTTTTGGTGATGGAGGTTTCAGTAGTTCTTGCCTATTCTTCATATATGCTTGTTTTCCCTTTCACTAAACAATTCGGTTAAGTAACCTTGTTTTAATAGATGCTCTACTTCACCTTGTAGCAAATTGCAATCCGTCATTTTGTAACTGTGATCATTGTGAAATTCGCACAAAAAATCGGGATTTCTCCTGTTTGGGTTCGATCTCATTTCTTTTGTCCACCGTACCTTATCTCCCATGCTTCTTAAAATAGCCACCAACTCGGATGTGCTAACATTAAAACTGTAACTGCCAATTTTTGTTTTTAACCTATGTCGTCGTCTCACTATGTCGCATGTTTCGCTCCTTTCCGAACTTTGACGATGAACCTGATTCTCTGTCCTTTGATCTAGGATCATACCTTGGGTTTTCCTATTTTGAACGTGAATCCCTTCTTGCTGGTCCTATATAAGGTTCGTACCTGTTTTTACCGGACCTTTTTTCAACTTCTGCCCGCCTTGAACTTCCTCTTTCATCTTTCCGAGACTGAGTGATAGTATCTTCTTCTATCCGCAGCTTTGTGTTGTATCTATTATAAACATCATTCCAAGTTGTTGCGGGAAATTCTCGTAAGCTCTCTTTGAGTCTTCTCGTGGCTTCCGAGATTTTTTCATTTAGATTACTGGCAAATGCCATAGCTGCCTAGTTATCAGGTACACGTGGCAGCATCATCCATTCACACTTGAATCTGTCTAAGAATTCCCTAAGCATCTCTATATCTCCTTGTTTTATTTTGAAAATGTCTTCCATCCGTTTTTCAACTTTTTGAGCTCCCGAGTGTTCTTTTTTAAATGAATCTATACGCTCAGCAAAAGAATCAATAGAATTTTCAGGTAAAAGAGAATACCATGTCAGTGCTCCCTTCATGAGTGTTTCTCCGAATTTTTGACCAATACTGATTCAATTTCTTGCTTGGTCAAATTGTTGCCCTTTACGCCAGTTGTAAATGCTGTTACGTGATCTCGTGGATCAGTTGCTCCATCATACTTCGGGATATCGGGCATATTGAATTTTTTTGGAATTGGCAAAGGAGCGGCACTTGGCTTCCAAGGTTGTTAAGAGTATTTATCTATATCTATTCCATTGATTATAGGTGTTACACCAGGTATCTGCTCTATGAGATCACTCTGCTCTTTGAGCTGCTTCTGCAAAGTTAGTACTAAATTTTGTAAATCAAAATTAACTGGGTTACCTAACCCTCCATCACGAGATTCGTTGGGAGTTCCTCCGCATCCTGAATTAGCGAGTCTTGAGCAGAGATTTTCTATGGTTGATGTGTTATTTGGAGGTGGAGTTGGTGGTACAGTTGGCAATCTACTGACGAAAGCTTGAAGAGCGATGTTGACCTGCTGGGCGATTAGTTCCTTCAACGTTGCATCAATAGATTGATCGTTCACATGTTGGGCATTCATATTCGATTCAGATCTGTCAGGAGTCCCCTTTCGATATTGTCGAGGAGAGTTTTGCGGTAAGGGGGCTGGAGTTCCATCACCTTGTTGATTTTGCTAATTCAACTGATGTTTTTGATTTTCTTGATTTGTAGGTTTTGTTGGTTGTTGTCGTTGACGTTGGACATAATTTTTTGGCAGAAGGATTGATTTAGAAAGTAAAAGATTATCAGATTCCCAGCAACAGAATCAATTTGTTTAACAAAAATATTGAAATTTTGGTCAAAGCTTATTTTTAGAAGTACTCGGGCTACTGATAATCAAATAAAGGAATATTTTTGCAATGAGAAAGGAAAGTTAGAACGAGAAATAGCAGAGTAATCAATGTATAGCAATATAAATAAGTATATTCCAGTAATAATTAGTGTGTCCGTACAAAATTTATTACTCTCCCTTTTATAGCTATTTCTAAGTACAACGTTTCTTCCCTCTCATAATCGAGTCATAATGAGCAATTAATGACATTAATGAAACATTATAATTGATAGTCGTAACTGCTTCGTGAAGATTCTGTAACGTTTCTAATTATTCATGCTCATTAACTGAAGGTTAACGAATCTATACTTTTTGTTGTCTTGGTTCATTCCGCCGGTATCCCTTAAAGATTATGAAGATACCCCAATGACTATTTCTTGTTGTCTCTCAGAAGCCTTGCTTGTACCTATTAAAACTCGCATCTCTTTAAGTACTCTCCTACGGATGTCACTTTCCTAAAGATCCACGTGTCTTGCTACATTAGCCACATAATTAATTCGAGGTGTAATATTGATTTTCTCCAATACAGACCAGGAGGTGATATTATCGACTTTTTGATTGGGGTTCGAAATTGTTATTAATTGAATTATTATGAGTATTTGAGTATACATTTATGGGTCTGCATAATTATTGACTAGTTTTGGAGTGTTGTGCATCGGTTGGAGTTGTCGGAAGGGCTTAGGAGCCGGCTATGGAACTTCGGAGCGAGATAAGTCTTATTTCTAACCTTGTAAGAGGGAATTAACCCCATAGGTAAAATAAACTAATATGTGCTTCTAATTGTGGGGGCTACGTACCCACGAGGTGATGAGAGTCTGTATGTAGCTACTAGTTATGCCTATGTCCGGGTAGTTTAGGTTTACATCATGCCTTGTTGATATTACTGTCGATTTATGTTTATTGTCTGCCTTGAGAAGAAGCAAGATTTAGGTTGAGTAATAATTGTCTCGAAAGAATTGAAATTTGAAGAATTTAAGACTTAAAAGGTTCCATTTGAACATCGTATTTTCGAAAAGAATTGAGGAATATTATAATAGCTTAAGAAATCTATGGGTAACCGCGTCGCATCTATGTTTCGCGAGCGGGGTAATTTACTCAAAAAGTTTCAAGATGAATTTTCATTATTTGAAAAGAATCAAGAAAGAGATATGACTTAAATGTTAAATTTATATTTGACCGCATCATATATATAATTCGCGAGCGGGGTAATTTCTTAAATTTATATTTTATCGTGTCGCATGTATGATTCGCAAGCGGGTACCGTGTCACATGTATGATTTGCGAGCGGGAAAATAGATGCATCTATGGTTCGCGTCGTTCCACCCTCGGCAGTACACAATTTATATTTATGTTGGATCAGGCCTAACGTCCTCGGTGGAAATTATGTGTGATAATATAACCGGAACCCCTTTTTTTATAATTTGTATAAATTCATTGTTGAGAGATCATTCGTTTTAAATGAAGGAAGTGTTTTGGGGTTCTTTAATATTGATGAAAGAATTGTTCAGCTATTTTCTTGTTCTGAGTTTTGTTGTTATCTCTATAAATCATGCTTAATTAGAATTTCATATTATCATATCTTGAACCACTAGTATGTATCGGAGTCGACCTCTCATCACTACTTCTTCGAGGTTAGACTAGATACTTACTAGGTACGCATTATTTTCGTACTCATACTACACTTGATGTACATTTTGTTATACAGGAATATATATATTTAATGGCCTTGAGGATGCAGTGCCGTGGTTGACATGGGAACTTAGGTGAGCTTCATCTTATGTGCGATCCGCAGCCAGTAGAGTCCCCTTCAGAGTATTGGTATTTTCTTTTCTGTCCAAAATTTGTATTTCGGACAGTTGTTGTATTTTATTTTACTCCTTAGTAAATGTTCATGCACTTGTGATACCGGGTTCTAGGATGATTATGGGATACTTAGTATTGAAATTGGAAAACGTTATTATTATTCTGTAAAGTTCTTATTTTACCAGGTAAATTGAAGGAAATTCATGATTTCAGAAATATTAAAATGAGAATTTACTAATTATTTGGTGTTGGCCTACCTGACAGTGGTGTACGGCGCCATCACGACCTTTAATGGATTTTAGGTCATGACAGATAGGAACACACTAAAGCAGACCCAAGTTCAACTACAGAGATGTCCTACTAATTTAGAATATCAACAAGCTGAAATTAGTGCATAACAAAAGTTCAGGCAGTCATCCTACCTAGCAGAAGTGTACTTACAACAAAGGAGTAAAGCAATATGGATTAGATTAGGAGATGATAACACCAAATACTTTCACTTAGTAATCAAGTATAGGAAACTGAAGTAGGTTGTTACTTAGCTCTAAGACAGCTTTGGTCTTTGGCAAACAGATCCTGATACAATTGCTGGTATGTTTGTTGACTATTATGAAATGTTACTAGGGAGGAAAGTAACCGAAAGGGTGCAAGCTTTTAGTAGTATAATCAGAAATGGAAATAGGTTATCAAAAGCTCAGTAACAAGAGATAATACAACCTTTTTTGGAAAGAGAAGTAAAGCAGTCTATGTTTTAGATTGACAGAAACAAAAGTCCTGGTCCTGATGGATTTGGGAGTGAATTTTACAAAACAGCATGGCCAATTGTGGGAATAGATATCACTACAATAGTCCTGGAATTTTTTAGGAATGGTAGCACGCTCAGGCAGATAAATGCCACTAACATTGCCTTGATACCTAAAGTGGAAGCTCCAGAAAATGCAGCTCAATACAGGCCTATCTGCTGCTGTAATGTTCTATACAAGTGTATATCTAAAATCATCTATTCCAGGTTAAAGCCAGCAGTCAGTCATATAGTAGCAGATAACCAGTCAGCTTTTATATAAGGAAGGTCCATGATGCACAATGTTTTGATATGCCATGACTTACTAAGGCACTACAATAGAAGAACAACTCCCAGATGCTTAATAAAAATAGACCTTAGAAAGGCATACGATATGGTGAGCTGGGAGTTTTTGGAGGAAGCTTTAAGAGGGTATGGATTGCTTGATAAGTTCATACATTGGATCATGGTATGTGTTTCTACTACTATGTTTACAGTAAACGTTAATGGTGAGGGACATGGTTACTTTGCTGAAAAGAGAGGTTTGAGGCAATAAGGTCCTATTTCTCCACTGCTTTTTGTTCTTGTAATGGAATACCTTTTTATAACTTTAAAGATAACCAGTAGACTACCTCACTTCAGGTTCCATCCAATGTGCAAAGAGATTAAGATGACACATCTCATATTTGCTGATGATTTGATGATATTATACAAGGGTAATACTAGATCAGAAAATAGAGTAATGGAAGCCCTTGATCACTTCAGTAAAGTATCTGGTTTGATTGCCAATATGGAAAAATCTAGCATCTTTGTATCTAGGGTTGAAAATGGTATCAAGGATCAATTGCTGGAAAGAATAGTTTTTACTTCTGGAACATTTCCTATCAGATACTTAGAACTGCCTTTATCTCCAAGGAAATGGAACAATATGGATTGCCAAATGTTGATTGGGAATATCACTCATAGAATCAATGTTACTTACATACTCTAAGCAATTGTCATATGCATGTAATGACCCGGTCGGTCGTTTCATGAGTTACAGTCATGTTTCCCCCATTTCTACTTCCTTATATGTTGCTCAGCTATATTTCATTGTATAGGGTTGGTTGGTTTGGATTCGGAGTGTTCGTGGAGTGGAATGAGACATTTAATCTCTTATTTAGAAGCTTAAGTTGGAAATGTTAACCGGATATTGACTTATGAGTAGAAAGTCTCGGATGTGAACTCTGATGGTTCATATAGCTCTGTTAGGTAATTTTGGACTTAGGAGCATGTTCAGAATGTATTTTGGAGATCCGTGGTAATTTTAGGCTTGAATTGGCGAAATTGGAAATTTGGCATTTCTGGTCAGCAGTGGAAATCTTGATATTGAGGTCGGAATGAAATTTTGTAAAGTGGAGTAGGTCCTTGTGTCATTTTTGATGTGTGTGCAAAATTCCAGGTCATTCGGATGAGGTTTGATAGGTTTTGGCATCATTTGCGGAATTTGAAAGTTTCTAAGTTCTTAGGCTTGAATCCGAGGTCAATTTGGTATTTTGATATTGTTTTGAGCGTTTCGAAGGTTGGAATAAGGTTGAATAGTGGTATATGACTTGTTGGTATTTTGGTGGAGGCCCCGAGTTCCTCGGGATGAATTCGGATGGCTAACAGAATGATTGGGATTTGGTTTGAGCAACTGAACTTTGCTGCTTCTACCATTTCCGCACCTGCGGATTGGGGACTGCAGGTGCGAGCCTCGCAGAAGCGAGATTGGACCGCATATGCGGAGAATTGGGGAGCTGAAGAAAATAGTAGGTGCACACAAGGACCACACCTGCGAGACCGCATGAGCGAGAATCTGATCGCAGAAGCGGGATTTCCAGGGTTAAGTGAAAACTGCACCTGCAATGGTTGTTCTGCAGGTGCAGCATCGCAGAAGCGACTCTGAGACCGCAGATGCGGAAAACACTGGGTAGAAGGTATATAAAGGTCTTATTCGCGAATTTTGCTAAGTTTCTCCATTTTTTAAGACAGGAGTTGAGCTTGGGCAGTGATTTCTCAAGAGGGATCAAGGGTTATCAGTTGGGTAAGCTACTTAAGCTTTATTACTTGTGTTTATGACCATTTTTTCATTGTTTAATCATGATATTAGTGGAAATTAGGGAAGAAAGTTGGGAGATTAGGACTTGAAATTGGAGAGTTTAAATTGGGGATTTGAAGGACCATTTGGGGTCCGATTTTGATGATTTTGGTATATATGGACTCGGGAGTGTATGGACTCAGGAAAAATCTTATTCAATTTCTTATAACTAACGTGGACTGCTTTGCTTGGTCCCATCTCGATATGACAGGAATCCCACTGAAAATCACCACCCATAAATTAAGCTTGGACCCGAAGTTCCAACCGGTGAAGTAGTAAAGAAGACCCTAGTCCGAGGTCAAACACACCTTTATCAAAGATGAGGTAACCAAGCTTCTTAAAATAGGGTCCATTTAGGAAGTATAATACCCCTAATGGTTAGCAAACATAGTAGTAGTGCCTAAGCAATAGAACAAACTTACAATTTGTGTAGATTACAAGGATTTAAATAAAGCATGTCTCAAGGATTCTTTTCCTCTGCCTAATATCGATTGCATGATCGATGCCACAGCCGGCCACAAGATTCTCATTTTTCTCGATGCCTATTCTGGGTAAAACCAAATTCAAATGGACACAAATGATCAGGAAAAGACCTTGTTAATAACTAAATATGGTACCTACTGCTATAACGTAATGCCCTTTGGATTAAAAAATGTTGGTGTCATTTACCAACGCCTAGTAAACTGGATGTTCGAAGAACAAATAGGGAAATCAATAGAAGTTTATATTGATGATATGTTAGTTAAGTCCCTGCGAGCAGAGGACCATTTGAAGCATTTGCAAGAAACCTTCAGTATATTGAAAAAGTACAACATGAAGCTGAATCCGGAAAAATGCACATTCGGGGTCGGGTCAATGTAAGTTTCTCGGGTTCATGGTATCTAATCGAGGGATTGAGATCAACCCCGAAAAGATCAAAGCTATCGAGGACATCACGATAGTAGATAACATAAAGGCCATGCAGAGGCTAACCGGGCGCATAGAGACCCTGAGGCGATTCATGTCGAGGTCCTCAAATAAGAGCCACCAATATTTCTCGTTACTAAAGAAGAAAAGTAACTTCTCATGGATTCCGGAATGCCAAAGGCCTTGGAGAGCTAAAACAGTACTTATCGGGCCCACCATTGCTTCATACACAGAGGGAAAACGAACAGTTGTACTTATATTTGGCAGTATCAAAGATAGCGGTAAGTGGAGTCTTAGTCCGAGAAGAACAAGGTACACAATTTCCTATTTATCATGTTAGTCGAACCTTAGGCGAGGCCGAGACTAGATACCCCCACTTAGAAAAATTGGCGCTCGCTTTGATAAGCGCCTCTAGGAAACTAAAGTCAAACTTTTAATGCCACACTTCCTTTTACCTACCCCCGAGAGGGTATAAGGGAGTTTTTTCCAATTTAAGTGACAATCGAAACGGGATTAATTATTAGATTCAGAGTTTCCATTTGGGATAGTTTATGGTGTCCCAAGTCACTGGTTCAAAATCCCGAATCGAGGAAGTTTAACTTTATTTATGGTCTGCGAACACAGAAATCCAGGTAAGGAATTCTGTTAACTCGGGAGAAGGTGTTAGGCATTCCCAAGTTCCGTGGTTCTAGCACGATCGCTTTGATCATACTTGGCTTATTAAATTGTCTAATTACTTATTTTAGAACTTATGTGAATTTGCCTATTTTGATTAAAAATTATCTTAAAATAGGCCACGCGTACATGTACCCATTTGTTTGGCGCGTCAAAAATCATGTCATGCGAACGTGTCCATAATTAATAAAGCTTTATTATTATTACGAAAGTTTGGCCAAAGTTGCGCGAACGCATACTCCGGTTTTATTTTTAGAAACCGTGGATGTGTCACGCGAACGTGTACATAATCATGATAATAAATTCAAAACGTGCCTAAAACACTCTCTCAGTGTACAGTAACACAACTCGTTACTGGCTTTTCCAATATCTCATAAAATAATGGTTTCCCCATTTTTGAAGAAACGTGACCTACTCACAATTCCTTCCTCAACTTAATTGCTAAAATGCTTACAAGGATAAAGGAGATCAGATGCAACAGTTTAGGCCAAAGGGGAAAATGTGTGTTTTAAAAGATTTTAATTGCTAAAACATTTGCACCAGCTATATTGTAATAAATGACTAGGATATTGGTCATTACTTTTGGCCCAGATAATTCCAACCTCCCATAACCCATACAAGATCAGATATAGTAGCTCAAACACCGACATCCATTTTAAGGCAATGAAAATGCTAAAACAAAATATTCACAACAAATAACTAAGCACGGTACAGATTCACACGCAATCAACATAGAACATAAACTTGAATCGAGAGGAAATTAAACAAAACAACTATTCTAAAGCTCAGATCACCCAAACAAGTTCAAATAAAGAAGAGCGATATGGAAATAAACCTGCTAAGCCAAAATTCTCTTCAAAAATCAATGAAGTAGCAATGAATACACATGCCTCGATGTGGAGCCGAAATCGCAAAACAAAAACCAACAACCGGGTTTAATCCGAAAACTGAAATCGACAAACTCAAAATCAACCACGATGAACCTCGAACCGGCAACCTCGAGCACCAAACTGTTTCCCGGATCTGAGCTTGACCAGACAGCCTCAAATGGATGGGGATATGAACAGGACAACGAACAGAACGTAGGACCTATCCTTTGAGTAGAAGAAACAAAAATGGCTTTGTGTATATGTGTGTCCTTGCATTTCTGTCCGTGTGAGTTCCGGCGAGTGGGTGGTGAAGGCTGTGTATGTGTGTGTTCTGTGTCGCAACTGAAGTAAGGTCGCTGGGTTCGAGTGTGCTACTTTAGGGTGGAGGAAACGAGGTTGGTGTTAGGTCTTATAAAAGGTGAAGAAGATGAAGGTCATGGGGTTTTTTGTGTTCTCGCTAGTTGGGTTTTGAAGAAGACGAGCTCAAGGTTCTTATGTAGCTGAAGCTTTTCTCAAATCAGAAACGGCTGTGTGCCTTAGGTATTAGGATATGTCATTTTTTGTAAAAGAAAAAGAAGGGTCTCAGGTTTCAATTTTGTGAAAAAACGGTTGATGTATCTAGGGTGTATTTGTTTTTGTTCTCCCTCCGCTGATTGTAGAGTGTAGGGATATAGGTTTTTGTAGGGTTTTTTAGGTTAAGGGGTATTGACCTAGGAATTATGGGCTTGGTAATTATGGGCTATATTCGAAACTTAGGCCTAAAAATGGGTCGTTTAAGCCCAAATTTTATTCTTTCCCCGCGAGCGAGACTAAAAATACGATCTCATTTATTAATTAATCCAAATTAACTAAAATAACTATTAAAATAAGATTGACCGTTAAAACAAAACTATTTTTGGTATTTTTCAGGATTAAAAGTGACTGTAAAACATTAATGAAACTATTTTTTCGTCATTTTCATTTTTTGTAATAAAATAAATTTAAAAAGTCAAAATTAGTTGAAATAGCGATATTGGGCCTAAATTAAATATTTACATGCTAAAATATAAAACATCTTAGGGAGGGTCAAAAATCACATGTCTACAGCTGCCCCTCTTTGACTGGAAATGCGAAGAGTTTTCAGACAAAGAACGACTAGACAGGTTTTTTGACCCGACTCTTATTTAAAGAGACCAAAATCTAAAAAAAAAAAATGTGACCAAGACCTGGTATCTGAGCTGCCTACATATCCTTGGCTATAAAGGAATCTGGCCACGTGTAGTTCAGAAGTGAATTAGATGATGGAGTATACCGAGGTGGAGAGCCGATCGAGGTGCCGTTCCGTCAAAGTTCCGGTCCGCGGTCCTGTTATTACATCAAAAATCAAAATGAAAAAGACTAACTAAGACTGTCAACTATGAGTTATGGGATTCCTATCTATAAGTCTTCTGAAGCTTGATCTTGAGTCTTGAATGGTTCTTCATGCAGACTTTGGATTTGAACCTTGACGTTTGCTAGTTGCAGGTGCTTGTTCATTCTTTTTCAGCTTTTCGAATCAAAATCGGACATACCATGCTTGTGACTTTAGTCATGTCTGGAGCAGCTCACATCTTTCATCAACTTCTGCATTTGGATTCACTTCTTGCCTTTCTTTTTTTATCTGCGTTGTGACTAACTTTCGTTGATCATCTCGGACTGTTGACTCGCATTCTTGTCGCGGGCTTGTTTTGTTGCTGACTTGAATTGCAATCTGAAGTGAATTCCCTTATTCTCTAGGTAGACCTCTGATTGCCAATACTCGAACTATCTTCCTTCGAAACTTGGAATGTCTTCTCCTTGTTCTCCAGGTGGGAGCCTGATTGCCAATACTTGCACTGTTTTCCCTCGAAACTTGAACTATTTTCCCTTGTTCTCTAGGTGGGCGCCTGGTTACCAACATTTGAATTGTAGTCCTTTCCTCTGAAACTTGAATTTTTTTCCCTTTATTTTCCAGGTGGGTTCCTGATTGCTGAACTTGAACCGTCTTCCTTTGAACATTGTTGCTTTCCCTTTGTTCTCCAGGTGGGTGCCTGATTACCAACATTTGAATTGTCTTCCTTTTCTCTGAAACTTGAATTGTTTTCCCTTTATTTTCCAAGAGAGTGCCTGATTGCTGAACTTGAACTGTCTTCCTTTGAACATTGTTGCTTTCCCTTTGTTCTCTAGGTGGGCACCTGATTACCAACATTTGAATTGTCTTCCTTTCCTTTGAAACTTGAATTGTTTTCCCTTTGTTTTCCAGGTGGGCGTCTGATTGCTGAACTTGAACCGTCTTCCTTTGAACATTGCTTGAACTTGAACGGTCTTCCTTTGAACATTGTTGCTTTCCCTTTGTTCACCAGGTGGGAGCCTGATTACCAACATTTGAATTGTATTCCTTCCCTCTGAAACTTGAATTATTTTCCTTTTGTTTTTCAGGTGGCACCTGATTGCTGAACTTGAACCGTCTTTCTTTGAACATTGCTGCCTTCCCTTTGTTCTCCAGGTGGGCGCCTGATTACCAACATGTGAATTGTCTTCCTTTCCTCTGAAACTTGAATTGTTTTCCCTTTGTTTTCCAGTAGGCGCCTGATTGTTGAAATTGAACTGCCTTACTTTGAACATTGATGTTTTCCCTTTATTCTCCAGGTGGGCGCCTGATTACCAACATTTGAATTGTCTTCTTTTCCTCTGAAACTTGAATTGTTTTCCAGGTGGGCGACTGATTGCTGAACTTGAACCGTCTTCCTTTGAACATTGTTGCTTTCCCTTTGTTCCCCAGGTGGGAGCCTGATTACCAACATTTGAACTATATTCCTTCCCTCTGAAACTTGAATTGTTTTTCCTTTGTTTTCCAGGTGGACGCCTGATTGCTGAACTTGAACCATCTTCCTTTGAACATTGATGCCTTCCCTTTGTTCTCCAGGTGGGCACCTGATTCCCAACATTTGAATTGTATTCCTTCCCTCTGAAACTTGAATTGTTTTCCAGGTGGGCGTCTGACTGCTGAACTCGAACCGCTTTCCTTTGAAACTGCTTTCCCTTGAAACTTGAACTGTCTTCCCTTGTTCTCTAGGTGGGCGCCTGATTACAACAAAACATACAAAATAAAATAAATTTTTTTTGCCACAGTTTGATATTGGGAACATCTGTAAGTGTTAACCAATTCTTGTTATCAAAATAAGTTCTAAGTTAAATTCTCTTATACTGAAAAATTTCAAATCAAGTCTCACCTCAAAAGTGAAAAACCTAAATGCTAAATTATACTTCCCAAAAGTAAAACTCTCGTTAGATCTTGTCACTTGAAAGGGTCTCACAACTTACTGAATCTCGTTATGCATGAGGGTACTAGAAACTTACTGCCGAGCCTGCCTGGCACCTGCTTTCCTCACGAAGGGTTTCTCCAGAACAAACAAAATTTCTGACCCCTGTTTCAATCAAAGAAACCTTGTGAGTTTAAACATGGTGGTTGGTTTGCGACCTTAACTTTGAGGGTGATTTCTCCTTCACTTCCCATGATAACTTCAATTTCAACTCGAAAGACCTTGCTTGTTTATTGACTGACCACTTTCTCTATCACCCTTATCACGGAGAATACCTCTGATCCGTTCAAACCCAATACCATTCATCTATTGCATTGTGCTCATGCATTGACATATAATGAACCTTTATCTTTCACATGAATCCCAAAACACTTCAATTGCCACCCACTCAGTGCACATGTTGTTCTTTCCTGACTTAAACCACTAGTTAACCACTTTCTTTGTCAATTTTATCACAGAAAATACCTTTGATCCATTCACTCAACACCCTCCATCTGTTGCATTGTTCATGAATTGACATATACCAAACCTTTGTATTTCACATACATCCTTAAGCATGTTGATTGTTACCAACTCAGTGCGCACGCTATTCTTTCCTGACTTATGCCTCTTTGATGTGCTAGCCAGATCCCGTTTTGTGCAATTGGAAAGTTGGTGGCAAATTTTGAAGTCATTTCTCACTTGTTTTGATCAAACAGACTTAGTAAGAGGAAGTAAACAGGACAAAAGGAACAGAGTAAAGGACAATGGAAAGAGATGATTCCTAACAAGAAAACTACTGAGTAGAAACTTATCAGATGTGGATACCAACTCTAATGACCATGACATGCACCTTTGGATTAAGTGGCCTAATCTGTCAAGCAAGTCTGATGTTCAACTCTTGTTATACCCCTAAACCGTGAAACTGGGCTTCAATGCTCTGAGTATCCAATCTGATTCACAATCCTTATTCGACTTGTAGTGCTCGAAAGGTTTTCACCATCAAGACTCTCTCATTTTGTTTTTTTTTCTCAACTCACCATCGCCTTATGGTGCCTGTGAAGGTTTTCACCAATAAGACTCTCATTTTGTTCTTTTTCTCTTATTTCCTCTGATTCTGCAGATGACAAAGCATTAACCATGGTAAAAACATCATATACCCTTGGCATGTCTAAACTCAGCACTCTCAAAGATTATCCGGGAGGTCTTTTTTGGACTGTACTGTGGCTTTTGGATAGCATTAGAAAGAAAGGATATCATAAAGGCTCAAAGTAACTATGACAACGAGGTTAATTTATTTACAACTTTTGAAATCCATTCTAAAAACTTTGCCCCAATTTCTAAAACAGGGGAATTTGAATCTATTTTTCCCTTTTTTTTGGGATTTCCCACTCTCGACTTCGTGAGATTATGAAATATTTTATTTGGCATGACCAAACCGTAAGGCTGCCTACGTATCTTGTGGTGACAAGAATCAGGTCAAACGTAGTTCACAAAACTACTTTTTATTACTATTTGCCTTTTCTTTTTCTTTTTCTTTTTCTTTCTTTTCCTTTTTTTCTTTTCTCTTTTTTCCTTTTTCCTTCTTTTTTCCTTTTTCCCTTTTTTTTATCTCTATTTTTCTCTTCTTCTTTTTTTTTTTTAATTTTCCTTTTGGAATGAACTTTCTAAAATAAACCTATGGGGACATGAACTTTTTTTTTGCATGACTCTAACTTTATTCCAAAAGAGGGGAGGTCAAATAAATTAGACATAGGCTTAAAAGGGTATCGAATGGTATAAGTGTTTGGGTAGCTGAAAGAGGGCCTCCCAATCCCTGAAAATGCCAAATACAACACATGTAACTTGAAATGAAAATTAAAGATCATGCACAATATTTCTTTTGCGGCTTCGGCATTGATATTACCGTTATGCCTTCTACTTTTCTTTAGTGTCTTGTCAAGTACAGAACCCTCGTTGGGTGATTCCTTTTTCACAATGGATATCCTCCGTCAATTCGGAGAAAACTTCCTTTATTTTGTAACTTGAGATGCATTTCAACTCAAAGTTGTTTGCTTCAAATCGTCCGGGATGCACTCTCCTTTAACGAATTCTTGTCACCCTATTAACTTCCCAAATTATCTGCCCCAGTTTCACATGGTTCGGGCTTCAAATGATCTCAAAATGTCCAAATCAGTACTTATTTCCCTCAAGTGTCCCTATCATCTTCAAAATTGTTTCATTGCTTCCTGATTAAACTAACTTTTAAGACCAGGCTGAGAATTACGCGTGCATTTTATGTCACTAGAGTCAGTAGGAAAAGAATTGTAGAAGGGAAAGAGAACTAAACAAACACCGACTAGAAATAACAGAAAATAAGAAATTGCATTATACAAATGGTGAAAGGGTTTGAACACAAAACAAGTAAAATAAAAAGGGGTACAGCCCTGGAACAAACCTAGATAACACTAAATGAGTTACTACGACTAAAGGAACTAGGCAAAAATAAAAAGGATGGAAGGGTTTGAGGCACAAGAAAATATCTGAATTACAACCCCAAAATAACCCAAACAACAGAAATGACAGCAAAATGAACCACCAAGACTCCTCCCTGGCTGGCCAAGAAAGGAGCATCTTTCCAATCACCAAACTTGACATCCTAGCCATTGGGTTTCGCATCAACATTACTAGAACCTTCACAAGTCTTCATCGCATTGTCCTTAGCAAATTGCTTTTGGGTCCCTTTAGCTGGATCGTTCTTAAGATCAACTTCCGGAACCAAGAGTGATAGCGCTGAAATCTTTGCGGCAAGTGGCCCTCCGAGGATCTCCGAAGAGTTCTCATATTCCTTTTCCACACAAATCATGTCCACCATATGTGTCTCATTATGAACATGCAATGGACTTTGGCTAGTATCTGTTGCATTTGGATTTTGCATGGTAATGTCACCTGTGTCAATAAGCTTCTGGACTGTTCCTTTCAAATGCCAACACTTTTCTATGTCATGCCTCAGGGCATTAGAGCAATATGCGCACCTTTGAGAAAAATCAAAATTCTTTGGAAGAGGGTTTGGCATTTTTATCTGAATGGGCTTCAACACGTCCAATTGTCTCAGCCTTTGGAACAGACTGGCATATGATTCTCCAATAGGAGTGAAAGACTTTTTTCTTTGTTGATGTCTTCTCATTTTGTACTTTGGCCTTAGTTGAAACCTTTTGCGGGTAGGTGGTTGATATGCTTGAGGAGGCGGGTAAGATACTTGTGGAAATGGTGCAGGCCATCGCAGGTCTCGTGGTTGTGGAGCATATGGCGGTGCATTGTGGATAGGGTACTGGGAAGGTGAGGTATAAATTGGGGATTTTGTGGAGAGAAGTAGCATTGAGGAGAAATATTTAGAGTACGAGGATATCCATGTGGTCGATATTAAGGCTGAAAGCATTGAGCGGCAATGCCCACTGGATCCTGTCGTTGGCGGGGCTCGGTAACATATTTACTATTAATGGGAGGACTGTCCCGAGCAACTTGTTCATTCCATGTGAACCAAAACTCCCTAAAACCTTCCTCTGGATCCTTTTCCATATTAGATAGGGAGGAGCGGTCTGGGGTAATGCCTATATTGTTTTGAAAGTGTCGAACAAAATCTTGAGCATGTCATGCCATATAGGCCACTTACTGACATCTTGACGTGTATGACATTCCAAGGCTGCCCCAGTCAGGCTCTCACTGAAATACGCCATCAGCAACTCGTCTTTCCCGCCAACACTTCTCATTTCACTACAATAACCCCTCATATGGGCTACCGGATCTCCATGCCCCTCATACAAACTAAACTTTGGCACTTTAAACCCCGTGGGCAGATGAACATTAGGGAACATATTAATCTGTTTTCCTATCCCTTGCATGCTCCTTAAGGACTGTTCTATACTTTCAGCTTCCTAGATATCTTATCTCGCCCTTCTTTTCCTGTGAACTTTTCATTTTCAACATGAGGCTCATCTTGAGGGCTCTGCTTGTATGAGTCAGGAACCTTATGGGAAACCTCTGAGGGGTAATATTTGGCATCATGAGCTTTGAGTGGGTGTTCATTGTTGGATCTATGAAGGAAAGATTGTTGAGAAGTTATGATCATGGGTATAGTGGATATGACATAAGGACAATTTTGGGAAGAGGTAATTGGAGGATGAGTGACGGAGCTACTAGGGTGGTTGGGAAAGCTGTGATAAGTGGGTGGATATGGAGAGTATGGGGGATCATCTGGCACTATGACCGGAGTTTGGGTAAGGGTAGCATCTAAGAAGCTAGGTGGTGGCGGGGGTGGTGCATTCCCAATCATCCAAGCCTGATACATGTCCGCAATGTGTTGTCTTAACATCCTTACCTCTTCAACCAACCCATTTCCCTGTTCAACCAATTGCGTTTGGGCACCAGTATCGCCCGACTCGATTCTGTTACCGTCTGCCATTGCTTTTCAACCTTATGTTGTAGAGAAGAGTTACCACTTTAAGAACCACAAACCAACCACATTTCTGCTATGAAGATGAAGTCATCACGTTAGCGTTAGGGCATTTAACATAAGATAATCTCACTTTATGTGCAATGCACCTAGCCACAGTTATCGGTTCTAAAATGACTTCGAGGGTACGAAGGTCAGTTGGCATCATCCCAATTTGTTCATTTCAATCCTCTCCTTTCTTTGCTTTTCTAGCACTTCCTGGCTTGCTCATTTTCCTTCATTTTTTTTTGATTATCGCTCTTTTCTTTCCTCTCATTTCCCACGTCCCATAATTTCACCTCTTTTTTTCTTTTTTTTCTTTTTCTTTTTTTCTTTTAATAAAAAAAATAATTCGATCAAACCCTATGTAGGTTGCCTACGTATCATGACGCCGCATGAATCAGACCAAGCGTAGTTCTAGATAATTGGGAGTAAAGTAAACAAACTATCGTTCTCATTTCTCTTTTTCCCTTTTCGTTTCTTTTTTACCTTAGTGACTACTCTGATGAGAAAAGAGAAATAAAAGAAGCAAATCCTTTTTTTTGAAGTTTCTAGACTTAATGTTCTATGACCTATTCTAAACTCAAGCTTAACGAGCATATATTTTCTTTTGAAATAAATACTCTATGGGAATTATTAAGGAAAAAACCTTAGAAGAGAAAAATATTTTTTTATTCGCTTTTTTTAGGAAGGAAGTCTAAAGAATAAACCAAAGAAAAATATTTTGAATTTTCATTTGATATTCCTGAAGAAAGATTTCGAAACAAGAAATGAAAAAAGTAAAAAAAATTATTTTTGGATTTGAGTTTTTGATTACCTAAGGGAGAAACTCTGAAGATAAACCAAAGATAAAGTATGCTATTTTTTCTTCTATGTACAATGTCCTAAAGTTCTAGTAAAAATAAAATAATATATTTTTCGTGAATTTCTCAAAGAAGAACATCAAAAGAAATCTTTTTTTAGATTTTTGGAATTAATATCTTAAAAAAACTTTTAAAGAAGTACTAAAAAATTCTCTTCTTTTTTTTTTGAATTTAAGCTTAATATACTAAAGGAAATATACAAGCAATTTTTATTTTGAGTTCTAAGTATTAATTTCTAAGGAAAAGCCACGTCAAAATTTCTTCTTCTTTTTTTAATTTCTAGGAGAAGTATTTCTAAAGAAAATTCTAATGGAAATATAAAAACGCAAAATATCTTTTTTGGATTTTTGATTTATAACACAACAGCAACAACGATGACCCAGTAAAGTCCCACTAAGTGGGGTTTGGAGAGGGTAGTGTGTACGCAGACCTTACCCCTACCCCGATAGGGCAGAGAGGCTGTTTCTGATAGACCCTCGGGTTAGGAATATGGAAATAAAACAAGAAAACAAGAAAAGACAATTCATCAGTAACGTCAACATAACCATAGAAATAATGACAGCATCCTAAAAACCATAAAATAGATGAGATGCAATAACAATAACCCGCAACTAAGGTCCAGAGCTATGGAAAACGGTAAGGTTAGTGTGAACTCTACATTAACCACAAACTGTCTAGGACCAACCTACTCAAACTCGCTTCACCCCCCGAATGGAGAAGGAGAAGCTCGACTACCACTCTATCCTACAACCTTAATGCTCGACCTCCAGACCTTCCTATCAAGGGCCATCTCCTCGAAAATCTGCAATCGTGCCATGTCATGCCTGATCACCTCTCCGCAATTATTCTTAGGTCGTCCTCTATCTCTTCTCGTACCCCCTAAAGCCAGTAGCTCACACCTCCTTACCGGAGCATCCAGGCTTCTCCTCCGCACGTGCCCGAACCATCTAAGCCTAACTTCCCACATCTTGTCATTCACAGAGGCCATACCCACCTTCTCCTGAATATCTTCATTCCTAATCTTATCTATCCTAGTGTGCCCGCACATCCACCTCAACATCCTCATCTCAGCTACCTCCATCTTCTGGATATGAGAGTTCTTAACTAGCCAGCACTCTGCCCCATACAACATGGCCGGTCTAACCACCGCCCATAAAACTTACCTTTGAGTATCGGTGGCACTTTCTTGTCACATAAGACTCTAGATGCTAGCCTCAATTTCATCCACCCCACTCCTATGCAGTGAGTGATGTCCTCGTCAATCTCTCTATCCCCTTGAATAACCGACCCAAGGTACTTGAAACTACCTCTCTTGGGGATGACCTGTGATCTAAGCCTCATATCCATGCCTACTTCCCTCGACTCGGCGCTGAACTTGCACTCCAAGTATTCTGTCTTAGTCCTGCTCAATTTGAAACCCTTAGACTCGAGAGCCTGTCTCCAAACCTCCAACCTCTCATTAACACCGTCCCGCGTCCCATAAATCAAGACTATGTCATCAGCGAATAACATACATCATGGCACTTCCCCTTGAATATGGTGTGTTAGTGCATCCATTACTATGGCAAATAAGAACGGGCTAAGCGTTGATCCTTGGTGTAACCCCATAACAACCGAGAAATGCTCTGAGTCTCCTCCCATAGTCCTTACCTTAGTCTTAGCTCCATCATACATGTCCTTGATCGCTCTAACATAAGCTACCGGCACATCTTTTACCTCCATACATCTCCATAGCACCTCCCTAGGGACCTTGTCATACGCTTTCTCCAAGTCAATAAACACCATGTGCAGATCTTTCTTCCTATCCATGTACTGTTCCACCAACGTCCTAATAAGATGTATAGCTTTCGTGGTCGAACGACCCGGCATGAACCCGAACTAGTTGTCAGATATAGACACTATCTTCCTCACCCTCGCCTCCACCACCCTCTCCCAAACTTTTATGGTATGACTTAGTAACTTGATACCCCTATAGTTGTTACAACATTAAATATCACCTTTGTTGTTGTACAATGGAACCAATGTACTCCACCTCCACTCATCTGGCATCATCTTCGTCCTTAAAATAATATTAAATAGCCCAATCAGCCACTCCAAGCCTGCTCTACCTACATACTTCCAGAACTCAACTGGAATTTCATCTAGCCCGGTCGCTCTACCCCAACTCATCTTACGCATAGCCCCCACGACCTCCTCTAACTTAATACACCTACAGTACCCAAAGTCTCAGATTTTCTCCGAATGCCCCAGATCCCCCAGCACTATATCACGGTCCCTTTCCTCATGTAGAAGACCCTGAAAGTACATCTGCCATCTCTGTTTAATTTGGGACTCCCCCATCAAGACTCTACCGTCCTCGTCTTTGATGCACCTCACTTGATCCAAATCTCGATGCTTCCTCTCCCTCGCTTTAGGCAATCGAAACAACTTCTTATCCCCACCTTTTTCCTTCAATTCCTCATATAGTCGGTCAAACACTGTATTCTTAGCCACTGTGACCGCTAGCTTAGCTTTCTTTCTTGCTATCTTGTACCTCTCTCTATTCGCTCTACTCTCTTCCTCGTATATGCTCCCTACCAACTTTATATACGCTTCCTTCTTTGCCTCCACTTTGCCTTGGACTATGTCATTCCACCACTAGTCGCCTTGGTGCCTGCCAGAGTGACCCTTCGAAATCCCTAGCACCTCTTTTGCCGCCTCCCTAACGCAGTTCGCCGTCGTAGCCCACATAGTACAAAATATGAAATAATAACAAAAGGCTCGACAAACTTAACTAGACTATGATAGACTCTAGCATCAACTAAATGACTGAATACTACTATACAGGACTAGAAAGTAAAACATGAACAATAGACTCAAAAATATAAAAAGGCTCCTCAGGCAGCTCCTGAATGCAGTGGTCCTAGGGTATCTGTCATGCTCAAACTCCGTTAAGTAGATCCACACCTGTATGAGAAAACTGAAACCAACACTATGTGAGACAATAATATTCCCTACTAGACACATGCAAGCCATGGTTGTGACTATTTTTCTAAAATTAACCTATGTGGCTAAAAGTGGCTAAAAATGCAAGAATTGGCTAAGACCCCGCGAAGCCAAGAACCTAAACTCACTAGGAAGATCGAACCCTATGAGGGTTGCCTACGTATCCCTCCCCAAAAGACGAGAATCAGGTATGCATAGTTCGGGCAGATTGGATACGGGCGAGAATAAAAAAACAACTAATTTAGAGAAAAATATGTTTTTTGTCTTTTCTTTTTTTGAAAAATGATGAAACATGTAAAACTCTTTTTGGATTTTCTTTTCCTTTCTTTTTTTGAATATTTTTTTATTTTCGAAAAATGATGAAAAAGTGCAAAATCTTTTTTTTTTTTGAATTTTCATGTTTTTTTTCTTAACAAAAATGTGACAGAAAACATAATTGGGCCCTACTTACTTTATTTTCACACTTCACCCTCTTTTTTTCTTTTTTCTTTTTTTTTCATTTGCTCTCAACTATCATTGGTCCTCCAAATAACCCTTTTGCCCTTGAAGAAATGCAACATGTAGCACATATGATGCATCAAGATGGTTTGTTATTTTGGGTACACCTGTCCTAGACGGACCCAACCCCTGTGTTGAGTCCCCTAAGTCAAATGCACTTGATGCAAACAAACGTTCTTACTAGGGATCTGGCGTGAGGCTGTGTTTTTCTAGGTTTAAATCTTGGGGTTGTGTTCTAGACCTGGCTTATCCGAGCGGACAACTGGGGGCGAAGAGGGAGCAACGTACCGGGAGCACTAAAGTCTGCCTGGCCTTGTTGCTGGCCCAACCTCGTTCTATTTGGTATAATTTCTACAAAAAAAGCGGGCCACGCGAACGTGTGCACCATTTTCAGAAGACTCAGGGGGGTGGCGTAAGAAGACAGCTATATACAATTCAAACAATATTAAAGGTGTAAACATATAGCATTTAGCACAAAAGGTTCACAGAATACAATGATATTAACAATAAAGGAAGCCAAGTAAAAATCATATTAACAAGATCGAATTCTTAAACCATGAACCAGCGATTCTTGGTTCGCGTTCCCCAGCAGAGTCGCCGGAGCTGTCACACCTCCTTTTACCTACCCCCGAGAGGGTATATGGAGTTTTTACCAATTTAAGTGACAATCAAAACGGGATTAATTATTAGATTCAGAGTCGCCACCTGGGATAGTTTATGGTGTCCTAAGTCATTGGTTTAAAATCCCGAATCGAGGAAGTTTGACTCTATTTACGGTCTACGAACACAGAAATTCGGGTAAGGAATTCTGTTAACCCAGGAGAAAGTGTTAGCCATTCCCGAGTTCCGTGGTTCTAGCATGATCGCTTTGATCATACTTGGCTTATTAAATTGTCTAATTACTTATTTTAGAACCTATGTGCATTTGCCTCTTTTGATTAAAAATTATCTTAAAACAGGTCACGCGTACGCGTACTCATTTTTTGGCGCGTCAAAAATCATGTCACGCGAAAGTGTCCACAATTAATAACGCTTTATTATTATTAAGAAAGTTTGGCCGAAGTTGTGCGAACGCATACTCAGGTTTTGTTTTTAGAAACTGTGGCTATGTCATGCGAATGGGTACATAATCACGATAATAAATTCAAATGCACCTAAAACACTCTCTCAGTGTACAGTAACACAACTCGTTGCTAGCTTTTCCAATATCTCATAAAATAATGGTTTCCCCATTTTTGAAGAAACATGACCTACTCACAATTCCTTCCTCAACTTAATTTCTAAAATGCTTACTAGGACAAAGGAGTTCAGATGCAACAGTTTAGGCCAAAGGGGAAAATGTGTGTTTTAAAAGATTTTAATTGCTAAAAAATTTGCACCAACTATATTGTAATAAATGACTAGGCCATTGGTCATTACTTTTGGCCTAGATAATTCCAACCTCCCATAACCCATACAAGATCAGATACAGTAGCTCAAACACCGACATCCATTTTTTAAGGCAATGAAAATGCTAAAATAAAATTTCACCACAAATGACTAGGCACGGTATGGATTCACACGCAATCAACATAGAACACAAACTTGAATCGAGAGGAAATAAAAGAAAACAACTATTCTAAAGCTCAAATCACCCAAACAAGTTCAAATAAAGAAGAGCTATATGGAAATAAACCTGCTAAGCCAATATTCTCTTCAAAAATCAATGAAGTAGCAATGAATATGCATGCCTCGATGTGGAGCCGAAATCGCAAAACAAAAACCAACAACCAGGTTTGACCCGGAAACTGAAATCGACAAACTCAAATCAACCACGACAAACCTCGAACCGGCAACCTCGAGCACCAAACTGTTTCCTGGATCTGAGCTTGACCGGACAGCCTCAAAAGGATGGGGATATGAATAGGACAACGAACAGAATTCAGCACCTCTCCTTTGAGTAGAAGAAACAAAAGCGGCTCTGTGTATGTGTGTGTCCTTACGTTTCTATCCGTGTGAGTTCCGATAAGTGGGTGGTGAAAGCTGTGTGTGTGTGTATGTTTTGTATGTCGCGACTGAAGTAAGGTTGCTGGGTTCGAGCGTGCTGCTTTAGGGTGGAGGAAACAAGTGTGGTGCTAGGTCTTATAAAATGTGAAGAAGATGAAGGTCATGGGTTTTTTTGTGTTCTTGCTGGTTGGGTTTTGAAGAAGACGAGCTCAAGGTTCTTCTGTAGCTAAAACTTTTCTCAAATCCGAAACGGCTGTGTGCCTTAGGTCTTAGGATCTGTTATTTTTTGCTAAAGAAGAAGAAGGGTCTCAGGTTTCAATTTTGTGAAAAGCAGCTGATGTATCTAGGGTGTATTTGTTTTTGTTCTCCCTCCGCTGATTGTAGAGTGCAGGGATATAGGTTTTGGTAGGGTTTTTTTAGGTTAAGGGGTATTGGCCTAGGAATTATGGGCTAGATCCGAAATTTAGGCCTAAAAATGGGTCGTTTAAGCCCAAATTTTATTCTTTCCCCACGAACGAGACTAAAAATACGATCTCATTTATTAATTAATCCTACTTAAGTAACATAACTATTAAAATAAGATTGACAATTAAAACAAAACTATTTTTGGTATTTTTCAGGATTAAAACTGACTACAAAACATTAATGAAACTATTTTTTTGTAATTTTTATTTTTTTGTAATAAAATAAAGTAAAAGAGTCAAAATTAGTTGAAATAGCGATATTAGGCCTAAATTAAATATTTACATGCTAAAATATAAAAAATCTTGGGGAGGGTCAAAAATCACATGTCTACATTCAACGCCACCCCATATGTGTTGTAACAACTTATCCACTTCGAAATATTATGCACAAACCCAAACATTCAGGGCGATTGTCCAAATTGGCCGTAGAAATCAGTGGGTATGATATTGAATATCGACCTCGAACAACCATTAAGTCTCAAATTTTGGCAAACTTCGTGGTCGGCTTCACATCGGCCCTGGTGCCCGAGGTCAAAAGAGAGTTGTTGGTAAGCTTAGGTACATTCTCGGGAATCTGGACCCTCTTTACGGATGGTGCTTCGAACATAAAAGGGTCTGGACTTGGTATCATGCTAAAACCACCCACATGCAACATAGTTAGACAATCTATTAGAACTGTGAAATTGACTAACAATGAGGTCGAATATGAGGCCATGATTGTAGGTCTCGAACTAGCGAAAGGCCCGGGAGTGGAGGTGATCGAATCCAAATGCGACTCCCTCCTCGTGATGAATCAGGTCAGCGGAACCTTCAATGTTAGATACGAGCGAATACAAAGGTACCTAGACAAGTTACAAGTAACTTTGCATCGATTTAAGGAGTGGACTTTGCAACATGTGCCTCGAGACCAGAATAATGAGGCTGATGCCCTCACAAACTTAGGGTCTTCGGTCGAGGAGAGCAAGCTCAATTCGGGGGTCGTTGTGCAACTCATGAGGTCGGTAGTCGAGGAAGGTCACGCCGAGATAAACTCAACAAGCTTGACCTGGGATTGGAGAAATATGTACATAGAGTATTTGAAAGCCGGAAAGCTTCCCTCAGATCCAAAAGAATCGAGGGCCCTGCGCACAATGGCAACACGATTCACCTTGTCCAAAGACAGAACCTTGTTTAGCAGAAAGTTCAATGGTCTACTAGCGATATGTTTGGGACCGGTTGACACCGAGTATGTTCTAAGAGAAGTTCACGAGGGCACTTGCGGGAATCATTATGGTGCCGAATCATTGATCCAAAAGGTAATAAGAGCCGGCTATTACTGGATCGATATGGAAAAGGATGCAAAAGAGTTTGTTCGAAAATGTGACAAGTGTCATAGACATCCACCGATGATTCACCAACCTGGTGAACTACTCCATTCGTTTTTAGTTGCCATGGACGTTCATGAAGTGGGGAATGGACATCATTGGCCCTCTTCCATGGGCACCAGGTTGTTACATCCCGCATTTTGTACGTTAAAGTTTCATCATAAGTTAATCGATGCAGACTCAGGGATGAGATTATCTTGAGGTTATAAGCATTTATGCTATTGATAACAAGTGATAAGTAAGTGTCGTGAAGGTTAAAGGGTAAACGAATCAAAGAAAACGAGTTTTGTTGAAGGTTGTCGATTTGGAATATAATATGATCCGAGCCATAATACCTAATATTTTTGGACTAGTGTCATACAAGGTACTCCCATGACCATGATAGTAGGGTACATAAAGTGTGTTAAGTGAGTAGTATTTTAAGTAAGTTGAGATAATTCTTAATTATGTGGGTAATTGGTCAATTATTGGGTAATGGGGTATTACCTAATTAACTAAGAAATTATGGGATAAGATTAAACCCCCCAAAAATGTGGCAGCAACCCCCTCCCCCAACATTAAAATGATTCTTAAGGTCTTGCATAAATGTCATATTTTGAAGGATTAAAGTGGCTTAGTCATCCACTAAGTGGGCCACACCCACTAAAAGTTTTTTACAATTAGAAAGATTGTTACATCCCATCTTACTATGAGTTTCGAACGGCTAAAAATGTGAGCTTCTTCAAACCCTCTCATTTCTCACCTCTCACCCGTCGTCATCATCTCCCACTTCTCTCAAACTCTCTCGACCTAACCCTAGTTCTAACACGTTGTCACCGGCGTAAACCTACTCCTCATGAAGCTTCCATGGCTTCTCCAACTAGTCTTGGCCTTCTACATGCCATGACTCTTTGATTTCTTAGATCCTCGAGAAGATCTCAAAGAAACTAGCTGGTTCTGGTTTGAAACTTTGTTTATTAGCCTGTCTTAGGTCATTGCTCGACTGTAAATATTTCTCTTTATTTTATTATGAATCTATGGGTTCTTGACCTATTCTCTCATCTCTGCTATTTTTTCTAAAAACCCTAGTTCATTGTTGTCGACTCTTCTCAGATCTTCATAGATTTGAGATGATTTGGATATTATCAAATGTTTTTTTCCAAAAACCCCTTACTTTAATTGATTATCTCGCTTTTTAATCACTCTTCTTAAACTAGGGTTCATCCCAAATTGTTTTTCAATGATTTTTCTAAGTTATTAATGTTTAGTAAATTATTTCTTCTTCATCTCGACTGATTTTTGCATGAGTGTTCAAACCCTAGTTGATTCTATGTGATATACTGATTTTCCCAATCTCTGCTTCGATTTTGGGTCTTTCCGTGTTACCAACCATATAAATTTACTTTATCTTTTGGACGTAAACAGTTTTACTTGTTAAATCCAGTATTTTTGTGGTTCTGCCCTAATTAATCTTTGTTAAGGCTCAAACCTGCTTTTCCGGCTAAGTTCTATATATTTGTGAGGTCCTACTTAGTTTAATTTATGAAATTGGGGTGATTCTTTTGGTAAAACCAGTATTCTTTGAAGTTCCTTCTTGATTGTTATTTTTGCCCGGTTAAATTGGTGTCCACAGATCTTGCTTGTTTCCTTATTTGTAATTTTAATTGGTCACACTTGCCTTAACTACTCGTCCGCATGATTTGTAATTTTTACTGACCCTTTATTTGGTATGATTGGTATTCTTGCCTTAGTTAAACTCTCTTGTTGTTACCGTTAATCAATTACCCCTAATTAGGGGGTCTATTCCAGACGCCCTCATGTTAATTGATTCTGCGACCCTATGATTGTCCTTAATTGACTAATTTTTGATTCTTTTACCTTATTTGGGCTACTCTTAAACTGCTATATATACACTCTTGTTTTTACTTCTCAACACAAACTAAGTTCAGAACACATACTCACACTAAAACTCTCTCTTCTTTCTCTGCTACTTGTGATAACTATTGGTCTAGCTGGCTGAAACCCAAGGCTAGACATTGGAACTACACCTGCTTTACACTCTGCACTTTCTTCTTTAATTGGTATGTCTCTAGTTAAATTTTGAAACTCAAACTCCATGTGTGCCATTCCTGCACTAGTCCAATTGGCTATGTTATTCAATTGTTCCCCTGTTTACTGTTTTACTCAACATGTCTAAATTTTGTTTTCTTTTGTTCAATGTGTAATTAGCATGTCTAAACTTCACTCGGTTATCTGATACTTGTCCAACATGCTTACTTAGTCCCTGCTTATCCCCCTTAACTGGTGTGATCATGTTGGTTACTTAGTCTCCTGATGCATTCAATTGGCCCTAATTGTATGTTCAATTCTGTCCAATACACCCTTGTCTTCAACATGATTTTGCTACATCCTTACTCTATGTTTTAACTGCCTATTACCATAACTAACTTGCTCAGTGGACTCCTAGTTGTTCTGTGCACTTGTCCTATCAAATGTTTCCCTTGTTTATGTGGTTTCAACTCTATATGTTCCCAATCCCCTTTCACCCATGTTTGTAAATCTGCTTGTTAAGTGTCTGTGAATTTGGGTATTCTATGATTAATTGGTTGGTTGGCTGAATTTGCTTTCCTCAGAAATGATTTCAAAAACTGTTCTCCTACTCTTTGTATTCTTCTCAAAATTGGTGTCACTCCTAGCATCTTCTTAAAACTATTTTCCATTTCTGAAATCTTTTCACTTCTAAAATTGTCTCTACATTGTTTTACTAAGTCTTTCAACACTATGTCAATCACTCTCACTTTACTCTTTGACTATTAGGTTCTGCCCCTCTAGTGTGTGTACTGCTTAGGGATCCTTGAGATTTCTCTAAACTCTGGCACACTAGGGCTGGCCCTTCCACACTGCACATAACTAGTTCCTCTCTTTTAAGGGTCTTGGTGTGAGCATTGCCCGGGATCCTTGAGGTCCTTAGGGAACCTTGACACACTAGGACACCCTGTTGGCTATGAGACTTTTGGCTTCTAAGACTGTATCAAAGGCCTGGCATTCCCAGGTTTACTTTGGGCCTGATTTAGGCTCCCTTATAGTATAGTTTCAGTTATTTATGTAATTTATTTAATCCTGGTCTGTAATAATATTCTTTATAAATAGATAATGGGGTAATTAGTAAAAAGGGGAGGGTTTTTGTACGATTCTTGTGGGAAAACCGGGTAGAAAACATGCTTTAGGTTTATATATATTGATTCGCAGTAGAAACTATGCTTTAGGTTTATATCATGTTTATATTCTGCAATAGATATCATGCCTCTAGGTTTACTATGCCTATTTGTATTAAAATATTATGCCATAAATCTGTGCATTAGATATCCTACCTTAGGACAATCATGTTTACTGTTTTGCATACTAGGAAACATGTTATAGTTCATCATTTATTCTGCCTAAGTCATAGTCACCTAGAAATTCTATCATTAAGTTATTATTGTAATCATGCTTAATAAAATGGCCATCTCTCTTTGTGCATTAGAAATCCTGCCTTAGGACTTCGTTTGCATTTGCTTTAAATCGTATCTATGTCGCTTAAATGAATAACTACCTATAAAGAGGTTTAAAGACATCCCCAACACATAGATATCATGTCCTAGTATAAACATGCATGAAATCAGCTTTTGTAACGTTAATAGCCTAGATCAGCATGCCTATAGGACTGAATAACTTCAAGTTGTTTTAAATAGTTCCCAGAATTATGATTGCATACAGACCTACGCCTAGGCGGGCTTTAGGTAATTAATGGTCTAAAACTATGAAATTATGCTCTATTTTATGTGGGAAATTGCCCAAGTTTAACAGATTTTTTTTAAATCAGTAGGCAAACTGATTAGGTTTATATCACCTTATTTTAAAACAATGTTGCCTATTCTATGTTTGTGATGCTCATACCCTGTTCTTGGACTTCTCTGAAATTACCCAAAAACTGTGTTCGAGACGTGCTACTTATTTGCTTATGTGTGGAGGTAAATATGAGCCCCTTAATTGTGATAGCCCTATATATTCTTTGTTGTCGCTTAGATCTTACCCTTTAGACACGTTAAGGAAGTCTAGAACCACCTAAAATTAGAGGTCCTAAACACCTCTAGGACAGCAAAGAAAGGACGGGTAAAGCACGCGTAGAGTTTGCTAATTAAAAATCGCTTATATAACTGTTAAGGGGAGGGTAATGGTTAGTAAAAGGATATGATGACATGTGCGCTAATGCCACGTGTAACCCCTCTATTTGAGGAAGGCTTACCAGGTTGTACAGATGTGATCCTATAGGCTAACAAACTTAGGACTTCCCTTCCTCAATTTACATATGTGTGCTTAGACTGTCTAAACTCCCTTAATTTTCATATGACTGTCTAAACTTCCTTAATTTGCATATGTGTGCTCAGACTGCCTAAACTTCCTTTATTTTTAAATGTCCACTTAGACTGCTTACCTGTTAAATGACTAATTCACTCAATTGAGTTCGGCCGGGACCCACTGTTGTAGACCGCGATGGATGCCTCACACCTTCTCCTCAAGGTTATTTCGAGCCCTTACCCTAATATATGGTAATGCAAACTAGTTATATGAGTTAATTTCTCTATGTGCCCTAACACGCCTTAATCCGTTAGGTGGCAACTCTTCAAATACCCAATTCCAAAAGGAAACGAGTTGTTCCCAATGAATGTCGAAATCCGGACTCCGTGAGGAAAAAAGGGGCGCAACAACTATGAGTTTCAAAAGGCTAAAAATGTGATCTTCTTCAAATGTGAATTCACTAGTTGACATCCCAAACATACCAAGAGCCTTTCCATTGCTAAGGGTTTTGGATATTGACTCCATCAAATTCAATCGATTCTGAAGGAGTTTTTTCAACTGTATCATTTGAGGTATATTGCTTTCTCATCTGACTTAATCAAGATCCTTCCTAAATATAATGGGGAACTTTGGAACGTACAAACTATGAGTTTCTAGAGGCTAAAAATGTGAGCTTCTTCAAATATGAATTCACTAAGGGTTTCTAAAGGCTTAAAACGTGATTTCTTCAATATAAATTCATGTGTGTGCCCTCCAAATCAAATGGAATCTCTTGTGTAAGTAGAGTGGGCTGATCGTAAGTAAGAAAGAAAGCAAAACAATTGCATACCAAATTCTAAGAGATTCAGTTCAGGTATGTTAAAGTTATCCCTTCTTTCCTTTTGGCATGACCCAAGTAATGATACGTAAACGTAATACTATTCCTTAAATGGTTCTACTCTTAGCAGTTAAGG
This sequence comes from Nicotiana sylvestris, assembly GCF_000393655.2. Lineage (NCBI taxonomy): Eukaryota > Viridiplantae > Streptophyta > Magnoliopsida > Solanales > Solanaceae > Nicotiana > Nicotiana sylvestris. The sequence goes on along the minus strand of NC_091065.1, from coordinate 77,656,475 downwards.
ATGTTTCTGTTATTTATTTCTGTAAAGTGATATTCAAGCATGTCTAAATATGTTCTTAAGTTTCTACTGAGGTATTTAATAAAGATGTTAAAGTTTATAATATAGAGATACATGCATCTTCATTTACCACCGTGCTACGGCCGGTCAGGCAGTTACCACCGATTGGGCAGTTATGTATTATTATTTCCACCGATTGGGTAGTTATGCATTTACCATCGAGCTACGACTGGTCAGGCAGTTACCACTGATCAGTTAGGCAGTTAACGTCACGAGAATGATTTAATCAGAACCATTATATTGTAATTTTATTTATATATACGAGGTGGGTCCTATTCTATATGTTATGGCCCTTAGTAGTAAGTCAGAGGTTATAAGTTGACTCTTATCCCTCCCCGAGATAGTATCTTATTACTACGTTTCATTTATACCTTACATATTTGGTACATTCTTCGTACTGACGTCCCTTTTGTTGGGGCGATGTGTTTCATGCCATGCAAGTGTAGATAGGCGAGGTGAGGACCATCCACTATAGGCTGCCTTCAGATATCAGCTTTTGGTTGGTGAGCTCCACATCTTCTTGGAGTATTGCCGAGTCACGTTCTATATATATTATTTTATTTTATGAGGATGTCAGGAACCCTGTACCGACTTATATATTATGGTCAATGTTTTCTTAGAGGTTTTGCAGACAGTGTCTTATCTATAGTTTTAGGTATGACATGTCAACGGCCTTGTCGGCCCCTATGTATCTATATAAAAAAATTGAATTAGTTATGTGAGTTAAGTTCTAATATTGTTATATATATATACGAGTCTTATATTGTAAAAAGGGAAAGGTGCATGGCGCTCGGTTGAGTAGGCACCAGGTGCCAATCGTGGCCCTCTGATTTAGGTCGTGACAAAAGTGGTATTAGAGCAGTTCTATCCTAGGGTTGTCTACAAGCGGTGTCTAGTAGAGTCTTATTAATAAATGTGTTGTGGACCACGTTGTATAAACAGGAAACTACAGGGCATTTAGGGACCGGTTACCCTTCCTTCTTGATATTAGATCGTGCAATAGAGCAGAGTCGTGGGGAATAAAGCCCTTGATCTTTGGCTTGTTTTATATATACAGCGATGCCTATGACTAGGAAAGCTACAGCCAGTCAGAAGGGTAAAGCAGTGGAAGATGAGGACATGAGTACAGCACCAATGTCTAGTGAGGGCCAAAGTGAGGCCCCGAGGGGAAGTTTGACACCCTCGCATAGTTCTTCGATTTCACCAGCACCCGAGGAGATAAGGAGGATCCCAGTATCTTCACCTATTGCTCAAGATGAGGATATGGATATGCAAAGTGCAGTACTATTGTTGACTAGATTGGTGGCTGCTCAGGCTCAGCGCCAGGTAGGTACATGTGTTGGTTACGCTGACAGGGTTATTAGCGCGAGAGTTCAAGACTTCATCAACCTGGACCCTCCAGTGTTTACCGGATCCAACAAGCATGAGGGCCCACAAAACTTTATTGATAGGATGTAGAGGACTTTACTAGTGATGCGTGCATCAGACACTGAGTTAGTAGAGTTGGCCTCTTGCCGAATGCGGGATGTTGCGGTTCAGTGGTATGAAAGTTGGGAATTGTCTAGAGGGACAAATGCATCTCTAGCGGTATGGAAAGAGTTCTCAAGGGCTTTTTTACGTCATTACTTGCCGACAGAGATTCATCAGGCAAGGGTAGACAGGTTCTTGGCTCTTAAATAAGGGAATATGAGTGTGCGGGAGTATGCCCCCTCGATTGTGGCTAAAATGAGTGACCGGGTGCTTCGGTTTGTGGTAGTACTTGAGCCGCACCTGATTAATGAGTGTTTCACGGTCGGTCTGCTCGATAGTATGGATATTTCCTGCATCCAGGCTTATGCTCAAATTTTGGAGGATCGAAAATGGCAGCAATATGAGAATTGTGACGAGGGTCAGCGTAAGAAGGCTAGGTCTGCGAGACAACCTGAGGATTTTCCAAGCGATCCTATGCCACCATATCCTGTTGAAAGTGTCCGATAGCTTCAGAGGTCGTATTATGAGGGATCTGTCTATTCTGAATCAGGTCAGGGCTCAAGAATTTTGGGTTTTAGGAATTAGAGGGATTCAGTGCAGATAAGGGCGCCTCCTCTGCGGTGCAGCCTATGCGGTAGGGCTCATTCTAGACAATGTCGTCAGGGATCTAATGTATGCTACACTTGTGGAGACCCTAGTCATTACATGAGGAATTGTCCTATGAATGACAGAAGTGGGATGGTTCAGCCCACCAGATCTATAATAGTCTCCTCCTGTTCAGTACGCCCTCTAGAGCGAGGCCCTCAGGCATCAGCTAGTAGAGGTAGAGGCGGGAGTGGAGCATCTAGCTCCGGCGGTAGTCACAACCGCATATATGCTTTGGCAGGTCATCAGGACCCAGAGGCTACATCAGATGATGTCTCAGGTACTGTGACTATGGGTAATGTTCGATCTTATTAAAGCAAATTGCCCAGTTAATATGATTAATATAAGAGTGAGTTGGAATTACGTCTGAATGGTTAAGGGAAACCAAGGCTAGCTTGAAAGTAAAGTAAGAACCCAAGGATAGTGGACTAAGGGAAGAAAAGGAGAGTAACCTAGGACATTAAGAAGTTAGAACCCTAATAGCTCTAACGCCCAAGGGAAGAAACAACATATAGTACGCAAGATTTTGGGAAAGTTAGTATAATGGAATAGAAAGTTATGAACCCGGTTATTTTATTAAGATTACAACTAGTAGGTGTCAGCGCCTAGAAGATAGATTAATAGAATTGTAGGTAACGAATGGATTAGGAAGTAGTTTTATGGAGGGATGATGTCATGAACCTGTGATAGCTTGATGTTTGTTTCATTGGAGTATAACCCGGGAATATATATAAATTTATAATTAATGATTATGTTAAGTACATCTTGCAAGTTTAAACATTCAAGGACGAAGGTTTCTAAGGAGGGAAGGATGTTATATCCCGCATTTCGTAAGTTAAAGTTTTGTCGTAAGTTAATCGACGCAAACTCGGGGATGAGATTATTATAAGCATTTATGCTGTTTATAACAAGCGATAAGTAAGTGCCATGAAGGTTAAAGGGTAAACGAATCAAAGAAAACGAGTTTCGTTGAAGGTTGTCGATTTGGAATATAATATGATGCGAGCCATAATACCCGATACTTTTGGACTAGTGTCATACAAGGTACCCCCATGACCATGATAGTAGGGTACATAAAGTGTGTTAAGTGAGTAGTATTTTAAGTAAGTTGAGATAATTCTTAATTATGTGGGTAATTGGTCAATTATTGGATAATGGGATATTACCTAATTAACTAAGAAATTATGGGATAAGATTAAACCCCCCAAAAATGTGCCCCCCCTCCCCCAACATTAAAATGACTCTTAAGGTCTTGCATAAATATCACATTTTGAAGGATTAAAGTGGCTTAGTCATCCACTAAGTGGGCCACACCCACTAAAGGCTTTTTACAATTAGAAAGATTGTTACATGCCATCTTACTATGAGTTTCAAAAGGCTAAAAATGTGAGCTTCTTCAAATGTGAATTCACTGGTTGACATCCCAAACATACCAAGAGTCTTTCCATTGCTAAGGGTGTTGGATATTGACTCCATCAAATTCAATCGGTTCTGCAAGGCGTTTTTTCAACTGTATCATTTGAGGTATATTGCTTTCTCATCTGACTTGATCAAGATCCTTCCTAAATATATTAGGGAACTTTGGAATGTACAAACTATGAGTTTCTAAAAGCTAAAAATGTGAGCTTCTTCAAATATGAATTCATTGAGGGTTTCTAAAGGCTTAATATGTTAGTTCTTTAATATGAATTCATGTGTGTGCCCTACAAATCAAATGGAATCTCTTGTGTAAGTAGAGTGGGTTGATCGTGAGTAAGTAAGAAAGCAAAACAATTGCATACCAAATTCTAAGAGATTCGGTTCAAGTATGTTAAGGCTATCCTTTCTTTCATTTTGGCATGACCCAAGTAATGATACATAAATGTAATACTATTCCATAAATGGTTCTACTCTTAGCAGTTAAGGATGTCTATGTTATTCATTGCTGAAAAGTGATATTCAAGCATGTTCCTAAGTTTCTATTGAGGTATTTGATAATGATGTTAATGTTTATAATATAGAGATACATGCATCTTCATTTACCACTGTGCTACGGTCGGTCAGGCAGTTACCACCGGTTGGGCAGTTATGTATTATTATTTACCATCGGTTGGGCAGTTATGCATTTACCATCGAGCTACGGCCGGTCAGGTAGTTACCATTGATCAGTTGGGTAATTAACGTCACGAGAATGATGTAATCAGAACTATTATATTGTAATTTTATTTATATATACGAGGTGGGTCTTATTCTATATGTTATGGCCCTCAGCGGCAGGTCAGAGGTTATAAGTTGCCTCTTATCCCTCCCCGAGATAGTATCTTATTACTACGTTTCATTTCTGCCTTACCTACTCGGTACATTCTTCATATTGACGTCCATTTTGTTGGGGAATTGTGTTTCATACCACGCAGGTGTAGATATGTGAGGTGAGGACCATCCACTATAGGCTGCCTTCAGATATCAACTTTTGGTTGGTGAGCTCCACATCTTCCTAGAGTATTGTTGTGTCATGTTCTATATATGTTATTTTGTTTTATGAGGATGTTGGGAACCATGTCCCGACTTATATATTATGGTCATGTTTTCTTAGAGGTTTTGCAGACAGTGTCCTGTGTATAGTTTTAGGTATGACATGTCAACGGCTTTGTCGGCCCCTATATATCTATATAATTTTTCTTTTTTGAATTAGTTATATAAGTTCTAATATTGTTAAATATATATATATATATATATATGTGTGTGTGTGTGTGTGTGTGTGTGTGTGTGTGGCCTATCATGGTCCGTGACGAGTCTTATAGTGTAAAAAGGGTCAGGTACATAGCGTTCGGTTGAGTAGGCACCGGGTGCCAGTCGTGGCCCTTTGATTTGGGTCGTGACACAGGTAATGCTCAATTTATTTTATTTATGACTGACTATTTTTCTAAGTGGGTTGAAGCATAGGCCTTCGAGAAAGTTAGAGAAAAGGAGGTCATCGACTTTATTTGGGACCACATCATAGTCGATTCGGGATGCCATCTGAAATTGTGTGCGACAATGGGAAACAGTTCTTCGGTAGCAAAGTAACCAAATTTCTCAAAGATCACAAAATCAAAAGAATCCTACCAACACCTTATCATCCTAGCAGAAACGGGCAAGCCGAATCGGCCAACAAAACCACCATCCAGAATCTTAAGAAGAGGCTATCTGATGCCAAGGGGAAGTCGAAGGAAATTCTGCCCGAAGTTCTTTGGGCATATCGCACAACCTCGAAGTCTAGTACCAGGGATACCTCATTCTCGTTGGTTTATGGTGCCGAAGCTTTAATATCGGTCAAAGTTGGAGATCCAAATATCAGGTGCTGATATGAAATGAAGGAATCAAATGACGAGGCCATGATACGAGCCTAGGATTATTGGATGAAAGGCGTGAAGCTGCCCTCATCCGACTGGTGGCCCAAAAACAACAGACTGAGAGATGCTACAATCAAAGAGGCAATCTTCGATACTTTAATGTCGGGGACTTAGTGCTAAGGATAGTCACCCTCGACACCCGAAATCCAAACGAAGGAAAATTAGGTCCAAATTGGGAAGGACCGTACCAGGTCCTCAAGGTCACTAGGAAAGGATCCTATAAACTCAGAATGCTAAACAGGGAACCACTACCGAGCAATTGGAATGTGACTCACCTAAACCGATACTACTGCTAAGGTATGACCTTTTCTCATTTCTTTTTAGTTTTTGACTAACACTTGCAGGTGATCGACAAGGTACAACATAAAGTCTTTAGGTTGGAAAGCATGCGTTGCACTCTTTTTTCTTTAGACCGGTTTTGTCCCAAATGGGTTTTTTGGCAAGGTTTTTAACGAGACAATAATAGATCGTGCTAACTTAGAATCAAAGGCCGATCACGAATCGGTATCGAAGATTGGGTTTACATTATTCAAGGTCTCTCTACAATCAACCTCAAATATTGGGGGGGGGGGTTACCCTTGGATACCGAATTGCTTTCTTAAGGAAGTTATTTTCATAATAGAAGGGGCCTGATAGGTAGGATTTGTTGTAAGGGCCAAACGGTCGAACGAACCGTGCCCACGTAGATCGTTCGAGCCCTGGCATAAAACATGTATGCATGTATGAATATTTTTGACAAGAATAAAGAGAAGTACTTTCCTTGCAACTATTTTATGTCTTAGAAAAATTTCCACTTTACAATTATGTACTTTTAACTTCTTAAAGAAACTAGCTCAAGGGCCAATTATAACAAAAGTTCGGATGGTCACTCCCTCACTCGAGGACTGCCGTCCGGAAGCGAACTCGAATAGATCGAGCTATCAAAATATCGGGGATGCATGGCCTATTAGGCAACCCCTAAATTTTAAAGGCCAAGGCCATACCCACTCGGGGACTGTTATCTTAGGCAAGCCTGGATAACTCGGGAAGCAAGCCCACTGGGACACACCCGAAATTAAAAGGCTACGACCATATTAACGCGGCTCGGAGACGTCCGAGAACCGTAACAAAAATAGGCCTTCAAAATTTTCATAATCGGTAATAAAGGCTAACCTTCAGCAAATTGAATTACTTATTTCGGGAGAAAGTTCCTAGTGACACAGAACCCAAAATGCCTCGAAACTAAACAGTTAAAAGGCAAGGTTTGTTCAAACTTACACAACTTAAGTTGTTTTGTATTAAGGCACCCCGACCTTTGTAAACACAAGCAATAAAACAAAGGAAAACGATAAGAGCCGAAAGGGATAGAAAGCCTTGTATATATTTAAACAATCTTTTTACAAAGACCAGATCGTCCGAATACAAGAATTTACAATGGCCAAAACGGCCTAAAAAGATACAAAATGAAGTAAAAACATAAAGGCCTAAGTAGCCTAGTCTTCATCGGAGGGAGCATCTCCACCCTCGGGATCTTCCCCGTCTTTGGACTCACTCAAGCTCTCGGAGTCTTCCTCGGGAAAATCCAACTTCTGGTCACTAGCATCCTCTGCTTTGGCACCCTCGATTTCGGTCGTAATATCGAAACCTTGAACCTGAACCTCCTCGAGAGCCTCCTTTAGAGCTTGACATTTCGCATGATCCACCATGCTCCTGGCCTTCGCCTGGATGGCCTCTACGTTAACCTTAAATTGGGCCACCTTGGCATCAGCCTTGGTGTTGATCATGGCTGCCTCAGATTTAGCCGCTTCGAGCTCATTGGCCAAACTTACTTTATCATTGGCCAATTTTGCTTTATCAGAGATAGCTAAGTCTAGTTGAGACTGAAGCTTCTCGATTTTCTTGACCTGCATAGAGGCATTCTCTCTTGTAGCCCAGAGTTGGCACTCGGTCGACTCCAACTCTGCTTGAACGGCCTCCTTTTTCTTCTTGAACTCTTCAGCCTCGGCTCGTACGACATCTATTTATCTCTGAAAGTCTTTGATCTGTTCGAGCCTCTATCGGGACTGCATAATAGGGTCATTAGTGATTATCTCCATTTCATCTTCACTATCGTAAAGCACTCGGAATACCTGCTCGGCCATTTCAACATGCTTATCCCGAGCTGTCACCAAATCTGCCTAAAGCTTCTCACTGAGAAGCTTGTAGGTATCGTTTTTCTCAAAGAGGTCCCGAACCTCAGCCTTTTACTCCTCCCGGATTCTAAGGAAAGCCTCGTGATGCAACACCAAAGCCTACAAGTAAGGAAGAAAATGTTAGAATTATCTACAAATCAGAGTTTAAAAGAGATAAGGGAATAACCCTCGAAGTTACCCGATTCAGAGCATTCTAGGCCTCGTTGAACAGGCAAGAGGCTCCCACCGCACCCATTACGGTTTGGTCCTCTTCGGTCATCAAGCATCTGAGGTAGATAGTGATCCCCTCCGGAGGAGAGAAGACCTAGGCATCCTTCGGGACAGTAAGCACTATGTTACGCCTACGGTCGGGGTTAACACTGGGGGCCAAGAATCGGTCCACTCTTTGGGCTCGATGAAGACCCAGCAGCGTTCGGTGACAGTGCTTTCTTCGACACCAATAAATCACCAAGCCCGGTGAAATCTCCTAAAGCCTCGAACTCTACCCCATCTAGGAAGTCGTGGATGTCAACTGCCCCCTGAGGACCCTCGCAAGAGTGATCTTTCAAATTAGCGGCCTCACCAATCGTGGCATCCGAAAATTGAGGGGACTCGGAGATATCAATCACTCCGAGATCATCCCTCGGGACAGCTTCAGCTATTCGAGAGGCCTCGCCCCCATTTCCTTCCTTAGCCATCTCAGCTTGGGACGGAGTGGCCTCTACCTTTTCTGATCCAGGAACTTCGGCCAAAGTTCCCTAGTCAACCTCCGGTTTGGAGGGCTTTTGTGTTGAAGCACTGGCCCGAGCATAGCTCACCAGCTAGGAGTTATCCTCTTCTTGATCCTCTTTGGACTCATCCCTTAATTGGTGGATTGAATCTGAAGGCATAACAACAGTACCCCCTTGGGCCTGCGAGATCTCCTCTCTAGTCTTTTCTTTTCCAGGCGTAGGGAGCTCGGAGCCTCTTTCCTCTTCTTTTCTTGGGCCTGCTTCAGAGTAGTTGGTTGGGGAAGGATTTCTTCATCATCAGATGGAGGTCTCATTGCAATGTCCTTCCTGAGACCTACAAAAGAAAAGGGATGAATAAGTTCGAAAAGAAACGTAGGCGATAGCCATTCCAGGGAAGAAACTTACCATGATTACGGGACTCCCATTGGCCCTTCGACAACTTCATCCAGGCATGTTCGGAGTAGGGTCTCTGTGACACTAGGCCTTCGACCTATTGCTTGAGTTCCAGAATTAGTTCTGGCATCTGGTCCACAGCTGCAACACCAAAACATAGATGAGTAAAGAAGATATAAAGTGAAATAGTAATATAGATATTCGAGGTGGAGTGTACTTACATTTCGTGTTCCACTTCTCAGGGAATGGCATGTCTTCAGCGGGGATCAGTTCCGAAGTCTTTATTCGAACAAATCGGCCTATCCATCCTCGATCCCAAGACTCGTCTATGCTAGAGAACGGGGCTCTACTGTCCCGGCGGGCAAACTTAATTAGTCCTCCTGGATAGAGCCGGAACAGTAGATGCGCATGAGGTGATCGAGGGTGAAGGGACATCCCTCGGTTTTGCTTGTGAAGAAACGGAGGAAAATGACTATTCTCCAAAATGAAGGGTGGACTTGGCCGAGTGTGACGTTGTACCTCTTGCAAAAGGCGATGATAATGGGGTCTAAGGGACCCATCGTGAAGGGGTAAGTGTAAACACTTAGATACCCCTCCACGTGAGTGGTGATCGATTACTCAAGAGAAGGAACTACTACATCCTTATTCACCAAGTTACACTCCTCTTTTACCTTTTTAAAGATGTCTTTGGTGATGGTGCATATATACCTCGAGACCGGTTCACATCGGCCCGGCACCGTAGGAGTCTTTTCGAGCTTAAAGTCAGCGTTGATTAGGCACCCTACCGGAACAAATTCCTCAGGGTAGGGTTCCACCGGAGCCTCACCGCCGGCGGATCGTGATGAAGAAGCGACCTCCTTTTGCGGCACGGTTTTGGAAGTTTTAGCCATTGATGAACAAGAGAAAAGAGAATTGGGATGATACGCGATTTGATTAGGGTTCAAGGAATTTGGGTGTGAAAAATTGCAAAGCAAAGAGATTTGTTGAAGAAAAAGCAAGAGTAGGTAGAGCTTTAAGTGTAAAAGTTTGAATGAGGAAAGGCTAGGATTTTTATAGGTTGCTGGCGACGGTTCATAACCGATGGTGACCGACAACAACTGACAGTCATTTAATGCCTAGGTTTTCAAACCGACGGGATGTTTTAGTATCCATTTGTCGCTTACGTCATGATCCATCGAGACAGGATTGGAAAAGTTCATATCGTTTCTCGTCATCTTCTCTCCGAGAAATGAGGGAACTATCTGTATACAGTCAAAATCGGGCTCGCCCTTTTTGTATGACTAATCGAGACTGGAACATGGCAGGCCAAGGCTCGACCTCATTTTATATTGGACCATGATGCGAAGATAGATTTTCGAGCTCGCGACCTAGAGACCGATCAAGATCGAGATCAGCCAAGATCGAGACCAAGCAAGATATAGATAGAGCAAGATCGAGGAAAGCTTACCGAGCCAAATAACGGAAAGTCAAAATATCCGCAATCGAGCGAGGATCATGGCGGAAATCGCGGCACGTATCAAGAAGAGGTTGGTTAATTAGCTAATCATGAGATTTCTTACTGTATTTAGAATTGTATCAAGAGTAGGATTCTCCTACTATATAAAGAGGGTTTGATCATTTATAAAGGACATCATCACACAATACAAAACAATATACTGCCTTTCTCTAGTTTTCATTATCTCCTTACTCTGTTCATATATCAACTGAAACCTCACTTGGTTCGAGGGTGATCGAATTCGAGGCCAAGGCTATTCCATTCGTTTGATTTGCATTTATTTCTTTTACTGTTAATTTCAATATTAATACTTGTCTTCTTAATTTGTACCAAGTTGTATCACGTATTTTTAAAACCACATATAAATACAATTGTTATCTAATTTTAGGGTAAACAAAAATAGATCTCTATTTTGGTTGGAACAGTTGGACCATCATCTGATCCAGAAGTTACAAATACTAGAACCTACTCCCATAAATGGCAAAAAGAGCGTCGAGATCTGAAAAATACGTGGCCGTGTTGGTGGCAATGGTACTATTTTGCTAGTTAAAGCTACCATGGTCTTGGAGGTAAAATTCATGGAATATTGAACAAATAGTACATTTTTTAAAGAATGTTAGATATGAATTAAATTATTTACAGGAACCTCAAGGTAGATGAACGAAACGGGAAATAAGAGTAGAATCCTCAGAGTTCAAAAGACAAAAGAAAAAGAAAAAACTACAACAACCGAGACTTTCCCTTCTCAAAGATAAAAGCAACACAAAAAAAAGGAAAACGGTCGTCTTTAGACACTTGTTTACACCCATTTTTGGGGGGTGAGGGTGGGGGAGGTGAGGGGGAGGGAGTCTAGGTGCGGATATTTTTAACAAAATAAAGTTAATCTCTTAAATATTCGTATGTCGGCACCATAAAGATATATTGGAAAGAATGAACTTAAATAAAGTAGAATGGATCTTAGATGATTCGTATCCCCGACCCGAATTGATGCACAGTTGATTGAAAAAAGTTGATTCATTGCATAGCTCGATCACATATATTGCTATAATGCCATTAAGTTGTAAGGAAATGATCCATGAAATGCTAACTTACGAGCTTTTGTAAACAAATATTTTGGTTACATTGATTTTTTGAGTTACTATTTAGATCCCCTTTCCTTCTCCTGTTTCCAATTTAGGAAAGAGTTTATCTTTATTTGAAGTAATCTATATAAATTTAGATAGGACGTCACCACTCACCAGCATGGAGATAGTTTTGTTCAAGATTACGATCTTTATAGCTTACCCACACGTATAGATTGAAAAGGACGGGTTCCCGGCGTAAACCAAACCATGATTTAATTGGAAACGTAGCTGTTTTTGAAAATGAAATTACTCATTGTAACTGCTTTGCCTGAATTTTTACCGCGTTGAACAATATAATAGAAAAGAAATGGTTTAACGTGCATAAGAAATAATAGATTGATATTGCTTTAGAATAATTTAAGATAAATATTAATTTGAGACGAGAATTAAAGTCTGCCTCAAACACAATTTACTTGAGTTAATTTTACAATTGTCACACAATTTTATATGTTTGTGTAAGATAATATTTATAACACATAATATGCATAGATATAGCAAATGGACACCAATTAAAAATAAAATAACACAAGCAAACATCACAACATAAAGTCGTAAGATCGTGTCAGATATCAGAATTCATTTGCAATGCACCCGCCATGTGTTCACTGGTTCAGTCACCACAAACGACAAGAAGCATAGCAATTAGGAATTTGAATTTGAAAAGAAAAAAGTTGAGACAAACAAGAAGTCAATTTGGAAGACAAGAATAACCTCGGACTAACAAATGCAGTAGGTGCCCACTGCAACCGCCCAAGACAGCGAATCATCATAACAATTAACACTTAAGGGTGTTAAACGGGTGGGCCGGATCGGGCTGGGTAGGAAAAAATTGAAATTGTCTGAGTTTTGAACCGGACCGGTTACGAGTTAGGGGTTATCGGGCTTAACGGATTCGAATTCATCCGGGTTAAAAATAAACCGTAAGGGTTACGGGTACAAGGGGTCGGGGCCGGGTTAGTGTAATTTTTAATTTTTTTTGTATTTTGTATAACTATTATAAATTATATTAATATAAAGTAAAAATATAAAGAATACAATGAAGATGAGAAAAAATTACACTTATAAATTGCAAGTGCTATATTTATTTCAAAATTCAAACTTACAAATTGAAATATTTACATTTAACAAGTAAATTAACGAAAAAAGAGTAAATTCAAAGGTTTTGCATTACCTTAGACTCTAAAACCTTTAAAAAAAATTGAAATCTACCCGTTAAACCGGGTTGGGCCGGTGAACCGGTTCTACAGGAATTTTGGTTGATCGGGTTTGACCGGTCTGGTTAACCGGATGAATTAAAGTGAACGGACCAACTCCCCTAACCCTAGTAACCCAGCCCACCCGGCCCCCTAAGTACCAGGTCGGGCCGGGCCGGGTTTCAACTGATCTGGGCCAGGCCGGGCCGGGTAAACCCGGTCCGTTTGACACCTCTAATAACACTATACAAAACAGAAACGGAAAAGGGCTAAATATACCCCTCTACTTTCAAATATTATTTACTTGTACCCTTCGTTATACTATTGGGATATCCATACCCCTACCGTCATACTTTGGAACAAAAATACCCCTATTTTGGATGGAGTGCCACGTGGCAACACCAAATTAAAACGACCCACTTCTTTTTTTTACCCGATCCGTTTTTAAAAAAAAACCCACAACCCGACCCTTATTTTTATTTTATTTTCCAATTTTTTTTTTTAAATTTCAGTTTTTAAAAAACGAAAATATTTGTTAATAAACAAAAAAAACTGTTTTTACAAATTTATTTTTCCAGTTTTTACAAAACAATTTCTTTTAAAAAAATGAAAAAAAATAGTTTTCCAAAACGAAAATATTTTATTGAAAATAATGTTTTCAGTTTTTAAAAAACGAAAATATTTTATTGAAAATAATGTTTTCAGTTTTTAAAAAACGAAAATATTTTGCTATATTACCCAAAATTACCCCCCCCCTCCCACACACACCACTCTCTTCCTTCTTTTTCTTTTCATATGTTAAATAAAATTTCATATACTTTACAAAGATTTCCTTTATTTATAGAACCCAAAGAAGCTAAAACCCTTTACAAAAAAAAAATTAGTTTATAACAAAATATTTCGTTTTTTAAAAACTGAAAACATTATTTTCAACAAAATATTTTTCGTTTTTTGAAAAATATTTTTTTATGTTTTCAGTTTTTTAAAAGAATTTTGTTTTGTAAAAACAGAATTTTTTTGTTTTGTTTTTTAACAAAATATTTTCGTTTTTTAAAAACTGAAATTTAATAAAAAACCGAAAAAAATGAAAATAGGGGTCGGGTTTGTGTTTTTTTTTTAAAACGGATCGGGTAAAAAAAAAGAAATGGATCATTTTAATCTGGTTTTGCCACGTTGCACTCCATCCAAAATAGGGGTATTTTTGTTCCAAAGTATGACAATTGGGGTATTTTTGTTCGAAAGTATGACGGTAGGGGTATGGATAGCCCAATAGTATAACAAAGGGTACAAGTAAACAATATTTGAAAGTAGAGGGATATATTTAGCCCTTTGCCAAAACAGAAACTGGACACGCAGTAAACGCGAAGGGCATTTGTGGAATTAGCTCAAATATGCAGCTCTCCGTTTCTTAACAATATCTAATGTTTCCTAGAACCTTCATGCCAACTAATATCCTTCCAAAGGAAGGTGCTTGTTTTCGTATTTTTCCGATTAATTATATGAAAATAAAAAAGGCATAATGCATAATATATGCCCTTAAACTTGACTTCAGCTAGCAAGTATGCTTTTCAATTTTGGGTGTGCATACGTAGGACCTCAATTTATCTCCACTTTGTCAGTTGAACACCCCATCTTACAAAATGATCATCTTGATACTTCCAAAATGTATGAGCCATGTCAGCATTTATTTTTACGTGTTCAATTTTATACAAGTTGAGGTGCCTATTTGTGTCCACCCAAAGTTATAGGGCATACTTGCCAGCTAAGACTAAATTTAAAGGTTTGTTTATGTGTTATGTCAAATAAAAACTTATTTTAATTACTTCATGATGTTTGTGGAATGATATTAAAACTTAAACATCTATGACAAAAACTTAAAGCGTTTCAGTCAGAACCAATTTGGTGGGCTTTAATTCCCTTTTTGACATGTTATAACTGATAATTTAATTCAGACTTTTAAATTATTAATTTTACTTTTAGATGAATAGCGACATAGTCAAACTTCTTTATGACAGATTCGTTTATTAGGACCTTCTATTGCCTTTTATAATGATTAAATGTTATACTAATACACTTATTACAATTTGGCTGAATACATACAGAGACACTTAAAGTTGACACGATTTTTCATTTAAACACTTAAACTCAAGGTTGTTCCTATTGAGCACTTATACTATCCGAAACTTATTCCAATTAAGCACTTCTTTGATAATCAGCCAAACTTACAAAGTTTGTGCAATGCACTCGCTGCTGACGTGGCGAATGACGAATAAAAAAAGGACATATATTATTCTGAATAAAAAAAAAAGGAAAAACTATGTTAAATCTATTTAATAAATAAAATAAAAATAACATTCTCAAAAAGAAAAGAAAAGCTTAATTTACACCCAATCAGGAAAGAACACATTTTTAAAAAAATGAGAATTATGTTCTGGAAATCAGTGGTCTTGGTGTTCTTCACTATTTTCATGTGTGTTCTTGTTCTAAGCATGATTTTAATCCAAATTTTTAAGAGAAAACTCCTCCAAATTTGTTATAACTTCAGCTAAAGATTCCCCACGACGGCCCGAAGACAACTCCAATATTAATTTTCCAAACTTTCATCAAATCAAGTAACCCATTTTAAACCTTCAAGCTTTTTAAAGACCCCATTAATGATGTTTAGGGTTTAATCAATGGTTCTCCAACCCAGCGACCCATTTCTGTTTCTCCTTTTGCTGCTTCTTCTTCTTCATTTTAGTCTCAGTTCTCTGCTTCTTCTTCTTCATTTCAGTTCTGGCGGTTGGGTTGGAGTTCTGCCGGCTATGGTCTTGGAGATGGGTCGCTAGCCGCCGGCAATGAAGTTCAGCGGCAGCGTGGTGGCCGGAAATCTCTTAGAGCGGCATGGTTTGTTTGCGGCAGCGGCTGGAGATGAGGAGATGGGGTACAACTGGTTTCTTAGGGTTGAAGAAGAAGAGGGGGGCTCGTTGGTTTTTTGGAGAGGATGAGTCCGCCGGTTTCTCTCGCCGGATTCCGGCAGTGAAGAGGGGACTGCCTCAGATCTGTTTTGTTTTTGAGGGAGAAGGAGGAGGAAATAAAAAAAATTATTTTTGGATCTTCACGCGCCTATATTGGCGGGTGAAACTCACTTTATATGCCAACTCAACAAGAAATGCTTAATTGGAATAAGTTTCGGGCAGTATAAGTGCTCAATAGGAACACCCTTGAGTTTAGGTGTCTAAATGAAAAATCGTGCCAACTTTAAGTGTCTCCGTATGTATTCAGTCATTACAATTTCAAGTCTCCATCTCATATGGCTATTCTAAATCAAAAGTTATTAAAAATTTCACTTTTTTTAATTTGATTATTGTATAAAAGGTAATAAAGTTATTTAATATCCAATTCTGAAATGATATTCATATTTCATTCATTAAATATTTTAAAAAGCTATACACTACTAATAAGATGGACTGTCAGGAAAATGTCAAATACAAAAAAATTCTTACTTTATTTTTTTAATCTCTTCTTTTCTAAATTAGCAAGAGTGTTTGACCTTTTAAATTCTTCCCCGAGGCTTACAAAATTCATTAAAGTTATGTCTCCTCTAATTTTACAAAGAGATTTGAACTGAATTAACAGTAGTAGTTATCGTTTAGATGAACGGATAGTTTAGATATAGAAAAGCATTCTCAAAGCGCATAGGGGTATATTTGTAATTGCATATTTCAAGTTACGCAGCAGCAGATGGAATTGCTAATAATAACAGGATACAACGTGTTTTTGGTGAAAGTGTCATGAGACGCATACGCACACAGCAAAGGAAGGCCGGTCCCGTGCTTGTTGCCGCCCCCTCCTCAGGCTCGGGCACATTTTCCTCTCCATCAAAATCATCATCTTCCTCTCTAAGAAACCCTAACTGAATCCTTTTCTTCACCCACATTACATTGAGGTTCTGTTCTCTTCTGTTCTGTCATTCACGTATATTCCATTCACTTCATTCTTATTGAAGAAAATACCTTTGTTTGCTTGGCCACAAGGGAAGAAAAAAAAATCTTGTCGATACGTTTGGGTTCTTGTGAGAGGACGGAAAGCAAGAAACTTGGCTCGTTTTAAGGTTTGTCATATGTCAATTCTTTGTTCATTAATCTTCTCAAGTTTGTATAATCATGAACCACGAATTTTTGTTTTTTTCATGTGTTTTGTTGATTATTGGAGAGATATAAGCTTTTTTTCAAGCCCATGATCTTGAATAAAGCAATTTCTGAATTCGAAAGAAAAAAATGAATGGAAAAAACAAAACTGATGGGCCTCTGTTCCTGATTCTGATTTGTTTAAAAGACATTAATGTATAACAAGGTCTTTTATAACATTGTATGTCGTCCATGTTCATCTACGGCGTAGTTGTTTCATGTTCCCATTATCTTGATCCTGTTAACTCCGGGCTTAAACATAATTATCATGCTCTCAACTGACATATTCAAGACTTTGCCATCTGGCAGAGCTAGAATTTTGAGTTTATTCTGAACTCTAGAAAAGACGACTTACTAGGTTCTGAATAAATCATGTATACATATTAAATAAATTTCTTAACACAAATACATGATTTGAGCCAAAGTTACTAGGTTCTGCCGAAGCTGTAAGCAGTACAGTAGCTCCGCCCTCTCTCCCATCCCCATGGGACCCAATAAGTTTATTTTGTGATTATTTTTTTGGTTATGAGGGGTGTTACAAAAAACGCTCCACATGTCTCGTAGCATACTGTTCTGCGCAAGTCTATAAATTATAACTTTGATGCTTCTTCAATTAAGTTTGAGGTGAAGTATGCATATTTTGGTATTTAATTTGTTGATATTGGCGTTGCACTTGTACAGGCTGATAGAGTACGGCCTGATAGAGTCAAAAGGTGATTGACAGACCTCGAAAGTGCGCCATCATTGCGGCTGCGAAAAAGGAGTGCCTATAGGTTCTAGTTCTTCTGGTTGCCTTGATAATAAAGCAAAAGGTGCTGACTATTGAGATTATGAGTCCAAATTTGATATTTGTTGAAATTTTACCAATTTTTCACATATATTTATATTCTGCGTTAAAATTACTGGTTCAGTTGAACCCAGTGAAAAAGGCTGCATCCGCCTCTACCTCTGCTGACTGCTAACTGGACTGGTAGCATATTTGTTAAACTTGATTATGAGTAGTATTTTTCTTCATTATGAGAAATACCATAATTGGCAAAGTTGTCACTCTTATGCATACCTGTCTTCCCTGGTAATAACAGGTTACAAGTAACATTCTGAAGGAAACATGGCTAGCAGTGATGATATTCTTCTGTCAGCTGTGCTCAATCTTCTATCTGCATTTGCATTTCTTGTGGCCTTTGCTATTCTACGACTCCAGCCATTCAATGACAGAGTGTACTTCTCAAAATGGTATCTGAAGGGAATACGAGCAAGCCCAAGAAGTTCCGGAGCATTTGTGAGGAAATTTGTCAACTTGGATTGCAGAACATACATAAGGTTCCTGAATTGGATGCCTGCAGCTCTAAGAATGCCAGAACCAGAGCTTATCGATCATGCTGGTCTTGATTCTGCTGTCTATATACGGATATACCTTCTTGGGTGAGTTCACAACATTTAGAATATTCCTTGTCCATTTCATTAGAAGGCTATAGTTTTTATTGATAACACAGTGCTTTCAGTTATGCTTCATTCGTTTTAACTAGGAACTTTTAAAGGATAAGTGGCAAAAGAGTTGGTTTACGTTACTGGTGGTTTCCGTGTATCAGAACTAACTCCAGAATTATTAATGCAGATTGAAAATCTTTGTTCCTATTGCACTATTTTCATTTGGGGTTTTAGTGCCTGTCAATTGGACTGGGAAACATTTGGAGCAAATTGAGGATCTTACATTCAGCGGTATCGATAAACTTTCGATATCCAATGTCCCTTCTGGATCACAGAGGTAAGAATTTAGTTTTGCCATTCTGTCTTGGTAGCTTTCTTGGTCTAAAAATGTTCATAATTGATAATTAATTTGGTATAGAAGTTTCACATCACAAGTCATAATTATATTTTAAATAATATTCTATTATCAAGGTATCAACAAGATATTCATGCACATCTGTATGTTCTGTAATAACTGTTAATGAACATATGCTCATGCTCAGATGTTTTGGCACAAGATTGACAGACTTTCCTGTATTCTTCACTTCTATTACATAAAAGAGTAATGTACAAAATAGCACCTCAGGCTTAGCGATTGCAGCTTCCTTTATCTAGTGGTTTCTATAAGGATACACCTATGCTGTTGAAGACTTGTTACTAACTACATTAACCTTCCATTTATTCTTTTTTGATCAGGTTTTGGGCACACCTGGTAATGGCTTATGCAGTCACGTTTTGGACCTGCTATATACTATACAAAGAATATCATATAATATCAACCATGAGGCTGCAGTTTCTTGCCTCTGAAAATCGTCGGCCTGATCAGTTTACTGTAGGTGCATGACATAATTCATTGAAATGTTTAGACTGTTTTGTGGTACACCCTTTGGTTACTTTACCAGCGTTTTCCTCCTATAGGTCCTTGTGAGAAATGTTCCTCCAGATCCAGATGAATCAGTGAGCGAGCATGTTGAACATTTCTTTTGCGTGAATCATCCAGATCATTATCTAACACACCAGGTTTCTATCCTTTAATATGATGCATTTCATAAATTGATGTGAAACGATAGTTAATATGATGTTGTTTAATATCATCTCTCTTCACTTCTTTAGATAACATAGTTATGATATGTTTTATCTAGCCTAGCAAGAAATAGGGATTTAGCCATTTCTCATTCTTACATGTCCTGGTTTGCAGTTACTGCAATTGATCAACCTTAAACTAATGCAACTTGTAGGTTGTTTACAATGCAAATAATCTAGCTAAATTGGTGGAAAAGAAGAAGAGCTATCAAAATTGGCTTACATACTACCAAACTAAGTATGAGAGAAACCCTAAGATTAAGCCAAAGACGAAGGTACTTTTTTCTTTGCCTTGTTGCTTTTTTGAACAGCAAAGCATTATTTTAATTTCATTTGCTCTTTGGTTTTCTTGTTAAATATATTGAGTTAATCATACATAACGAATCTCATGTTCAGTCATGTATAGACAGGGTTTTGGGGCCTTTGGGGAAAAACTGTGGACGCCATTGATTATTATACCGCTGAAATTGAGAAGTTGAGTAAAGAAGTAAGTGTCTCTGACTATGGTATATCATTTCACTTTCTTCTTTATGAATTCATCTGAATAAGTACTTCTTTTGCTTGGAGTATTGTCTGTTCTTCCATCTTCATGAAGTCATTCACCACTGTTTAAAAGCTTATCATGGTTTGGGTTATACTTCCCAATTGATTCATTCTAAGTTACTGGCTTAACTCATTGATGTTTAACAAATCACGCTTCTTTCTTCTCATCAAATGAGCTACATGTTGGAAAACCAAACTGATGTCAACGCTGGAGGTTTGTTAAGAAAGAAGCAACATGCTCTGTGTTTATGGCATACTTGATCAACTCTGGAGAGAAATGTGCCATAGAGGACTATTTAACAGGACATACAAGCTATCAGAAAATCCTAAGATTTAATGGGAGTACATGCTCATGCATAAAAATGTGACCTCTCAGATCTTTCCATATTTTAAGCACCATCTTGAAGAAATCACGACTTTCAACTAGCTCTTTTATATATAGAGCAAAGAAGATGCATATATATGTGCAGCGCATAGTTATATTAACGTAGTACATTGGGAAATTTAATCTGCGTTCAGGGAATCCAAAATAAACCAGGAGCTTTTTCCTGGCCAACCCTTGCATGAATTATGCCAAAATGTTTATTCTCACTAATGTTTGATTTTAGCTAGCATGGGAGAAAAAAATTTCAGCTTCTTTTGGTGTCTCTTGTCAAATATGATGATTTTCGGATTTAGAGTAACGTAAAACGTGACATAACCTGTGGTAGTACTGATGATTTTAATGGCTGAACCTAATTGTATGCTAGCTTGTATAAGGTGATTTTTGATCAATTTGTGTTGATTTATGTTGAATGATACATAGGGTTCCTGTCTTTGCTTTACTAGTAGAGATTCCAATCCTTTTACACCTAAAACTTCACTTTATGGGCCAACCAATTAGTGAGACAAGATAAATGTTGCAAATGGAGAAGTCTTGATTTAATAGTTATAGCAATAAATAATTTATTTTGATTGCCTGCTGCAATATGGTAATAGACTTACTCTGACAGACTTACTCTTTGATGTAGGAAGCTTTAGAAAGAGAAAAAGTTATGAGTGATCCCAAGGCAATAGTTCCTGCAGCATTTGTTTCATTTAAATCTCGTTGGGGAGCGGCTGTCTGTGCTCAAACACAACAATCATGTAACCCAACCATTTGGTTGACACAATGGGCTCCTGAACCACGTGATGTCTATTGGGATAATCTATCAATACCATATGTTGAACTCAATGTCCGCAAACTGCTAATGGCTGTTGCTTTCTTCTTTCTTACATTCTTTTTTATGATCCCTATTGCATTCGTTCAGTCTTTGGCAAGCATTGATGGTATTGAGAATAAACTTCCCGTCTTGAGGCCGTTGATACAGATGTAAGTGATCTTCTTACTTTGTGATTTTTTACTTATAAAAAAAAGGAAGTGATCTTCTTACGTTGTTAGTAAAACAGGTGCTAGTATTTATGCGTCAAAGAGAGAGGGGGAAAAAAAGAAGGATCACTTCGAAACTCTGTTGTAGTGATGGGTGATTATACCATAAGAATATTTCTACCCATTCCATATAAGCGTTCAGAGTACCGGATAGAGGTTTATGTGTATACTTTTATACTGTTTTCAATGCCCTTGCAAAATCTTTTCATGGGGAAGGTTAAAAGCCATCAGTTTAGCTTACTTATCTAGAAAGACAAAGAAACCCAAAAAATTAAGCATCAAACTTCAATATTTGCACTTGAGGACTCCTTTTTGATTTTATGTACTTGAGAATATCATGTACTCCCTCCGTTCCAATTTATGTGAACCTGTTTGACTGGGCACGAAGTTTAAGAAAAAATGAAGACTTTTGAAATTTGTGGTCCTAAACAAAGCAAAAGGGGCCCCAAAGTATTTGTGTGGTTATAAAAGCTTCTCATTAAGGGCAGAATTGTAAGTTTAAACTAAATTGTTACCAAATTTAGAAAGGGGTCATTCTTTTTGGAACGGACCATAAAGGAAATAGGTTCACATAAACTGGAACAGAGGGAGTATTTAATAAATCAATTTTTGAGGTTCTTTCTTCTGGAATTCCTGTTACAGGGAAGTTGTCAAATCTTTTATCCAAGGTGTTCTTCCTGGGATTATACTGAAGATTTTTCTGATTCTTCTTCCTACGATTCTAATGGCCATGTCAAAAATAGAAGGCTATACATCACTTTCATCTTTGGACAGAAGATCAGCAACTAAATATCATTTTTTTATCCTTGTCAACGTGTTCCTGGGAAGTATCATCACTGGAGCAGCATTTGAGCAGCTACAGAGATTTGTGGAAGAGCCTCCATCAGAGTGAGTTCCTACTGCTCGTCTAAATGGGAGACATGATGACATGTTCACGGATCTTTTTCTTGGGGTGCTAGAAAGAACCAATCTTTTTGTTTTGATATAAAAAAAAATAACATAAGAAAGAGGAAAGAAGATTACATTCACATTATTTGGTGACAAACATGTTACCTCCTTCGATTGTTTACTTTTCTTGGTTCAGAGACTGGAATGATCTGAAAAATCAACCTCTTGGCATTAGGAGCTCACTGTTATCTAGAATTGTATCTGTGGAAACGTTCCTTACAAATTGATAGCTGAATCCTGCTTGTGACCTGAAACATTTTAATTCTTTAGCAGTGCTCTTTGAACAATATTTCCCTCAAAGTGCAGCAATAGTTTTCATTATATGATGTTCAGCGAAAACTGTAACTGAAGATGCCATTACATTGACCGATCTATCATAGGACTTCTTTATGTGTGCTGAAGAGTGAAGCATCAAGAATTTGGATTATTTAAGCGACACTTTAGATTATTGTTAAAGGAGTCTGAATGTGTTTACAGGAAATTCCTTAGTATTACATAACTTCTCTGTATTTGATATGAAAGGATCCCTTGGTTTATTGATTATGTATTTTCTGTCTTGATCATATACACAGCTTGTTTAACCTGTTCCTTTTTGTTCAGAATCCCAAAAACAGTTGGTGTAGCTATTCCGTTGAAGGCTACTTTCTTCATTACCTACATAATGGTTGATGGTTGGGCTGGAATTGCTGCAGAGATTCTTAGATTGGTTCCATTAGTTATGTTTCATCTTAAGAATACGTTTCTGGTAAAGACAGATCAGGATAGAGAGCAGGCTACAGATCCTGGTTCGTTGAATTTCTCTGTATCAGAACCTCGCATACAACTGTACTTTCTACTAGGCCTTGTGTACTCAGTGGTCACACCCGTACTCCTGCCTTTCATCATAGTCTTCTTCGCATTTGCTTATATGGTTTTCCGTCATCAGGTATTTCACTATTGCTTATGCAACAGATGTTTAGATATCTTGTTGAGAAGGTGCAAAGACGAGATGCATGATAAATGCTTAAAAGCAATGGAACGTAATGTTGAATTTGGCAAAACTATTTGTCCCACATCGGTGGGAAGAGAAGGGTTGGGGGGATTTTCCCCCTATAAAAGAAGGCTTAATGTTTAGGATTTAAATACACCTCTCATTTGCCTTCTCATCTGTTTAAGGCATTTGTATCTTCTCTCTTTAGTATTATTTCACTTGTATTTTTGGAGTGAAATAAAATATTGGTTGTGTCCGAGGAGTAGGCAAAATTAGCCGAACCTCGTAAATTCTGGTGTTCCCTTTATTGTTGTTTTATTGTCTTATTTATTATTTGGTGGCTGTCATAATTTTTGGTATAGTAGTTGTGACTTATTCACACTATATACATTTGGCTTCCGCAACAATTGGTATCAGAGCCAAGGTACTGTCTAAGTATGCTCTGTGGTTGCAGCATAGTCTGATCTTCCACATCAGAAAAGATTTATCTTGGTAACTGAGTCAAGGTTCTGTCTGAGTATGCTCTGTGGTTGCAGCTTAGTCTGATCTTCCACACCAGAAAGGAAATAATCTTGATTTGTGTCGTCAGCTATTAAATAATATTTGTGTCAAAGATGGGAGACAATAAACAAGAAGAATCTACATCAAGTGTCAACAATACGTCATCATTGACATCTTCGCTTATGACAAGAATTGTGTCAAATGCGAAATTTGCGGTCGAAATATTTGACGGGTCCGGACATTTTGGGATGTGGCAAGGCGAGGTTCTAGATGTCCTTTTTCAACAAGGGCTAGATCTGGCCATTGAAGAAAAGAAACCAGATGTTATTGGAGAAGAAGATTGGAGAATTATCAACCGTGTTGCTTGCGGTACCATTCGATCCTACCTTGCTAGAGAGCAGAAATATCCATACACAAAGGAAACTTCTGCAAGTAAATTATGGAAAGCACTAGAGGATAAATTTTTGAAGAAAAACAGTCAAAATAAATTGTACATGAAGAAGAGACTGTTTCACTTCACCTATGTTCCTGGTACCACGATGAATGAACATATCACCAGTTTCAATAAGTTGGTCACAGATTTGCAAAATATGGATACAACTTATGATGATGGTGACTTGGCCTTAATGTTGTTGGCGTCACTTCCTGATGAGTACGAGCACCTTGAAACTACTCTACTCCATGGAAATGACGAAGTTTCTCTCAGAGAAGTTTGTTCGGCTTTGTACATCTATGAACAAAGAAAGCGAGAAAAACAGAAGGGCGGAGAAGGAGAAGCACTATTTGTGAGGGGTCGTCCTCAAAGTCAAATGAGGACAAAGAAGGGAAGATCCAAGTCAAGATCCAGACCCAGCAAAGATGAATGTGCCTTTTGTCGAGAAAAAGGGCACTGGAAGAAAGACTGTCCGAAGTTGAAGAATAAGGCCAAACATAACAATGGAAAGGCTATTATGGATTCAAATGTAGCTGATTGTGATGATTCAGACTTCTCATTAGTTACAACAGAGTCATCAACATCATCAGACATATGGTTGATGGACTCGGCTTGTAGCTATCATATGTGTCCCAACAGGGACTGGTTCGTGGAATTTCAAGAAGGAGAATATGGAGTCGTCCACACAGCGGATAACAGCCCTCTTACCTCATATGGCATTGGTTCAATACGATTAAGGAACCATGATGGAATGATCAGAACATTAACAGATGTTCGATATGTACCGGATTTGAAGAAGAATCTCATCTCTGTGGGAGCCCTGGAATCAAAAGGGTTTAAAATCATTGCAGAAAATGGAGTGATGAGAGTATGTTCCGGTGCACTAGTGGTAATGAAGGCTAATCGGAAGAATAATAATATGTACCGCTATTGTGGCAGTACAGTTATTGGGACAGCGACAGTGACATCTAGTGACGACAAAGAGGCAGAAGCAACCAAGCTATGGCACATGCGCTTGGGACATGCTGGAGGAAAATCCTTGAAAACTCTATCAGATCAAGGATTGTTAAAAGGAGTCAAGGCTTGCAACTTGGAGTTTTGTGAGCATTGTGTTAAAGGGAAACAGACAAGGGTTAAATTTGGTACAGCGATCCATAATACTAAAGGCATTTTGGATTATGTACACTCTGATGTTTGGGGTCCTTCCAAAACACCTTCATTGGGTGGGAAGCACTATTTTGTAACCTTTGTTGATGATTTTTCCCGAAGAGTATGGGTGTATACAATGAAGAGCAAAGATGAAGTGTTGAGAATTTTTCTCAAATGGAAGACGATGGTGGAGAATCAGACAGGCAGGAGGATCAAGTGTATTCGCACAGACAATGGAGGTGAATACAAAAATGATCATTTCAATAAGGTCTGTGAAAATGATGGCATCGTCCGACACTTCACTGTTAGACATACACCACAACAGAATGGAGTGGCAGAACGTATGAACCGGACCTTGCTGGAGAAGGTACGGTGTATGTTGTCCAATGCTGGCTTGGGCAAAGAATTTTGGGCTGAGGCAATTACATATGCATGCCACCTCATTAATCGTCTACCATCTGCTGCTATTGATGGCAAGACACCATTTGAAAAATGGTACGGAAAACCTGCTGTAGATTATAACTCTTTGCACGTGTTTGGCTCAACTGCATATTATCATGTGACGGAGTCAAAATTGGATCCAAGGGCAAAGAAGGCTATTTTTATGGGAATTACTTCTGGAGTCAAAGGATATCGCTTATGGTGTCCTATGACAAAGAAAGTAATATTCAGCAGAGATGTTACCTTTGATGAATCTGCTATGGTAAATAAGGTAACAGAAGACACCAAACAAAATAAAGGTGCTTCTAAGCAGGTGGAGTTTGAGGGAAAATTTATTTTTCCTACACAAGAAGCAGAGGAGGAAACAAATGAAGATTACCCTCTGGAAGGAGAGCCAGTAGAGGAGATTCCAACTCAGGAACCTCAACAACAACTTGAATCAATAGCAACCAGCAGGCCAAAAAGAACAATAACGAAAACTTGTTCGTCTCATAGAGACGGTTGCTTGTGCAACCTCAATTGTAGCTGATGATGTTCCTACTACTTATAAAGACGTTGTCCAAAGTTCAGAAGAAGATAAGTGGAGGATTGCCATGAATGATGAAATACAGTCCCTTCATCAGAATCATACATGGAGATTGGCCAATCTCCCGAAGGGAAAGAAAGCAATTGGGTGCAAATGGGTATTTGCAAAGAAAGAAGGATTTCTTAACCAATTAGATGTTCGCTACAAAGCAAGATTGGTGGCCAAAGGATATGCTCAAAAGGAGGGAATTGATTACAATGAAGTGTTTTCTCCAGTTGTAAAACATTCCTCCATTAGAATTATGTTGGCTTTGGTAGCACAATTGGATTTGGAACTAGTTCAGATGGATGTAAAAACTGCGTTTTTACATGGAAACTTGGAGGAGGAAATCTACATGACTCAGCCAGAAGGATTCAAAGTTGCTGGAAAAGAAAATATGGTGTGCAAACTTGAAAAATCGTTGTACGGATTGAAACAATCTTCTAGACAATGGTACAAGCGATTTGACGAGTTTATGTTGCGGCAAGGGTACAAGAGAAGCAAATACGATCATTGTGTGTATTTGCACAAGCTTAAAGATGGTTCCTTTGTATATCTTCTCCTATATGTTGATGATATGTTGATAGCTTCCAAGAATTCGGAAGAAATTGATAAGTTGAAGATTCAACTGAAGAAGGAGTTCGAGATGAAGGATTTGGGTGAGGCAAAGAAAATTCTTGGCATGGAGATAATTAGAGATAGACGTTCAAAGAAACTCTGTTTATCTCAAAAGGAATATTTGAAGAGAGTACTTCAACGTTTTGGCATAGATGACAAGACTAAGCCAGTTAGTACTCCACTTGCTTCCCATTTTAAGCTAAGTACTATTATGTCGCCAATGGATGAAGCTGAACGAGAGTATATGTCAAAGGTACCATACGCAAATGTTGTTGGTAGCTTGATGTATGCAATGGTTTGCACAAGGCCTGACATTTCACAAGCTGTTGGAGTTATTAGCAGATATATGCACAATCCAGGGAAGGAGCATTGGCAAGCTGTGAAGTGGATTCTACGGTATATTCATAATACTGTAGATGTCGGGTTAGTTTTTGAGCAGGAAGACAATCAGTCTGTAGTTGGATATTGTGACTCAGATTTTGCGGGTGATCTGGACAAACGAAGATCAACTACTGGTTATGTGTTTACTTTTGCAAAGGCACCAGTTAGTTGGAAGTCTACTTTGCAGTCAACAGTTGCTTTTGTCTACAACAGAGGCAGAGTACATGGCTATTACAGAGGCTGTGAAAGAGGCAGTTTGGCTTCAAGGATTGCTAAAGGAGCTTGGTGTTGAACAAAAAGGTATCACAATTTTTTGTGATAGTCAAAGTGCTATTCAATTAGCGAAGAACCAAGTTTATCATGCAAGGACGAAGCACATTGAT
The DNA here is from genome assembly GCF_000393655.2 of Nicotiana sylvestris. Classification (NCBI taxonomy): domain Eukaryota; kingdom Viridiplantae; phylum Streptophyta; class Magnoliopsida; order Solanales; family Solanaceae; genus Nicotiana; species Nicotiana sylvestris. Next base: position 77,628,787 of record NC_091065.1, on the reverse strand, counting down.
GTTCGGTATCATTTCGTACGAGAAATCATAGAAGAAGGTGGAGTCACAGTGAAGAAAATTCATACTACGGAGAATCCTGCTGATATGCTGACAAAGGTGGTGACTGCGGTCAAGTTTCAACATTGTTTGGATTTGATCAACATTGTTGAAAACTGAAGATTGAAGATGAAGACACAATCAAAATTTGTTATTGAGAGAAAATTGAAGATGTGGAATTTTGCCAAGGTGGAGATTTGTTGAATTTGGCAAAATTATTTGTCCCACATCGGTGGGAAGAGAAGGGTTGGGGGATTTTCCCCTATAAAAGAAGGCTTAATGTTTAGGATTTAAATACACCTCTCATTTGCCTTCTCATCTGTTTAAGGCATTTGTATCTTCTCTCTTTAGTATTATTTCACTTGTATTTTTGGAGTGAAATAAAATATTGGTTGTGTCCGAGGAGTAGGCAAAATTAGCCGAACCTCGTAAATTCTGGTGTTCCCTTTATTGTTGTTTTATTGTCTTATTTATTATTTGGTGGCTGTCATAATTTTTGGTATAGTAGTTGTGACTTATTCACACTATATACATTTGGCTTCCGCAACACGTAAAAACATCTAGTGTTCTCCAAGAGTTACATTTCGGTATGTGGATTGCCAATGAAGCAAATATAGCATATGTAGTTTGTACTTTTCAGTGTGCAATAACGTTCATATGTAATATCTGAAGAATTGACCCTTCTCCTGAACCTGTTTGCTTTGTTGGGTTTTTACACTTGTTCCTGCTTTATATTTCTAGTAACAACTCTTTCTTCAGTCAAAGAGATGACATCCCTTTACTTAGCCATTTCTAAGAACACGTTATTTGATTAACAAACTCAGCTAATTACTGCAAAAGATAACTTACATTTGTATCAACGGCCTTGAACTGCGACATTTACCATTACTGTTTCTACTCCCTAGATCCATCAAATGGTCAGATACTGAAATTTGTTCTTTCCTGTAGATCATCAATGTGTATGATCAGAAGTATGAGAGCGGCGCATCATTCTGGCCAGATGTGCATCGTCGTATAATTGTAGGTTTGGTTATATCCCAGCTTCTATTGCTGGGACTGTTGAGCACCAAAAATGTTGCCAGATCAAATGTAATACTGATTGCACTTCCAATTCTGACAATCTGGTTCCATATATTTTGCAAGGGCCGATTTGAGTCGGCATTTGTCAAATTCCCCTTGCAGGTTAGTGTTCCTTACCTACCGCAGCACATTATAAGCAAAGACAATCGTTGCATTCTAGAAAAAATTGTCTGTTATACTTGCAGTCTTTACACATACATTTTATATCTTCTTAGGAATGCTACTACCATGTTTGTCAACTCAGGCTAAGATTGTTGAAGTGTTTGCTGCAGGATGCAATGGTGAAGGATACACTAGAACGGGCGACAGAACCAAACCTTAATTTAAAAGCATATCTCAAGGATGCTTATGTACACCCAGTTTTTAAGGGTGTAGAGTTTGAGAGACCGACAGCACTTGACGATGAGGAGAATAATCCACTTGTTCCAACCAAGAGATGTAGGGGTAGTAAGACTCAGTCTGAAGAGGGCGTCTGAGACACGGGTTGTATAGTCAGTTTTGTCACCCAAAACAGATAGAAAGAACTTAAGAAAGCGGTTATTCTTTTTTCTGTTTCCCATTATAGCTTGAGTTGGGATTTCTGCATTACAATGTAACTCAATCAGAATGTACGGAATGCAGAACTCATACGCGCATAGATGATGATGATGATGATGATGATGATGATGATATTTCAGGCGCCCTCTAAATGCTCGCTAAAGGAGAAAGAATTCTTTAACTTGTTCATACTATGTGAAGTTTGGATCTGGTTTTGTGCAGAATACTCAGTCCCATCAAGATTTTAAGATTGACAAAAATAGGCAAATAGAGGCCAATTTGGACCATTCAATGAGTAAATATGTTGTTCCCAAGATTATCTAAAAACAATTTTTTCATCCCTAAGAAAAATCATTCCATTTCTGGAACTAATTTTGGCATGTGAGACTCAAAGAGGGGTCCCCAACACGACAAAAATATAATTTATTTTTAACTCTTTGGGCGACAACTGAAATTTATCTATTTTTATTCTCATTGAATCAACTTTCACTTTTGTTTACTGTTTTACTTCAACGTTCTATGCTTGATGATATATTTTGTTTTAACTAGTTTCTCGACACGTGCGTTGGACGTGTATGCCGAGTTATGTTGTATATGATTTTATAAAATAATATCAATATTATGAGAAAAACTTTGAAAATAATTATACATGAAAGAAAAAATATAAATTTTGTGACTGATTAATGTTGGATCATCATATGGTAAATTTTAAGTCAATGTCAAGATGATTGGATATTGTGTGAACCTAAAAAGATGAACAATTAAATTTAATTAGATACATGTGTTTTTGTTGCTTATTTTTTATTTTGTAAGGTATAAACATGTCAATATGGTAAATTTTTATTTTTTATTTTTATCCCACTTAAAGGTGCAACATAAAGTTAGTCATGTAAGAAACATATTACAGTACATGTAATCCAACATTGGGGATTGATTTTACTTTGGTTTTCATTTTGATTGAACCTGAAATAGTTAGATGGACAATTAAAAATAAAATTTATAATGGACAATGTAAGGTTATGTTATGTTAAAATAGATAAATAATTTTAAAAAATAACATTAAAAACTTTAATTTCTTGCGCTAGCAATAGCTATTATTTAATATGTAAAAGTATAAATATTACCAATTATGCAACCGAGTAATCCAAGCAACCTGTTAGAAGAGTGCAAAATAAATTTACATTAGATGCAATAACGAATAATAATTTCAAGTAAAAATTTGTTCGAAATAAAAATTTAAAAAAGAATAATACGCTTTAAATAAACAACATATATAATATGTGAATGTGGTGCGGTGGCTAAAAAGACGAAACTTAAGCTCCCTCCTAACGTCTTCATAAAAATTTGTAGGAAACAAAACTGATTAGATTAGCAATTTAATACTTAACATGCAAAAATTCTAACGCTAATCAATGAAATAATAAATTTGAAATACTTTATTTAGTAATTAGTTCAAGATATCTTATTTTGAGATTATCTCCATCAAATTAAATGAAATAATAATAATTCTCTTTTCAAGTTAACAACGTTACTATTTGTTAAGTGTTATTATTTTAGGTTCGGATAACTTAATAATGAAAAAGTTACAAGGTGAATCACAATATTACGAATAAGAGATTGTCATGCTTTTTGATTTGTTCTAACTGATTTTTGTATTACTCAAGAACATACATTAAGAATTATAATAACAAAACTTCAATTACATATTGTTGTATTATCATTAATATTTTCTCTGCCAAAGATATACAACGATTTATTTTCCGACAACAAACTAATATTTTCTTTTATATTTTTTGATTGTCAAATATTATAATTATCATAATAAAAAGGAATCTAAAATAAAAGAAAAACCAAAATTTAAGGTAGCATAATCATTAATTGAATTAAACAAAGAAATGGATGGACTGATAAATTATATTATAACTCACATTGTACTATATTCATGGAAATTTGCCTGACAAAGGAAGAGATGAGTAGCCGCCAGCGAAAATCTAACAATCAAGTACACAAGAGGAGAAAATGTGAGAAAAGGAAATAAATATTTGAAGTGGGCAAGAAACTAACAGTGTCAAAATAAGAGCAAGACTTATCAATTAATTTATTTTGGTATTAGCGGAAAGACGTTGAAGTATATGTGATGGAGTAGTAAGTACTCCTTCAACCTTAATTAGAGGTCTCGGGTTCGAGCCCCTGATATGGTGTCTCCATTATTAGGGACCTTCAATATTGGACTTCCCGGCATGGAACCGGATTTAATATAGTTAGAAGAGATATGGTTATAATACAATTGGAAACGTTTGTTACCTTGTTTTCTGTATTAGCAGGAAGACGTCGGAGGAATGTTTCTTTTGATCCTCGCATGGCATAAACAGGTATAAGGTTGAGTGCGACTTGCCAGGGAAATATAGAGTTGTATTGGTCAAAATCTGACCGTCACGACCGAACTGACCAACGTCCCGCTTTAATAATCCGGCAGGGAAAGATAACATAGCCCACTACATCCCTTTCCCGACACCCGTCGAGTCGGAAAGAGCAATGCCTAAAAGGATGACCAAGACACACTGGAGGCGAGAGAGCGTCAAACCAAGTAAATGGCAAGGGTGTCATGACTATATATAGTAGGGGAAAACCTTCGATTAAAAGAGGCCCCTCCCCCCTTTCTCTCCCCCAAGCTCTCTTCTTGTAATCTTGATAGGAAGAAGTAATCTACAGAAGAACATGTAAAGCTATCTCCCCCATCGATCGATGGGGGTCGCAGTATTGAATTTCGATAAGATCTTCTATATCTTTTTCATCCTACATATAATCCATACTATTAGCCCTTTAATCTAGAATTTATTATGTCTGACTAAGATTTACTCCTTCATCTTCTTTGATTGATTTGTTCAAAAAGGTTTCGATATCTTTTGAGTCAAACAATTTGGCGCCGTCTGTGGGGATTTCTTAGTGAAATTTCCTAGTCTCTCCCAGATCAAAGATAAGAAATACGATCACCCACCGAAAAGAGCGCGAAGGAAAAACCCAACCACGCGAGACAAAAGCACAACACGTTAGGGGGAGGAGAGCCGAGTAGAATCACCAAATTTAGAAATCTTTGCCCCATCAGCCATCGAAATGCCAAACAAGACTAACAACGTTACCAACCTGTTCTCCCCCATTGGATCACCGGGTAGGGGCAAGGAAAGTATCATTTAACTCACCTTCTGCTCTTTGCTCAAGAAGGAACACAAAGGCCGCGCGGACGAGCGAGTAAAGAAACATCTCAATTAAAGAACAAAAAACCACTACAAAACAACCGAAACACCGCCCGCCGGTGACACCTCCAAGCCGGAAGGCAGAAGTTAAACAAAGAAACTACAATGTGTGCGCAGAATAAACCTAAGCGAAATAGCAACGTTTCATATTCTCCAACGTTACACCCACTGATGCAAGCAATGTCAAACGAACTGGGACTCTCCCAGAAAATGTCTGGCTCTCCAAAAATTGGGACTGACGACGGGTTACTATTTCGATAAGTTCGAAATAACACCCTTTAAAGCCAAGGGCCTTCGCCAAAAAAGAAGAGTTCGACCTCGATCGAACGACGATGGGTTACTATTTCAATAAGTTCGAAATAACACCCTTTAAGGCCAAGGACCTTTGCCAAAAAAGAAGAGTTTGACCTCGATCGAATGACGAAGGTTACTATTTCGATAAGTTCAAAATAATACCCTTTAAGGCCAAGGGCCTTCGCCAAAAGAGAAGAGTTCGACCTCGATCGAACGACGACGGGCTACTATTTCAATAAGTTTGAAATAACACTCTTTAAGGCCAAGGGCCTTCGCCAAAAAAGAAGAGTTCGACCTTGATCGAACGACAACAGGTTACTATTTAGATAAGTTCGAAATAACACCCTTTAAGGTCAAGGGACATTGCCAAGAAGAAGAGTTCGACCTCGATCGAACGACGGGTTACTATTTCGATAAGTTCGAAATAACACTCTTTAAGGCCAAGGGCCTTATCCAAAAAAGAAGAGTTCGCCTCAATCGAACGACAACGGGATACTATTTCAATAAGTTCGAAATAACACCCTTTAAGGCAAAGGGCCTTCGCCAAAAAAGAAGAGTTCGACCTCGAACGAACAAAGACGGGTTACTATTTCTATAAGTTCGAAATAACACCCTTTAAGGCCTAAGGCCTTCGCCAAAAAGGAGAGTTCAATCTCGATTGAACGACGATGGACTACTATTTCGATAAGTTCGAAATAAAACCCTTTAAGGCCAAGGGCCTTCGCCAAAAAAGAAGAGTTCGACCTCGATCGAACGATGATGAGTTGCTATTTCAATAAGTTCGAAATAACATCCTTTAAGTCCAAGGGCCTTCGCCAAAAAATAAGAGTTCGACCTCGATCGAACGACGACGGGTTACTATTTCAACAAGTTTGAAATAACACCCTTTAAGTCCAAGGGCCTTCGCCAAGAAGAAGATTTTGACCTCGATCGAACGCCGACGGGTTACTATTTCGATAGGTTCGAAATAACACCCTTTAAAGACAAGGGCCTTCGCCAAAAATGAAGAGTTCGACCTCGATCGAACGACGATGGGCTACTATTTTGATAAGTTCAAAATAACACCATTTAAGGCCAAGGGCCTTCGCCAAAAAAGAAGAGTTCGACCTCGATCGAAAGACGATGGGTTACTATTTTGATAAGTTCGAAATAACACCCTTTAATGCCAAGGTCCTTCACAAGAAGAAGAGTTCGACCTCGATCGAACGACGACGGGTTACTATTTCGATAAGTTCGAAATAACACCCTTTAAGGCCAAGGGCCTTCGCCAAAAAATAAGAGTTCGACCTCGATCGAACGACGACGGGCTACTATTTTGGTAAGTTCAAAATAACACCCATTAAGGCCAAGGGCCTTCGCCAAAATAGAAGAGTTCGACCTCGATCGAACGACGACAAGTTACTATTTTGATAAGTTCGAAATAACACCCTTTAAGTCCAAGGGCCTTCGCCAATAAGGAGAGTTCGACCTCGATCGACGACGACGGGCTAATATTTTAATAAGATCGAAATAACACCCTTTAAGTCCAAGGGCCTTCGCCAAAAAAGAAGAGTTCGACTTCGATCGAACGACAACGGACTACTATTTCGACAAGTTCGAAATAACACCCTTTAAGGCCAAGGTCCTTCGCCAAAAAAGAAGAGTTCGACCTTGATTGAACGACAACGGATTACTATTTTGATAAGTTCGAAATAACACCCTTTAAGGCTATGGGCCTTCACCAAGAATAAGAGTTCGACCTCGATCGAACGACGACGGGTTACTATTTCGATAAGTTCGAAATAACACCCTTTAAGGCCAAGGGCCTTCGCCAAAAAAGAAGAGTTCAACCTCGATCGAACGACGACGGGATACTACTTCGGTAAGTTCAAAATAACACCCATTAAGGCCAAGGGCCTCCGCCAAATAAGAAGAGTTTGACCTCGATCGAACAACGACAGGTTACTATTTCGATAAGTTCGAAATAACACCCTTTAAGACCAAGGGCCTTCGCCAAAAAGGAGAGCTTGGCCTCGATCGAACGACGATGGGCTACTATTTCGATAAGTTCGAAATAACACCCTTTAAGGCCAAGGGCCTTCGCCAAAAAAGAAGATTTCGACCTTGATCGAACGACGACGGGTTACTATTACGATAAGTTCGAAATAACACCCTTTAAAGAGAAGGTGTGAGCACGTGATTTTTGCCCTATGTGGATTACTCCTATAAAATTCAAGAAAATAAAAAAATTCCATTATTTGCAATTTTATAGGATTTTGTGAGAATTTGTGCTAATTGTTTGCATTTCTGTGCATGTTTATTTCTGTTAAAAATCATGAAAATGTCAAAAATAACATGCATTTGTATTTAGGATTTATTTTTACATTTTAAGGTTAATTAGTAAATTAGTTGCTTTATTAAAAAATGAAAATCACAAAAATTGGCTTACTTTTACATTTCTAGATTTTTAATTTTAAATTTGTAATTTTCCTTTTAATTTAGAAATAATTAATTTTCATAAATATTTTTATAGTTGGTCAGCTTAGTCTTTTTTTCAGATTAATTATTTTTAGGAGTTTTAATTTATGTTTTAATTAATTAAAATATGAAAAGAGGAAATTGAACAAAAAAAAAGAAAAGGAAAGAAAAGAGAATTAAAGAAAAGGGAGTTGTTTAATTGAGGCCCAATTCCTTAGACCCAAACAATCTCTGTCCCAATTCTCGCTAACCCTTCCAAATCCCCAGCCCCAACCCAGTCCGGTTTTCCCCGTTAATAGAACGACACTGTTTCCCCCTTTAGAATCACAATTGTTGATCTCCATTGATCAAACGGTTGGGAACTAAGGCTCACTTCGGTATTTAAGTGTCGGAACCAAAGCCCTCTCCTCCCCATTACACTCCCCCTTCATTCCTCATCTCTACTCTCAGAGACTGAAAACCCTAGAGCCGCCCTAAAGTTCCCCATCATCTCTGCCGGCGGCGTAGCCCCAATCCGCCCCAAAATTACATCCTCGAATCCCTGTAACCTTCTCTCTCACAATAACCAAATCATGTCCCTCGAATTCCTCTCAATCTTCTTGAATTTTAGATCTAAAATCAACAACCCTGAAACCCTAAAGCCCCAAATTTACCCTGACTTCGGATCTGTGGCGTGTAAAGTTAAGAGTCAAGCCTTAAAGTCCCAGGGCTGATTTAATGTGAAATTGATGTTGGTCGTTTGTTCTTGACAAAGAACATGCGGCTAACATTAGTTTTGGGTTTAAATCGAAGCAGCCGGAGTTTCTTCAAGTTAATCACTAGGTATTTTCTCTTGTTTTTTCCTCTACCCATTTCTGTGATTCTCCTTCTATTTTCTTTCCTTTCTTCCACCTTTCTTTAATCAGTTTCTTCATGTTCCTCTTCTTCTGACCGAAAAAATTAATGAAGGAATAATCTTTGGACTTAGCCAATGCGTCATTCATTCTCTTTGGTTTTCTATGGTTTGCTTTTGTTCCGTTTGTTTTATGGTTTCTTCTTTCAATTTTAAAGTTGTTCATCTGAATTTGTTTGTGTTATTTATTTGCCCTGATTAGTTGTTGTTATCCAGTTTGTTCGAATTAATTAATCATTGATACGTTTTCAGCATGTCTTAGTTCAAGGTCAGTCACAATTTAATTGATATCGTTTGTTAATTAAAATCAGTAAGTCTTAACGTTACCACTCAGAGTCTGATGCCTAAGTTTTCTTTTGGGTTGATTGGTTCAGTCCTATTGGGCCAGACAAGCCCAGGTTTTTGGCTTGGGGTCTTGGGTCAAATTTGACCCATGTTGATTTTTTGAATGTAAATTGCAAGGGTATTTTAGGTATTTGAGGGTAGGGAATCATTTAGGAAGCTTCTAGAGGATAAGTTTAGAGCTGGTTTGTTAAAAGAAGGGGGTTTCAGATATTTTGAAGGGTTAAAAGGGGTAAATCAACCAAGAATGCAAGGGACAAAAGGGGAAATGGTTAGCTAGGCTAGGGCTGCCTTAGATATGCCTATATAAAGACCTCTTTCCCTTCATTTTGGGCAGCCATTCCTACTCTGAAAAATATTAAAAATTCCTGCATCATTTGGGTCGAAATTGGTCTTATTTTAGCTCTTTAGTCTTGATTGTTAGTCAGAATTCAAAAGCTTCAAGGAATTCTTGTTTATCTGGGTTAAAAATGGTCTAAGGATCTGAACATTGCTGTGTTGATCTGCTGATTCACTCACTCTGTTGCTACTGCTGAAATCTTTATTTTCTTTGGTTTATTTTGATACTCAGGTACCTCTTTGGACCTTATTGATATGTGAAGCCCAAATCTGAAGTATGTTGGAGATGTAAACCTTAGCTTGGCTGAATATCAACTTGTGTTATTGAAAACTTATCCTTGTTTTGCCTTAAATTATATTTTACTACATGATTCACTGTATTTATTCATGCCATGGACAGTACAATTCATCTTGGGGTTGTATTTGGACTTTTGTTTATTATTTTGGTTTCAGCTAGGTTTAAACTTTTCTGTTAAGTTCCAGGTTAACCTTCATCAATAATTTCGTTGTTTTGAATTTTGGTTCTAAAAAATTTGAATGAACTCAGGGGCTATTGTGTCTTTGTAATACTTGATGTCTAGAGTATCCCTACTGTTAGAATTATTATGTATGAACTCAACAACAGCTGGTGGTAATTTCAATGTTCAAGCGGATGGAGCCTATAGTTCATTAATTGTATAGTGTCTTCAACTTTCTGCATGTTTGCATCTAAATTAGATAATGCACATCTTTTACTTTGATAAATTGATTTAGTTTAATAGTGTTGAATCCCCTCAAGGCCATTAATAGTCAAAGAGCTGCAGAACAGGGCAACCCAAAGGGTAAGGGTGTTTAATGGCCTCCCTTGAAATGGCTTGGCCTGTTAATTGGCCCAAGTAAGATCACCAAGCCCAAACCAGGCTCGTGTTGTCTCAGCCCCGCCCCCCTCTTTTCCATTCTAGGCTCACCTCTAAGGCCCAATTCTCTTGTCTTCTTAGTAAATTTGGTCGCCTGACCTCAATGGCCAAAGAGTTTGTACGCTGGCGCATTTCACTGAAATAACATGTGGCTTACTCACGCTCACAACGTGCAACTATATTGAATTTGAATCATTTGTAAATTGCAAGCGTCCTTAGGCCTAGTTTAATTATGACTCCTAAAATGGTTGAGGTGTTCCATCTTCATCGAATCATCTATGGCCCTCACAAGACTACGATTAGATATTAGAACAAATATCCGTAGGAAAGCCTTTAGGCACATTTGAAACACAATTGTGATTATGTACACGTTCGCGTGATATAATTACATTTCTAAAAACCAATTCGGAGTATGCATTCGCGCAACTTCATATCAACTTTCTTAATAAATAAAATGGGCTTTCATAGGCTACTAATTAATTTTAGTTCTAATAGTCCAGGGGTGTGCCATCTTCCATTTAATCATTCATGGCCCTTGTATTAAATTCAAAACCTAGATATAAAGATGGAAAATGCTCGTAGTTGCTTTAGGCCCGTTTAATATACCATCGTGATTGTGGACACGTCCGCGTGATATGATTACGATTTCTAAAATCAAAATCGGGGTATGCGTTCGCGCAACTTCGGCCAAACTTTCTTAATAATAATAAAGTGTTACTAATTGTGGACACATTCACGTGACATGATTTTTGACGCACCAAACAAATGGGTATATGTACGCGTGACCCGTTTCAAGATAATTTCTTAATTAAAAGAGGCAAATGCACATAGGTTCCAAAATTAGTAATTAGACAGTTTAGCAAGCCAAGTATGATCAAAGTGACCGTGCTAAAACCACGGAACTCGGGAATGCCTAACACCTTCTTCCGGGTTAACAAAATTCCTTACCCGAATTTATGTGTTCGCAGACCGTAAATAGAGTCAACTTCCTCGATTCGGGATTCTAAACCGGTGACTTGGGACACCATAAATTATCCCAAGTGGTGACTCTGAATAAATAAATAAATCCTGTTTCGATTGTCGCTTAAAATTGGAAAAAACTCCCTTATATCCCTTTTGGGGGTAGTAAAAAGGAGGTGTGACAGCTCTGGCGACTCTGTTGGGGATCGAACCCAGAATCTCTGGTTTAGGATTCAAGAATTCGAGCTTACTAAAAAGATTTTTTTACTTGGCTTTATTTATTGTTAATATTACTGTATTCTGTGAACCTTTTGTGCTAAATGTTATCTGTTTATCGCTTTAATATTGTTTGAATTGTATATATCTGTCTTCTTACGCCGCCCCTATGAGTCTTCTGAAAATGGTGCACACGTTCGCGTGGCCCGCTTTTTTTGTAGAAATTATACCAAATAGAACGAGGCTGGGCCAGCGACAAGGTCGAATAGACTTTAGTGCTCCCGGTACGTCGCCCCCTATTCGGCCCCAGTTGTCCACTCTGGTAACCCAAGTCTAGAAGATAACCCCAGGATTTAAACCTAGAAAAATACAGCCTCATGTCGGATCCCTAGTAGGAACGCTTGTCTGCATCACGTGCATTTGACTTATGGGACTCAACACAGGGGTTGGGTCCGTCTAGGACAGGTGTGTCCCAAAATAACAGACCATCCTGATGCATCTTATGTGCTATGTGAACATTTATTTAATTTGACCTACATGCTGACCGGCTAGGAAAAAATAAAGCAAAAGAAAAACCAAGAGTGATGTAGAGAAGGAAATAAAACCCGGTTATGAAAAATCCCCGGTATTTGGAAATGTCCTAAAACTCTGCCAATTTTTTTAAAAAAAAAAAAGAAAAAAAGAGATTCATTTCAAAAGAGTCAATATTGTGTCCTATTCAAATCTGACCGAACTACGCAGGCCTGATTCTCACCGGATGTGGGATACGTAGGCAACCTACGTAAGGTTCGGCCTTATTTTTGAAAAAGAAAAAGAAAAAGAGAGTCAATGGTCAAATAAATGTAGTTTGGAGTTTTGGTCAAAATAAGTCGATCCAGCTTCAGTAATGTTTTAAACCATTCTTGCCGAGATAGCCTTAGAGTATCTTCAGTTGTCGAAAGCCCATTTTCGTAAAAGAACGGACAAGTCTGTCGGTGAAGTGTCATTTTTCCCATAAAGCAGTCCTCCCCGACCTCAAAATTCATTTGGAATTGGGAAGAGGCCACGTTTGCAAAACGATCATTTTTGCTAAAATTAGTATATAGGGAAAGGGATCGTGGTCCATTGATTTTTCTTGTAGAAATTGGAAAACCTAAAGGGTCCACCAGAGTCAACCCTAACCTTAACCCTTCACAGGTACAAATAAATACTATCCAAGAACCGTCACAAATGAACACCGCCCAGGACTCGTCAGAAGTGGTCAGAAAACAGGCTCGGTTGCAGTTGTGTATGTGGTGGAATGATCTAGATGAAGATGGTCAGAAATGGGTGGAAAAACAGTTGAGTGCCCTTATAAACATTTTGGAAATCAAACCAGGGGAAGATCTAATCAAGGCTTTGGTAACATTTTTGGAACCCTGTCCATAATGTTTTTCGTTTTTTGGGCTTTGAGATCACCCCTACTTTGGAGGAAATGGCCGGGTGTCGCACCTCCTTTTTACCGCGCCCGTGGGGAGTTTTCTCCAATTGAAGTACAGTCAAAACGGGATTTATTTAATTATTTCAGAGTCGCCACCTAGGAATTTTAAGGCGCCCCAAGTCACCGGTTTTAATCCCTGAATCGAGGAGAATATGACTCTGTTTATTATTATGCGAACCAGAAATCCCGAGTAAGGAATTCTGTTAATCCGGAAGAAGGTGTTAGACATTTTTGAATTTCGTGGTTCTAGCACAGTCGCTCAACTGTTTTTATTATTGGCTTAATTATCTTGATTTTTACTAAATACGTTTTTATTGCATGATTTTACTACCGCTTTTACTTATTGTTTACAATTATATAAACGAATTACGCGTACGTATATTCGTATTATATACCTTTCATAATTACGGGGATCATGTCACGCATACGTGTACACAATATAATTGATCATATTATATCCTTTATTACAAATTCATATGTTCGTGATTTAAAATAGAATTAAGAACGTCACCACCCTTATATTTAAACAGTGAACTGCACATCCCGGGTTATATGAAATTATTTTTACATCCTCGAAGAAATCCTTTTATTAAATATTCGCTCGAAATTGCGCGTACGCATAATTTGAATTGCTTTTATCAATATAATCAGGTTACGCGAATGTATCCCTAATTACGCCAAATATTCTTAATGGTATTATGGGTTTTCCACGAATTGTTTATTATATCTACACATTTTATATGAAATTCCTGAGAAATTCACATTTAAGGGATGCCTTTAAATTCTTTTAAAAGAATTCACAATTTATTAAATGTTGCCCGTCGATTATAATTTCCGAGTATAAATTATATTCATCCCAACTATTCAAATTCAAAGAAAAGAATAAAAATATGATTTTTAGCAAATACAACATATATATATGCCAAAGAATGAATTGTATATGAAACTAACAAAAATGATTTATGAAGGGAAGAAGTATTTTTGAACAATTTTTCATTATTTATTTAGTGCAAATTCTATTTCTAATTACCATTGATATAAAGTGTTGCAATTTGTGCTTGTACATCTCATCTTATTCTCATATACTTGCTTTTAATCTAATAGGCCTAATTATTTTGTTAATTCTGCTTATGGTTGAACGTAAGGTATATATATAATCTAACCGATTTGATTCTCAATTTATGTGAATCATTGCTAAACACTAACATTCGCATTGTAAAATTCCCAGGCCATTTGTTATTAAGAGAGAGAACAAATCTACATAATTGACTTAATAAGATGATATTGCATACAACATTATTCGTCATATTTTGACGTTTGCAAACATAGCGGAATATACTAATGCCACTTTCGACTATTGATGTTAACCATAATCACTATTACGCCATATATGGATAAAATGCAACCAATCATCATCTAGCCTTAATCCACAACCAAATAATCGA